>NC_139770.1:2770833-3399166 GCF_965231275.1 Zosterops lateralis
ATTTGTTTAAAGAAGTGGTGATTTTTTATTTGTTTAAAAAATGCTGCTGATATGGTCTGGAGTTCATGTGGTTTCTTTTCCTGAAACAGGTGATCCTTTAATTTTTTTTTTTTTTTTTTTTTTTTTTTTTTTTTTTTTTTTTTTTTTGGGTTCCATCAATAACCACGAGTTATCCATCAATCCTGGAGGAGATTCCCACCCCTAGGTCAGCAAGATCCTCTCAGCTCAGACTTTTGACCTCCCAGTCACAGTTTCCATTTGGCCATTTTTGGAACCTTGCACTCATTTTATGATTTGAAAACCAATTTCAAACCGTAAACAGAAACATGAGTCATTTTATAGGCACTTTCTCCAAAAGATGCTTACCCAGGGTTTTTAAATGCTGGCTGGTTTATGCTTCTGTTTCCTGGAGATATTTAGAGAAGTAATTATAACTGGGAAGATGCAAAGCTCCAACTTTTATTAATAATGCACAAACTCGTGACATCCAACAGCTTGTACACAGTTAGAGCATCCAAATCCTCCAAAGGACTCCATAGATTCTACACTTGATATTATTTTCTTGGAAGCTTTAATATTCTGGATTTTCAAGCCGAGGTCAAGTCAATCAAGTTGTCTCAATTTATTGTTTAAACTCTGATAAAAATATTAACAAGTGTGGGGATTTTGCATGAATTAAAATTTGATTTTTCTTCTCTGATTTGTATAGGTTTATACATTTTTTTTTCTGTTGAATACATGCCTTGAGTCACGGCATATTTTCTATTTTAGCTGCTAAAATAAAACCTTCATGATGGATGCAGCATCAGCCCTTCCTCTGACTGTAGTTTTCCTCATTGGAATTTCTGATCACACCCAAATCCAGCTCCTCTACTGAGATTTTCCAGCCCAGCAGATGGGAAAGTCTATTGAATAATACTAAATACTCTTACAAAAGAGACAAACCCAACTGAAACCTGACATTTTTGGACTCTTAGCCTTTAAAAGACAGCAAAGAATTCAGAGGAATTTTTGCCCACATAACTTTTGGGAGTTTTTTATTTATTTATTTTTGCTTTTCATCAGCAACATGTACAATCTGACACAACATGATAAAATGGTGAGGGAGTCCACCAGGAAATCATTTTAGTGCTTTTTTCTGCTTTAGTGACTGGAAAGAAACTTCTTTCATTGAAAGGATCTTTGTATTTCCATGAATTTCTATGCTCTTTCTGTTTTCATGAATTTCAGCTGGCTCTGCTGGGCTCTGTGTGTCCACAGGGATGTGCCCACACAAAATCATGGGAGGAACCAGGCCCTGGAAAAGCAATCAGAAGAATTCTTTCCCAACCTTAGGTGGTTATTTTTTTCCCCCAAATGAACAAAAAAAAAGAGGCAATGCATCATGGTTTTGTTTCTTCTCGTCGAAGGCTATTCTTATGATTTTTCAGTTCAGATTTGCCTGGATAAAATATTCAAAATAAAGCACATTATCCATAATCCCTTCTGGCCTAATTCCATTCTGAGTTTACTGATGATGCAAGCTGACATTGCCAGTAACTGAGGACTAAGTTTAGCCTGCAAACATGCATGTTGCACTCAGCCTGAGCAGTGTTCCCTGCAGACACGGATCTGCCCTGACTCACAGGGCTGGAATCTGCTCCCTCCCGGATGAGCAGCAGCTTCCACCACGCTGGAGCAAAGCACACCCTCCATGGCAGCACCCCCAGGACATGGGCCACATCCCTGTGTCCAGTCTTGTCCCCAAACCACGGAGCACATCCCTGTGTCCATCCTTGGACCACATCCCTGTGTCCATCCTTGTCCCCAGGCCATGGGGCACATCCCTGTGTTCATCCTTGGAGCACATTCCTGTGTCCATCCTTGTCCCCAGACCCTGGGGCACATCCCCATGTCCATCCTTGGAGCACATTCCTGTGTCCAGCCTTGTCCCCAGACCCTGGGGCACATCCCCATGTCCATCCTTGGAGCACATTCCCATGTCCAGCCTTGTCCCTAGGCCATGGGGCACATCCCTGTGTCCAGCCTTGTCCCCAGGCCATGGAGCACATCCCTGTGTCCAGCCTTGTCCCCAGGCCATGGAGCACATCTCTGTGTCCAGCCTTGTCCCCAGGCCATGGGGCACATCCCTGTGTCCAGTCTTGTCCCCAAACCATGGGGCACATCCCTGTGTCCAGCCTTGTCCCCAGGCCATGGAGCACATCTCTGTGTCCAGCCTTGTCCCCAGGCCATGGGGCACATCCCTGTGTCCAGTCTTGTCCTCAAACCATGGGGCACATCCCTGTGTCCATCCTTGTCCTCAGCCATGGAGCACATTCCTGTGTCCAGTCTTGTCCCCAAACCATTGGGAACATTCCTGTGTCCATCCTTGGGGCACATCCTTGTGTCCAGCACTGTCCCCAGGCCATGGGGCACATCCCTGTGTCCAGTCTTGTCCCCAAGCCATAGAGCACATCCCTGTGTCCGTCCTTGTCCCCAGACCCTGGAGTACATCCCCATGTCCATCCTTGGAGCACATCCCTGTGTCCATCCTTGGAGCACATCCCTGTGTCCATCCTTGGAGCACATTCCTGTGTCTAGCCTTGTCCCCAAACCCTGGGGCACATTCCTGTGTCCAGTCTTGTCCCCAAACCATTGGGAACATTCCTGTGTCTATCCTTGGGGCACATCCCTGTGTCCAAGCCTTGTCCCCAAACCCTGAGGCCCATTCCCACATCCAGCCTTGTCCTCAAACCATGGAGCACATTCCTGTGTCCTCAAACCCTAGGGGAACATCCCCATGCCCAGCCTTGTCCCCAAACCATGGGGACATCCCTGTGTCCATCCTTGTCCCTGTGCCTTGGCTCTGCAGGTGCCTGTGCTGGCCCAGCCCTTCTCTTTACCAACTGAAAACCTCCCAGCTGCTGCACAGATCAATCCCACAGGATGGGAAGAGGTGGGGAAGCTGATGCAGAAATATTTTATTGGCCCAAATAAAACCTGCACCTGAGGCGGGAGGAAATATTTTCACCTTGATTTAATTTTAGGGGATTTTTCATGTCTGACCATTGCACCCCAACACAATGCCAACCCCTAAAGACAGGTAAAAAATTAGATCCAGAACATTGTTCCTGCTTATTTCCCAGCCCAGCTGGTGTAAATAGAAACCCCCAGCCTCTTTCTCACAACCTTTTCTGGGGGACATTTCCCAGCATTTCTGCAGAGCCACCACGGCCCTGGTGTCACTGGTCCCTGCTCAGGTTCCTCCCTCTCTGCTCTCCACTGCTGTTCCTGCTCTTTGGCAGCCCTCAGGACCACAGGATTCCTGGATCTGCCTCTTGGGGACCACTGTGTCCCTTTTAGGGAAAATGGGACTAACTCCCAGCTTTCACTTTATGCTTTCCATACATTAATTGGTGCTTTTTTTTGTGCTAATAGATAAGGATAGAGAGACGTGCAAAAACTACAGAGTTTTCCCAACTGGCTGGTGCAGAGTGAGACCAGGAGCTCCAAAAAGTCCAGTAACTCACCCCAGAGGCCAAGCAGCTCTTGCTGTCTTTTGTTTCCCTTCTTGCAGAACATCTTTATTCCTATTTGCAGACTAAAAGTGACGAGCTATTGACTGAAAAAAAAAAAAAAAAAAAAAAAAAAAAAAAAAAAAAAAAAAAGACAGTGGCTGGAATAGTAAATAAATCTTGCCTGCCACAGCGCTGCCTCCGCAGTGAGAAACTCGAGCTGACACGTCTCTCATTACTCTGTGTTGTTTCCTGTATAATTTATGACTCTCCCTTGCATGTGTTTGGAGTTGTAAATGTGATCTGCAGCTGCAGCTGACATCAGGCATGCACAGGACAGCTCCCAGTAATGCTGTTAGTCCTTTATGGGCAGAGTTACAGTAAATAACACTTAATGTGAAATATGTAGAGCCATAATAAACATGACAGTGGCTAAGGTTGGTTCTGCTGAGGATGCTGAGATTGCTGGAAAGGAAGGGAGGGAGCTGCATCAAGGACAGGGCCCACAGGTCCTCTGCAGACTCCTCCCTCCTGGTTGCTGAGATAAAACACTACAAGAAATGTGTTTTGATACTTCTGTTAGAACAAATTCTAAGAGCTTTGTCTGGATAAAAGAATATCTGCTCTTCAGTCCATTAAGGCAGCTCCAGGTGATCCAAGGGAATTGATTCAGTGCAATGTGGATGTTTCTCATGCACTGCTAAATATCAACTCAACATCCAAATCCATGGAAAATTTTCAGCAGATTCTGAGACTGGTCTCAGCATCCTCCCTGTCCACTTAAAGCCAAACAGCAGCACTAAAAACCAGCCTGATTTTTCTCTTAGGGTGCTCTTGTGGATGGAATTCTGTGGGGTACCAGCCACTGTGGGTGTCTGAACTGGAGAAACCACCGTAAAAACAGCTTTTCTTATTTCCCTTCTTGTACTGCTGACTGCCATCAATTTTCACTCTTAAAGCAGAACTAAACTGCTGCTTTTAAATTTCAGGAAACCATTGTAGGTAAATTCTGCCTTAAATTGCACTCACCTGAACCTATAGAAACTCAAGGGCTGATCATGCACTTTCTGATATTAGGAAGAAATTCTTTATTCAGAGGGTGATGAGGCCCTGGCACAGTTTCCTAAGAAATGTCTTGGCTATCAGCTGCATGGCTCCATAATTTGAGACTTCCTGAATATTGGAGTTTTTTTTCCTCCTGCAAAGTTAAGAATTGGAAACCAGCCCGAAACACAAGCCACTGGAAAGTTTCAGGATCAAACATCAATTCACTTCCAGAAGTTCATCTCCCTGTTTGGGCTCTCTCCAACCAGCTCACCAAGGCTTGGAAAACACAGAGAATCCTAATTTTAAGGTTTTTTTTTTTTTTTTTTCTCCTGCTCTGATTAAGCCGTGAAAAAGAAACAGGCGAATGTAAAGAGATCCACCCACTCCAGGCACATTAATTACAGGCCCTGAAAGTCAGCCAATAATGAAGGTAAGACAGAAATTCAGCGCATTAACAAGTGAACAATGGCCATTGTTCTCTGGTTTACCCACAGCTGCAGGTGTGTACAGCACAGCCTTTGTCTTCCCGGGGGCTAATTGAGCATTCTGACATTGCCAGAGAGAATTCCTTTATCCATGAACATCGTGCTGCCAGCCCTGTTCTAGGCACGCTCACAGTTTCAGCCTCTCTGCACATTTTTTATTTTATTTTTTTTTTTGTTTGTTTGTTTCACGCACAAATAAACAGATGAAAACCTGTTTGTTTGTTTGCCCTCCTTCAAGGACCATTGGGTTATTCAGGAGAAGAGCTGTGGCACAAAAAGGGAAAATAAATATAAATTAGGCCATTGAGACCGTTCTCCTCTTATTGCAGTGACATTTTTCTGCGGAAAAAAAAAAAGAATAGGACGTGTAAAAGGGTCTAACTTCAGAAAAAACATCTTATTTCTGGTGTTAACCAGTCAAGGACCTGCCCATACACATACAGTGCCAACTAAAGACACACATTTGGCCACTTTCCCATTCTCTCCATAATTAATAATTAAATTTTACAGTTACTTCATTAATTTGATTATACATAGAACAGCTTTTGGGTGCGGTGTTGCCTGTCACTGAAAATAAGAAGCAATTGCAATTTTTCTCTGGGTTCTCCTCAGTTATTTACCTGCTACAAATATTCCTTCTAGTAACGACAAGGTGGCAGCAACAAAGATCATGAACTCAGTCAGAGTTTGCATTTGGATTAATGTAATACCAGAAATGAGAAAATGATTGGATATTAATTCCAAAGGATTAGGCATTCCCAAGCCTCTGTTGATTACACCCACATTACTGGCAGTGGAAACACAGGGTTTCTTTTTAATTTTAAGCCCTTTGCCACCAATACTTTAATCATTCTTCCATTCAATATATCATTCCTTTGTTTATCCTGATTATCAGAGAATCCCAGCATGGTTTGGGTTGGAAGGGACCTTAAAGCTCATCCAGTGCCACCCCCTGCCATGAGCAGGGACACCTTCCACTGTCCCAGGCTGCTCCAAGCCCTGCCCTTGGACAATTCCAGGGACACCACATTTATTTATCCCTTAAAGCAATCAATTACTGAAGTTTAAGATGTGTAATGCCTTTTAGAAAAACATTTTTGAGTTCAAAATCAAAACCCTCATGTGCCTGAGAGGGTTTTTTTTCCACGTTACCATTGTTTCTCTACAGACAAATCTGATACAAACCAAAGCCCATAAAATTTGGTAAAAAAAAAAAAAAAAAATAAAAAAAAAAATAAAAAAAATTACTCTTTCTATGACTAGAATGGTTTGTTAAAAACATACTTTCTTCTAAACTAGTACTATTTTCAGAAAGCTTCTCCATGCTTCAAAAGGGAGATTCCTTCAGATGAAAAATGTGGGGTTTTTCTTAAGATGAAAATGACGTTGGAAAGGATTTTGTTTGAAGCTGCAGTCAAGGAGTCATAATTCTTTCAGCCATCAAATAATCATAAAAAAAGTCAGACCAAGGATTTTGTTTTCCAATTAAAAGCAGACATTTTTCAATGGAGAATATTTGAAGATAAAAAATCTTCAGCAACTTAATCATGGCCTTTAAGTGTTCAGAACTTAACACACCTTTATCCAGATCTGTCAGTGATTTATTAGCATAGAGCAGTATTTTGATATATTAATAATTATTTTGATATTAATAATGTAATTTCTTGTTTGTTTAATTTTTATTCAATTCCTAAAATCCCTTCCTATAGAAAGAAATACCAGTAACAAACTTTCCCCTTTTTTTGTATATATGCAAAGTTCCTTTAAATAGAAGATCTGGACATTTAAAAACACACATTGTACTCATAATATTTTTATGTGAAGAGAGATTTTCACTGTCTTCCCCATGGAGACAGGAAGTTGGGAACAGAAGTTTAATTCCAGTCAAATTCTAATTAATTTTAAATATCTCGGTGTTTAGATAGAACACAATTTCCCAAAGCTCCAGGTAGGATTAGTGGGTGGAGAAGCCTCTCCCTGGGAATGTTTTGCTCTCCTGAGGACACAAACCTCCTCAGATCCCTTTCCTTTCCCATTTGCTACTTTGGGAATAAATTGTATCTCATCAAAGTTGGATGAGTCTGCACTAAAAAGATTCACAGAGGGAAGAGGAGGAAAATATTCTATCAGAGGAAATATTGGGAATTGTGTTTTATACTCCAGACAAGATCTTGGTGGTCAATGTCGGCTTATTTATTAAAAAAAGGTGTTATATAGAGCTTTATCCTTATTATTACTAAGAAATAGCTTTATTTGGTTTAAGCAGGATTTGGTAAAGGGAGATTTCCTTAGAGATATTTTTTTTCCAGCACACAAGGACGGGATCAGCTTTCAGGTGGGTGCAGAAGCTTGTACAGAGTTTGAACAGAAACCCTTTGTGAATTAACAGCCTGTCCAGGGGCCTGGGGACACTTCTGCCACCAAAAGCCATCCCACAGCAGTGACTTCTTTACACTCCCGTGGGTGAAAGGCAGAAAAAAGCCTCTGACAGAGTGAAACAACCCAAGAACTTCACTGCCTGAAACCTCACACGAGCTGAGAAGCTGGGCAGATTCATCTCAATTACTTCAAGAAATTCTAATTGAATTAGAAACTGATTGAGAAAGTTGAGAAAGCTTTTGAGAAAGCTCCAGCAGCAGGTTCCAAACATCTGGTGCCCCCTCAGCAGCACAGGGCCAGCAGCTTTGCTGTGCTGGGAGCAGAGCAGCTCCCAGGATTCACACCAGGCACCTACAGGCTCTGGGGCATTTCTTTGGTTGTCCATCCCTAGAACGCATTTAGTTTGTAACTCCCATCCTAAAATCCACTGTTTCTTTCCCAAATATAAAGAAAATTCAGTGTTCCAGAGGTAGGGTGGGTTTCTTGTTACTTTTCAGCAGCTCAGGTTCATTTTAGATGAAAATTCATCCTTCAAGGAGGAGATTGCTGGGAGATTTGCAAAGCTCATCTGGCTCCAGCCTGTGGGTTCCTGTGTGAACGGCTGCAGCCCTGAGGACATGGACATCCAGGCGTCTTCTTTAACAGTGACATCAGAAAAAACTTCTTTCCCCAAGTCTCCAGACTCTGAGTAAAGCAGCAGCTCTCTTTCTCAAAAGAAAAATTAGCCATCAGAGGATGATATTCCTGTGCATGCCCCAGAGACACTGCTCTCGAGTGCTTACTCTGACATTAGGCCTGCATGAGTTAATTCAAAAATAATCATTTTTTTTCCTTCTCCTCTTCTAGTTGTCTCCAGTCAGGCAAATATGCTGAAATCACAAAACCAGCAAAGGGATTGCTTTAACTAGGAGATAGGGTATGAATTCAGCATATTTTCTGCATAGAAATATGACATTTGTATGGAAATGACCCATTTTCTTGAACAGGCAGCTATACATCACAGAAGTTTCACTGTAACGTTTATGCAAAAGAGATTGGGAAGCACTTTTCCATAAAGTGCTGATTTCTCCCAGATGAAATAATAAGGCAAAGCCCAATCCAGAAGCTCAGGAGAAACATTTCACTCAATGTCATATGTTCTGGGTGTTTGTTTTGCTTTCCATGATGGTTTTGTGTTTGTCGGTCTGTCTCCACCCCTGAAGGAAGTGAAGGGCTTAGGAAGGAATAATTCATTCTCATTTTTTCTTTCTTAATCACACCCCAGCTTCCAAATGAAGGCCAGCAGGACATTTCCAGCCTGCTCCAAGGACCAGGGAATGCTCAGGGTGGAGGCACAAGGAGGTTTTTTTGCAGGACTGGACAAGGGCTCTGCCACAGGGAGCCAAAATCCCCGTGACAAATCCACGCTCCCATGACCCACATCTCTTGGAATATTTGCACAATGCATGTGGCAATTCAGCAATCAGCCAGAATCCGGGGCACACAGCTCAAGGATATGCTGAGGGATCAGCACTTTGCAGCTTTTCCTTTCAAATGCAGTTTTTGAATACTGGGGCTGGTATTCCAGGGGCACTTCTGGCTCCGCTTGGGGCCAAACTCAGAGTAAGAATCAGCAACACAAAAACAAAACCAACACATCTTATCCACAGAAAGGTGCTGTATCCATAGAATACATAACCAGCAAATCGTTTTTTAGGCTGCTTTTATTACAAAATTACAATTTGAATTAATAGTTGCACAACTACAAGATTGTTTTTTATGCCAGTGCTGAATGGAACACTCTGATCCCGTTCAACCCCACCGAAGTCAAGTGCAAAATTCACCCTGATATGTATGAGAAATTCTTTGAGCTTATCATGAATTAAGGTATAGCTTGTTCTGATGATGAATTGAAATTATTTAAGATCAATTAGAACATAAAAGACACATCCCAAACTAGATGTTCGCTGAGCTCAGATTCTTGATTTACAGCCCAACATCCTGACCCTAAATGGAAATCCATACATCACTGAGGCAACATAATCAGACTTCAGATAACTTACTTTAGAGCAGGAAGTTAATATTTTTTTCCCCCTGTTCAAGCCAATAGATGGAAAATTAACAGCACCCAGAGTAATTATCAGTGCAGATATTTCACCATCAAAACTCTGAGGGCATAGCAGAGGTTTCCAATGCACAGTCAACAACCCTTTTCCTTTGCCTATAAAACCAGCCCTGAGTCATTGTGGCCACCAATTTATTTCACAAATGTGGAACAGCTCTGGAGCAGCTCATGATTTACTGGAAGTCCTCTGGAAGAGTAAAAACCTTCCAGGCTTGTGCTCAGCCACTAAGCACCACTCCTTTCTAAACAGAAAAGAAAATTTAAGACATTTGTGCCAATGTGACATCAATGGAAGCAGCTTCTTTTTTTTTGTGGGGGGGGAGTGTTACAGAAAAGGACACGCTGTGGAAATGTGATTTCCCCTAGTTGCATGACTATTTATATAGAGAAATAGAAATTCATATAAATGTATACATTTCTATAGATACACATTTTGTACACTGTAGGCATATACATACATACATATATACACAGGGTGTTATATACACAGCTCCAGATTTGTATCTACATATATATAAATATATATATACACACACAAATGCACACACAGCTTGCTTTGGAGCCAGCTAGATTTATAAATTCTTCCTCCCCCACAGAGCCAAGATGATCTGAGCTGCCTCTGCTCAACACCCCACGGTTGCCTCTCCAGCCCAAAATTAAATATAATCCTCATTATTCTGCCTCTCTGGTGCCTGAGAAACTTGGCAACCTCTCTGGGTGACTCGAGATGCAGCAATTCCTCCTGCCTTGCCTCTCCTAACCTATTCTAGGAGATGCAATATGCTGCTAAGATTAAGTGTCCAAAATGTTAATACATCTGAGAAGTGCCTCCACTGACCTACATCAGGAATGTAGGTCAGGAAGGAGCTATTTTTAACAAAAATGCCCATCTTTTAATTACAGTCCAAAGCAAGCCACATTCCTGAATCTCCCAGAAGCTTCCAAAGATGGAATTTTACACTTCCATAGTGTAATCACAGGTACACAATCTTTAGATATACACACAGTATACACAGCACATACTCAGCGTTTCCATGACACGCGAGGCACTCGCTCCTGCTTGGAGCTGACAGCGACTAATTTTAGGAACACCTCCTCCTTCTCCCTGTTGCATACCTGTTAGAGATCCTTCTTTATCAGGGCTTTTGTGCTCTGGAGGCTTGGACAGGCTCTGCTTGGCTCGGAGGGGCTGGCAAAGGCCTGTGTGTGACACGGCCACCGAGGCTGCCAGCAAGCTGAGGGCACTCCGGCGGGGCAGAGGGAAGTCTCGAGGTGCAATACACCACTCTACAGAAAAACCCAAGAGAGAGATCCGTGTTTTCAGCTGGTCTCCTCCACTCCAGGCACAAACAGAGGGGTCAGGGCTGTGTCTTCAGCCCGAGGAGGATCTGTGCATGCAGACAGGTAAAAGCAATTCTGGGAATGCCAGTGACCTGCAGGATGGGTGAGAGCCAAAGCTGGTGGCAGCTTGGGCCAAAGGCAGAGAAAACAGGGGCTGGGAGCTGTTTGTTAGCTGCTCTAAAACAAGAGCAGCTAACACTCTAAAACTCTTGTTTGCAACAAGAATTTCATGTAGTTATTGGCTGTGTCTAAGCCTGAGAGAGGCACTTGACTTTCAGGTGCCGTTCTCACTGTCAGCCTTGGCAACATTCCCACTTGTCACAGCTGAACCATTGCCACTCCTTCCATCAGCCTCCCCGGCTGCAGTGGCACAGCCCCCCACTGCTACCAGGAGGAATAAATAGATATATTTATCTACATAAATTACATCCATCCACAATCCTTTACTGGTTTAAAACTGAAGGGGAGAATTAAGCATGGACTGAACAATTACTCTCTGCCTTAATCAGTGCCTTAACTCCTCCTCAGGACCCCTCAGTGACTCGCCCTCTTTTTTTTTTTTTTTTGAAGAAAACACTGACATCAACTGGATCTAAAAAAGACTTTTACTTGCCATATTTCTTTGCTTGCCAATACTATCCACTTTCCAAAGCAGCCAGGTTTTTGGGTCACTGCAAGAAAACATAACAGAAGTGATGCCACAGGAAATGTCTCTCTGATTAAGAAGAATGCAATTAGCTACAGATTTATTCCAGCAGTGCTTTGGAGACAACTGATCAGTCCTGCCTTTGTATGGCAGTTTAAAAGCACCAGAGAAACATGGATGTGCTCCCTAAAAAAGACAAACTTAACTGACCAGCATCCATTACCAGTTTCTGTAAAACTCATTTTTCACCACAGCACAACGTGAGTTTTCTCAGTGCAGCAGGGCTGGTACCTCCAGTGGTACCAGCAGGACCCCAAGGACTGGATTTCCCACCCTGAAATCTCCCTAATGGAAATTTCTAAAATCTCCCTTTGAGTCAGACCATGATGGGCACACTCAGGACACAACAGAGTGAACACATTTCAAACTCCGAGTGGCTCTTTGGAGCAGAGCTCCTCCACTCTCCAAAGAAAAGAAGCACAAGAATTGAAGTCCTATTATAAGAATTTTCACACTGCAATGTTTCCCTCTCTGTGGTAAACCAGTGATACAATCAAACTGAACAATCACAGAATAAAAAAAAAAAAAAAAAATCCCAAACCATTAATAAACTTTGATTTGCAAAGCCAAAGCCTCCAAAGTTCAAAGACAGACTTTGGTTCAAGGGTTATTCAGATAATGGACATTTTATATATATATTTAAACACATAAAATAATTTAGAGACCAAGTACAAAACCAAAGGTTTATGTGGTTTATGTAGCTTTCCATAAAACTCAGTTTAGGACACTTACTGATGGGACTGACTTAGTTTTAAACAAGTACAGCCTGAAAAAATGATCAACAAATACATTCCTATAATGGACATTCCTACATTCCTTTAAGGTGTAAACCAACTACTGTCTCTGGAAAAGGAAAGGAAAGCAAGAAAAAAATGCATAAACTCCCCATAAACAGTATATTAATGTCACTCTAACAGTTGAGGAATGTCATTAACTTCAGATAAAGTCCCTGTAGGATAAAAAGCCCCAAACTTTTCTTCAGCTTTTTTATTTTGGTTGTCGAGTAACTATTACAGGAGTCCCTCCTCAGGAATGGTGCCAGATGCCACCACCACCACCAGAAGCAGCAGCACAAATGAAGCCTTTCCCATCCCAAAAGTGATTTATCACAATTCAGGAATTCCTGCTTGGAATCATTCAAACCCTACTGCACAATGTGATGACTGCAGAGAACCTCCCTCCCTGGCACCGTGCTCCAAGGACAAGCCAAATTGCTGTGCCACATGCCATGGGCAGGATATTCTTCCACAGGCAGTGGCATTTGTTGGATTCTCAAGTGCAGAGAGAGTCAGTCCTTGGCTAGCCTGAAATATCTCTTCAGGATTCATAGAATAGACAGGATATTCTTGAGAGAGCTAGGAAATTCTAGTGGAAAAATAAAGACATTAGGAAAAGTAAATGGACATTAAAGATTCAGGATAGGACATAGGATTAGGTCAGGAATAATTTATATTTGCTCTGCCCTCTGTTAGTATCTGCTCTTTTTAAGGCACCCAACAGCTGAGTGTTGCATGTCCACACCTCTAAATAATGCTTAAAAATAACCCCACACTTCAGATCAACATCCTTAATATTCAAAAATATCAGGATTGATGCACCATCCACCCTACAGAGACCACCCAGCACGAATGTGGGACAGAGTATTCCTGCAGCTCTGCTCTTTGAACCTTCTCCTCTCATTTTCCCACAAAAATTATCCATCTGACACCATCCTGAAAAACACCACAATATTGACCAATTCAGCAGAGAAAATGCCACCACAGTAAAGTGTTTGCAAATACTCCCACAGGGATCCAAAATATCCTACAAATGTCACCCCAGTTATGAGTGTCACCTCCTGGGGAACTCCACCTGCAGTAAAGTCAATGCTTTCACAGAAATCCCCCAAACTGCCCCAACAACCTGAACAAAAATGAGATAATGACAGAATTTTACAACTGAGAAACTGTAAGGATCAAGGGAAAGACATTTTAAAGAAGTTGTAGGAAACACAGTTGTCAGTGCCTGTCAATCATAGAGAACACAAAATGCCCTGGGTTGGAAGAGACCTTCATATTCTTACTCTCAAAGAAAAAGATAATACTAATAAAGTATTTCCAAATAATTGGCAATTATTACATTAATGACCTTCTTGGCTAATTGGTCACCAATGACATCAGAGCTAAACTAATTTGTCTTTAAAACAAAAGCTTTAAAGACTGTTTGGTTAATTTCTGAGCAAGGTCAATCAGAGAACTACTGAATTGATGGCAAACCCATTTTTCTCTGTACCATTACTCATTTTATTCTGAAACAGTCCCATGCAGTACTTGTCTCAAAATACTTGAATCCACTTAATAGATGTTGTAATTTTCTGAGATCAGATTTTGCTCTTCATTCAAGTCTGTTGACTAAAACTCAGCATAATGTGATGTTTCAACATTGGCTTCCATGGGAGCAGATTTGGGCCTCCTTTCTCACTCAAGGGTTTGTTCCAAGCACATTCCAACTGCCCAATCAAACAAAAAATATTTCAAGAACTGGAAAAAAAAAATATTTCCACTCACACCAGAATTTAAAAATAGGAATTTTTGTACAAAGATCTGTTCTGAGCTACATCCTGGGTCAATCTGCATTTCTTCCACGGAGGAAAACTGTGTTGTACTGTGTACAACAGAAATACATAACAATATCCACATAAATACACACATACATAAATTCACTGAGAAACTCAGCTCCAGACTGCAAACCAAGCCTTGGGAAAACTCAGAAAACGGGAATACGCAGCACACAGCAGCCTGGTTTCCAAGTGTCCATAAATCCACGTTGTAAAAGTGAGTGCCTTTGGAAGAAGGGCAATCCTGGAACGAGTTCACCCCGGGGTTACTGGAGCTCTGCCAGGAGTCGCGCCCGTGGTTGGGTAATGAATGTCCTGAGCAATGAACTCCCACACTTAAGGCCAAATTCTACAACCTGCTCTTCACGTGAACACTTCTGTTAAAACCTAAACCCCAACCAGCACATCTCTGTCCTGTGAAGTGGGTACTTGAGGCAAGTGGAAGCAGCACAGAGCTCATCGAGTGCTGCTGGCACACCCAAGTGCTTCGGAAGAACAGCCTCATATTTTGGAGAGACCTTTCCCTTCTGGTGCTCTCAAAGTTCTCAGAGAGAACACAAGCTGGACAAACCCACACATTTATAGATTAAAAGCAAATCAGCTGTGCTGCCACACTCAAAGGTGGTTTTGTCTGGAAAGGTCTCTGACAAAATCTGGAGCTGCCACAGCTTAACTTACATTCACTGAACCTCCTAAGAAATGAGATTCTCACTCTCCAGTAACACTCTAACCAGAGCAGTAGGCAACAGGCTTTCCAAAATTCAGATTATTACTCATACCATAACATTTGACATCTTTCTATTGTTGTTGATACACTCAAGAGATCCATGAAGCCATTTCCCAACAGATTTTTTAACCTAGGGCACAATGCGATGGTGACATCAATGACAACATCCAGAAAATACAAAAAGCACCAATAACTGAGCACCAGGATCATCCTTTCCATTTCCCTGTGTGCAGCTGTTGGCTGGGACTGGGGCTTACCTGGCCTTGCTGTTCTTTTCCACCTGTAGGGAGAATTTCAGTGGTCAGTGAGGGAATAAACCAAACACCTCCTGAAGGCTTTACTACCACAGGCTGAGCTGCTCAAGCTGACACCAGGTACTTGTACAACCATGAAAGCAGCTAAAAATATATTTATTTCACACATCATCCCATCAAACAGCTCTAATGCAACTGCAGATCATTGAACTTTATTTGATTCCTTCCCAGTGGCATTAATGCCACCAATGCTACTGCTGATAAAGACAGAATTATCATTAATACTCCCTCTTAAGTAGGAGGAATCTGGGTTGGAGCATGCAAAGGGTCACCCACTGCAGGTCAGAGATGATGGATCCACTTTCATTTCCTGCAGTGGAAAGGAATGCTGCTACCCACTCAGCCTCAGCTCAACACAGTGAAAAAAGCAAAATAAAAGTCATCAAAACACCCTTTAGACATCACACTTAGACACTGTCAACACTTCCAGAGCAAATCACCCCCAAATCATCTCAGTACACAAGGGAAAGGAAGTTTCCTACGCAAGGAAAGAAAAAGAACTCAACTTAAGCCAAAAAAATTATCTCTTTTAATACAAAATTCCATTCTCATAGAACAAATTTATTTCCACTGAATAAATAGATCTGCTCACTGTCCACGGGCAAGATTACTGCCTATATTAAGGATGAAATTCTCTTGCCTTTCTGCAGTTTAATTAAAATATAAACATTTGCAACCGGCTTTACTCTATTTTGGATACAGGTATGAACACTTGGGGCTTCGAGGACATTGCCAAATGTATACAGCACCACTCTCACTGGGGGTTGTACTTTAACCTGATTTATACAGCTCCACGCATCACTTGCATGTAGGCTTATCAATGTAATTATTACAATTATGATTAGAAGGATCTGGCCTTTGCACTTGCATGTTTAATACTCTTAGCACGTGCATGCTCTTCCACTATCTATTAAAAAAAACCCAGCAAAAACAAACAAACGAGCAAACCCCAACGGGTCAGAGCTGAAGGCAGCAGTGAGGAAACACAATCTCAAACTCAACAGAGGAAATTCCAAGGTGTCATTGTTTTACTGATGGAGGGTGATGCCAGATTTACAGACATTCGGAGCTGTCCCTCCATCTCCAGACACCCACAGCTGATACCAAGACTGGGGAGAAAATGACCCTCCAAGAGCAAAAAGCTCAACCTTGATCATCTTAGGAGGAACTGCAAAGAGCGACATGGTGGGGACAACAAGTATCTGTGGGTTTATTTCTGTCAGAAGGCGAAACCGAGCTGTTCCCCAAGGAAAGAGGGCGAGGGTGACCTTGGCGAGGTGACCCTTTGCCAGGAGGTGACAGACCCCGCTCCCCTCTGGGACAGCGGCGGGAGCAGCACCTTTGGAGCTTCCAAAGCTCCATTTATTGGGACAATAACCTCAATTCACTTGGATAAACCGCCCTGACTCTGTTCAGACAAATGATACTGATGGACACAGCGGGTATTTGTGGATAAACGCCGCTCTCTGCAGCACCTCGGGGCAGCGCCCAGGCCGCGCCTGGGCCCTGAGGGCTGCCCTGGGCAGGCCCCGCCCGCCCCGGGATAGGGGGGACATTCGGCGGGGCGGGCGGGGGCAGGGAGCGACTATAGGGCGGGATTAAACCCAGGATCGAGCCCGGGATCGGTTCCAGGATCAATCCTGGGATTAATCCTGGTATCGAGTCCGGGATCGGGGCTGGGATGGGGTCTGGGATCGGGGCTGGGCTCTCTGGGCCCGCCGCCGCCTCAGCGCTGGGGCTGGGGCGCCACCTGGCGGCCGAGCGGGGCCGGCTCCGCGCCCGGCCCGGGACCCGCGGGGACAGAACCGGGACAGAACCGGGACAGAACCGGGGACAGAACCGGGACAGAACCGGGGACAGAACCGGGGACAGAACCGGGGACAGAACCGGGACAGAACCGGGGACAGAACCGGGACAGAACCGGGACAGAACCGGGGACAGAACCGGGGACAGAACCGGGACAGAACCGGGACAGAACCGGGACAGAACCGGGGACAAAGGGACACAACAGAGCCGGGGACACCGCCGGGGACAAAGGGACACCGCCGGCCACAAGACACCAAGGCGGACAAGATACCAACCGAGACCCGCCCGGGCAGGGAAAGCCCACGCTCTTTGGTCTCGCTCCGGGCGGGAGAAGAGCGGACAGGCCGCTGGGATGATGCTTCGCCTTCCCAGATCGCATCCCCTCATTCCAAACTGGAAATGCGGTTTAAATCCCCGCTCAGGAGGGGTGGGAGCTCTGTCCCCATTGCCAGAACAGGCAAAATCCCCCTGCGATGGCTCCCGGTGCCTCCAGCAGGCCGGGAGGCAGCGCTCAGGAGGGATGCTCTCCCCATTTTCCCCATATTTTTTAACTCTCAGGGACACAAATGGAATTTGGTGACAGTCTCGGGTGGTATCTTGGCCAAGAGACGCTGTACAGGGTTGTTTGGTTTTGTTTTTTTGTTATTTTTTTTTCCTCTGTTAACATCACAGTGCATCGAACTGTTATTAATAAAAATAGCGTTCAAGGTTATGGAGAAGAAGGAAATCTCTGTAGGGGAAGCTGAAGTTTCAGGTTCAAGCTTTGTATTCCTATATATATATATATATTTGGGGGTGTGTGTATATATATATATATATATATTTCTGCATTTTGTTTCAAAACGTTTTATTAGGAAAGCTATACCAGACGCGTCACTGTACAATGATTAAACATTACCTTTACAATTTATATTCACTTGAAATTACAGAATAAATATATGCACATTGTTGTACCTTTGAGTGTGTGTGTGCCTGTATGGGTGCATGAGAGAAAACATTAAAAGTGCTTCCTACAAAAGCTGTTAGTGAGAGGTGCCCATTAGCTTTTTTTTTTTCTTTCTTTCTTTCTTTTTTGTATATTTGCATGTCGCTTTTTTTTTTTTTTTTTTTTTTTTTTTTTTTTTTTTAGTTATTATTTTTATTTAGGAAAGTGCGGATGTCCTCCAAAAAAAACCATGGCGTCATGAGGAAGTGTCACTGACAGAGCATCCCCTAAGGTGAGTTTGTGCGCCACGAGGTGACATCCTTTGGGGTTCCCCCAAGCCCCGGGATTCCCCCCGGGATTCCCCCCGAGCCCCCCAGGGAGGGAAGGGCTGGGGGAGGGTGAGGACTGTGCGAGAGAGACAAGAGTGAGACATTCCAGCAAGACCCTCCCCTCCCTTCCCCTCTTGCAGTTTTCCAGGCATGCAGCAAACTGCGCTCGTTTGCTTTCTTTGCATTATTATTATTAATTTTTTTTTTTTCTCTCTTTTAAATAAATGTACAGGATTCTGTGCCATGATGGGCAAGAAGAAAGCAGGCCAGAAAAAATGCCATCTTCCCTCCCCTCCTCCTCCTCCCCTCCAAGGGAAAATATCGAGGAAGTTTACTGCCAACTGAAAAAAAAAATCAAAAAAAAATCAAAAAAAGAAGAGAAAAAGGGAAAAAAAAAAGAAAAAGGAAAAAAAAAAAGAGCCAACAAACAACAAGAATAAAGAAAATAAAAGAAAAAGGGGAAAGAAAAAAAAAAAAAAGAGAGAGACACACATAGAATTTACTTAATCAGGATCCATACAAAGATCCCCCGATAATAATAATAGAATAATAATAATAATAATAATATACCTTTAGACATGGCACAGTCAAAGTCTCAGTTTTCAGTATAAAAAAATAATGATTGATTAACATCTGCTGGCAAAAGTCTGCGAAGGCACTTGGTCGATGACTGATCTGAGAAGGGCCCTGCCCCGCAGCGCGCACATCTGGCGGGGCAGAGCGCACAGCTGGATCCTCTGCTGGCGGCCCGGCCGGGGCGGCGCTCAGAACCGGTACGTGGTTTTCTCCAGGACTTCGAGGTAATCCGGCTTGGTTTGGAGTTTGGCCCTTAACTCGAGGTATTCGCTTGTGGGGGTTTGGTGGTCCGGGAAGCCCTTGCCGGCCGCGAAGAGCAGGGTCTCCTTCAGCCTGGCGTCCTGCTGCAGGTCCGGGTATTGCATGCCGGGGGGGTGGACGTGCAGCTCCTTCAGCTTGGGCACGGTGCCGTACAGGCAGTCCACGAAGCCCACGGCGCAGGGCGGGGGGCGGTCGCGGTCCCGAGGGGCTCCCCCCGTCCCCACGGCCGCCACCGCCAGCCCTCCGCCCGCGGGGTGCTGCGGGTGCACGGCCACGATGGTGTTGAGCTGCGAGCTGGACACGGCCAGGCTCCACTCCTGCTCCTTCTCCAGCAAGGTGCGGTAGCTGCTGCCCGGAGGCTCCGGCGCGGCGGAGGGAGCGGCGGGATGGGCGAAGCCTCGCTCGCCTCCACCGCCTCCTCCTCCTCCCCGCAGCATCTCGGCCGCCTCGCCACCACCACCGCCAGCACCGCTGCCCGCCGCCTCCTCCTCCTCCCGCGGCTTGTAGATGGGGTTGTTGCACATCTGGGTCACCGGGTGCGGGATGTAGTCGTAGACGTGGCCCGCCGGGGGCGCCTTCTCCGGGGAGCGCTCCCCGGGGCCCCCCCCGCCGCCTCCGCCGCCGCCGCCCTCGGGGAAAAGCCGCGGGCAGCGCAGCGGGACCGCGCCCAGGTCCGCCGCCTCCGCCCGCGGCCCGCGGAACGGCAGCTTCCTCCGGCGGCGGCGCAGCACGAAGGCGAAGAGCCCGGCGGCCACCAGCACGGCGGAGAAGAAGAGGACCAGGAGGCTGAGGATGAGCACGGAGAGCGGCACGGCCGCGGCCGCGGCGGCCGGGGGCAGCTCGTAGGCGGCCGCGCCGGTGGCTGCGGGAGGCGGCGGGGCGGCGGCGGGGGGCGAGGCGGCGGCGTTGGGGCGCAGGGCGGCGGGGCACAGCGCGGCCAGCTCCAGCGAGCGCAGGTCGCGGTTGGCCAGCGGCTCGGGGCTGGTGCACTCCACCTCGCCCACCACGCTGACGGAGCTGAGCGCCTCCAGCCACTGCTTGAGCGGCACCAGCTCGCAGGTGCAGTCCCAAGGGTTGAGCTTCAGGTCGATCTGCACGATGGCGTGCAGGTGCTCCAGCACCCCGGCCACCGGCAGCGCCAAGAAGTGGTTGTTGCGCAGGTTGAGGCGCGTTAGGGAGGTGCCGGCGAAGGCGTCGGTGGGCAGCGTGCGGAGGAGGTTGTTGTTGAGGAAGAGGAGCTGCAGGTTGGGCATGAGGCTGAAGGCCGCCGGCTGGATTTCCCTGATCAGGTTGTACTCGAAGTACAGGTAATGCAAACTCTGCAGGCCCCGGAACATGCCCGGGGTGAGCCGCTCGATGTCGTTCCCGTTCAGGTACAGGCTCTTGAGGTTGGGCAGGTTGATGAACGCCCCGTCCTGCACGTAGGAGATCCGGTTGTTCCCCAGGTGTAAGAGATCCAAGGAGGAAAAATTCCAGAAATCAGAGCGGTAGATTTTCTGGATCAAATTCCCGCTCAGGTAGAGCTTCTTGGCGTTCAAGGGCCTGGGTAGGAGCTCAGAGATGTTGTGGAAGCCCCGCTCCTTGCAGTTGACCGTCAGGCCCAGGTCGTTGATGTGCAAACTGCAAGAGCAGCCGGTGGGGCAGATGATGGGGATGGGGGGCCGGGTCTGGTAGGCAGCCACGGGAGGTTGGTTGGGCCCGGGGTACAGGCCACGGGGGGTCGGGGGAGGCCGGGGCGCCCGGGGCTGCTTGGTGGGCTTGGGCTGCTTGTTGGACGTTTTGTACTCAACGGAGGAAGCGGTGAAATGGAAGGAGGACAGCATGGAGGAAGGCTTCGTAGGCCACGCGTTCTCCTTGCTGGAGGACAGCTGAGGGATGCCCAGGCTGGCTTCCACCTCGGAGTCGGACAGCATGGGGCACAGCTTGCTTCTTTTGATCTCCCTCAGGTCCTTCCCGTGGAAGTGGAAGGGCGTCTCGCAGGTGATGTCCCCCACCAGGGCGGTGTAGGGGATGCGCTCCAGCCAGCTCTTGAGCTGCACGATCTCGCACGTACAGTTCCACGGGTTCTCCTCCAGCTGGATCTCCATCAGGCTCCTGCCAATGTGGTCCAACATCCCGCGGTACGAAAGGACTTTGAGGCGGTTCCCCCTCAAGTCCAAGTGGGTTAAGGACACGGACTTAAATAAATTGGTGGGAAGCATGGGGATAAGATTGTCATTTAGGATAAGGACCCTCAATTTGCTTAGGTTTCGAAACGCCCCGCTTTCAATCCGTTTAATGACATTGTAATCTGCCTGCAGATATTCCAGACTTTCCAAACCCAGGAAAGTGTCGTTCCTGAAAATGTCCAGTTTGTTTTCGTGCAAATACAACCTCTTCAGAACTCGGAGCCCGTTAAAAGCCCCCGTCTGAATGTCCTGCAGTGCATTGTTCCCAAGGTTAATAGATACAGCATTGTTCAAGTGAAGAAAACTGTTGGTGTACAATTTCCTCATGGAATTCCTCTGCAGATAAAGTTTAAAAGGTCTCGACCACGACTCTGTTATCTGACTAATATTTATAAATCCCTTGTTGTCACAATGTATATGGAAAAGGCTCTCTTTCACTTCACAGTAACATGGATCAAAGCAGGGCTCATCCAGTTCCTCCGAGTCCTCTATCAAGGGAATAGGTGTAGTCCATGCTAGAGCAATTGTGCTTAGAAGAATTATCCACAACATCCTTCCTTTATGGAGCGTCTCTGCCGTGGAAGGTTTCATCATTTGTTGATGTTTACAAAACTGCAACGGGAAGAGAAACACAGATTTCAGTATTTCTGCCCTGCCCCTCTCCTCCTCCTCCTAAGCCCCTACCTGCTGGACTCATGTTGGGCTCCTGGAAAGTTCAGCAATTGTTGGGGCAGACGTTCCCAACCAACTCCAGGGGTGTGAGCCTTGCCCTGATTTATACTTGAGAGATGTTAGACGGCTCCATCACGCGATAGCAGCCTGCCCTCGCTCCCCTCCCCGTGGTAAATGCCACCTATAAAGAGGACAGCACATGCAGCCCCACACGGCACCACGAGCACACCGAACGTGTTGCGTCTCTCCACGTTCCCCAGGCGGTCGGAGCTGCCCGGATCTCATCCCCGGGTGCAGTTTTAGCCATCACAGATCACAGCCAGCCTCGACTCCGGGAAAAGGGGGAACCCACACCGAGTGTGGGCAGATCCCTCCGGTGTCGCACCACATCATCCTTCATCCATGCAAACTCCCCAAAGTTATTGAACCTCCACCCTCGAGTCTCCCCTCCCTTCCCAGCTCCATGTATTCCACACTCCAGTCCCATGGAATGTGCTCGGTGTCCCTGGCAGAACAGCTCCCCTCAGAAATCCCCACAGTGTCTTTTACCGGAGCAAACGGATAACGACCCTGATTGGAAAGGAAATTATTCCCCCCCCCTCCTCCCCAAACCTTGCAAATGCGCCGGTGAATTAATGCAACTGGTACATATTATATTATCAGATAAATACACGCCACATATATTAGTCATTTTAGCTGATTAAAGCATTTAGAGAGATGATTAATTCTTTTCTAAAGCACATGCCCATGCGATCAGCAGATCTAAAGGGAAGTGACAGCTGAAGAGGCACCTAGGATTGAAACGCTCAGCCTGCCTTGGATTAGGGCATTTTTGTGCCCCCAGGACCAAGCAGAAGACCCGGTTAAAAAGCTGAGAGTGGAAGGAAAAAAAAAAAATAAAATAATAAAATACCTTGACACTTACCAGCCGATAAATTCTCTATCCTACTATACACGGTTCCGAATGAAGACACCATTCTTCTCCAATCAGATGAAAATAATACTGCCCTAATGAGATGCAGCTCCTTCAACATATGGTTTCACCCTTCCTTTCACCAGATATTTTAAATGTATGGGCACAGGGAAAACGCTAAGGATGGGGATAATACCAGTGGTGATGCAGCCTTCCTTGAATCCCTGAAATGCCCATTAGAATGATTCGGAGCGATCATTGCTGTTAGTCTCAATCTCCCAATAAAAAGGTCCTTTTTTGCCTTCCTCGTGCAAGAACTAGGAAAAAAATTGCTCACCATCCGCAAACTTAAGAGCAGAAAGATGCATTTAGGGGAGAGAAATGCCAGAGGAACAGAAATCCTTCGGATCAAGTTGCAAATGAAACCCTCCCCGGTGGGAAAGAGGAGATGGTTGAAAGCACGAAAAGAGAAATATCCTCTGCAATTAAAACCAGCATCTAATTGGGGAGAAGGGAGAGAGACGAGAGCTATATTGCAGTATCAATCTCTCTGTCTCCTTTGCAAAATATTAGCCACTTAAGTTCTTTCTCTTCTGCAAGGGCTGTAATAAAAATAATAATAATAAAAAATAAATAAAGAGGATTATTATATCTTCTTTTTGGAAGAGGGGGGTGTCTTTGACCCTAGGCGGAAACAAAGGGATCCAGAAAGGTTGTACTTACCGGTTTGCAGGAGAGATTTTAGCACATCGTTACCAAAAATAATGAAAAAAAAAAAGGCAAAAGAAATAAAAAGGGGAGAAAAAAAAAGAAAGCCCGAGTTTAAAGATTGCTGGTTTCTCTCTGCCTCTCCCTCTCTGTTCTGTGGCTCTCTCTCTCCCTCTCTCTCTACTCCTGCTGAAGCTGAGGCAAAAAGGAAAAAAAAAAAAAAAAAAAAGGCAGGGAAAAAAAAAAAAAAAAAAAAAAAAAAAAAAAGCAAGCCTGAAACGTGCTGGGAATGCAATGAGCCCCTCAATGATCTTCTTTAGGATGCAGAGCTGCTGTTTGGCACACTCAATGGAGGAGGGAGGAGAGGGGCTGCTGCTGCTGCTGCTGCTGCAGGAGGCTCCATCCAGCGCCGCCGCCTTCCCCGGGCAGAGCAGCAGCGGCAGCGCGGAAGGAGCGCGGGTGCGCAGCGTGCGCGGGTGTGCGCGGGGTGCGGGGCTGTGTGTGTGTGTGTGTGTGTGTGGGGTGTGTGTGTGTGTGTGTGCGCGCTGCCCTGGATCAGGCTCCAACACGTCATGAAAATCAGCTCCAAGACAAGAAGGGGAACAAACGGAGGGGGCGCGCTCGGCTCCAGGTCGGGGGCGCGCATTTGGGAAGCCCTGACTACACAGTTTTGTATTTTTTTTTTTTTTCCCTTTTTTTTTTTTTTTTCCTTTTTTTTTTTTTTTTTTTTTTCTCCCTTTTTTATTTTTTTTTTTTTTTTTAAAGAGGGAAAGAGGGCGGAGAGGAAGGGAAGTGGGAAACGAGCAGATGGGGGAGGAAAAAAAAAAAATAAAAAAACCCAACAAAACCAAAGAGAAGAATCAGAGAGAGGGGGGAAAAAAAAGCCACCGGGATGGGGCAGAATTTTGAATTTTGCACCCACCTCGCTCCCTCCCTTTTCCCTTAAAAAAAAAAAAAAAAAAAAAAAAAAAAAAAAAAAAAAAGGAACAAAAAGCCGAAGTCTGGAGGAAATCAGAGCTGCTCTGACTGCGAGCGCCAGCCGAGAGCTGCAGCCCGGGGGTCCCGCACCCACCGCACCCACCGCCCGTCCCGGGATCCCGCAGAGCCGAACACCCCGGGGAGGAACACCCGGCACCACCCGCACCCTCCCGCCGGGAGCGGCCGCAGGGCAGGTAACGGGGCTGCGCGGGGCGGAGGAGGCGCGGAGAATCCGCCGAGAGGGGCGCAGCGGGAGGGTCCGCGAAACTTGCTGGGTGAGATGCTCCGGAGGGTTCGGTGGAATGGAAGGGAGGGAAGGGCTGCGGGCAGGGCAGGGCAGGGCAGGGCAGGGCAGGAGGGGAACCCCGCGCATCCCTGGCTGTCTCCGCACCCGCGCATCCCTGGCTGTGTCCGCACCCGCGCATCCCTGGCTGTGTCCGCACCCGCGCATCCCTGGCTGTCTCCGCACTCGCGCATCCTTCACTGTCCGCACCCGCGCATCCCTGGCTGTCTCCGCACCCGCGCATCCCTGGCTGTCTCCGCACCCGCGCATCCCTCTCTGTCCGCACCCTCGCACATCCCCGCGCCCGCCCAGCCCAGCCCCGCGCGCACATCCGCGCGTCTCTCCGCGTCACTCCCGGGGTGTCCCGCGCCCCCCAATTCCCCGACTTAACTGGAACCGCGGCTCGGTGGGAAAAAGTTGCTGGGGGCGGGCGGGAGGTGCCGGGGGCTCCGCGGGGTCCCGGGGCCGCTCTGCGCGGGAAGGGGCGCAGCCTCCGCGCCCGCGGACGCGCAGCATCTTTATCCCCCCCCTCCCGCCGCGGATGCCGAGCTCTCTCCTCCGCCGGTGCAATATGGACGCACCGCTCCCTCCTAATTAAATTGCTGCATCATTCATTTCCTGACGCGGGAGCGACATGGGGTACGGCACTGACACCCCCCGTTCGGAATGGGGGGAGAGGCGGGGAAACAGGGGCCAAAGGGGGGGATCACAACAGTTTGGGCTCGCAACAAGCTCGCACTTGCCGGAGATTCGGGAATAGAGAGCTAAGGGAGCAAAAAAAACCCCTCTGGGTTTTTGGGGGGCAGCCCCAGCACAAGGCGTGGGGCAGGGTCGGGGTGCGCACTTTGCTCCTTCCCCAAATGTCGCTCTTTTTTCCCTGGCCGGGGCTCCCGCCGTCGGGTTGTGCAGAGGGGCTGACACAGGGGAGGGTGGATGGATGGATGGATGGATGGATGGATGGATGGATGGATGGATGGATGGATGGAGGGAGGGATGGATGGATGGAGGGAGGGATGGATGGATGGATGGATGGATGGATGGATGGATGGATGGATGGATGGATGGAGGGAGGGATGGATGGGATGGATGGATGGATGGATGGATGGATGGATGGAGGGATGGATGGCCCTGGAATGCGGAGCGCGGGGGGACGGACGGACATCCCGGCGGGACACACGGACACCGCTGTGCCCCCTGCCCGGCTGGGACACGGGACAGCCCTGCGGGATGCCCCGGGAGAGGAGGAGGAAGAGGATAGCCTCGCACCTCCCTTCCCATCCTTTATGCCCCCGCAGTTTTTTTCCCAAGCGGGCTCTCCCAGGGTTTGTCCCGGCCGTGTCCCCTCGGGCAGGAGGCAGAAGTCACCGCGGGCCACCCCCTGCATTTCCCTCCGGCCTGTCTGTGCTCCCCACGCCCTGCTGGGGACAGCACCGCTGGGACTGGGACTGGCAGCGGCTCCAGTCAAGGGGACGGCTGATGTAACCCAGATTAGAACGTCACTGGGTTATTAATGATAATTATTATTATTGGCAAGGCAGCTCTCTCCTTGCCAGAGCCCATCCTGGAGCTGTGGGGATGCTGACAGCAGGGTGGGGAGCTGGCAGGTGCCCTTCAGCCTCAGTTACCACCACTGAAATGCATCTTTCCCCTCCCCAACAGCCTTGTGAGAATAAGGGAGGGGAGACCTAACTTAGAGGTTGGATACTTGAGCAATTATTGTGCCTTGCAGAAATAGCCTTACAAGGTTCTGTTTCCAGCAGAGGGGAGCGTTGTCCCCGCTGCAGTCACTGCTCAGCAGGCTCTGAGTGCTCCAGGCAGGCTGCAGTGGGAACCAGCCCCTTCCCTCCCTTCCCCTTCCCAGCACAAGTGGCAATGATGGAGAGAAAAGAGGGAGTTTTCTCCCAAAGCTCGCCCTGCCTGTCCAGAAAGAAATATTCCGAGCTTTAATAGTCTCTCTGTCTCCAGCAATCCGTGGCAAGGGCAAAAGCAATAAATAGTGCAAGGGCGAGGGAAGCTCAGCTGTAATTATTACAAATGGGAGCTGGGAGCTGCTCCCCGGCTCGCTGTGTTTTGGTGAGGTCGGGAGCAGTTCCGAGGGGCTGGGTCTGACTGTTGGGAGGTTTTGGACACAGCTCCAGCTGCATTTCTGCCCAAAAGGCTGCTGGGCACTCAGGGATGGCCTCCAGCTGCCAGCTCTGGGGGCAGGAGGGGCTGTGATGGGAAACCCAGGGTGGCAGGAGGAGATGTTGTGGGAAACCCAGGGTGGCAGAGGGAGCTGTTGGGAAGCCCAAGGTGGCCAGGGGAGCTGTGATGGGAAGCCCAGGGTGGCAGGGGAGCTTTGGTGGGAAGCCCAGGGTGGCAGGAGGAGTTGTTGGGAAGCCCAGGGTGGCAGGAGGAGTTGTTGGGAAGCCCAGGGTGGCAGGAGGAGCTTTGGGAGAAGCCCAGGGTGGCAGGAGGAGCAGGGAGGCCCCAGTGGGATGTGCTGCTGCTCATTGATCCCTGGTGGGATCTCCTCGGGGGCAGAGCTCCAGGGAGAGATGCTCCAGGAGCAGGGCAAGGCCCAGGGCTCAGAAGGAATATCCATCCCATGGCTCTCCCTGCCTTGGGGGCAACATGGAAATCCTGGGATTTAGGGAAGGCCAGAGCTGTGGGCTGTGCAGAACACAGAGCTGGACTCTCCAGCACACACAGAGTGGCCCTGGGCAGAAACACTCCAGCTGCAGAGGCTGCCAGAGGCAGATGTCTGCTCATGCCATTAGTCTGGGCTCAAAGCTCAGCTTAACCTCCTTCTGATGACCCCTCCCCTTGTCCCCATGGGATTTCTGTATTGCACAGTGTCCTCATGTTCAATATTGAGTTTCCCCCCCCCGCTTTGATTTTTAGGGAGCTGAAAGGCTGAAATATTCTTGGGATTCTGTATTAGACATTATTTAAGAAGAAATGTCAGTGTTTTTGAAAATGTTGATAAAGGAAAATCAGGATTGAGAGTCTTCTCTGTGCAGCAGTTAGTGAAGCAGTTCATGAGGCTTCACTTCTCTTATTCCCTCTCTGTTCCTTAATTAATTTATCAAACACAGACAGAGAAACACAATCATCAGCTGGAATTTACCTCTAATCCTGGAAGAGACTGTTTCTGGTGAATCTCTGTCCCACTGTCCCAGTGGTGTTTTATGGACCATCACCTCTCTTGCTGCTGCATCAACAGCTCAGCCTCACTACAAAGGGTCCCAAACTGCATTCAGGAGCTTGTCCTGTCCCCCTGAAGCCACTGCAGAGGTTTCTCTGACTGCTGGAGGGTCCTGTTTGCACTGGGAGAGCTCAGCCCAAGGCTCAGGTGCTGCTGAGGTCCCTTTATCCCGTTCTGGCTGCTCTGCCGAAGGCTGGATCCTGTTTTCCATACACTGCTGGCATTTGCCACGCCATATACAAAGTGCAGGCACGGATTATTTGAGCTGCATAAGCACTGGTGAGTGCACATGAAATGGAGGAAGTGGAAGAATTTTAAACTGGGCTTTTCCAGCTGGAATCCTCCAGGCTGGAGAAGCTTATGCCAAACTGATGCTCCTGGCCACAATTTTTTTTTCTTAGCCACCTCATTATCATTTATTTATTAAGGCATCACAATTAATTTTTATTTTCAAGCCAGTTGGGCTGTTTTCTGATGAAACTAAGAAATAACAATGCACCACTTGATATTAACATGGATAATTTCTAATATAAAAGTGTCCTGAGCTACTTGAAGCTCAATGGGACACTGGAGCAGCACAGAAAGCTCAGCCACGCCCTTAGTAGCAAGTTATTTGTAATTGGTTTACCCTCATGGGATTTTTATTTTTTTCCAGCAGAGAAATTTTGCCCAGCATTTGATGATATGTGTAAATATTAAAAGGAAAGGAAGGAAGAACTAATAGACAGCATTAAAACAGAACCGCAAATACCAGCAAATTGTGAGTGCAGCATTTTTAATGGATAGCTATTAAAAATAAAAGGGAAAACTAGGCAAAATAAAAGGGAGGTTTTATTGGACAAAATTGACAGTTGTTATCCTCACTGATTCCTGACATTTCAAGAGCAGTTTTTTACCTAATGTTTCAACAGCCTTGGATATTTCCTTCTAGTGAGCCACACTCAGCTGTAGCTTTTTTTTTTTTTTTTTTTTTTTCTCCCTTTAAGCCAACAATTTATTTTTTTTTTTTCTAAATGTGCTGATATTTATTATAGCCAGTGTCAAAAAAACTCCCCACTCCACTTATATATGAGCTTCTCCTCAGCCTTTCCTGGGATGATTCACAGCCCTGGGTGGGCATGCACAGCTTCCCCTGGCAGCAGCTGGGATTTCAAGGGGAAAAATGCCCTGAGGGTGATGTGTTCCCACCCAGACTGGGAGTTATGAGTCCCCTCCAGCCCTGAGAGGGCTCCTCCAGCCCTCTCCATCCTTCACAGAGGCAGCTCTGCAGCCACATCCTGGAATTATGGAACTGTGGAATCACTTAGCCTGGAAAAGATCTCCAGGATCATCGAGTCCAACCATTAACCCAGCTCTAAACCATGTCCCTAATGGACACCGAGACATTTTTAAATCAGTTCCAGGAATGGTGATGCCACCACTGCCCTGAGCAGCCTCTTCCAGTGCTTGACAGCCCTTTTGGTGAAGAATTTTTCCATAATATCCGATCCAAACCTCTCCTGGCACAAATAAAAGCTGTTTTTTCTTGTTCTGTCATCTGGTACGTGAGAGAAGAGTCCAACCTCCACCTGTCCACAGCCTCTTTTCCTCCACCACCACAACGTGCTGCATCCTTTTCAACCCTTTTTATTCAGTAGAGAGGCTTCTTGTCACCTGGCAGCCCGAGTGGAGCTTTTCATGTCCTAAATGAGGCTGAGCATGCACCTCACAAAGGAAGAGCTTGGAGTTGGAACTGTGTTTTCTGAATGTCTCCATCCATTGCCCACTGGTGGCAGGACACACCTTCAGATGGCAACTTCATCGTTCCCATTAGAAAAATCTCAGATAATGCAAAAAAACTGTTTGAATTCTTGTTGTGGTTTATTTTGACACCTCCTCACACTCTGCATGTGGACATTTTCTATTGCAATTTCTCCTTTCCTTTTCACCTTGTGGGCTAATCTTCCATACATCCCAATTCCTGGATTTTGCCTGGGTACACAAAAATGGGGATTAGCCTGCAGTGTGTGCTGTAAGCAACAGCCTGGATTTTCAGGGCATCTGGATTTAGAGTTGCCAGAATTAGAAACACGAGCCAGACGAGATCATGCTAGGGCAATTCCCCAGGACTGGGCCATAAAGCCAATTAATTTAAAATGTAATAGAAAGCACCGAATTCTGGGTGAAGGAAGGCACTTACTGCTCATTTGGAAAGAAAAGCTCATATTCTAAATTGCTTTTCAGATCAAGACTTGAGCCTACTTTTAGTGATGTCAGTGGTGCCACTTCCGTTCGGTCCAGCGGTGCCAGAACAGAATTTTCTGTTTGCTGCTGCTACTTCTCCACTTCCCTCTCTCCTCCTTTTCCTGACATCCCTGGCAGCACCACTCCTTGTATGGTCCAGAGGAGGCACCAGGATTATCCCAGGGATGGAGCAGCTCTGCTGGAGGAAAGGCTGGGAGAGCTGGGATTGTTCACCTGGAGAGGAGAAGCTTTGAGGTGACCCCGTGGTGGCCTGGAGGAGCTGCAGGAAAGATGGAGAGAGACAATTTCCAAAAGATGGAGGGACAGGACACAGGGAATGGCTTCCCACTGACACAGGGAAGGGTTAGATGGGATATTGGGAAGGAATTCCTCCTTGTGAGGGTGGAGAGGCCTTGGAATAGAATTCCCAGAGAAGCTGTGGCTGCCCCTGGATCCCTGGAAATGTCCAAGGCCAGGCTGGACATTGGGGCTTGGAGCACCTGGGACAGTGGAAGGTGTCCCTGCTCATGGCAGGGGGTGGCACTGGATGAGCTTTAAGGTCCCTTCCAACCCAAACAATTTGTGATTCCTCTTTGAGGACAGTTGGGACATGGAGACAGAGCTGGTTGTTCAGAGGCAGTGAGATGAAATCATTTTGATCTCACAGAAAAAGGAGTTCACCGGTCGTGGAGGGGATGGTGACAATGGTGTCTGCTCTGCTCTTGCAAGTCTTGCCCCAATTTTGGTTTTGCTCCTGGTGGCAGGAGTTTTACAGCAGCCCCAAGCTGGGAATCAGAGGTGAACTTTCATCCCAAATGGGCTCAGCTGGGAAGTGCAGGGTGAGCTGACTCACTCCCATTTCACTCATCCCTAACGGCAGCTGTGGACTAATGCACCTCTGTAAAAATGGCCAAAGAGATCTGGGGCCTGAGCTGGTGGGTCTCTCCTAACACCAAATGCTGCAATTCTTGGGTTTCCAGTGCGTGGTGCATTAACTCATTAGCAGGCACTTCAGGTATAATTTATCTTATGCTAAAATGATGAAATGGTGAGAGCCAGAGCGAGCTGAGGTACCTGAGTGTCCTCCTGAGCCTCTGGAAGAGAACTGCCCTCCCTCTTTCCCAGCAGCCAGAGATCCTTCTGGAAACTGCCCTCAAAAATCAAATATCATGGCTACTTTACATGCAGGAGTTGCCTGTTTCCTTCTCTGATATTATTTTATTGAAGAGGAAAATTGCTGGTTTTCTTTTTCAAGTTCTGAGGTTTCTGGTGATTTTCCAAAAAGACCAAATTTTTCTTTCACCAGAAACTTTGGGAACTGCCATTTTTGGTCGCTGCATCCAGGGAGTCATTACTTGTGGATGTACAAAGAGAATCAGAGGTCTAGGAAGTCAGGAAAGAATAAATTATGATAGTTCTGAATGGAAGAGTGGAAGGAACATGACAGTACTTTTGAATTATACAAAAATACGTTGGAAAAAATAAAGGGAACACTTTGCTCTCTACAAATAACATCAGAGAGAGAACAAGAAATTGGTCCTAATTTGGAGCCAGAAAGATTGATATCAAATATTAGAAAGATGTTTGTGATGGAGAGGATGGCAGAGACTGGCTGAGGAGCTCAAAACCCCACAATCCTGTGGCTGTCCGTGTTGAGGGACAAATTGTTTACAATCATACACCACACTCCTTAAAATAAATATATTGTCAGTTAACACAGGAGGAAAATCCAGTGAAAAGCAGATTTGGAACCAGATTCCAACAGAAACAATGACGTAAAAAAATGTAACATGAAAAAATTAAAGGTTTCTAGATCAACATGGCTAAGTCATGTTCTGGGCATTTTATATCCAGGCCCTGAATTTGTGGAATTGGCTAAAATCATCATCTTGGAATTATATACACAGATATATGGATACACAAACATCCACATGCCCATCTGCATCTTGGATCATTTTTGCACGTCTTCAATTTTTCAAGGTTTTTGTGTTTAGGGTTTTTATTTTCCATTCCTTTTCTCCCTTCCTGCCCCATCCATCTCTCCCTGGCTGGCTGCATAGCTGGGGAACACCAGCTCCTTGGAAAGTCACCTTCCAGAAACCAGAACTTTGGGGAAAAAAAAAAAAAAATCTCAAATAAGCAGATTCACAACAAGCTCTGAGCATTGGGATTCCTGAATAGAGATGAAATCTCAGGCATGAGTGTAATGTAAAATCTGTTACAATTTCCTCCCCACTTTCATGTTTGCAGTTGCAGCGAGTGGTGAGTGAGAGGAGGCTCCTTTTTAGGTGTTGATTTAGCTGGGCTTAAAATCCAATGAATAAATTGTCCATAGTTCATCAGCTTGTGAGGTGCTCGCTGCCTACACACCAAATAATCAGCTCCACATCCCACTGTGAGCAGTTTATGGCCAGAGGACTGCGGGGAACACCGCGGTGGAACTGTCAAAATAAAACATGTGAAGGGCTCGTAAATGAAATGAACGGATATTGGTTTAAAATCAAGGCCATAAATATGTGTCACACCTGTCCTCTGGGTGGTCAGCAGCAATCAGGCTGCTAAATTCTGGGCATATTTTTGAGCTGGTGCTGTCTGATTTGCCCTTCCCCTCCTTGCTGAGGGGTGAAGGGAAAGGCTGAAGTGAAGTGATGCCACTGCAGAGGGTGCAGCCAAGGTGATGTTAATGTTTCAAGGTAAATATCCAACAAATCCAGGATAATTCAAGGCTAATTGGGTTTTATTGTGTTAACCCTTTTAGGAAAAAAAAATAAAAATCAATGAAAATAGGTTTACAGGAGGTGTTTTCACCTCCCAGCAAGCTTCTGCACTTTCCCACAGAGGTTATTCTGAAGGTGGAAATATTCTAACATAAGGATTAATAATAATAATAATAATAATTTACACCCTGGGAGTGCCAAGGATTCCCTCTATGCAGGGCACTGGAGAAACAAAATCTTTCCACAGAAAACTTCCAACTAGTGGCCAGAGTGTGTGAATCTACCTGTGATTGTCCCTCTTCATACCTACAACTCCATGCTAGGCCTTAATAAATTCAGTTCAGTTCTCAGTGCATTTCTCCTAAAGGTTACTGATTTTAACAGGCCATTTTCATTATTTTCCTGAAGAAGCCACAGAGGCAGATCCAAATTCTGATGTTTGATATTTGCCCCAGATAATCCCCTAACTGATTTTAGGGTTGTACCCCATCTGCTAAACCTGCTCCATGTTCCAGCAACTTCTTCAGGAGGGATTTAGTGCAAATCTTTTATTCTTCCTTATTTCGTATTTAAAGACAGCATCGTTAAGGTGTGAAATTGCTCTGGTTAAAATGCAATCTTTTATTTTGCCATTTAAGCAGGAGGGGTTTTTGGGGGAGAATGCATTCCTGGAGCTATCTGGGGCCAGCCTTACGTAAAGGCCATTGAAGAGTCCCTCAAACTTGAACAATTTTCCAGATTAAACAGACAAGGGAGATGAGGCTCTCTGGAACTCCCTGCCAGGGCTCCATTCCCACCTCTCCTTCCTCTTCTGCATCCTGAAAACCCTGTAGATGTTAAAGCTTTCAGGATTGCCCAGGTAAAGACTCATTCCTTTATTTGAAATATCTGACTAAAACAAGTTGTACATTGAGCTGGATCAAGAAAAGCAGCAGAGTGGCCAAACTGCTGCAAACCTGTGAGGACAGAGACATTGTCTGGATTTTTTGGTGTGCAGTGAAGATGCAAACAGCACCATTTCTTCTTTCCCTCCATTTGCACATCTGCAAAGGACTGCAAGGCAGGGTAGAAGGAGGCCAGCTGGATTCAGTTACAGAGAAAGGTAAAAAAATCTTTTGCTTCTGATTTTCATTTTGCAGTTTTGAGCAGGGCCACGTTCTGAGTTCCTTCCCAGATTTTAGAAGAACGAGTGAAGTTCTCACTGGCGCCTTCCAAGCGGGGCAGCTCACGGTGATCAGAATCTTGAGAAGAAACTCTATTTTTACACCAATAATTAATATTTTGTCTTGTGCAGCCTCCACAGGGAACACGTCTGAGGGCATTAGAGCTGCTTAGGGAGATTTCAGAGGACACTAATCCTCAGGACTTTCACTGACAACCCAAAGGCAGCGGTGTCACGTCAGAGCCTTGTCAGGGCAAACTCACCCCGAGCCCATCTGCAGCATCTTCCTGACCTGGGATAGCTCAGGGTGCTGCATCTACTGACCTTAGGGAGGGATTTTGGGTGTGCCAGAATTATTTCCGTTATTTGGAGAAGGACTGGAGGCTCCAGGTCAGTGACAGAGCTGCCTCCCAACACAGGATGAGATGCAAACCTCTTGCTCTGTGTGATTTTTCACCTTCTTCTTCTTCTTCTTCTTCTTCTGCTTCTCCTTCTCCTTCTCCTTCTCCCTCTTTCTCTTCCTCCTCCTCCTTATCATCATATCACAGCAACTACATATAATATAATGTAATGTAATGTAATATAATATAATATAATATAATATAATATAATATAATATAATATATATTATATATTATGTTAATATTAATAAATATTATATTAATATGATATAATATAATATGGTAACAACAACAATCATCATCACCACCACAAACAACAACAATAATTACAATAACCACGACGTTTCCTTTCACCAGCTCCTAATAAGCCTTGATCATTATTTGATGCATCTTTTAAGGATTTTTTTTAAAATTCTTTGCTTCGTACCTCAAGTTGCAGCAGCTCCTGGCAGTGCCACAATTTCTGCCATTCATGCACAGGCAGCAAGACAAGGCTGGTAAAACTGAGACACAAACCTGGAGGAGTAGGTGGACAGGAAATACTTATTAATTCTTTCCAGCTATTTGTACCTTACAGAGCTCTCCAGTTTGTTGTCACTCTGAATTACTGGCCTTTGCTGATGAGCATAATCCTATGAGTTACTCACAGACAGATCTTCTGTACTCGGTGCAACATGAAATTGAGCTGAACCTTCCCTCTGCCTGCATTTCCTCATTTCTCACAAGCCTTTAGCACAGCAGAGGATTTCCCAGGTACCCAGGTGCTGCTCAAATGCCCTGAAGTTGGAGGGGGATAAAGGCAGAGCCCAGTAAGTAGAGCAGAGAATTCTCTGGGTTAGGATGACAGACAGGTTAAGATGACAGACATTGTTCTCCCTCCTACTTAGTCAGCTATATTTATTTTTTTTTTTTTTTTCCAGTGGATTTTTCTCCCTTTCGGAGTCTCTCTGTACCCTGCAGTGTCAGGGAAATGTGTTAACAAAGCTCTGCCAGCCAGGGGAGGGCATGGTCTGCAATTTGTGCACAGGGAGAGGAGCAGAGAGGGATATTTGGAGTTTATAGACAGAGACAGGGATTTGAGGGAGAGTTGGAAAGTCTCGACTGTCTGGGATTGAGACTCCTTCCACTCCCAGCCTGTGGCACAGGTGTTCCCAGCAGCACAAGCCACAATCCCTGGCACTTTGGGACTAGTGAAGGGTTTGAGCTCCTCACCCAGCCCCAGGGAAGTGTGGTTATTTCAGTGCTGTCTGACATTAGCACTTTTGGTGTGGGGATGATCAGTGGGGAAGGGAGGCGGGAGGTGTGTGCGTTTCCATCCTGCCTGCAGGGAATCAGAGCAGCTTCTGGAGTTCCTGTGATTCTCACAGGCCTGGGGAAGGTTCCCACCTCCTCCAGCCTCTCTTGTGTAACCCTGAGGGCTGGATTAGAGCCCTGGCTGCTTGGCTTGGAGGGTGGTTTCAGTCTAAGGCTCCTGGAAGTCCATTCCTTCTCACCAAAATACCATTTGTTCCTACTTCCTCCCGTGCAGGTAACCCGGCTCTGACACAAAGTAGTCCCTCAAAGAATCCTTGGCTAATTTTAGCAATCCAAGGGTAACTTGCCCCATTTATTGCAAGTGGAAGGAGGGAAAAATCCTTTCTGCACCAAGGCCTTTTTTCTCTGTTTGTGCCAGAGCGAGTGAGGCAAGAGCCTGACTTTAACAGAACAGATAAAAATAAACCCAGCCATGGACAAAGCCAATTATGTTCTCCATTGCCTAGGGATGGGCAGCCTAATTTGCAGCTGACAGCGATTTGATGGACTGAACCATCCTTTTCCTGATCCAGCATTTGAAGTAATTTTTATTGTAAACCAATCATTACCATGCAGGACTCTCCGTACCGCCGGTGTCACCGTGACAAATCCCCGCAGCGCTGCCGGGGCCGCTCCTGGGATTTTTCCCTCCCGTCCCTCACTGCCCTGGCACGTTCTGGGAAGTGCTGGCCATGGCCCTGTCCCCAGCAGGAGCCCTGGGCACAGCAGCTGGTGGGTCCTTGTGAGGGGGACAATGCCAAACACATCCCCAGCACTGGGAGGGGGACGTGTTTCCAAATCTCCTCGCTGTCAATTTTGGCAGGGCTGCTAAATTTAGCCCTCCACTCTGGAATATGCAGACAGCACATTAGGCTGGGAGTTTAGCAGCGCACATTTCCCTCCGTCTTCATCCTCAATGGCCTCTGATTTTGCTCTTTTCTGTGGTTTATAGGTCGTAAAATGATTCCCCCCCTCCCCGAGGACATTGTACTAGTTTGTGTGTGACATCTGTGCAATCCACTAAGTCCTAAGCTGTCGTGTAGCATCCTTCTGTTCCCTGAATGGACACACAGGGAATGGCACAGCTCCTGCCCAGCGTTGTTGGACAGAACATCACTTCATTAGAACCAGCTGGAGTTTGTTTCCACCAGAGCTTCAGCAGTTTTCTCTTTGCAGAGAGCCAGAGCTGTTGGAATTTACCAGAAAAACTCTCTGCTGGGCCATGGAAGCTGTGGGATGCAGAGGAACAGGGGAATTTGGAGAGGATGCATGGAAGGTGAAGGAAGATCTGCTGCTTTTGCAGAGGTGGTGTGTCCTACATTCCTTTTCCAGGTCCATGAGAGCTCAGTACAGACCCAGGAGGCTCCTTCTATATTTCCCCTTATTTTTAAGCTGTGAAAAATCTGCAATTTCTTTCTTTGCACTGTAGTATTCAGTAAAGGCTGATTAACAAATGATAGACACCCACTGTTGCTAACAGGAGCAATAAAAGCCTGTAATTTTTGTGAGACAGGTCACCAAGACTTTGCTCTAATCCTGCAGAGTTTCAGCAACACCTCCACTCCTGCAAAGTCCTGAGGTAAAGGAGGGTTTATTTGAGGCTGTGCATTGAGCACAGGGATGGAGAGACAGGCCAGGCTCAGGGTAATTTGTGCACCTCACCCTCTGCTCCTTCCACTCACATGTGCCAAGGTACCTGTGTGCTGTGAGCAGCAAACTCTGTATTTTCCACTCATGTCCTTTGTGCCTTATAATATACACTGATTATGTGTTTGCATTGGCTAAACATAGATATATTGATTTTATTAGCTAAAAAAAACCCACAAAAATTAAAAGGAAGATGGAAAAATATATTGAATAATTTCAGAATAATTTGAAGGTGGTTATTTCAGAAGCAGAGCTTGTCCTGGTAGGGAGAATTCTGGAAACACTGAGGCACAGGGATGCTCTTCCACAAAAGGGACCCCTGCCTGGTGTTCCAAGTTCTACCCTCAGGTGTGACTGTTGCCCTTAATTTTGGGGTGAGGTTTCTATTGCTGTAGAAAGGTGAGTCCAAATGGACCATGTTAACAAAATACACTGTTTGGAATAACCCAGATCGAGCTGCTATTGGGCAAAAGGTGAGCTAGACAGAATTAAGAAGAAAACAATGAAGTCAGCAGGCGTGTGGTTTTGCTCCTGTGTGTTAAAAAACGAGTTGGGTTCAGGTAAACAGGAGAGCAGGACTGTGCAATCCAGGGTTTGGAATATCCTTGTTATCCATCCTTGGAATCACTGCTGTACATGGACTGTTGGCAGTCCTTGGATTTAAGCTTCAAACTCTGCACAGGCTTGTTATTTGGGTAGGGAAATGCATGGGGATAATAATTGAATCTGGATCTGAACATCAAACTGTGGGATCTGCACTGAGCGTTGAGGGGGGCTCGGGGTGGGGTTGGCAGAGTTCATGGTGGGGTTGGTAGAACTCATGGTGGAGTTGACAGATCTCATGATGAGGTTGGTAGAGCTCATGGTGGCGTTGACAGATCTCAGGGTGGCATTGGCAAATCTCAGTGGGGTTGGTAGAACTCATGGTGGGGTTGACACATCTCAGGGTAGCGTTGGTAGAGCTACAGGGTGAGGTTGGTAGAACTCAACGCATGGTGGAGTTGGCAGGGCTCAGAGTAGGGTTGGTAGAGCTCATGGTGGCGTTGACAGATCTCATGGTGGTGTTGGCAGATCTCATGGTGGTGTTGGCAGATCTCAGGGTGGGGTTGGCAGGGCTCAGGGTGGGGTTGGCAGATCTCAGGGTGGGGTTGGCAGGGCTCAGGGTGGGGTTGGCAGATCTCATGGTGGTGTTGGCAGATCTCAGGGTGGGGTTGGCAGGGTTCAGGGTGGGTGTCTCCACAATCCCATAGGAATCAGAGAGGCTGGACCGTGCAGCAGACACACTAGGGTGGCTGTGCAGCAGCCACCAGCGTTTCTGGGATCCCTGCAGGGATCTGGGGTGAGAGCTGTGCCCTCACCCAGCGCTGAGCAGAGCTCAGAGCAGCCCTGTTTGCTGCCAGCCCTGTGAAAGGAAACAGATTGCCTGGGCCAGACATTTAGAGGGTCTTACACTTCTCCTGGAGCTTTTGAAGTGGCTGTTCTCGCAGTGGGTGAGGTGGGGATGGAGCCGGGCAGGGACACGGTGTGAGCTGAGAACACCTGCCGGGAGCTGCAGGGGCTGCCCGGGGTCATCCTCACCCCGGGAAATTTGGGAGGGCAGGAGATCAACGAGCATCCGGATATCGCTGCTCATCTGCTTTGTGTTCACACAGTCCCTGAATGGCTTGGGTTGGAAGGGACCTTAAAGCCCATCCAATTCCAGCCCCTTGGCACAGGAGATTAATAATTCCATTGCTGGAATTAATTATATGTAAATAATAAATAATATATATAATGGAAACATATTAATATCTAAATATATAATATAAATTTATATAATATATATATAAATTCATAAATATAAATATTCATAATTATATTTTAATGGATATAAATATATAATATATATGGATATATATAATATCCATATATAATATTCGTATATATATTTCTTATATAAATATATATTATATCCATAATATCAAAAAATATATATTATAATATATATAATTTCCATGGATGTAAATATATAAATACAAAAATATATAATGTAAATATAAAATATATAATAATATAAATATATATACAGTATAAGTAATTATTAGTATAGAATATAAATAATTATTTATATAGAATATAAAAATAATTCCATTGCTGGAATCAATAAGATTGAAATAATTACTAATATCTATAATATATTTTATAATATATAAATATATAAATGTTATATATAATATACAAATATAGATGTACAGATGTAAATATTTATAAATATATTAATATAATATAATATAATATAATATAATATAATATAATATAATATACATAATAATATAGATATATGTTATAAATAATTATTAATATAGAATATAGAATATAAATAATTATTAATATAGAATATTGAAATAATTCCATTGCTGGGTACTGGCACAGCTCTGTGCAGAGGAGGTTCCCAGTCTCAGGAAATATCCCAGGCCCATAGAACAGGCTCAGAGGATGGTTTGGATTGGAAGAATCCATCCAATGCTCCACCTTCCACCATCTCAGGCTGCTCCAACCTCGCCCCCCTGGCCTTGGACATTTCCAGGGCCGGGGCAGCCACAGCCACACCCCAGTGCCCCCATACAGCTCTTTTCAGCAATTTTCTATCAAACATTTCTATCAAGCATAGATTATTGCCAAAGGTTACTAAAATTGAGGCTGAAATTGAGGTTTCTGAGCTCCTGTTCAAACCCCCAGGGTTTGGAGTTTCTGTGCACGTTTCCCTGTGATTTCCACAGGCCTGGTCCTCCCACCTGTTTAAAATAAGCTTTAAGACTGTTCACCTGGCAGCATTCTATGTTTAGACACTTATTTTTAAGATTTTCACTTTTAATGTATTCACTCTTTCTGGAATTCAAAAGAAAGCTTGCTAGGAAAATAATTTAAATTTCCATTTTTTCCCTCCCCCCTACAGATTTTTCCATGTTGATTACTCACAGGTATCTCTTATTCTTCTGCAAATTCTCTGAGTCACGGATCCTTCCCCAACAGCCACTGCCACGCTCAGCCTTCCCACCCAGCACAGGCCCCAGAGCAGAACAAAGGAATTCTTCAATCAAATTGTATTTTAAAATAAATTTTCAAACCCTAATTTATCTTTTGATTGGGTAAACAGTTGAGACAAGAAGCAGAAGTCATGTGGCAGCGAATTCCTGTAAATAGTCACTCATTTTCCTTCAGTTCTTTGTGCTGATTTTTAAGTATCTTAAAGAAGTTTGATCTCATTTTAATTGGTGGAAAAATCAGTCAATAATTGTTATTGCATGATCACTTTACCTCCAAGTTTGTCTTCTGTATAGATTTTAATATATCTATATAGCTTAAACCAGTTGGCTGAAAGGGGAAAATAACATTATAACTTATTAATAATGAGTAAAATAACATTACAACTTGGAGATTATAAAAGGAGTAATTTTCTTGAAAGTGGTCCTTGATACAGCTAATATCTCTTGGCTTCACCTCAAGATGCTTAACAAGCCCATCATTAACTGCAGCTAATGAAAAATTAATTAAATTTTTTATAATCTAATATCAGCTGACAAATCATTATAAATCGTGCCCTTGGTTATTCATGTCACTAAGGCAAATAAATGAGTTTGAAAGTTCACATATATGTATAAAAACTGTAAACAAATATACAGTGAATTGTGCTGATAACAATAGTCATTGTTATTAGTAGCTTTTAAAATTTCCTTCTTGAGATTCCCAGAGTTTTCACTGAGGTCTGACCCTTAATATACAATTTTTGGAAGATTTAATAAGAAGCTTTAACACTGCACAAATTTGGGGTCTTAGTGTATAGTGCACTAATACATAAGAGTCGAGATGGAGGATTTTGGGTGTTATCTTCCTCCTTCTTCGTCTTTCCTCTTCATGGGTTTGGGTGGTTTTGTGTAATTGGGTGAAAAAGGTCCACATTGTGGGCCTTGGGTGGTCATTATTGGGTCAGAAATATAAATAATAGAGGTGTCACCTCGTTATTGGGTGATTGGTGCTTAAATAACCTTGGAAAGAGTTGGAAGCTCTCCATTTCACCTCATTTCTCTGACTTGCTGGATTGAGCTCGTGGTGTGTGAGTCTGTAAATAATGTAAATAAGTAAAATATAATAAACATTCCAAGCCTGAGCTCGATCCTTCACTTCTGTGGCAGAGAGAAAAAGAATCTTAAACAGCCACATGGATCCATCTGGTAAATCCAGTGGGAATTTCCAGGATCAGCTCACAACCCCCCAAATTCTGCTCATCCACGACTCCCATCAGCTGCAGCTCCTGAGGGGCAGCAGTGCCAGTGTTGACACCACCCCAAACTCTTCTCAACAGCCCAAAATTCCCATGTGGAATTAGGGCAGCCCAGGTGAGCACTGGGGATGCTCCAGGAGCATGAAGGAGGTGTGGAGAGGGTGACATCAAGAGGTTTGGGCATCTTTATTGAAGACTAGAAGTTGGGTAGTTGTAAAAGCAAGTCTTTTATTGTATTTTTTATTCTCTTTTATTTTATTTTATTATATATTTATTAATTTTATCGTTAAATCAGTCTGATGAAGGTAAAGATATTAGAGTTTGTAATAGTATGCAGAAGCTTTCTAACACAAAGTCTCAAGCAAAGCAAAGGCAACAGCAACAGCAGTACCTGTATTCTGTGTTCCCTAAGGACACCATCCCAACATCTTTACTGCATTTTATTTTATTTTTAGCTAATTAGGCTTCAAGAAATTAGGACTCTCTACAAAAGTGTCGAGCTTATCTTAAACTAAAATTAATGTGTATTAATATTTGTAAATTCTCACATAAATTCTATGTATATAGCTCTGTCGGTTCTATCTAGGAATTTTCAACAAGGCTACATTATTTTTGCTATGACTAGAATTTAACTAACTTTGCAAAAGGCAATATCACTGAACTATAAACTAGGAATTAGGTCTTTTTTCTTACTTACTGACACAGGTCCTTATTTTTAAAGGCACTTTAAAAAACCCTCTATTTACTTAAAACTAAACCTGCATTTCTACCTCATGTTTGGGGTGGATTTATGTATCTTAATTTCTTGGAAGGTTTAAATGTCTTTGTAGGACACAGAAGACTCCAAATATTTCAGAAGACAAAATGTATAGAAAAAGTAGGTTTTATTGTTTAATTCTTTCTATCTTTTATAAGGTGTTCCCATACAGAGTTAACATGATTTGTGAATGTCACAAGAGGACACAAAAAGAACCACACTCACCCGTCAGGATGTGAGATGAAAAGGAAAAGGGAAGTTTATTTGGGAATCTCAATTTACACAGTTTTTGGGATTTGGTCAAGGTTTGGGGTTGAGAGGAACACCCCTCTGACCCCAGTGGTCAACTCAGAAGTCCATCAATTTGTCCTTCCCTCGAAAAGGAATGTGTTTACAAAATATCACCCTTAGTTTTTGTCACAAGCGTGAGAAAGCTCCAGTAGAAATAAAAAAAACAATCAGAAGGCTGAAAAATCAGGGCGACAGGTGAATAGGAACGACACCTCTCTAATGCCATTGGTTAAACTGGAGAAACAGCAAAACACCACCTGGAGAAAGATTGTTTTGAGAAAGGAGAGTTGTTTGCCAAGATTGTTTTGAGAAAAATCTTTCTTGAGGAAGTTTTCCTTGGGAGAATGTTAGCAGATGCTAAGCAGGCTGAAACCTCTCAGACCCACAATTTAAACTCAGTTCTCACATCTCTGGACGCCCCTGGGCCTGTGTGAGCGGAGGATTTGTGCCCCAGCAGTGGGGCAGGACAGGACAGGGGCAGGTCAGGACCTCCTGCCCAGCTCCTGGCCCCATCCATCAGCTCCCAGCGCTTCCCTTTGCAGAGCTGAGCCTTTGCTGGGGATGAGAGGAGAGGATTTTCCTTTGAAGTGACTCCTGCTCTGGGCGTGCTGTGCTCCCTGTCCTTTATTCAGCTGCTCTTTCAGCTCTGCCCAACCCACTCCTGCTCCTCCTCAGGGCCACAGGACCCGACCTCTGTCCCGGTGGTTCCTTTGTTCTCCTGCCCTGAGCTCTGTGTGTCCCCTCTGGGCAGAGTGTCCAGCTCCAGTTCCACTCCTGCCTCACCTTGTGAGCATCCCCTGCACATCTATAAATACCCTGAGCAAGGCACAGCTCAGCAGCACATCCACACCCCGTGGGATTGCCCTCCTCGTGTCCCCTGTGTCCTGCTTTTGGGGTGCAGTCGTGCCTGGGGACAAATTCCCTTCCCAACAAAGTTATTAAACCCCCAAAGTTGTTGATGTGCTCCAATAATTACTGCAGCCCAACACAAACCTTTCTTTATTTTTTGCCTCTCTCTCTTGCAGAAGCTCAAACTGATTTATTTTCATACTCAAGCATCCATTTGCCAAGTGCAGGAATATGTGAATCCCTTCCTTGTGTCCCCTTTGTCCTGCTTTTGGGGTGCAGTCATGCCTGGGGACAGAATCCCTTCCCAGTGAAGTTATTAAAGCCCCCAAAGTTGTCAATGTACCCTAATAATTACTGCACCCCAATACGAACCTTTATTTCCTATTTTCTACCTCTCCCTCTCTCTTGCAGAAGCCCGAATTGATTTATTTTCATATGCAAGCATCAGCCAAGAGCAGGAATATATGAATCCCCTCCTCATGTCCCCTTTGTCCTGCTTTTTGAGTCATGCCTAGGGACAAAATCCCTTCCCAGTGAAGTTATTAAAGCTCCCAAAGTTGTTGATGTGCTCCAATAATTACTGCAGCCCAACACCAACCTTTCTCTATTTTCTGCCTCTCCCTTTCTCTTGCAGAAGCACAAATTGATTTATTTTCAAACTCAAGCATCAGTTTGCCAAGTGCAGGAATATGTGAATCCCTTTGTCCTGCTTTTGGGGTGCAGTCATACCTGGGGACAAAAACTCTTCCTGGTGAAGTTATTAAAGATCCCAAAGTTGTTGATGTACCCCAATAATTACTGCAGCCCAACACCAACCTTTCTCTATTTTCTGCCTCTCCCTTTCTCTTGCAGAAGCACAAATTGATTTATTTTCAAACTCAAGCATCAGTTTGCCAAGTGCAGGAATATTGAATCCCCTCCTCCTATCCCCTGTGTCCTGCTTTTGGGGTGCAGTTGTACCTGGGGACAAATTCCCTTCCCAACAAAGTTATTAAGCCCCCAAAGTTGTTGATATGCTCCAATAATTACTGCAGCCCAACACAAATCTTTATTTTCTATTTTCTGCCTCTCCCTCTCTCTTGCAGAAGCCCAAATTGATTTATTTTCAAACTCAAGCATCAGTTTGCCAAGTGCAGGAATATGTGAATCCCTTTGTCCTACTTTTGGGGTGCAGTCGTGCTTGGGGACAGAATCCCTTCCTGGTGAAGTTATTAAAGCCCCCAAAGTTGTTGATGTGCTCCAATAATTACTGCAGCCCAGTACAAACATTTCACTATTTCCTATTTTTCTGCCTCTCCCTCTCTCTTGCAGAAGTCCAAATTGATTTATTTTCATACTCAAGCATCAGCCAAGTGCAGGAATATGTGAATCCCCTCCTCATGTCCCCTTTCTCCTGCTTTTGGGGTGCAGTCATACCTGGGGACAAAATCCCTTCCTGGTGAAGTTATTAAAGCCTCCAAAGTTGTTGATGTACCCCAATAATTACTGCAGCCCAACACAAACCTTTCTCTATTTTCTGCCTCTCCCTCTCTCTTGCAAAAGCCCAAATTGATTTATTTTCAAACTCGAGCATCAGTTTGCCAAGTGCAAGAATATGTAATGCAGCAATTATGGGCATTCCCCAAAAGCTGCTTTTATGTATTTATGAAGAAAGCTCCCGTGGGTAACACTTCATCTCAAATATTTGACTTGGAAATGCTTTTATTTTTCCAAGTTCTTTTCAGATTTCTCTTCTGAAAGCTGATGTGTTATTTCTCATCTCATGTAACGTTCCTTTGAAAGGCCACATTCTGTAGCCTTGGTTTTGCCATGCAGGACTTTTAGGCAGCAAACAAATTTTTATGGTGGCATGAAAAGTTATTTTACAAAAGAGATCACAGCATCACATTTATTTTTTTTTTTCCTCCAAAATCCCACATTTAATCTGATATATATATATATATATATATATATATATATATATTTTTTTTTTTTTTTTTTTTTTTTTTTTTTTGGATCATCTGTAATTCAGACACACCGAAAAATGTAATTAATTCCCATCACAAAGTTTCAATTCTGGTGCAGAATATGGTACCAGGGACACAATCCAGAAATTGCTTCCAGCGTGTGAAATGTGCAGTTATAAAAAAGGAAATATTTAACTCCCACTGTGCTCTTGGGATCACAATGTCAGTAAAAGACCTTGAAAAAGATTAAGTAGAAGAACCTGAGAAGGGTCCATGGCCCAGGGTGCAGAGCTGGATTTAGGAGAAAACTGAGGATGATATTTTTGAGGAATGAAGGGCTGGGATCTGCTTTAGAATCAAAATATTGATCATAAAATTAATAATAACCCAATTCTGACAACAATAAACAGCAGTGACACTCAGCTGATGGGGAAGAGGAGTGTCCTGCCTGTGAGAGCTTCACCAAGGGCTGCTCAGGGGCTCCCACCTGCAAAAATTCACCTCAGGGGGGAATTTACCTCAAGAATTGACCTTGGGGATAAATTTACATCAAGAATTGACCTCAGGGGAAATTTACCTCAAGAATTGACCTTGGGGAATAATTTTACCTCAAGAATTGACCTCAGGGATAATTTTACCTCAAGAATTGACCTCAGGGATAAATTTACCTCAAGAATTGACCTTGGGGGGAAATTCACCTCAAGAATTGACCTCAAGGGATAAATTTACCTGCAAGAATTGACCTCAAGGGAAATTTACCTCAGGAATTGACCTTGGGGGGAAATTTACCTCAAGAACTGACCTTAGGGGGGAATTTTACCTCAAGAATTGACCTCAAGGGATAAATTTATCTCAAGAACTGACCTTGGGGGATAATTTTACCTCAAGAATTGACCTCAGGGATAAATTTACCTGGAAGAATTGACCTCAAAGGAAATTTTACCTGCAAGAATTGACCTCAAGGATAATTTTACCTCAAGAATTGACCTCTGGGGAAATTTTACCTCAAGAAGGGCTGTCCCTGTGCTCCCTGTGCCACAGAAGTTTTCATTGCTCTGAGAAGGAAAATAAAAGAGATTTCTTTGTGATCCCCCCCTCTACCTTTAATATCCCTTCAAGTGCTTGGGACAATCCTGAGGATGCTCCTGACAGGAAACGAAAATAAAAATGGAATTTCTCTCCCTTCAGAGCCTTGCCACAGGGCTGGAGCTGCTGGCTGCTGGCTGGGGCTGTAATTCATGAGCATTTCCAGCAGGAGCTTGATGTAGGAATTCTCATTTTCCATGGCAGGTTTATTCTGGAGCCAGCCACGGTTAGATCAGATTATACACCATGGGAAGTTTCAGATGGAGAAAAAACCCTGAGCATGTTCTGTCCTCACTGAAGGGCCCTTCATTCCCAGGGATCCTGTGAAAGGCACCAGCTCTCTGATGAAGCCTCAATAATTTGGATTTTAATTCCTAACAGCAGCCACTGCCTGGATGTTTGATCACAGTGTGATGGTTTCCTGTCGGCCCCTTGCTCTGCAGGATTGCATTCCTCTAAAAACAGAGATATTTGTATTTACTGAACCCCTGCACCTTTGTATTTATCCCTCCATTTATCCATTTTATTCTCTTCCCAAGGCAGGATTTCCATTGACTTAACACCATGGGAAATTCAGGATGAGCCAGAGCCAGTGCTCCAGTTAAAAGCAGAGCTGAGAATTCATCTGCTGCAGTTGCAGTGCTCTTTTATGGAAATCAGGGCTCTGAGCAGGAACCTTTGGTTGTCACTCTGTGAGCGTTGGTGTGGCAGGATAAATTGAGTCATTAATTGCAAACCCACCAGTGGGATCTTGGAATATGGATATGATGTGTGGGAATGCATGGGAAGCTGAAGGGATGAGGGGGGGGGGGATGTGCAGAGGCTGCCACAGTGAAAAGAATACAAATGATGAAAGGTGTGAACGGAGGAATTGAAAAGCAAAGGATGATTTAAAAGGAAAGACAACTGTCATCTGCAAAAAAAAAGGGGGAAATAGAGATAAGATTTAAATGCTGGATATTCCATATTGTTCCAAATACTAGTTACAGGAAGCTGCCATTAAATTAAATTAAATTTCATTGCATTCTATAAAATGTGTGGATTTTATGGGCTTCCCATCCCCAACTCCTGGTATTTAACATAAGCCCCAACAGGTGGAGTGGCAGGAAAAGCACCACTGGGAAGGGATGATCCAGAGGGGCTTCAGATGCTCTTAAAGGGGTCCTGCCCCTTGGAAACTCAGACCCTCAATTTCTCCTGATTAATTTGAGTTTATTTAACACTTTGAAATGGATTGTGATGAAGTGATACAAATTCCAGAAGGAATTGATGGAAATTTGTGGCAGAAACACTGACAATTTTGGCTTTTCCAGCAGAGCAGAGGGAGAGAAATCACTGTTGGATCTTGTGCAGCTCCAGCAGCAACTTTGATGGCGATGTAACCTCAAAAAAAGCACAGACTCTGTCTGTCAAATAACCTGAGCAGCAATGTATATATATATGTAAAAATATATCTCGAGTGTTACATAAAAGAGGAATTTTAATATATTACAAAAAAAAAAAAAAAAAGTGGTAACATGATGGCAAGAAATCTGTTAATTAGCATGTCTGCCATACATCTTTCTGAACAGTCACCTTAAGAAGAACTGAGGAACTGGCGTTAGCAACGATGTGATACAAAATAATTAGCTTGTTTTCAGGGCTTAAATAGTCATTACTTTCCTGTGAAGTCCCTAATTAAGCTAATCCTAGTTTATAATACATTAGCAACAACTATTTATGTGGAAGCTACTTCTTATGGGGGCTAAAAATAACGTTCAAGTTTGGAAAGGCTCAAAATGAGCTGCAGAAATTGTAGAGCTCGGGACAGGAACAATACAGACTGTGGGGAAAAAAAAAATAATTATGTAAGAGCTTGATTTATTCCTGGCTGCCCACATGAAATTCGCTCACCTGAAGGCTGCAGATACAACTGTTTAAAGGCTTTCATGGAACAATTTTCTCCTTTCTGCTCTCAAAGCCCATGACAGGCTGTTACCACGATTTTCTCAGGAGGTCCTAGTGCAGCACTGCCCAATTATTTCCTAAAAAGTGTAAAGATTTTTTTTTTCTCCCTGACTCATGGTGGAAGAGATGAAGGAGTGATTTTCGGTTTGATGTTCCACTTCAGTCAAAGGAAAAGAACTGATAACATGAAGTTGACACAAAACAAAGCACAAAAAAGTCTGTGCTGTTGGACAAAATGGGCTTTGACCTTTGTCCACACACACACACACAAAAAGGAACTCTAAAAAGGTAGAAAAAGATACGAAAAGTGGAAGATCCATATCTTGCAGTTGCCATTTTTCCCCCATGGACAGAATTATTGCCTTCCTTGACTTTTTGCCTTGTTTGACCATCTACCTGTGGTCAGTTGGAGGAAATGTTTAGGTACAAAGCCCTCAAGTCATGCAGGAGTGAGCTCTGATGAAATTATCTGAGGTGGGAAAATCCAGACTGATGTGGAAGACAAAGGACTCCCCTCCCATCCAAAAGGAATAATTTACTGGAGAAAAATTAAACCAGTCAATGGATCCTACAAAAGATCAAAACAAAGCAGGAAATCCTGGATCTCCCCATGGCTTGGATTTACAAGGAAGGAATTTCAGTTTCCATTTAAAGACAGAGCTGAACTTCTCACTGAAATAATTTGCAGAAGCTTTTTTTTAAATCAGCTTAGGCTCAAAACCTGAGTGAGGCAACCACAGTGAGAAGGAAAAATTGCCTGAGATCCACCTGGAGTGCCCCAAGCAATGGACCAGGGGGTTCCCTCCAGCTGGTACCCCACTGGAATGTGTGCTGGCTGCATCACATCATGGAGTATTCTCTCTGTTCCCCCTGTTTTCCCCTGCACAGGATCAATAATTCATCCACTTTCTCTTACGTGGGCTGTTTAATATGTTGTAAGAGGCAAAATATACACAGTGTGTGTACGGGAGGGGGATTTCCTGCAAGAGATGTTTGCAGAGCTGTAAAGCCCAGGAAGAGGAAAGGCAGAGTGCAGGGCTGTGTCTCCCTCAGGTGTGACAAGCAACTCCTTTTCCTGCCCACTTTTCATTTTTTTCTGCACGAGAGGTGCAAAAAAACCACTCCATAAACAATTTGCTGAGGCAAATATCACCAAGTCAGAGAACAAATTCACCACAATGCCACAAAATCCTGCAAAAATGTGATCTTGTGTTCAGAGCACAGGCAACATGTACACAAATTACCTCATTTTTTATCTTCTTTGTCTCTGAACTGAGAGTCAAACCTCCTGATTCTGTCCCCAAGCGAGATTTTGGTGGCTCTGCCCGAGCCAGTGTGTCCAAACCTCCATTCTCACTCTGCTGAAGGGCTGGGACAGTCCCTTTTAAATTCAGAAATCCTTAATGCACACATGCACAGGCTCAGGCTGATTTTTTTATGAGCGCATCCAAGTTGGAGAAGATTAAGTGGAATTAAACATGGATGCCTTTTTAACAGAACCCTCTCCCAGAAGAGATCCTTTTTTTTTTTTTTTTTTTTTTTTTTCAGCACTCACTCCAAAGACTCCTTTAGCAGTGTTAGATCTGACTGCAAATGACAAGCTGTACACAGGAACCAGACATTTATGTCCCTATCATCACTTATTAACTGTTGTTATTGTCGCTGACAGCGTCGTGATAATAATAGGGATCCTCTCAACAGCTGGCTTGAAGATGTAGGAGTTTATGACATTCAGAAGTGTCTCAGCAGAAGTGACAGGTGGAAGGGATGCTCAGAAGCAATTTATCCTGGGGAGAGAATATAAAAGCCATTCGAGCTGGCTGAGACCTTGGGGGGGTCTTTGCTCACCCTCAGGATTTGTCGTAGAGGTTGAAAAGCAGCAACATTTCCTTTCAATAAGGTATCACCTGTAAATCACTCCCCAGTGCCTGCCTGCTGCAGCTCATCCAGGAAAATCACTCCTAGGGAATGGTGGGGTTGCAGTAAACACGGTGAGGGCAGCTGTGGAGGGGTGGAAAAAAGCAGGAAAAGCAGCTGTTGGCCCATTCAGCATGGAGGGGATGTGCTGAGGGGTTGATTTCCTTCAGCTCTTGTGGGGTGTGAGATTCTTCTGAGGGGGTTTGGATGCTGAAAGGCTCAGGCCTGGAGAGTAGCTCCCCAGTTTTTTTTTTTATCTGAGCTTTTTGGGCACCACCTCACCTGCATTGCAAAAAATAACTGTATCCTGTGTCCTCATCCACGTGGACCTCTCCAAACTCTGCTCCACCACAGACCTCCCAGCCAAGGCCTGAGGATCCCTCACCACCTGCAGCTCAGGCTTCAATGGGACTCCCAAAGGGACTGCTGTGATAACCCAAAAATTATGGATGTAGGCTAAAATCCCCCTGGATCCAGTAAATCTACATCCACAGGACTTCAAACAAAGGATTCAAAAGCACAACTTCTGGATGGAAGACCGGCCCCATGTGAATTTCTCATGGATGGTTGGAAAGACCAAAGCTCAGCCTGAGCAGCACCAAATTGTGCCCATGCCCTGGTGGGTTGGGAGGGACCTCAGCAAGGCTTGGAATTCCAAGGTGTGGCCAGAGGAATATCGTGGTGGGTGTTTGGAGAACTCCCTCAGTCAAGTATTGGGATTCATGGGGTGGTGCCGTGCAGAGCCAAGGATTTGGTGATCCTGCTGTGCCCCTTCCAATCCAGGGAATTCTGAGCCTGTGAACTGCTGAGAGCTCCCTTGTGAAGGCCATCAAGTCCAGCCTGGGCTGCCCAATGCTGTGGCAGTTCTGGATTCTTTTTCCCTGCTAAAGTTGGGATTAATATACAGGAGTCGCAGTTGGTGTTCGGACTTGGATGTTTATTATTTCTTATCTATCCACAGACTCACCAGCCATGAGCTCTTACCAGCAAGTCAGAGAAATGAGGTAAAATAGAGAGCTTCTAACTCTTTCTAAGGTTATTTAAGTGCTGATTACCCAATAACGAGGTGACACCTGTATTGTTTATATTTCTGACCCAATAATGACCACCCAAGGCCTGCAATGTGGAACTTTTTCACCCAGTTACAGAAAACCACCCAAACCCATGAAGAAGGAGGAAGAAGAAGGTGAAGAAGAAGGACTTAGACAATGCCCCAAATCTCCCATATTGTTTCACACATACCAACACTCTATACCAAAACCCCGAATTCTAAGTTTCCATAATTCCAACACAATGCCCTGATTATCCTCCAAGTCTGGCACTGTCCCTGCTCCACCAGCTGCAGGAAATCTTCCCTGCTGTCCAAGGAAATAAATCTTTACAACCTTCTCCAGCCGTAAACTAATGATTCTGAATGATCGAAATAAAATGACTCGGGCAATGCGTTACCTGAAGTTGGGAGGGGCAGGTTTGAGCTGTGACAAACCAAAGGCAGGGGGAGCATTATTAGCCAGGCTGTGTCTCCCAGGATTAGAGGCAGGAGATCTAATATATAGAAGGACCCAAGGGTGAGATTATCTCGGGATAATACACCCTTTAGGTTTGGAAACTGCAGCCAAAGCAATCAAACCTGTTACCATAGCATTCGTTTTAATGCACAGATAAATTTGTGGCTCTTGTTTATATAGCTCATCCTCTGGAGGCACTAATATGATTCCCTTTAAAACTCAAGTTAATGAGAAAATAATGGAGCATTGTGGATATAAGAAACATTTTTTCCCACTGTCGCTGTCATTGTCTTTTATACAGTCAGAGTGATCTTTGAAAGTATAAGTTGGATTTATTTTATGTACCACAAACCCTTTAAAAATCTTTCTTTAAACTGAGCTTTCTGCTTCCAGCCTAAAGCCAGAAATACCCACTGTCTAAACATATTTATAAATCAGTATATCACCCGTAAATCTTACCTTATCCCTAATAGGAAATTTAAAATTGTAACTTCTTGAAACTTCACCTTGGCAACGCACATTCCTGTTTTATTGGCTTTCCTGGACAGAGAGAGCTGATGAGATGGAGAATGTGGCCAGGGAATAGGGATTGCATCTCCCTGGCCGGGTGCAGCCAGCTGTGTAACGAAGCCATGTGTGTTTACTTTCCTTTGGATGCGGCACTGCAGCAAATCTTCAGCCTCTTTCAAGGTGTTTTCCAAGTTCCTTTTTACTCCATAAATTGTCCTTCAATCCTTTCTGGATCAGCTGAGGAGCTCCATTCTGATGGAACGTCCTCTAGGGCAAGGACAAGGAGTTGCCAACGTTGACATCAGCAGGAGGTGGTACCAAGCTCAGTAATTCACTTTGTCTGGGAAGGATTGGTGGTCTATACATAATTTACATTATCTGGCATTTATTATTCATGCCTATAAACAAACACCTGTGTGGATTGGGCCTTCCGACATTTCAAACTTCCCAAGATTTAATAACAACACAGGTAATGTAATTTGCCAGGACCGACGTTTTATCCTTGGCCTGGCTTGAAGATTGTGGGAGTTTTGATTTGAGCAGGAAAGCTTCAAGGCTGCTGTTGACTGGGCACCTCCTTTGCAAAATTCATATTGTTACTCCATAGATTTTGTCTCTGATTTTTCTTAATGTCACCTGAATTTGAGACTGTTCCTGCTCTCCTTTAATTCAGGAGAAGTGTGGCCATGACAAATCACACCTGCTCTCCCCTGCACCTCTGTGTTCCTCCTGTCCTGGGGACACCTTGGTCTGTCTGGAGAGGCAGAAGGATGAGAGAGAAGAGAGGAATGTAACAATAAGAACAATCTTGTGGGTCATGACCAAGTCAGATTTCATCTCCCTGGGCTCCTGCAGAGGCTGGTTCATGAGGAAGAGCCGCATCGTGTTTCTCCCCATGGATGTGCAGGTTGAGGTGGGGAGATATCCCAGGGTTTTTGAGGCCTCCTCTCCACACAGCCCAATGTCAAGGCTTGCAGTCCTGCTGTTACAATGGAAATGGAATTTCCAGAGTGCTGGGTGAGTCACTGATGAAGTCAGCCCCAAACGAGGGGATTGCATTGTTAGAGAAATATCATCTCAGTTGTCAGCAGTGGCATGAGAAGGGCTGCAAGGCTTTGGCTCAGGGTTTGTGGCTGAGCAGAGCAACACAAAGTGTCAGGGCTGAATTCAGATTTTGTGAATCAAGGACACAGGCTGATCCTATTAAAATCCAGGACTGGGGGTTTAATAAAGGCCAGACTTAATTCTGCTGTTCCTTAGGCTCTGGACGACTCACCAGAGTGGGAGATTCCTCCTCCAGCTCGCCCACCTCTGTGACACCAAAGCTCTCCTTGTCATGCCTGTTTCCTCAGCGCTGTGGAGCTGACACAGCTGGAGTCAGGCTCAGCCTGTCCCTCTGGGATCTGAGCAGGAAAACCAGTCCAGTTTTCCTCCTGACAGACTGGCTTTAAATAAGTTTATATTTCTAATTGCTTTGGGACACGAAACATGGATGGAAGGATCTCAAGGGATTGGATTAAGTAGTTTTAATTACGACTCTGGCCTCTGTGGAGAAGCATTTCTGGAGGAACATTAACAAATATACTTTTGTGGTTTTTTAATCTTATGTATCTGAAAAAGAGAAATTAATTTAAATTTAACGATGGTGTCTCACTGATTCTGCACACCTGCTGTGATTCTGCCATGTACAAATGTGGGTGACACAGTGCAGGAATCAGGGATCTGATCCATTCTCCCTGCAAATAACCCGGGGAAGCTGGAGAAGCCAGGGATTCACTGAGGTTTAGGATTCCCTCACACCTCTGGGCAGATGTCAAATCGTTCTCCACTCTGTGTTCCCAACATCAGAGACACCAAAAGGCCCCGTGTCTGTTCCTCTCCCTGGGGACAGTTTCAGTTTAGCTGATTGTGCTGCTGGGAGAAAATTCTTAATATTCAATCCCATTTCCCCTCTAATCCCATTTATCCTACCTGTAGCCCCAAAAGGATCCTTCTCCTCTTTGGGGTGTTTTCCTCAGGGAATTTCAAACCATTCTTGATGTTGTCTTATAATTATAGCTCAGCTGATCTCCACGAGTTCCATATGTGCCAGCAAACAGGGAAAACACATCCTGAATGAATCCATTCAACTCTGAATCATTTTCCTGAGCTCCCACCAGCTCTATTTCACTGCATTTGGTGTTTGAGTTGTAAAATGGAAATCCCCAACTGCTGCTGCAGGATGGATATTCCACTGAGCAGAGAGGAAAGGATTATCCAATAATAACAATGATAATGATGATAAATTAAAACAATAACAATAATATCATCACCATCATCTCAATTTTTTTTTTTTTAATCTTTCCAGGGGAAATATTTAGTTTTATTTTGAGGTTTACTCGAATGAATTTTAGCTGGAGATGGGGTTGTCATAGCCTGAGCTCAATTCCAGTGAAGACTTCCAGCTTATTTTAATGCACATGATCAGATTGGGATTTGAAACCTCAAGTCTTCAGTTTTCGAGATCCTGACTGACACAGATCAATGGATTTTATTCCAGAAACTCAGCTGGGACAGTTAATGCCCTCTAAGTTGGAGACAGTGGGGTCCAGGCAAGTGCCAAAGTGCTTTTCTGAATTGATTAAAAAAATAAAAATGTGGCTTGATATAAATATCTGGAAGCACAGCATTTTAACTATTTGCTGAGACAAGCCAAGGAGATAAGAAAGGGAGATAAATTAATGCATAATTTGCCATTTGTTGAACGACTACTCCAATATTTTTCACTCTTTTCACTCAAATGGGCCTTTATTTCCTGTATAATTTATTTAAGACCCCCTTTCTTTTCCAGTAAAATGAATTCCCCTCCAATCTGTGGCCATAATTCCCAATTCTGAGCTGCAGTTGGGTGTGTTTGGGAAGGTTGCAGGTGTGACTTTGGGGGATTTTGGCATGGGTGGAATGGGGGAGTAGGAGTTGGACTTCTTATTTTATTTTGGGAGATAATAAGATTTTAAAGTGCCTTGTGTCTTCTAATTGCCTTTGGAGCTGCAATCAACTGGTCGAGAAAAGCAGCAATAAAAAAATCAAATTGTGACTTCTCAGAATTAAATTCTCGAGGCATTTCCTCAAGGATAAGGCGTTTTTTGCATTTTTTTACTGTGGAAAAATATTGCTGGAGGGACAAAACAATCACATCAGTGATTTGGTCACTCAGGATAAATCATGGTTGTTGTTCTGTTCATTTGGATCCAGAACAGTCCATCCTTACAGTTTTAGAAATGCTGTCCATTCACAGCTTCATTATCTCAGATCACCTTCAGAGCTTTGCAGAATCTGTGATTTTCTCAAGAATCCAGTGAGGGTAGAATTTATCTCCCAGTAGGAAATTGTCATTTTAAGTGCACAGATACAAATAATAATTTTTTTTTTTTCCTTTGAAAGATAACTTATCTAATACTATAATACCAAAATTAAATAAATCCGGGGATGGAACAAAGGGCTACATAAATAATTCACTTCAGCTCTTAATGAAATACCTGTGCTAATACTCCTGGATTTATTGCACAACACACATCAAATCCACCCAGAATTTTCCTGCTGAAGGCAAACAAAAGCAAAAAGGGTTTTAAAGGAAGAATTGAAGTAATGTGGAAGCACACAGCTGACTTTTATAAATACATGAGCAAATACATGTTGATTGCCACTCCATGCTGATAAATGCAGCCTATTGAAAACTGGGAGAAGGGAAAAATGTCTGCTAAATATTACAGTGTGGCTGAATACTAACCAGGAAAGAGATTTCAACTTTATTGTTGGGAATTCCCCAAAGCTTTTTTTGCTTTTGCTGCTGCTGCAATAGGCACACCCAGGACAAACAGAACCCTGTGCAAAGACCCAAACCCTCCCATAGGAGCTGGAATTGCAGAGTGACAGATCCCTGGGATAAAGATGCTGCTGGGGTAAATAAACTGATAGGAGTGGTGTTGGTGGAAATTGCTGATTTAAAGGAGTAAAAATATCTGGAGAGGTTTTCTAGGGGTTTTTTCTTTTTTTTTGTTTTCATCTCTTTGTTTGGTGAGGAGTAAAACCCTCTTTTTAAGTGTCCTAATGTGTGAAGAGGAGTGAGCCAAACCAATCTGAGGAAATCCAGCACTGCAAAAGGGATCTTCCACTATCCCAGAATGTTCCAACCTGGCCTTGGGCACTTCCAGGGATCCAGGGGCAGCCACAGCTTCTCTGGGAATTCTATTCCAGAGCCTCCCCACTCTCCCTTCTCAATATCCCTTAACCCTCTGTCCATAGGAAACCATTGGCCCTTGTCCTGCCCCTCCAGGCCCTTGCCCAAAATCTCTCTTGGGACCCTTTTAGGTACAATTTTATAAATATATATATGATACATATTGAGGGGTTTTTTTTGGGAATACATATCACAAACATAATGTCATTTAGATGCTTTTTTTTTTTTTTTTTTTTTTTTTTTTTTTTTTTTTTTAATTTTATGTGAAGATTAACAATTACAAACTGAATGAGTGCTTGAATTAAGTGAGAAAGTGTTCCTTTAGTGAAAACCAGTCTTCCTCTTTTCAAGTTTCTGGGCTGCTAGATCCAAAAATGAGAATAATACCTACAAACACTGCAAAAATGAGGGAGCAGCAGTTTGAAAATTAGTATATTCTCATGGGAAAATTATAAGAACTGCAGCTGTGCTTGCTCTTCCTACTGATCCCAACCTTCAGATTCCTCCAAGTTGAATTGTAAAATAATGATCTCCTTTTCTGTTTTCTCCCAAGATACACAGTAATCCCTGATATAAAAATATATAAAGGATATATATATTTAGAAAGAACTATTATTAAAATAGAGAAGGCCTCACACCAAAGCATTTCCCTCATTTCCAGCTCATATTTGAACTCGGATCTAAATTCTCTGCCTGGGTTGGTCTCTGTCTAATCCTTTTGTTTATAACCTGATTTTCAGGGGGAAAATCAGACTATGGTTTTAGCAGGAACATTTGGCTGGTGCAGCGAGCACACATACTGAAATAATCTGAAACAGCCTGTCTGCTTTAGCTTTTTAAAGCTCCTGATTATTTTTTTTTCCTGATGATTTCAAATGGCAGCAGAGTAAGAACAGCAGACAGGCCTGGGAGAGACCCATCCCTGCTGATGCCTGGGGAACGCTGGGCTGGAACAGAGACTGGACAGAGCTGGAGAATAAAGTAGAGATTTATTGAAAAGCCTTTAAGGATCCACCTTGGGTAGGACAAGAGCCTGGCCAGGGCTACACCCAAGGTGGACCCAAAATGGTCACAAAATGGACACAAAATGGACAAATGGTCACCAGGTCTCACACTTTTATAAGTTTTGGTCCATTTGCATGTTGGGGTTTAATTGTCCAATTCCAGCTCCAGGTTGTGAGATCTCATCCTTCTCGTTCCTCCCTCCAGCCCACCCTTGTTTGTGCTTTTGGGCCTGAAAACTTGTAACTTCTGTCCTTGGTCTTTATCAGGAAAAAGATTTGTTTTGTGTCCCTGCTGTGTGCAGAGCTGAGTGACACTGACTGTGAGCTCAGAGCTGCAGCCCTGGGCACCACAGAACCTGAAATACATGAAATTTAAACTTCAGGCATCAGTGTTACCAGCAGTGGATGCCAGGCTGTTAAACAGAGCAGAGCTTGTACCCAACAGAAGAAATGTTAATAACTTTAATTGAAGTTTCCCAGCTCTCCAGGAGTGCTTTAATAAGGTCACTGGTGTCAGGGCAGTGCTGCACATCCCTGGGTGTCTCAGCCTGGGTGAACATTCGATGGGTGACATTTGAGCCCATTGTCACTCCGGGTGACATCCTCATCCTCTCCAAGCTGGGGCTGTTTATTTGGGGAGCTGTGTGCACGGGCTCTGCACTCCCTGCGCTGCAGGATTGTCTTTTTTGTCTGTTCTGTTTACCAGGGACCAGTTGTGACCCGATTGCAGATGGCAGCTGGTGCCATCCAGTGTCTCTGTCCTCTGGTGCCCTGAAGACATGCAAATGGGAGAGAAATGCAAGGGACAGCTCCTTTGTATGAAAACCACTATGTTATGCATAATATATGACCACCTTTTCTTCCAAAGCGCTCTTGGTTTGTTTATTTTCTAACGTGCCCTCTTTTTTTCCTGCCACCAGGTCAAAATTAAAACTAAGGGGACCAAAAAAACCCCCCCAAAAAAACCACCACCAAAAAACTGACAGCAAAGAATTGTTCTGGGACTTTTGAGAGAAACCAGGATATTTATGGATTTACCCTATTCCCTGTGATAACAAGTTTCTGAGATGGTAATACACTGTCAAATATTTTTTCAAGGTTAACAGTTTAGGGACACAATTATGTTGCAAGTTGTCGGCAAGATTAATTAAGGGTATTTCAGAGATATGGGAGAAAAATTGTTCCAGCAGCTATTAGAGGGTGAGTAATCCCAACTCGAAGAGTAGTTCCCCTTCAGTTCAGTCCTCCTCAGAGAAAATATTCCCATGTTTTAGGCAAACTCAGAGGCAGATAAAATGTGCATGTTTGGGCTGAGAGGAGCAGTGATGGGGAAGCAATTCTAGACACAACCCACACAGTCTCACAGCCAGAGCTGGGATGGCCCCACAAAGATTATTTTAAATTTTTTTTTTTTTAAATAAATATTTCCCTGGGCCAGAAAATACCAAAAGATCTCCCACAGGCAAAGAAGGTAGAGGTGGGAGCTGGGCTCAGCAGAGCTCCCCTCAACATCAGCAACCAGTTGGGCAGTGGGGATCTTTTTATCCATCACTGATAGAAAAAAATTATTGGACTGGTTAATAAAACATCAGGGACTGTTTCTGAAAATAATTGCAAGGTCCAGAGAACTGTGAATATGAGAGATCTTAAATAAAAGAGAAAAAAAACCCCAAACAATCAGCAATCCAGCACTTTAATCAAAGCACTGCAACCAATACACATACCTACCCATCTATCTATAATCTGATATTATTTTTAATCCTTTTTTTAAATCCCAGCCTCTAATGAGGGATAATGCTGGATTGAGGAGGGCCACAGAGATTTATTGATACCAACTCAGAGCCGTGGCTGTAAATCAGGACAGTGAAGAAGGATGCCACTGCTGGCTTATGTTCTCTTCCTGCAAAAGGACAGGGATGAATGAACGAGTGTCTGAATGAATGACTGAATAGATGAATGAATGAAAGAATGAATGCAGCATGGAATAAATACATTAAAATACCTCGCCAGCTCCTGGGGCTCTTCGGGGCCTCTGTACAGAGAGAGGCAACGGCGCCCTTGATTTATTATAAATTAAAATCTGCTTTGCCCAACCCCTCCCGGCGTTTCGTTTTTACTGAAGGTCAAAAGGTGCTTTGCATTTGGAGAAAATGCACCCCAGTGCAGCTCCTGATTCCTGTGAGGAGCATCCTGCTGCCTGCTGGGGCTGCCTGTCCCCAGGGAGGGACCCCGGGGTCGCCAGGGCCACCACAGGGTGACATAGGACACCTTTGGTACAATAATCAGCCTTTTTCTCCCTCCTTGCAGGGCTCAAGGCCCTCTCCTCCCTGCTGAGCAGGAGCCCAGCCCTCATTTCATGGAATCATGGAATTATGGAATTTTTTACATTGGCAAAGACCCATCAAGAAATCCAACCAATCCCCCAGCACTGCCAAGGCCACCACTGAACCCTGTCCCCAAAATGCCACTTCTACACATCTTTCAAATCCTTCCAGGAATGGTTATTCCACCAGTGCAACCCTACTTCTGAGGAAATTTTTACCCAATATCCAACCCCTCTCCTCTGGTGTGATTTGGGGCCATTTCCATTTGTCCTATCAAGGGGCAGGATTTGTGAATCTGAAATTTAATTCTAGGCTTGCCACAACGTGGCTTCTTGTCCTGGGCCAGGGATAGGAAGGACAGGTGGAACCCTGACAGGGACCCAGTGACAGTTGTGCCTTTTCCATCACAAGTGCCAGGTACACAAAGAACATTCCAAACCCCTCTGCCAGCTCCAGCCTGCAGAAAACACCTCTGGGGCTTCATGGGATCAGTTTTATTCTCTTTGAGAGGACTGGGGAGATCCAAATTTAATTATTTTGGTGTTTTTTTTTTTTTTTTTTTTTTTTTTTCTGAAATCCATCTCCGTTTTGAACTTTGCACTTGTGTTTGATTCCCTTTCCCTCTTCTCTAACGAGGTCCTGGAGGATGAAGCTCTTCTAGCTTGAGATGAAGGTCCTCCAAATGAGAGGTACAGAGCCATGGCTGCCAATTTAATTAGCTCTCATGCATTCACATGCAGATGGAAGGATTTTGGGAAGGAGAGAATCTATTCAAGATGAATAAATTACTTCAGTTTTTAAATAACTAAACCAGCAGTTTTATTCCCCACTGCTAATATTTCTGTCAGTCAGGTCAAGGATAATGAAGCAAAATTCTAGAAGGGGTCACCCAAACCTTAGCTTTTTTTTTTTTTTTTTTTTTTTTTAAATGCAAATGTTCCCATTCATAAAACCCACATCTGCAAGTACAAAATCAACAGTTAAATGTTTGCCTTTTCTGTGTCCATATTTCTCCAAGGAGAGAAGGTTTTTACCCAGATTTCACTTAGAACATTCTGCTGAAGTTTCTGAAGGAAGAACAAGTCTCCTAAACTTTGTTCCTGTTATTATTTTTACCTGTGGGTAAATATGTTCTTTGCTGTTAATAGAGTCAGTGTTTTCCTTCCATAATAGGAACTTTTTTCCCATGTGTCTCCATCATGGTTTGGAGTAGTTCCTTTTCTCCCAGTTTTTGAAAGTTTATTTTTAACTTCTGTTGAAAAGAAAAACCATGAAAGCCCAACCCTTATAAGGGAACATGGCTTATGGAATAAAAGAAAATGACCAAAGTGTTTATGGAAGATGTTAGAGATACACAAAGAGCAAAGTAGCAAATTAAGTGCTGCTGAGAGACAGGAACACCTAAACAAAAGAAACAAACAAATTACTTAAAACTGGAGCTTGGCAAGAGGGCTTCTGGTGAATTTTGATTTTTTGAAGAGTGTGGGGCTGATGGACAGGAACTGGATCACAGGAGAAAGAAGAGAAGGAGCAGGACAAGACAAGCACCTGGGCAGTCTTCAGCCATGACATCAAACCTCCAAACAGTTAGTAAAACCAAAGACTTTCAGAAGGCTTTAGCTCTCACACAAAATTTAGTCTTTTGGCTCAGCAGAGGGTGCGTAGAAATGTCCAACTGCTTTGGGATTATTGAATACTTGCTCAAGTTATCTGTTTTAGGGAACCACCGCCAGCAGATGCAATAACCGCTAAAAGCAGGTGTTTGTTCCAAAAGCTGCAGCACTGTTGCTCTGTCATGTCAGATGAAATCATCCCCTGCTGCCTCATGCTCTGTCACACCACGGCGTGGACGTGTGGCGGGGAACCACCACAGTAACAGGATGTGACAGACAACATTTAGCAAAAACATCCACTCATTTGACTCAGACCCTTGCCATCAGCTCGGATCAGGGAGCGTGGTCCCGAATGAACCTGACAGATGGATGTGAATCCACCGAGGAGCAGCACCCAGTGGGGAATCTGAAACTTTCTCCTTCTGTACCTGGTCCTGGTCCTGCCCAGCTCGTCTTTCTCAGCGTTTCCTCAGACCGGTTGGTTGTCGTTTGTTTTGACACAACTCGTGACTTTCACATGAGGGATTAATCACATACTTGGTACAGAAGTGCTGTCGACTGACAGCTGATGGAATTGCTGTAAACAGTTTTTATATGAGCGGAATTAGGAACTACACGAGAAGGTGTTTGCACTCTGTATTTCTCTTTAGAGAGGGACTATTTTAGGGAGCAAGAGGCTTATCTCTGAAGACATCTTTATTTTGCAGTGACAGTCTTTTTGATGGACTTGAAAACATGGAGACTTTGTTATTTATTGCTCTTGAAGGGAATGTTTTATGGTAATACTTCTAAAAAAAAGGTTTAGGAAATAAGTGTGTGTTTTTATGGAGACAAAAAATCCAATATAAGCCAGGCAGCTGAGGTGCAGGACTTGCCATAGATGGATTTTTATAAACATCAGTCCTGACCTAGATGGCAATTTCCAACCCATAGGGCAGGACTTGGACAGCTACAGAACCGTGGTGTGTTTGGGCACAATTTGTCCTGGCAGAAATTAGGATGAGAAATCCTCATTCCAGGGATTAAAGAGGGTTTCAGGGGTGCTGGTAAAGGTAGTCAGAGAAAATTTGGATGCTGAAGTGTGAACAAATTTACATATGGTCTTGAAACTTCTCCTCCTTATGAGGAACAAGACAACCAATAATTTGCAGGATTCTGAAAAGAAACCTATAGATGCCAGAAAAAAGTCTGTATTGTGTCTGCAATTCATAGAATCCACAGTCCTTTGCCCTCCCACCCTTCCTAGAGGGAATTTTCAAGGCTCTTCTCATTCAGGCATTTGTGGTTCAGTCTCCCATCAGCAGTTCACAACCCTTGTCCAGATGCATTTTATGGGAATGGCAGTAAATGCCAGCAGTAATGGAAAGTGCACCTGGGGAATACACGGGCTCATTTCACGGCTGAAACACCCACAGCCTCCTGCCTGGTGGTCTCAGCACTCTGCCCTAAGGATGCTGAGGGAAAAAAAAAGCTGTTACAGGATCATGGAATATCCTGAGCTGGAAGGGACTCACAAGGATCATCCAGTCCAGATCCTGGCCCTGCACAGACACCCACCCCAACAATCCGACCCCAACCATCCCACCCCAACAATCCCACCCCAACACTCCCACCCCAACACTCCCACCTCAACAATCCCACCCCAACAATCCCATCCCAAACAATCCCACCCAAACAATCCCACCCAAACAATCCCACCCAAACAATCCCACCCCAACAATCCCATCCCAACAATCTCACCCCAACAATCCCACCTCAAACAATCCCACCCCAACAATCTCATCCCAGCAATCCCACTACCAGTGTTGTCCAAACCCTCCTGGAGCTCTGGCTGTGCCCATTCCCTGGTGAGCCTGGGCAGTGCCCAGCACCCTCTGGGGGAAGAACCTTTTCTGATATCCAACCCATGGATAATGCAACCTATGCAGAGTGACTATGGAAAATTCAACGTGTGCAAAGAAGAAGAAAGGAACAACCCTGACCATCTACTTCCCTTGGTATGTGCCATCTTAGCTGATACTAGAAGCAGGTATTATATTTGAGGAATTAATTCCTCATGGCTCTTGGGAAATTTGGGGATCCGACCTGCTTTGCTTGCCCCCCCCACCCCCCAAGCACCCCTGGGTGAGCCCCCTGCCCATGCTCGCCCCTTGAGCTGCTGCTGTCAGTGGGTTTGTGCTGTTCACTCTTCCCAGGAAACCTCAGGAGCCTCCTGGGCTTGGGCAATCTCCTAGAGGTGTGGGGATGGCTGGATGGTGCCTCAGGAGCCTCCTGGGCTGGGGCAGTCTCCTGGAGGAGTGGGAATGTCTGGATGATGCATCAGGAGCCTCCTGGGCTGGGGCAGTCTCCTGGAGGTGTGGGGATGTCTGGATGGTGCCTCAGGAGCCTCCTGGGCTGGGGCAGTCTCCTGGAGGTGTGGGGATGTCTGAAATGGAGCCTCAGCAATCTCAGCTGCTGCTGCCGTGTCCATGAGCTGTGGGCTGGTGGCCCCACGGGGATGTACAGAGGAGCCCCAGGAGGGGAAGCCCTGCTTGGCCAGATTCCCTGGAATGCAGCGTGGGATGGCAGGGTGGGAGGCTTGCCCAGCAGCCCAGGGGAGCTGGGATGAAGAAATCCTTATCCAGAGGGGAAATACCAGTTCGGGGTGGAACAAACCCAATGCCCAAAGGGCCCATGGCCTCCCTGGGGAGCTGCTGAGCATTGAGGAGCCCCCGCCTGCTGCTGGCTCTGCACATCCCCTGCTGCTCAGGCTGGAGTGATCCTTCACCAGACATTCCATGAAGTGCCAGAACACGTAAAAAAAAAAATGCTGCTTCTTGCCCCAGGTCACACCAGCCTCTCCAGCTGTTTTTAAGGAAAGGTTTCTGCCCATCTCCCAAGGTATTGTGCCTTTGGAATCTGCCTGGCTTTGGAATTTGGTGTCCCAAGTGTTTTGTGGAAGAAATCCTTTGAGCAAGTGTGATATTCACTTCTTACCTGATGAAAAATAATAAAAGAGTGATTAAACAATTAATACTGGATGTTGCTTAACAATTGTAAGAGGTTTACATAATAATAATTTCCTGATACTTTCCCCCCTAATTTAGGAACAAAACAGACATAATTGAGCATGCCATTCTGAAGGTCCAAATTACACTGTGAAGAGAATTGAAGGAAACACATTTCTTTGATTTGAATATTTTTCTCATTAACAGGACGTTCAGAGTAAAGCAGAAATATTTGATGTACAGAGCCTGTGGCGGTATCAAGTTAACACTGGCGTGCTCCTGCATTTTACCTCATGTTTACTAATCACTCCAAAAAGAAAGGTCACATCTTTCATCACAAAATGGAAACTTTTTGACAGCAAACAATTGGATTTTCAGCACTCCATTTGAAGTGGATTTCAGTGTGGAGAGTGAGAGCCCAAGGCAATGGGATGAGGTAACTGAGCAGAGCTGTGCTCTCGAGGTGTTGGGTACCACAAACTCTGAGTGAGGGCTCTCTCAGCTGTATCAGGGCATCATGCTGGGGTATCTGAGCTGAAATTGTTTGGAGAAGAGAATAAATAAGGATTGGGCAGGTGTTGGAGTGCAGTTTTGGCTCAGACAACAATGCCAGGGTTGAGACACTGCTGCATGTCTGGGTCAGGATGCTGCAGGACAAGTCATCCTGAAGGGTAGGAGAGCCACGGTTACCTGCAGAGTGTTAAACCACATTCCTTCTCTGAAGAGTCTTCTCTGTTTTATCTCCTCTGTGCCTCTACCATGGCCTTCTAGCTCTATTCTTCTTCTGATTTTTTTTTTTTTTTGAAAAGGCCTGTGTTTTGACAAAGTGAATTTACTTGGCGGTTGGGGAAAAAAAAAAACCACCTTTTTTTTCGAAGGTAGAAAATACAGCTTGGTAGTTTCTCAAGCAAAATCCTCCCCATGTAATTTCTTCTATTTCTCTCTCCTTCCCATTCCTTCTGCTCCAAGCAGAGGAGCAGCCCTGAAGTCCTTTTTTGGCTGGGTGAGGGAATTTCTGCCTCCCTGGGAGCAGTTCCCACCCATCCCTGGGTGCAGAGGGAGCTGGAGCAGGGGCTGTGAGTGGATGTGACCAGAGCACAGTGCTCAGAACTCTTCACCCTCCCCTGGGCTCTGCTGCCAGCCACCCTTGAGACAGTGAAGTGAAATCAGAGGAGTGACCAGGAAATATCACTGGCTCTGTTCTTCCTTCCCCTCCACTGGTTACACAGAATCAGCCGCCTCCGAAGAGTCTCCCAGGCAGTGACACTGGGAGGACACAGCCTCACCCCTGGCCAGGCTTTGCACCTGTCTCCTGGAGAAATCACTGCTATGAAAAGATGCACAGGTTGCCTGCAGCTCCAGCACATATTGCATGGCATGGCACACACGTAAGGGAGATTAATTTCAGTTCTGGGCATCATTAGCGCAATAAAAACTGTGATTTTTTTTTTAGTTCAGACCTACAGGCCATTGCAGAGAAGAGTAATCATAAGACAGAAACGAGTTCCCTAGTTAAAAATTAATTCCCCAGACTAAAAATATAATCAAACGATGTCTGCAGTATTTTATGAAGAGCTGGGAGGATAATAAAATTTAAAGCAGTGCAACATTTGCATTTTGTTCATTTCTATCCATATTTTCCCGTAGACTGCCTTTCTGTGTGCTTGTTAATCATATGCACTGCTACAGTCCTGGCATTTTAACATCACTGTTCACATCAAGATTGAAAGGAAACTAATTACAATCACATTTCAGGGCGGTTGTTCAAAGCTCATTCGGCGCTGGCTACAGCACGGGAGCCTTGACCTTTATTTGTAAGCATGAAAATAAGGTAAAGATGAAAGATTGGTTTTCCTGCAGCTCATACTCAGGGATCAGGAGGCCCTCCTGAGAGGCAGAGGGGTGGGAAGCCTCTCTCCTCTCCTCTCCTCCTCTCCCATGCTGGCAGCAGAGGCCAGTAGTGCTATGCAGAAGCTCTGCTCCACTGCAGCGAGAGGTGACCCAAAGCTCCACGGTATTTTTCAGCTCTCCCTCCAGCTGGAGGAACATGGAAAGAACCAGCAAACCCGAGGAGTGTTTTTGACCCCAGTGCAGAGCTTTGCAGGGGTTTGTTTGCAGTGCCTGGTGCTGCACTCTGTGCTCAGGTGGTCGAGGAATTGGCCAGTGCCAGCTCCAAGCAGGGCCACAGCCTGTTGTGCCCCTCATTGCGTGGCTTATCAACACTCAGGCGGATGCACTGGGGCAGAATAAGGTCCCCCAAACCTTAGGGAGTGCAGGCAATCCTAAAGCAATCCCTGATTTCACTCAATGGGAATGCATTGAGAGATGCTGCATGGCGGATTTATCCAGTGGGTTTCACCTTCTGTGTCCCTGAATTTCCCAGACTGCTGTTTTAATAAATTTGTGCTATGCTGAGCACGAGCTGAGGGTTGGTGACACACATGGGTTACACCCAGGGGCTGCAGCTGGGGGGGCTGTCCCCAAATGCTCCTTTCAGGATCACTGCCCTGTGTTTAAAGCCAAGCCACGCGAGTGCTGATTCCCAAAGGATCTTCCACCCATCCTGGATTATCACAACTCTCCCTGGAATGAGCTCATTGAGGAAAAGCTCAGCAGCCCTGGAGAGAAACAATCCCATTCTCCTCCCACAGTGTGTTTACCCTGCACAGTCACTGTGTGTGCCCAGCCTCGTGTCCAGGCAATCTCTGCTGGAGCCCTGACGTGCAGAGGGATTTTTGGCAGGATCTGCCAGGTAATAATTTGTATCTCCTGGTTGGAAAAGCTCTATTTGGGGCACCAAGCAGTGAGAGAAGGGAAACTCATCTGACACCAAGCTCCCAGCCTCCCTCAGCCTGCTGCAGGCAGAGGACCACCTGGGCCATGCTGAGGACACAGACCTTGCACGCTGCTGGGACCCTGGATGCCACTCAAACCAAGGAAGCAAAGATGATTTTGCAACACTTTTTTTTTTGTGGTGTGTTCTCCTTCTCTCTCCATTCTTCAAAGCACAAATTTACCCAAGCAAATATTTACAGAAACTGAAGGAAAAAATAGACTGGTGCTATAGACGCTGCAGCAGTGAACTTCTAATTACAATCCACAAAGTATTTATGAATAAATTTATCTATTATTTGTCTAGTTCGAGCACCACGTACACTTTGCCTTGTACCATTACATGCTGAAGGAAACAATATGCGGCATGAAAATGAAAACAATTTGACTTAATTATTTACACCATTACCGCCACTTTGAATTAGGCCTTCCATTTCTTCGGGATTTTGTAAAATTTAACCGGTAATTACGCTTGCTTAATTAATTTTATTTATCTACTACTACAATGAGATCAAAACAAAAAAAAACCTACCAGAATGCAAAGTACAGGCTGTGTCCCCTAATTGTAAATGTTGCTTTTAAGCCTTTATGATAAAAATGTAGTATTTTGTACCATTTCATTTCAAGCGTATCTGGCCACGCTCCAGTACTATTTAAGCGTAAACAGGAAAAGCCTTGGAGGACGAGTAATCACACTTAAATGACACAAAGATCATTATAGCGATGTTCCAAAAACATGGCAAAATTAGATATTGCAGAAACTGTTTTCTTCTCTCAAGTGTTCCAGCAGATGGTGAAGAGTGCTGAAACCGTAGATCCGAGAGTGGGGAGGAAAAACATCCCCGCGCTTCCCTCGCGCTCCCGTCCCAGCTTGTCTCAAGTGGCACCTCACACCTTGGCTCTGTCAAACCTCTGAGCTCGAGATGCCACCGAGGTGTTTGAGTGCTGAATCAGAGCCTGGGAAAGCCCTGCTTTGCTCCAATGAAGTTGTCAACCGGATTTATTTGGAGCTGAGGACGGACGAGCGCGTCAGCAGAAGTTACGGTGGCAATTTGTGAAACTCTTAATGAGATATTTTCAGAGCTCAATGAAGAGGAAGAGCCATGTCATTGAGTCACTGCACAATGAGCGAATTTTGATTCAGGAGAAGTGTTGGGTTTTTTATCAGAAATGGCGCTGCATCAGTGGGGATGTGTCTGGGAGTATTTAAAGGGGTCTAACAAGGGTTATAAAAATGGGGTTTATATAAAGGGGGAGGGGTCTGTGTGTGTTGCTGCTCTGTGAAATGGCCACAAGTGAGGTCAGTCTTTATCAATATTTGTCTTTTTCTCCAGAAGACTTGACAAAGTTACTTTCCTCAAGACCTGCTACGTCTTCGGATGTCATTAAATTGGTGTTATTTTTTGTTATTAGAAATACCTGAGAAATATCTAGAAAATTGGAATTACTCATTAAAGGAACATCTAATTTTGTTACTTAAGTGTTGGTCAGGGGGTTCTACTTTTAGGAATATTGGTGAACCTCAAGTACCTGCTGTCCATCAGTCTATCCATCCATCCATCCATCCATCCATCCGTCTGTCCATCCATCATCCATCCATCCCTGTCCACATTGGGGAAAAGGGAGGAGTTCTGGAGAAGATTTAGGCTGGGATGCACTGAACGTAGGAGAGGAGGGTGTAAAAGTACTTCTAAACCTTCCACCTTCCTGAAATATTTGGTGTAAATGTATTTCCAAGCCTTCCACTTTCCTGAAATATTCGGTTTCTTAACATTTCCTCAGGAACACACATGACAAATCCAGATCCACAGGAAAACTCGTCCTTTTTCTCTGAAAGATCCTGAAATGGAAGGTGACTTCATTCCCCACTGGCAGTCATTCTAATTCCATGCTGAGCAAGGGAAGAGCCTCTTGCTCACTGTGTTACAAATATTTTTGAGCTGAATGTTCACAGTGTCCAAAGAATGACCCACACGCTGCATTTGCTGCACTTCCATTATTCAGAGTTAGCAATAAAAATCATGCAAAATTCTCCCCCCGCCCCTTCCCATCCATCCCCATTCAAGGGACATTTGGAAATGGGGTTTGTAGATGGGAGAGGGTGAATACAACATCAGCAATCCAGTTTGCATCCAGCTCATCTGCTTAAGTGAGAAGCCTGTGCATGGCTGGGTTTCAATGGCCTGTGTTAAATGAAGGGCTGATTTCACCCCCCTGCCTCGAGGACAGAGGACCATTTGCTGAGCAGCCACTGGAGGTGACATTAAATGTCATCCCAACCGTCCCCCTCAGCTCGCAAGGGATGGTGAGTATCCCATAATCTTAAAAATTAACTCTGAACCAGTGAGAGCTTGCACTGACCCCATGTTGTTCCCAAGCTAAATAACTTGGGAGAATGGGCTCTCAGGGACACTGTGCCTCAGTGTTCCCTCTCCAAAATAGCAACACAAGGATTTTTAGGAGACCATTATTGCATTTTCACTTGACACGGATTATTCTCTCTTTAGAATGGCTCTTCTAGCCAAGCCAAATCTTTCCAAAAACTTGATTTACCAACAAAACCACTTCACAATAATTAGTAACCTCTCTGTCTTGAGGAAGGCAAAGGTTTTATTCTGCTGTCTGAGCTTAATTATGTTTTCAGAGCCGTGTCATGGAGGCTCAGATGAAATTCTTGCTTTGTGTGCAAGAAAGTCACACCACATTTGCATTTGTTTGACAGAAGCCCTGATCTCATCCAATATGTAGTGCTCGAATTTGGCAATGCTCCCGTTGGACATCTATTTTATATTCTGCCTAAATTCCAGGCAAAATATCATCCCTTGCACTTAAATGCTGATACCTTTGAGGGAGGGAGGGAATAAAGCCTGGTCCGTCCAAATGAAATCCCCTGTGGGGCTGTGCATCAGAGCTCTGTCTCCACCAGCCAGCAGAGGCTGCTCTGATGTTAATGATTCATTATTAAATCATTCATTATTTTCAGTAATAAAGCACATGGAGGAAATCAAACCCAAATATTGAAACGATGAGATGATCTGTGAGGCAGAATGCCCTGGAATGTGCTGTGTGGGAGTAGGCTGGGGAGCAGCAGTGCCTAACCCAAGTCTCCTGGATAACCTGCTGCCCACTGCATTTTCCAGCTCTGGGATGTGGCCAGGTGGGCTCCAGGAACAGCAGAGCACATCCTGCTTCTGATGAGATGGTAAGAGCTGGGATTACTCTTGTAGCACACAAATTCTGTCACTCTGGCCCTTAAAAACGCAGGGTTTGTTCAACTCAAGGAGAGCTGTGGGTTTTAATTGGATACTTGAAATAAACAGATTGTCTGGCCTTACTTAGCAAACAGGATATTTTTTTTTCTTTCCCAGTTATTAATTTCTTTAAATGTAAAGTGACATCTAAAATGAAAACAGTTTATTGCTTGCCAGGAGCAAAGCCAGCCTAATTTAAGAAATCCAGAATTAAAGCTTTTGAAGCATATCAGGGCATGTTTATAAAACAATTATCATTGCAAACGTTCTCTCTGCTCAATGCAGCCTCTTCAGGCCACCTCCAAAGCCTGAAACCTCATCACCACTTGTCCCCACCCCAAAATGTTTCATCAGTTGCAAGAAATCAGGTCATCCTTCCATTGCAGCTTCCTTCCATCGACCCAGGAGTTGAATCCCAAACCAAACCCACCTGGAATATATTCGATGCCGAAAAGAAATTAACTCGGTGGTTAAAATTAAGTAGTAGGCTCATTATTAATAACTGACAGCAGACAAAGGAGTGCAGTGACCTCTCCAACAGAGCATTTAAATCTTTGCACAACATGCTCTGCTTGTGCTGGGCTGGTTTCACAAACAACAGCTGTGGAGTTCGTTAACATATGAATCCCCTTGAGGTAATTTGGAGGAGCCAAATGTGCTAAACTAAACACCTCATTAAAACAGTACTTAAAAAAAAAAAAATCAAAACAAACCAAAACCAAAAAAAAAAAAAACCACCCAACCCCAACCAAACCCCAAACTAATTTCACATTCCATTTCTACATGTGGAGATTCTGTTATGTGGAATCCATTCAGTTCCATGGCTGGAAATAGTGGGGGTTAAAATCGGTAATGTGGGTTTTTCTCTGCTAAGATGCACTTGAGACTAAAGTGCCTTTGAAGTGTGCCTGTCACAAAGAAGCAATTAACTGAGGACAATAATGTTTTCTTTTCCTCCCTGTTACTGAGCACAGGACACAAGTTTGTACTCAAATATGCAGGACCCCCATTTTTCTTGAGTCTGGGGAGAGAGTGGATATAACCAAAGGGACTCTCAGTGGGATGGGGCAAGGCAGAACCACACCGAGTGCTCCTGGGGTCACTGTGTCCCCCAGGAAGGCCTTGCAAGAGATTTTATGAGAAATCCTCTATAAAAACACTGCTGCAAGTCCAGGTGACCACACACAAGAGGTTCAGCCCAAAGAGAGTTGGAGAAACTCTCGGGTTGGTTTTCTCACCCCAGATTCAGGTTGTTTAAAGTCCTTGCCCTCTAAAAGCCTTGAGTCGTGTTGGTACAAAGAAGAGGAGTCTTCAAGGCCTTGTTTTCTGGTTTCTCGAGTTGTTTATTATTTGATATCACAAAGTTTTTCTCCGCTCCCAGCCGAGGTCTGGACAGGGCTGGGACATGAGGGGACTGACCATTGATGGGGGTCACCTCACATTTATACAGATAACCACGGGTGGGTTATTTACTATTTCACACCAATGCCCAGGGCTCACACTAAGAGGGTCACTTCTACTTTGACCCAATCCACTCTCACACCTTGTGCCATCACCACCCCAGGAGATGGAGGACAAGGAAGAAGGAGAGGGACACGAGGCACCACCCAAATCCCACCATCTTGTCCCCCATTTACCTCTATTCTAAGAATCCTAAAACTACTGAATTTTATATGTTCTACTGTGCTAAACTACTGTTTTCACTTCCTGGTGATTTGCAATTTTTCTCCTAATGCTGGAAGTTTCTCCCATGGGCTGAGATCAAACTCAGTGTCTTCCTGAGCTGTGCCAAGGTCTCCAATCCCCCTGGGCTGGCTCCCCCTGTCCAGGGCTCAAATTCTCTCTCCCAGGTCCCAGGTCATCCAAAGGGATGTCCTGGTCTCCAACAAGAAACACGCCCTGCCCTTGTTCTTGCAGGCTCCAGAGGGCTCAGGTGCTCTGATCAAAGTGTGCACCAAGAACAGCTTCTTTCAGTCCTTTTTTATTTCTCCACGATGCCACTGGGATAACTCTGCTGGTAAAAAAAGGTTCACAAGCTCCTTGGAGCTGCTCCTTCTGGAAAAAAGAGCATCTCCTGCCCAGGTAACGCTGCTCAGTGGAGCTTGAATATCTCCTGTGATGTGGCTGTTCAAAAAACACACAGAAATCCAGGCCTCTCCTCAGGAAATCACCTTTTCTTCTCTGTCTCCAGCTGAATTTGTTGGTGACTGGAAGGAGGGATGTGATGGACACTCATTTCACGGTCCACAAGGAATTTTACAATATTAAAAATAATAACAAGGTTGATCCTAAAAACTGCCTACCCCCAAAAATATATAAATTAGTCAACCCTCTTTTTTACCACTGGTTTTCTACCTGCATCGAGATATTTTTTACGAGATGTTCTTAGAATTTATTAATTCCTAAATGGGAGTATAAGTTTTCTTTTAAAAATGTAGATGCATTTTTCAGATTTTGATAATGATTTAAAAGGCAAAGAACTGGGATTTTTTTTTTTTTTTTTTTTTTTTTTTTTTTTTTTTTTTTTTTTTTGGATATTGGAGTCTTATGAAGCAACAGCTCATTTTCCTTCAGGAAATTGTGGCTTGAGGTTTTCCTGAATGATCTCAAATTATAGAATGCTATAGAGCTCTTTGGTTTTTTGGCTCTTTTCCTCAAAAATAAAAAAAAAATTACATCTTATTTTATGCTCCATCCACATTTATTTTATGTTTCTTTATCAAGAAAACATCAACCTAATTAGCAATGGTAATTAGGAACTTCCATAAGAAACCTTTCACATGGATAAAAACAACAGAAGTTGGGTAGCACTGAGGCACTTATGCATGGTCCATAGTTTTTACTTTCCTTTTTAAAGCCTTTATCCCTGAAACTTAGGCAAGGAATTTGGTTTGAGGGAGCTGGGGAAAAAAAAAAAAATAATCTCATGCCTACAATCTTATTTTTGTTCACTTTAAAGCATAGCTTTATAACATGCTGGAATTTCCTCAAGGTTTTGTAAATACTCGTCTGAATCCCTCCCAGGTATTAGTATGTCATCCAAAAACCAGAAAATACTATTTATTCTCTGCAGGATTCAATCCATTCGTCTTTGAAATCCTGCAGGTAACTGGCTCCCCCCAGGGTAATCTTTCCTACTTCAACAGGCACGAATGTGTGAGTTCAGTCAGAATTAGTGTGTTCTTAAAATTCCGATTCCTACGGTGCTGCCAGCCTTTGGACAGGCACAGTTTGGAAAAGCCTATTCCCTCTGCCAGTTTCTGAGGTAAATCCTGTGGTTTGGGGATTTTAATGGGCACACAGAGTGCAGCACCTGCCCTGATTTCCACATGTACCAGCAGTCCCAGGCTTCCAACAACTGTTATTGCTTTGCTGCCGTGTCTTTGCCTGTGTTCTGCACAATTGTTCCTCTAAGAAGTGGAAATGTTCTTGCCTCTGTTCCACACACACAGTTTTTGGCTTGGCAAATCCAACTTTTGCTCCTCCCATTGGCGTTTATTGTGCTGCTTTTCAGTCTGGCTTCAAGTTTTGCCTGATTTTTGTGATTTGACAACTTTAACAGTGAAGGTACCAAGGATCTCCAGTGGCCCTGCCCTTCCTTTTTGCATCCCATTTTCTGAGACAAATGCTGTGTGATAACCTTTGGGATGATCCAAGCTGTGCCTTTAACATCCTCATTCCTTCCCAGCCTGTGAACATGGTGTGGCCAATCTCAGGTTTTATGGTTTCTTTCCACCTGAGATTCCAAGGCTGGTGGTTCTGGTGGGCTCGAGGGAGTGTTTTTCCCTCTCAGACCTCTGAAGGCTTTGATTCTGATTATGTGTCTCTGTGCTTGGCATGAGAATGATGTGGAGTCTCAAGGTCTTGGTTTTCTTGGTTTCTCGGGTTGTTTATTAATTTTTATCTTACAATTCTCTGTGTCTGGCCAAGGTGTTCACAGCAGCCTGGACACGATGTGACTCCCCTGTGATGGGAGGTCACTCTGCCTTTATACAGATAATTACATGGTTATTATTTACCATTTCATACCATTGTCTATCACCTAAACTAACAGAGTCATTTCTACTCTGCCCCAATCCACTGAAACTACTTTGTGCCCACGTCACTGCAGACAATGGATGCCAAGGGAGAAGAAGAAGAACCCAGGACACCGCCCTAAAATCTCCATCTTGTCCCTTTGCATCTACATTCTAAAAACCCAAAACTACAAAATCTTCTACCTGATGATAAACTACAACACTGTCTGTCACACATTTATGACTTGCAATTCTTTTCTCAGTTAGAAGTTTTTCTCATGGACTAAAATCAAAGCCTGTGTCCTCCTGGGCTCTGTGCCAGGCAAACCTCCCTGCACAGACCCCAGACCCCCCTGGAGAGACCCCAAACCCCCTGCACAGACCCCAGACCCTCCTGGAGAGACCTCAAACCCCCTGCACAGACCCCAGACCCCCTGCACAGACCCCAAACCCCCTGCACAGACCCCAGACCCCCCTGGAGAGACCCCAAACCCCCTGCACAGACCCCAAACCCCCTGCACAGACCCCAAACCCCCTGCACAGACCCCAGACCCCCCTGGAGAGACCCCAAACCCCCTGCACAGACCCCAGACCCCCTGCACAGACCCCAGACCCCCCTGGAGAGACCCCAAACCCCCTGCACAGACCCCAGACCCTCTTTTTGGGGTCCCAGGCCTCTCTACCGAGGTCTGTGACTTTCCAGGGTGCCCAGAGGGATGCCTTGGACTCCAAAAGGCCAAGATTATTGATTTTTAAATGCTGCCACATCTGATAGGCTGAAATTGAGCTCAAAACCTCCACCAGTGGCAGTTCCTTCATCCACCCAACACCCAGCAGCTTCTTTTTCAGTTTGGGGAATTATACGCAAACAACAAATTGATTTCTGAGAATCTTTTCCATAGAATTACCATAACAACAAGGACAGTCATTTAAAACAAGCCAAGAATTCAGAATTTCTGGGCTGGTTCCTTATTTGCAACTTAAATTGTTCTAAGCAGGAGCTTGTGTTGGGCACACGATGTTTTGCAGAGGCTTTATAAGGAATTCAGAACCCATCTTTGCTGCCTTTGGAAAACCCAAGATTGAGCACTGCAAACTGCAGCATAAATCTCTAAACTGTGTTTTTACTTACCAGGAAAAATTCCTTTGCATAGATGTATTTTCGACAGCGGTTCATAATAAGAAGGTTTTGAAATCTTCCACTCTTTTCATATATCTGGAAAGTCTCATAAATGGCTTTTTATCTCTGAGCTTAAAGTCCATTTCTCAGAGCTGTTTTTTTTTGATGAGTTAAAAACAACCATCAAACCCCACAAAACAGACTGATAAAGACAGTGGCGACCTAAGAAGGAGCTGGTCCAAAGCTGAAGGGTTTTTTTTTAATGGAAAATTCTCATTTTGGATCCTGATACAAACCTGAGAATTGGCTGCCACAGAATTGCAAACTTAAACCATCACCCAAGTCGAGCCAAGAGATTCAGGTTTGACCATCATTAATTTGTATTAATAATAATACATGTATTATTTGTATTAATAATAATAGTTTTATATTAAAAATAAATAAAATTTGTATTTATAATAATAAAATTTTTGGGTTTTTTTTTAAAGTTAAACCCTTGTCTAAGTTCCTGGTGCCTCTTTCTGCCTGCAGTCAGTGACTCCAAAGAGCAGCTCTGTCTCTCTCTCATTTGACAAGAGACAAATTTTGGCTCTCAGAGCTGCCCTGCCTTGCTCTGAAAAATGAAATTTCATTTGAGGCGTTTCCATCAGCTCCTGGTGGTGTTTAACCATCTTTCTCCCACGCTGGAGCAGAGAGCAATAAAGGAGCAGGTCACCACAAAATGGATTAAGTGCAAACTCACATGTGTCACGCCAAAGTTCACCCTTGACTGAAGGTAAAATAGATTTAAAAGTCTTTTCAGAGCAGCAAGATTCTAGAGGAATAGATCAAATTACTTACTTTTTGTACTGCCAGAAAGCTACAGAGATATTTTCTGTCTCTTGTCTGCTTTGAAAGGATCACAGTTTTGTCTGAGGCACAAATGAGTTAATAACAATAATAATAATAATAATAGTGATATTAAACCCGAGCAAGACTATTAAGAAATAATTGAGAATTAATAAGCATATTTTAAAAAAGAAATGACTGTGACCTTTTATCTTACAGAGTTAGGTTTAATTATAGAAATACTTTCACTTAAAGATGATTAAAATTAGCAATTTTTTGATTTTTAGTAAAACTTCCTGCATTGCTCACAGAGTTCTATGGGGTATCTCTGTTATTCACAAAATTAAAGAGCTAAAAGAATATTAATTAAGGAAGAAACAAATATATTCAGCCCATAAAATGAGCAGGGCATGCATGAAAAAGGAAATAAATATAGAGAGGATTAAATTCTTGCGAGTTTTTCAGTGCTGAATTAAGTAATGGACTAAACACAGGCTTTTCTTGCCCTCCCTACTCAAGATTTACTCTACTAATCACCCAATTTTCAAACCCTTAATATAGGAGAGCATTTGCCTTTAAGGCAGCCATAATTTAGCCATCGAAACGAATGTTTTTTTTCCATTAGCCAAAATAATGATGTCATATATCCCAGCAGCATCTTTGGACTCCCATCTTTGTGTGAAGGAAACCATCAGTCAGCTGAGATTGCACCAAAAAATCTTCATCAACAGCTGCTGCATAGAAGGAATTAAATAAAAAGTGATTTTTTTTTTTCCATGTTAGGAAAGTGAACTCCAACAGGACAGGTCACGATGAGACCTGGTGCATTCTGAGGGAGGCATTTGGGGTTTATTTATGTGTTTGGAAGGCAGAACCTGTGCAAATTTAAAGGCTGCAGCTCTGCTGGGCAGAACTAACTCGTATATTTTACTGGGGCTTTTCGTGGGGTTGTGGGACCATAACTGTGAGCACAGTAAATCTTTACAGCCTTGGGTTTCCTGCCCTGCTGCTTCCCCGGCCCTCCCGACATGTTTTATTGCCCCTCGCTCAAACAGCAACACTTTCTGCTTCAGAATTCACCTCCAGGTAAGAATTTAGGGGAAATTAAGGGGATTAATTTATTCCCTGAGTGGTGTTCTGGAACTTGAAAAAAAAAAAAAAAAAAAAAAATCGTATTTACTGCGTTTAACTAAAGTTTGTATTTAGGGGCTGCCACGTCTGATCACTCCCACCGTCCCCATCACTGCACAAAGTTATCCTCAGCAAACACTTTGGCCTTCCTGTGATTTAATATCTTTTTATCTCCCTTTGGGGAGCAGGTTTGCCTGTGGGGAAGCTGCTGGGAGGCCATTCCAGGTGATCCCATAGAATCCCTAAAATTGGAAAAATCCTCCAAGATCATCAAGTCCAACCATTGACCAAAGATCGTCATACCCAATAAAAAATATTGAGTTTAAGTGCCACATCTACTTGTTTTCTGAACCCTTCCAGGGATGGTGACTCCACAACTTCCCTGGTGAGCCTGTTCCAATGTTTAACCACTCTTTCATGGAATAATTTTATTCTAATATCCACCTGCTCCTTCCCTGGTGTAACTTGAGGCCATTTCCCCTTGTCCTGTCACTCGTTCCATGGGAGAAAATCCTGATCCCCACCTGGCTACATCCTCCTGTCAGGCTGAGATCAATGAGATCTTTCTCCCCTGAGCCTTTTTTTCAGCAGGATAAGCTCCAGATATCCATGGAATCCCAAGGATGGCCTTGGCTGGCTGCAATTTGAGATGTTTAGGAATTAATATCCATATGAGCATCTGACATGGAGGGTGAGATTGACCCTTTTGGTCCAGACATTTGGGCTCATTTAGGAACCACCTCATGGTAATTATTATTTTTTGTAATCATAAATAATTTTATATCAAAACTTGCGTTGAGGGGCGGGTTCCAGTTTGCTGCTCTGCCTGGTGTGACAATAAAGGATTTTGGCACAAAGCAATTCATAAAAAAGACTCTTGATTTTTTTATTTTTTAATTTATCAGAAGTTTTCTCGGAAAAACAAACCCTGTGTTTTTTACAGACTGTTTGTCCTGTTGGTGGGGGAGGGCTCTTAAATACAGATCCCAAGCTCCAGGTCCTGTCAGGGATCCCAGTCTGAGGATAAACTGTGGGAAAACACCACTAGAGGTCACTCCACATTAATTGTTACCTAATTAGCACATTTTGACCCTACATTTTAGGTCATTCTTCCACTTTCATACTTTAAGCATCGTCAGCTTTGACTCCTCAGCTAATTCTGCCAAAAGTCAGAAAAGCTGGAGACAGAAAATTTTCCTTCAGCTCTTCCCTCATGTGACTCTTCCCAAGGCTCCCAAATCAGCTTTGCCATAAACTCTGCAGGCAGCAAATCATTCTTCCCTCGGCTTTGAGCTTAATAAAGCTGGCAGTGATGGGCCTCTGGAAGTGCTGGCTTTAGAGGCACTCAGCCCTGGCTGTGTTATCTCAAATAGCTGCTCACCCATTTCGAAAATTAAACCAAAATGAATTTTACAAGTGAAGGGAATATATGGGAAAATAACGTCTTTGACGTTTTCCTTCCCCAAGCACATTGTAGCCTTGTACCTCTTCAACCACTGATAAATAGAAAAAAAAAAAGTAGATCTTTATAACAATTGACTAACTAAAAGAGGTAAAACTAAGTTTAAGTTTGATTAATGGGTATCTGCTGAACTATCTCTGCGTGTGTTTAATCAAAAGCAGATGTTCTATTTGCAGGGATTTTATTCCACGATCTCGGAAAACAATGGTAGCAATTTGTTTGCCCAAGACAACAGGGGGAGGGAGAGATAATTAGTGTGTTCTACAAGGTTGAGATCCCCCACTGCTGGTGCCATGCCCATATCCCCTGGTGGATGGTATCAAATATATCAGGGGCACTGAATCCTCCCATTTCTCAGCTGATAATTTTGTTCAACCAAAGTCAGGCTTTCACTCCAAACCCAGCTCAGTGCAGGCAAACCCTTGGGCAGCCAAGCCCTCTAAAAGTCTGCTCTATCCAAAATGACCAATTCTTATTTCATTTCTCTTTTTGGGTCACTGCTGATCCTCTCCTCCTCTCCCTTCCACTCAGCTGAATTGGCAAAGGCTGGATTAGCCAATTTATCCTTATGTATGAGCATGGCAACTGTAAAGAATATTGCAGCTTCCTGAAAAATTATTCAGTGTTTCCTGAAAAAAAATAATTTAGTGACCTCTCAAGACCAGCACATGTGCAGCTGGAGGAGAAAACATTAACCACCATTAGCCATCACCACTGTGAGTCAGAAATTTATCAGAGGCTCTGGTTTTCTAAGTTCCTACATCAAGGTGATAAATAAATAGATTATCAGCATCCAAAAAGTCACAGGGCTTCTCTCTCTGCTTTGTAGAGAGATTAATCTTGTAGAGGGATAAAACAAAACTAGTAAAAAAAATAAATAGCAAGCTCGTAGTCTGGATTAATAGAATTTAAATTTCTTTTTTTTTTTTTTTTTTTTTTTTTTAAACAGTGAACCATCCTCTAAGCTTCCACCCAAGAAGATTTTGGGGCCTGTGATAGACAAGAGGTGCTGATTTTAAACTAGAAGGGGACAGATTCAGGTTAGATTTAAGAAAGATGAGGGTGCCCAAAGAGGTGGTGGATACCTCACCCCTGGAAATATTCAAGGCCAGGCTGGATGAGGCTTAGAACAACCTGGTCTAGTTGAAGGTGTCCCATGGCAGGGGTGGCACTGGATGACCTTGAAAAGTCCCTTCCAACCCAAACCATCCAGTGATTTATTTGATTTCAAGGTTTTCCATGGTCTGAGGCATCCTCCATCTGCTCATTCTTCGTGTGTCCTACAGGCATCATCTTTCTAATATTGAACGAATTCCTGCCTGGCATCATTCAATCTCATCTGCCTGTTTATTACTTGGATCTTTGGTGACCTTTTTTTGGTTCCCTCTTAGATTTTTTTTGTCTCCCTCTGAGGAAATTCTTAGTTGGACACATCCCCTTTCCTCAGCTCCTGCTGCATCCACGAAAATTCAAATTGTGTTGGAATTTAAAGTCTCCATATCAGCCCTGTGATTCCTGTGTTCTACAAAGGGCTGGATAAAGAAGATTAAGGGTTGTTGAACAGAAACCCAGCTAAAAGCACAAGTTTATCCAAACCTCTTCTCTGGAAGATCTCTGCTACTGGAGATCCTACTCCAGAATGGGTCAAAGAGTTATTTAACAGACTCACCTTCTCAGAAATATTTGCTGAACGGTCAACATGCAAGAAAACTTGACTTTTAAAGCCAAAACTCCAATCCTGACCTGAAGAAATGGAGGAATGGGTTTGCTTTTTTTCCAAAATATTGGGTCTAATGAGGGAAAAAGCCCTCACTGATGAAAAGTTAATACAAAAGGCCAATGGCTGAAGAGTCTCAGTGGAGAAAATCAAAATCAAGTGGGTTTAGTCAGAGAAACTGTCACTTTTTTTTGAGGGAAATTACAGCTTTTGACGTACAAATTGCTGCACAACTCCAGAAGTCTTGAATTCCAGCTCTCTGAAGGGATCAGTTGCCCCAGCTGGGTCATCACAGGGTGATTTTGGCCAATTATCCTCTCGTTCCATGATCAATCTATTTTTCTGTCCATTCTCATACCAGCACCTCTGCTAAAATATTCTCATTTGGGGCAAATCACCTCCTATTCCTTTCCTTTTCAGCTCCCCAAAAAGATCAATAGTCCATCTGACACAAAAATTTGCACAGACGTCTCCTTTGCCCCTCTACAAACCTGCTTTTTTTATTCTTATCCCTCATCATAGAAAAAGCTCATTTCCAAATTACAACACCTAAATCCCAGTCACATGAAGCTCCTCTCAATCCCCTGCACAGTTTTAAGGGAAGTATTAGAAAATAAGGAAAAAAAAACTAAACTTTTTTTTTTCTGGTTGAAAACATGCACAGATGTTCTTTACCAAATATATGGATTAGAAAATGCAGTTGTCAGTGACATAATTTTTATCAGACTTTTTAAAGCATTTATTGCTAAATAAATGTAGTTTTTTTGATCAATGTTAAAACCCTCATCGAGGATAAAATCACTTCATACACATAGTGGGGTTTGGGTGTTTTGACTTCTGTAATAACCCAATAAAAGCTCAAAATTAGCACTGAAAACGAAGGGAAATCAACCAATTCTGATATATTAGTGAAATTATAAAGCACAACTCACTGTGGGCACTATAATTGAGTGCATGGAGCTGATGAGCAGCTGAACTCATCTGCCATAAGTTTTTTATTTCAAACTAATCCATAAACTGCTTTTTCAATTCTCTAAAAGCACATAAAATACCAACAATTCTTTCAGAGTGTCCCCATCAATCCAATCAAAAAAAATCATAGGTTGCAAATGATCACCCATAGCTGTGATACTAAAAATATCCGGGTTATCAATCTAAAACTGGTTTTGCAACGATGTTGGCCAGGACATTTTGCCTCGTTACTTCATGGTTCTCACTCTGTTGTTTATTGTCCTGTCATCTTATATTTATATCATTTGGCCTCCATCATCTGTAGCGATTAAAAATGGCATTTTTTTAACCCTGATTTTGCTGGTTTTTCTGGTGCTTTCCACACATTTCCATCCCTGGATTGGAATTTATTGTCTCTGTGCAATGACCTCTCTCACTAAAAAAAAAAAAAAAAAAAAAAAAAAAAAAAAAAAAAAAATTATCTATAAATACTTGATTTATTCCATTCTTTTTGTTTGTTTGTTTGTTTGTTTTTTTGTGTTGTTTTTTTTTTTTGTTTGTGGGTGGTTTTTTTGTGTTTTTTTGGTTTTGTTTTGGTTTTGTTTTTTTTTTTTTTGTTTTTTTTTGGTTTTGTTTTTTTTTTCCACGATGGGATATGTGGCTCCATAGACAACCTTTGGCACACAGAGTCACCAGCTCAGCAGAGAGACCCTGGAAAAGCCTGGATTTCTGCATGTGGAATCCTTTTGTCCCTGGACGTGGTAAATCCTGGAATTGCTGCAGCTTGGAAACTGTCCCAGACAGGGCACACAGGGGACACTGGGAATCACACATTGGACTCAAACTCTCAGCATTTAGGGACAAAATCTTGGATGTGGGAAGAAAAGAGGGGCTCAGCCAATATTATCTGGTAATGTGAAGATAACCACGGCTAAAAAGGGCTTCGTGTGTCCAGAAAAGGAGCTGTTAGACTGGATTAGACTGGACTGGGACAGGGGGGATTAGGGGAGGCCTGACAGTGAATTCATTCTAATCTGCAGTGGATGTTATAAAGAGCTGATTTGCTGGTTGCATTCAGCCAAAGACCTTCCCCAAGATCTCTGTGTGTTAGAGGTAATTTGGAGTTCAATTTTTAGGATTGGCTTTGGACATTTTTGGGGGCCCAAAGCTGGAGTCCTGAAGCCCATGGACAATTTATCAGGAATTCAGCACATTCTGTGTGAGTGCCACCAGTGACTTTACCTGTCTCAGAGAAGGTGATGCTTTAAGTTTAAATTTCATGTATTTCAGGTTCTGTGGTGCCCAGGGGTGCAGCTCTGAGCTCACAGTCAGTGTCACTCAGCTCTGCACACAGCAGGGACACAAAACAAATCCTTTTCCTGCTGCACACCAAGGACAACTCTCAGCCTCAAAAGCACAAACAAGGGTGGGCTGGGGGGAGGAACAAGAAGGATGGGACCTCACAGCCTGGAGCTGGAACTGGACAATTAAACCCCAAAATGCAAATGGACCAAAATTTATAAAAGTTTGAGGCCTTATGATTGTCCATATTGTGACCATTTTGTGTCTATTTTGTGTCTATTTTGTGACCATTTTGTGTCCACCTTGGGTGTGGCCCTGGCCAAGCCCTGTCCTGCCCAAGGTGGGTCCTGGAGGCCTCTCAATAAATCTCTACTTTATTCTCTGGTTCTGTCCATTCTCTGTTCCAGGTCAGCCTTACCAAGGCATCAGAGTAACCTCTAAAACTCATTTCAGTGGCAAAGCATTTCCATCTGCCAACATTCCCACCAGGAGATATTTTTTCTTTCAGGAAAGGTTCTTCCCCCAGAGGATGCTGGACACTGCCCAGGCTCCCCAGGGAATGGGCACTCAGGGTGGGATTGTTGGGGATCATCTGTACAGAGACAGGAGCTGGATGATCCTGGTGGGGTCTTTCCAGCTCAGGATATTCCATAATTCCATGATGTTTGACTGGAAGTGCTGGGAGGCTCAGAGAGGTTAATCTGCACGACCTGCAGGTGTGCCCAGTGATGCTCTTTCCCTTCCCATACCCTCTGCCAGGTGTCTTGTTTAAACACTGGCCCAGCTCTGTCCCCCAGCCTGGAGGTCTGAAATCAAATGACAATCTGCTCCTCTCCTCCCAACTGGAACTCAAGCAGAGAAATTTCACAATGATGAGCTGCTTTCCCTCTTTGTCTCCATTTTTATTTTTGTGGTGTCTCATCTGCTCTGCTGAGCTGCCAGTCACCTCCTGGGGACACTGTCCCTCACTGGGACTGTCTCCCTGTCCCTCAGCTGTTTTCTTTCCCCAGGCTGAGACACTGACTGACCTGTGGATGCTGTGACTGCTCAGAAAGTGCCTCTCACTCCTGGATCTGCTCATTTCCCCCCTGGCAGCTGGAGCAGCTCCCTGCTAACGAGGGAGCTCCATTCTCTGATCCTCCCCTTGCTTGGCTCTGGTGGCTGAATTGCCTCTGGCTCACCTCAATCAGCTCCATTTATTCCAGGGTTTTGAGTAGCTGCATATGAAAGCCTCGCTGATGGAGATATCACATGGCTTTGCTTTGCCTACAGACAATGATTTCATCTTAATAAAGTCAGATTTTGGCTCTGCCTGCTCTGCACTGTCAGTGAGCTCTCCTACAAGCCCCACAATGCAGCAGCTTTGTAAGGAAAAAAAAAATATACTAGACAGAATAATTTCTTTTTTTTTTCTCTCAATAATCCTGAAAATGAGCCATGACTGACAAGTGGGAGCAAGGAGGATTTGAAGCACTTGAATTTTCTTTCTCCAGTGTATTTTATATTGAAGCTGTGGATGCCACTGTCACTTCAGGAAGAGTTATGAGAGCATTTGAAGGGTTAAGACCTTCATATGCCTGAGGACAATTTTAAGCTCTGGTTTTCTGTACTGCTCTGTCCTATCAGGTTTCTTTCTCCCTCTGGTCAAAATAGTAACTTATATAATTGCCCAATTCACATGAATTTGCAAGGCAACAAATGAAATGAAAAAGCTCCTCGGGAAAACACCAGCATTACACAAAAAATACACATAAATCAAATAATCACCTCCAACACCTGAAGTGACTCGTGGCCACATCCAATTCCTGCACTGCAAACTGCTCATCCCATGAAACAGAGACAAAAAAACCACAGAGCAGGAGGCAAAAATGCCCCATTCAGCCTCTCCAGGCTGAATCATGCCACTGGCAGGGGCTGCTTTGCATTGATGTGTTGGGGGAGATGAATCAGGGAAACCTTATAAATCTGATTCCTTAGGAAAATACTCTGAAAATATGAAACCTATAATTGAAATAGAAATGAAAGCTTACTTTGAGTTGTAGGATGCCAAGTTTTAGTTACTATATAACCTGAAGACAACAGCCTGGGCAGCTGGAGGAGAATCCCTTTGGATTGAACAATCCCCTTCTGCTGCCTGAGGGATCCAAAGGTCAATGCAGCAAAACAGAAAAGTCTAAAGAGTAGTTTTTAGAATTTAAAATATAACACGTGGTAATGTAGTAGTTTTTATAGACTGTATGTAAATTCTATAAGATTTTGTGTCTTGAATTAGTTGGTCATTGTAAATTAGAATATTCATCACAAAAGAAAATATAATGAATTGTAACCAGGACCTCGCTCTCTTTTCCCTGCTCTTTTCCCTCTCTCTTTTCCCTGCTCTCTTTTCCTCTCTTTTCCCTGCCCAAGCTGGTGGCTGAAGGGAAGGCCCTTTCTACCCACAACCCTTGCAATAAAACCACCTATTCTAGAATATCTCAAGTTTGCAGAGTATCTTGGCCCTGTAAGTCACGGATGCTCTTACATTGGTGCCTCTCAATCCTTTCCCTGATTTGTTCCTTGGGTGTAACAGCTGCCCACAGGTTGTTCCTGCACGGGTGAATCCAAGGCAGAACATTGTGGTTGCTCCTTGTACTGATAAATATTTCAGCAGAAAGTCTAAGTGCTCCTTCTGCAGCGCCCCCTCCTCCTTCTGCAAGAAGAAAAAAAAAAAAAAAAAAAAAAGCAACTGGCAAATTGCTGCCCATAATGGAAAATTATAAAAGTAAAAATAGAAATAAAAATGTTGGTAAGCTCATGGTAATGGATCAAATATTTTAAATCGATTTTCGTTTCTTAGGAGGAATTGAAACACTTGGATTTGTTTTTTCAGGGTATTTTATATTGAAACTGGAAACCACTGTCACTTGAAGGGTGTCCTTCAACCCTTTGTCCTTGTTTAGGGTTATGAGAGCATTAAAGGGTTAAGACCTGAGGACATTTATAAGCCTTAAAATTCCCCCGTTATATTCTCCTTTTTGTTTGATTTCCAACAGCCAGCCCTACCCCTCTACATGGGTCAGCTCTGAATGGGCTGCACTTCAAAGCTCTTTCCTTCATGGAATTTTTTCTAGGAAAAGGAAAAAAAACCCAAACATTTCAGTCACTCAAAGTTGGAGCATCCTTCTCTTCTCTTCTCTTCTCTTCTCTTCTCTTCTCTTCTCTTCTCTTCTCTTCTCTTCTCTTCTCTTCTCTTCTCTTCTCTTCTCTTCTCTTCTCTTCTCTTCTCTTCTCTTCTCTTCTCTTCTCTTCTCTTCTCTTCTCTTCTCTTCTCTTCTCTTTTCTCTTCCCCTTTTTATTGTCAAATGGGAGATTTACCCACCTTCCACCCCAAGCAAAATATCCTTGCTCCAAACAGCATTCCCCAAACTCAAAGGTTGCTTCAGGATTCTGGGCTGAGCAATCCCAGCTTCTCCAGGAACCCTGCAAATAATATTTGTGCAGCTCCCAGGACAAACAAACACGGGCAGGAAGCATTTACAAACCCAGGCTGTGTTAATTGCTTCTGGGAGTGTCTGCACATGAGTCTACCTGAAAACATCGGAGGGTTTTGATGAAAAACTCAGAGATCGTGGCACGCAGACAACAAAGCAAACATTTCCTTAATTTCATCGCTGGATTTTGAAATTAAAAAGGAGAAGAGTCACATCTGTGCTCAGGAGCCCATTTCCAAGCTCCCCATCCAGCTGTGTTGGGCAGTATGGATTGAGTAGGTCCTAAATGTGGGATTTACGCCTAAAACATCAAGTGTTGCAGCTCATGGGGTATTTATTGCTTGGAAATCAGGAATTTGTGAGGAAAAAAAAGGTGAGGGAGGAGAATTAAATCAATATTTCCTTCTAGGATCACCCTCCATCCTCAACTCTCCAACATAATTTGGCTTTGGGGACATTTTTTTCTGAGTTTTGGTAAAGTCTGTGGTGTAGAAGTTGTTTGACTTGCTGGGAATATTATTTCTATCAGAAGAGCCTCTCAGTCAAAGAATAAAATTCCAAAATAGGGTTTTATGTGGCAATATCTTCGCTGATTAAAAATAAAGGAGTAAAATAAAGTAAAGCAATGACTTTCCCCTGCTTTTACTCATATTTATTTTATGTGCCAGGAAATTTTCGCTGTTTCAGTGGGAACTGGAGTTGTCTTCAGTTTCACCATAAGTTTTACTTCTATTATTGTGAAATACTCAGTGTTTTTTCTCAATTGATGAAAGCAAAGTAAAAAATGTAAATACACTTTCCTTATTTCTGGGTGCTGGTTTGGAGTCAGCTTGGGGAAAGCTGGAAAATGCTGCTATCAAGATTCTGTGGAGGAAAAAATAATTAAAAATCATAATGTTGTGTTTTGTGATTCATGAATCCATTCTGTTTCATCATAAACTAGGAGGGAATTTTCACTGGAATTCCAGAAATAAACTGGAAACAAGATGGAAAGGAGTCAAAGTGACTTTTTGGGCACCGTGATCTTTATTTTGGGTAATAAATGTTCAGACTGGGAGAAGGCAATGAAGAATGCCTTGGAAACTTATCCCCCAGAAATGTATATTCTAAATAAATCTCAATTCTTTTTAACAGAATTCCACAGTTGACTTTCTCAATATCTTTGTCACTGTTCCCATTAGGTTTTATTTCATTAATTTAAGTTCATCCTGAGAATTTTCCCTACATTTTCAGTGGGAATTACCTAAAATCTTGTCAATACTGTATTTCTTATACACCTGGGATATTCAGGGCTGTGATTTGTGGGACAAATCAGAAAAGATTCTGATCCAGCCTCAATCAACGTGCAAATCTCTGTTTTCTTCCATCCTGGCCCAGAACTTTGCGGAATTTCTTGAGTAAATACTGGATTGAATTTGTCAAATCCATGAAGTTGGTTTTTGCCACTGGAGGATTTCACTGTGGTGGGTGATTTAAGGGCTTTGAATGTTGTTCTCGCCCTCGGTGTTATGGAATTCATCTCTCCATGCTCCCAAAAAGCCCTTCCAGCTGTTTCAAAAGAGCATTTATTAACATCTGCAGCAAGGCTGGTGTTGCTCCACGGGAGATATCAGAAGGAACCCCGTGGAATCAGTCAGAACGTGTGTGGATCTCAGCACTGCAGCTGAATTTTTTAGGAGAAACTGTAAAAAACGTTGTGAGCACAAATTTTCCCCCTTATTCCTCACGTTTCTCCATCTGAAGAAATCCAAATAAATATAAAAAGGGCTCCACAGTCAGCCTGTGCCTGACACAGTTTGAATGTGGGTTAAGAAGACCAAAAAAAAAAAAAAGAAAAAAAAAAGACAAAATAATTGTTATGCCTCACAACACACCCTGAGAGTCAACAGTCCGTGAGCAAGTAATTTATGTCGACATATCAACATTGCAAATCGTCAACGTCCTCTTTAAAAAAACCCAATATTTCTTCTAAATTCCCTTTCAGATGGGAATGACTGATGCCCAAGAAAATGCAAAAGGACCTTGAAAAGGCAAGGCTGCTGCAGTGGCTTGCAGGGACACGGTCCTCCCCAGTTTCCAGCACAATTATATGCTTATTACTTCGGAAGAGTTCGAAAACAAGCAAGCTGCAGCCTTTAATGAAGCTTTCATAGCAGTGAGAACTATGAAAAAGCATTTAAAGCAGCTCATCTCCTCCTCTATTCAGGCTCTCTTTCATTTCCAGAGGCAGTTGCGAGGAGAAATTGGATGCCATCCAGTTTGGGTTTATAAGGAAGCAGAAAAGGAGATAATGGCGGAAGTTTGTGCTTTCTTCCCCCCCACCCCCATGTAAATTTGATCATCTTCAACGTTTGATCAGATTTTGAGGAACACAAGACAAAAAAAAAAAAAAATCAGATATTTCCAATCATGCATTTTATAAACCTCAAAAGAGCTTTGCAGAGCCTCCCTGTATCCAGAAGCTGCTTCAGACTTTTTTTTTAAATTATTATTATTTTTGGGGGAAGATGTAGAACATAACCAGTTACTTAGCCCTGGCATCTGATTATAAAATCCTGACTCAGAGCATCTCCAAGTTCTGCTTACAATGCACAGACATACATCCAGCCCTTTGTACTGTCAGCCTGCCTCCCTAACAAGCCAGAAATATGTATGTGAGTGGAGAAGACATCCCAGGATCAGAGGAGCAGTCACTTAACAATATGTCATGGAGACTGATCCCTCTGTCAGCCCACAAAAGCTAAATGTGACCCCAAAGGAGAAATATTTTATTATGAGGGGATGCGATTTTCTTGCCCTTTGATGGCTTTTTTTTTATTACCAGCATTATTCACAATTCCCTAATTAGAGAGGATAACATTGGTACATGGGTTTTTACTCTTCAGTGTGTGTGTTTGTGCAATAATGTTTGGAATAATATTGCTTTTCCTTTCTGTTGTTCTGTACAGAGTTCAGTGGGCCACGGTATTTTTTCTCTGAGTCTCCTCTAATGCTGTGATCTCACATATGAGGAAAGATGAGGCTGAGCAGTCTGTTCATGTGTTTTTCAATTTAAAAGAGCTCATTTGAAACTTTGCAACCAAAGCTTATTTCAGGTTTGATTTCTAAAAGCGCACTTGAGCCTTTCAAGGAAAAAAAGCAACACGTGTTGACGTTGCAAAATTGTCCAAATTCCAACACCTGAATTCGGGATCTCACCTTCCCTTTGGTGCTCCTGGCTTTGTGTGCCAACATGAAACACAAATCCCCAACGTGGGGAAAATAAAGCCATTGCCTTGGAGGTGCCTAAAGCTTGACATGGGGAATTTACAAAGGATATTGGGTTTGCTTTGTCTGTTTGCTTTCGTATCAATGGCTGCTCACAGCAGGGTATAAAGCCTGAACTCGAAAAGAACAAAATATGGGATGTTTCCCAACAAGTTTCTGGATAGTTGTGAAGAAACCTCATCACACAGCAAGGTATTGACACCAGAGGGTACAAACTGCCCCAAATCTTCTTTTTTTCCAGACCTTGGAGAGTCACAAATCTCTGGCACTTTGAGGGAAGTTGTGAATCAATTCCTTGCTCAGCATTTCACTTGACAGACCCATCTAAATGCCAGCTCTGGGGAAGTGATTCCTGTATTTATTTTGGTTTTTTTCTGTCCACATTTCACTGCCCAGAATCCAAGGAGGGGATTTTACAGCAGGGCTGGTGAAGTTCTCCAACTACAACCCAACTGTAAAACACACAGTAGAGTTTTCTCCTTTTTTTACTCCCTGCCAGTGAGTTTTGGTGCTGTCAGTTAAACCCACCTCAGAGAGAGAAAAAAAAAAAAAAAAAAAAAAGAAAAGAGAAATGACTACTCAGTGAATCTTAGAAGAATTATGGAGTTGTACAGCCCCAGAAGGATTTTAGGCAGTTTTATATCGCCCGCCTCAGCTCAACATTTATTTTGTCTGTCTCAATGTCTGAGGTATGTGCTGGGTAGAGAAAACTTCCTCTGCTGACTGATGGATCTCAGCAATCTGGTGTGGACCTGGCTGGATGAAACAGAAAAGAGAGTTCTTAGCTGCAAAAAAGGCCAAAATCTGTATTATTTTATATATATATATATATATATTTATTATGCTATAATACGTTTAATGCAAGCAAGTACTAGAGTGTGTTCATAATTAGTTTTTACATGGAGAAAAACAAAGAGTCAGTAAAGAATTAGGAATTTTTTACCATTTAAATGCTTCCATATAAACTTAGTTACGTCCAACTGCTTGAACTCAGAGGAGGAATAACTGCAGCAATCTGGAAATTTGTGCTGCAATATAACCCTCTTCTAAATAAAAACATAAACTTATCCTAAATCAGAGTCATTATCCAATTGTGCTGGTTTCTGATGACGTGAAACACTCAAAAAGTCTCCCAAGAACCTGGAGATACTCTGAGGAACGTGTTCTGCCAGTGAAGATTTATCCAGTTTCACCTGATCAGATTTTTCATCCTGGTTTGAGCAGTGCAATTTGCCCTCCTCAGCACACGCTGCCTTGCATTCATATATGTAGAGAAGAACTGGATTGATTATCTTCAGGCTTCCTGCCACTAAACTCAGCAAATTAGCTGCTCATGATTCCAGCAAATGACTGCTCTTTCTTTTTTTTTTTTTAATTTTTTTTTTTCCTGGTGCTCCGGGAAAAAAGGAACTGCAAAGCTTTGGCTGAGAAGCCAAGAACTGGTTCAGGAACTCCCCAAAGAAGAAAAAGCTGGAGAGCTGCTGGTACAGGAAAATATGGGATGGGTCTGGTGTCCCAGAGAATTCGAGGAAATGGAATTCTGTTTCTCTTGGTGCCTTTCCTGCAGAGTGGGATGGGGAGCTGTGGGTCACATTGAGAGACTCGTGGATGGTTTGGGTTGGAAGGGACCTTAAATCCCCCCATGGGGACTCCACCACTGCCCTGAGCAGCTGTGCCAGGGCTGGACAACCCCAAAATCATGAATAATTTTCCCAAATATCCAATTTAAACCTCCCCTGGCCCAGCCTAAGGCCGTTCCCTCTCCTCCTGTCCCTGTTCCCTGGGAGCAGAGCCCGACCCCCCCTGGCTGTCCCCTCCTGGCAGGGACTTGTGCAGAGCCACAAGGTCCCCCCTGAGCCAATTAAAGACCTATTTTGTTTGAACTTCCCTCTTCTGTCTTTAAGCTGCACCAAATTTGCATCGTTTGAAGCCATAAAATCAGAGAATCATGGAATCACTTAGGAAGGAAAAGCCCTTGAAGATCTTGGAGTCCAACCATTCCCACGGCACTGCCAAGGCCACCACTGCCCCATGTCCCCAAGTGCCACATCCACACAGCTTTTACATCCCTTCAGGGACAATGATTCCACCACTGCCCTGGACAGCTCATGTCCTTAATATCCAATTTAAACCTCCCCTGGCCCAGCCTGAGGCTGTTCCCTCTCCTCCTGTCCCCATTCCCTGGGATAAGATCCCAAATCCCTCTCTGGCTGTCCCCTCCTGTCAGGGAGTTGTGCAGAGCCACAAGGTGCCCCCTGAGCCTCCTTTTCTCCAGGTTGAGCCCCTTTCCAGCTCCCTCAGCCCCTCCTGGGGCTCCAGACCCTTCCCCAGCTCCCTCAGCCCCTCCTGGGGCTCCAGACCCTTCCTCAGCTCCCTCAGCCCCTCCTGGGGCTCCATTCCTTTCCCCGGACATTCTCCAGCCCCTCCAAATCCTTCTTGCAGTGATGTGCCCAAAGTGACCCCAGTTCTTGGGTATGACCCCAGCAGTTCCCAGTGCAGGATGTCATTCCTCTCAATCAATTCTGGCTTTTCCCAAGAGATTCATCTTTACTCCTTTGAAATTGAGGATGTGGATTTTGCTCCACAAACCAGGAGCAAACCCAGCCTCTAGAAATCAGAGTCAAACTGAACTTTACCCCACCAAGCCTCCACTTCTCAGGATTTTCCTTGTGTCCACTCACAGCTGATGTTGGGAATGAAGCATCTCCCAAAGCACCTCCAGCCTCAGCTCGGCTCTCCAGCTGTGGGGTCTGGGACAAATCACTTTAATTTTGTCTCCTGCTTTTCCTTTCACCTTTAACAATGCACTTTCTGCCACCTGGGAGAAACTGCTCATTTCCTTTGGCCGTGGCATGGACTTGGAGTCCAAATGAGGAATGATAATGCAGCATTTCTCAACTGTACTCCCTGCCAAAAAAACAAAAAAAGGGAAAAAAAAAAAAGTGAAAAAGCTAATTCCAAGTTGAGAGGAGCTGTGATTCTTCCAGGAGTAAAGAGAATTTTCACAGGAGTTTTGAGAATATTCTGCTGCAGTGTCACTGCTACAGCTGGAGGGAGCTGAGAGCAGGACAGATGTGGCCTTGCTGACACAGGGTCCTCAATGGGAGGATATTTGAGGGAAAATCCCACTTTTTAGGGAAAATATGGCTTGAAATGCTGCAGGAGAGGGAAAACCTGAGGCTCCAGGACTCTGGGTTGCAGCTCTGGGCGTTCACTTGGTGTTTAACATGAGAAAAAGTTTAACCAAGTTCAGATTCACCCTTTTTTTCCTGTGACCATTCATTTGACCTAAACAAACCCCTTCTCTGAATAGAAATTTGTCAGATGAGTTTCTTAGACCCTGAAGAAGAAGAAGAAGAAGAGAAAGAGGAAGAGGAAGAAGGAGAAGGAGAAGGAGGAGAAGGAGAAGAAGAAAAAGAAGAAGAGGAAGAAGAAGAGGAAGAGGAAGAAGAAGAAGAAGAAGAAGAAGAAGAAGAAGAAGAAGAAGAAGAAGAAGAAGAAGAAGAAGAAGAAGAAGAAGAAGAAGAAGAAGAAGAAGAGGAAGAAGAAGAAGCTCTATGAGCTCTGTGTGAACCCCAGCCCCACCCAGTGCAATGTGACCATTCCCCTCTCATTTCTCCTCAATCTCAGGGATTCCACCCCCCCTTCCTCTCCCTTTGTCATTTAAATGTTATTTGTATCATTTTCTCCTCCTTGCTCGTTTTTTATCCCCCCCTTCCATAAAATCCAATAAAATATTAATGTGGCATAACAAATCTGTCTGTGCTGGGAGTCTCTCGGAACTATTGATGAAGCCATGAATAAATTATAAATCTTGATTTTGCTCGTGGTATATCAGATTTCACGTGTTTATTACATTTTCTGGGAGATAAGCTCATCCAAACAGAGGTTTTGGGTTCTGTTTGCCTGCTTTTATTTTATTTTATTTTATTTTATTTTATTTTATTTTAGGTAGCCCTTGATTTATCAACGTTTAGGGAAAGGTAATGTCTGATGCAGTATTACCTAAAATATGAAAATTCCATTTGGATTAATTTTTTTGTCACTTTTGTTATCTGGAAAAGAAAGAAAAAAGAAAAAAAAAAAAAAAAAAAAAAAAAGGAAAAAAAATCCCCTCTGCTTATCTCAGGAAAAAAAAAAAAAAAAAAATAAAATAAAAAAAAAAAAAAAAAAAGACAAATATGTTTTTTTTCCTTATGCTGTTGAACTGCATCTTCCAATATCACCTTGGCTCAAGGAAAAAACTTCCAAATGTGATGAGTAAATCACTGTAAAAAAAATAAAAATGTGTGCTCACTGTAAAAAAAAAAAGAGAAATCTCCAAACCTCGAGTATTGTAGTAATAATTCTATTTTCTTTGGGAAAAATGTCTGTCTTTAGCAATCTTAATCAAGACTTTTATTCCAATTAGAGGCTAATTTGAAAGTTTAGGTGGGGGTTGCTCTTTCTGAAATTATAAATATATGTTAGTATGTTTTTTTATCTTTTTATTTTATTTTATTTTATTTTATTTTATTTTTTAAGGGAGATTGATGGCAAAATAAATCTGAAATAGTTTTTCTGGAGATGTCTGCACTGCTGAGAGTTTTCCTACTTTACTGACAAAGGATCTGCTCATTTGAGCATCTTATTCCTGAAATAATCTGATCAGAGATTTTTTTTTTTTTTTTTAATAACATGGATTTTTCATCAATCCACTGAAGGGAGGCAAAAGAGAGTTTGGAGTTAAATCTCTGAAACAAAGAATTCTTGATGTACAGCTGTCACTTCCAGGCTGAAAACAAGCAGAAATTAAGAAATCCCTGCCTGTTTAGGCTCTTTCACTCATCCCACACGATGTTCAGAGCATAAAATTCCCTGCTCCAGAAATGCAGGTGAAAATGCTGATAAGCTGAAGCTCAGGAATTGAGTTGGGAGAATAAAATCTCCCAATCTTTTATTAAAAAGTGTGCTGTGTGTTTAGAACAATTTGCATGTAGGAAAGAATAAGGAAGAGGGCTGTGAGTCCTTAAAAAAAATTAATGTAGAAGTTGCATTATTGATGCAATATTTATATTTGAAAAATTTAAAATACATTCTGAAAGATCTTTTCCAATTTGAAACTGCAGATAGTATTATAATAAATTCATGATTGTTGTTTAGGCCCATTTCTTCTTAAATATTTCACAGGTAAACTCTGCCTTGTGCCTAAAATGACACAAAATCCAAAAGTTCTGCAAAGGCCACACAAAGAGGAGACAACAAAAGGGGAACTGAAATCCTTGAGGAGAAAGGTCAGGAAAGTGATAAAAGTCCTCTAAACTCACGAGGTTAAGCAGAGCTCTGAGGGAAAATTCAGTGTTTGGCTCACAGTCCTTTCAGTGCATTAATGGTTATAATTAATTATCAATAAGAATGGACAACAAATCAATAAGAATGGATACAGTGAGAGGGCAAAGCAGGGCAGAGGATTTTGGTGTTTTCTTCTTTGTTTTAAGCCCAGCTCACCTGCACAACACATCCAAAGAAAGGTTTTTCCTTGGTACATTCCAGTAATTCTGCTCCTTAAAATGCAAATCATTAGGATTAATAATTAGGAACAAATAGAGCCCTGATTGTCCAAGAGTGTTTCCTGTTTTAGGTGTGCAGTGTCACTCCTGTGGGTCTGGCTTACCTCTCCCAGATCTTTGCATTACTGAGTAAAGTATTAAAGAATTCTCATAGAAATAAAGGGATTTTCCACCACCTTCCCTAGGGAAGAATGGATAATTGCTGGGTAATTTCTATTTAATTTCCAGACCTTTGGGAGAGGGTGCAGCAGCATCTCCCACCATCCCTCCCTCCAACTTGGTGATTCATCTGCCCACCTCATTCCAAACTGGCTGAATCCATAAAACCCCTGACAATGAGGGTGGAAAATGTCCAGCTGGATGAGCAAAGGCAGCTCAGAGGGTGCAGTGGAATGCAGATGAGTTTCTCCATCAGGCCTGAGTGTGTCACTGGGGGATTTTCATGGGATGGATGTGACAAATGGCCAGGGCAGGTCCAACCCCAGCTCAAGCAAACACAGGAGGGGCTGCTCTGAAGTCACTCCTTCCACCACTCTGCTCATGACAAAAAAATATAAAAGATGGTGATAGGATTTGTGCTGTCTAAAAAAAAATGAGTCACATTTGCTGGGCAGTGAGAAAACGCATTGCATCCTCTTTGAGAGGAGAAATCACAGGTTTCCACCTTTTTTCCCCCTCTTTTTTTCCCTTTTTTTGTAGTGAAATGCTCCCTAGAGGAATGATGGTCGTTGTCTCCTGTGGATCTCAGACAAAAGAGGCTGCTTTATCGATCTCCACTCCTTGCTGCAAAGTTACAATTAAAAATAAGTATTGAAGGCTGATTCCAGCCTAACCTGGCACTCCAGAGCTGGCTGTGTGCAATAAAAATCACCTCATGCTCTCCTCATCAGGAGAGCCCTCACTGATCCAATTTCAGAGCTCTGCAGTGGTAATTGAAGGCTGCAGGAGGTTGTTCTGCACAAGCTCAGATTAGGACTCAGCTGAGAACGTGTCAGATGCAGCCACAGCTCAGCCCCATCTCCTGCAGATTTTGGGGAGGATCAGGACAGGGCTGAAGGTGAGAAGTCCAGCACTCTCTGCACACTCGAGAATTAAGAGTGTTTAAATACACCAGGCAGTGGAGATGTGTTGTTTATAATTAGCAATTAATTCTAAAAACGGTATTAATCTTTTCTAACGTGAACTTGTGTGCTCTGACAGCTTGGTTGGGTTTTTCTGGCTGGGAGGAAGGATGATAACACAGCCAGATGATCTGTCTCTGAGACAGGAAGATCATTCTCTGAGTACATAAACAGTATGAATATATATGCCATGAATATATTTATAAATATGGCCCAGGATAGGATCTGTTTAAACAGGAAAGGTCAGGATTGAGCCCTCAGGAATCTCATTTCAGACAAACCGAAGCCTGCACTTCTATCACTGTTTACATGAGCTCCCTCACATTTCACACTGGAAATTGCCTCGATTAGAGTTTATTTTATACTTTGCTTGCAACTGGAACTGAGTAATTTTTTAATATATTGAGTTCTCAGGCCTTGGGACGTTGCTGTGCAAGGGTGTTGTACCTTTGGAAAGCACCTCAGTCCTTGTGCAGTCTGTCCTGGAATCCAGCACCACCCCAGAACCCCAAATTTCCCAATTTTTCTGCAATTCTTTTTTAAAAAAATGAGTAAATAGGCTGTGATCTTATCTAGCTACTGATTTGTGGAGCTGCTGATCTTATATGCTTGGGTGGCAGATGGATGGAGCAAGCTGTAAAATACTAAGGCAAAGAGAAGGGTAGCCTGTGAGATTACTAATCAATTTTCCAAAGAACTGTCTCGCAGAAGGGCCAGCTGTAAATTGTTTCATATTTCTTTTTAATTTACACAAAACCATCTAAGGTGACCTGCTGGCATCTGTCTGTGTTGACTTTCATGTGTTTTATTGGTCTTTTAGCACTGCTTCTATTGCTCATCAGCCACTCTGAATGTGTCTGTAAAGTTTCCCAAGGAAAATAAAGATGCTTACAGCGGAGATGATTTCCCTCATTTTGGGACACATTACATTTATTAATCTAATGCTGAATCTCTTCATATTTCTGCTTTGGAGAAGTGTGAATGGCAAATTTAGGTTCTCTTGTGCTGAGTGCTCTGCTCTTTAATGGGACATATCCTGACAGGCAATCTCATGCACTGGATGGAAGAGATAAAACATGGGGAAGAAAAATTATCAGCGGCTTCTTTCACAGATACGGAGCTGAGCAAGGGAAGAACTTGTTTAATTCCCACCAAATAATCTGTGGCATGGTCAGGGGCTGAACTTTGATGTTGGGCTCTTCTTCTCATGGCCAGGCACACACTCATCCATCCTCAATTTCAAAGGAATAAAGATGAATCTTTTGGGAAAATCCAGAATTAATTGGGAGGAAACAGAAGTCTGCTAAACTGGGAATTTGAAAGTTACTGTTGATGGGAGTACATTAAAAAAAAAAAAAAAAAAGGTCTGTGTATCACTTGCATTTTCTAAATATTTCAGATGATAGCAGCTTTGATTCTGGAGTGTGGGGAAGATGATCTGTCAGCTTCTCTAAAATTTGCTTTGTTTCTCAGAGAAGAAAGGAGGAAGTCTTGAAGTTTAAAAACAATAATTGAAGTTTGTTAATTTGCAGCTCTTTGCTTTTTGCCTTCAAATAATTGCACTGTAACAGCTCAAGAAGGGTGTGTGATGGTTGCTGCAACAACACTTCTGATGAAGTGATTTGCTTTTTTGCTATTCATACATCTGAAGAAATCTCAGCAAAGCTTCCCTAAAAGCTCCTTGGACTTTTCTCTTCGTGTCTGCAGCCCAACATCTGATTATCCCCTTTGTTATTTCCATCAGGCACTGATGGTGTTTTCACGTGGCTTAAAAATTGAGGACAATATCCTCAGTTGCTCCGAGTGGGAAAACTGCCTGGGCTCCCTCAATTACACCCACAAGAATCTCCCTCCTACCTCAGACAATAAAAGCCATTAGTGTCAGCAACAGCAAGATGCTGCTTCAACAGAAGGAAAATACCCCTTAAATGAATTTATTTTTCTCTTGAACTTCCAATATGACTGTAATTTTTTTGTATAACAAGAGGAAAATCCTGGGTAGGACAAACGGTTTAAATATTTAAATACGGAGATTAAACCGGTTGTTGTGAGTTTGCAGGATGTGGAGAAGGCAAGCAGTGAGATGATAAAGAGAATTAGGGAAGACACAGCAAGCAGGAGCAGGAATTAGGGATGCCAAGCAGCAGAGCTGGGTAACAAACTCCTGAATCCACATTGGCTGGGAGGTTTGGATCAGTGATCAGTGACACCAAAACCTCAGGTGATTTATTCATAAAGCCTTTGCTTGGCTTTGAAGTCAGAGAGAATTTTCCCTTACTAAGACCTTCAAGATGAGACCCCAGATGACAAAAGGCACCGGATCAAGGAGGGCGTAATAAGTTAGTGAAATGCAGGATGTCACTTCTGCTCATTCAAAGTCATTTCCCAGTCCTCAGCCTAGGCTGGGTGCCAAGCAAAGCAAGGCCTTCATTAGGGGTGAATCACAAATTTCACCAGCTAAAGACAATCTTTGACTCACTAAATTTATGGGGGAAAAAAACCCCAACTCTCCCCCACGACCAGATTTTAGCTGAATATTAAAATATTTACAGCAAAACCTTGATGGGGGAATGATAAAACCAACACCAGCTTTCTTTGCCTTTTATTCCCCAACCACACCAGGGAATCTTAATTTTTATTGGACTCCAAGTCTCACTCCCAGCCCTGAAGAAGAAGAAGAAGAGGACTAAAGGTCTCTCACATCAGGATGATAATGAAGGGTGTGTGCTTTCTTCTGCAAAGACCTTGTTAACTTGGTCGGGGGCACTTTTATTTCTTGCATGTGTCTGCTGCAATATCTACAGGAGCTGGGAAATGAAACCTCACTTCACAGCAAAGTAGTTCTTTTCCTTCCTTCTTTTCAGAGCTGCTCTCAAGGACAAGGGGTTATTAGTGGCCTTTCACTCTCCAGGGCAGGAACTTTTCAGGCTTCAGAAATTTTTTTTACCCTGTTGAGTGAATGCGATCCATTGAATTTCTTTATTGCTTTCATGTTGCTAAGGTCTACTTCGATTTTTGAGAAAATAATTAACTGCTACTCAAGCCAGGAGAATGAAACTGGAAGCGCAAGGGTAACACAAAGAAATCCTCAAATAACCTTGGAATAGTATGAGCTGATTTTTTTTTTTATTTAGCTACCGGTTCTGAAAAATCGAGGGAAATCATCTTGGATTGGCTTTAACAAAAGCATTTGAAAGCCTTTTGAGCCAAAAGTAAAACTGGAGGTTTGCTGGTGAAATAAAATCCTCCACTTGTTCCAGGCTTCAAAAAACATTGAGATTGTTTAATATTCGATTTTTTAAAAGTGAATATTTTTCACTTAGTAAAACTTTAGAATTATTAGCTTGAACTTCTTTTTTTCTCCACAAATTGTATCACCTTTTTCTGATTAAATAAATGCAACTGGCGAAGTATTATACTACCTATACAAGTGGATTTATCTCTGTGTTTTTGGAAAAACAATAGGCAAAATAGGCTTTTTTTTTTTTTTTTTTTCCAAGAACAAGTCTGATCAACAAATCAGAAAAAAAAAAAAAAAAAAAAAAAAAAAGACTAAGTGCTCAAGGTAAAAAAATTATTTTTGTTAATAAGTCCCAGATCCAGAGATAAAATTTCTGATATATATGTTTAATTTTGTTGTCCCTGAAAAATTTGTGTTTGTGGAATGTGAAACAAAAAAAGGAACAATTTTTTCCTCCAGCTGGAAGGAATGATGGAGAACTGGGCACATACTTTTATTTTTGTAGGGATGCACTGAGGAGCAGAGATCTCAGAGGAAGCAGAACATGATTTCATAGAGGGGAAATTAGTTTTTTATTTGGAGGTGAGGAAAAGAGCTGAAGATGCAAATCCCAGCACATCCTGGCTCTTTGGAACATCTCTGGGTTTGTGCCATCCCCACTTACACCCAGGTACTGCAGCTCTGTGCTGCAGCAACCTGATACTGACAGGGATCTTTCTGCTGAAAAATAGGGAAAAGACAAACCTTTCACTTCATTTTAGCAAAGAAAAAATATCCTCTGTGTTGTTTCCTTTATTATCTGAAGGCTCAGGAGCTGAAACATGCAGGTGGAGAAGCAGAGAGTTGAAATTATTCAGAGTTCCTCTGAATTTGTGCATCTTTATTTCCATATCATTTGAAATGCAAAAGGCACGCGCTGGGATGTCTCAGCCCAAGGAAAGGAGACTCTAAACCAGAAATTCAATCCATGGAGCCTTCAGCTGTGAGTTACTGGGCAAGGGCTCGTTGGAAAACTGGTTAAAACATTTAAAAAAATATTTCAAAGTTCTTTATATGACAATATTTGTGAAAGTTCCCTAAGAATCCACAGAGGTGTCAAAAGCATTTCAAGGGGAAATAATGGGGGACAGCAGTGGGAAGAATTTGGCCATTAAATGTCCATCCACAAATCATGGAAATGTCCAAAAATTAATAGATGTGGCACCTCGTGGTTTTGTGGGCACGGTGGTGTCAGCTCTTGGTTGGACTTGATGACTTTGAAGGTCTTTTCCAGCCTTAATAATTCCATGATTCTGTGGGATGGGTCACTCAGGAAAAGGCAAAGTCTGTAATTTTTATTGACTTTTGCAGCTGTCATAGCAAATGCCTCTGTACTTTACAAATATATTGTAACCAAACTACTCCTTAAACCATTAGGTACATTTTTCTTATATTTTTTATAGTTACATAATCAAGTTCCTAATTCTTCCTGTTGAGAATCTAATAATCCTGGCTATATTTGTCATCTTGCATTTTAAAAGTTGTAAAAATTTAGAAAATTCCACATTTTTATATTGTAAAAGTACCCTTGAGCTAATAGCCTGCAAGTCAGCTTCAAGAAACTAATGGCACAGCCAGGGAAAATCAGGTGTATTTGACTTTTCATCTTATTGAAAAGGTTCAAAATACAACCTACAGGAATTGATTTCAGTGTCAAAGTTGGTATTATAAAAAATGAAAATTAACTGTCAAAGAGTAAATAAAAGGAAGAAAAGATGTGACACATCTATTCAGCCCTCGCTAACACAAGCCAGGGTCACCTGTCCTGAAAGCAATATTGGTAGATGTTTATTTAATCATACTTGAAAGCCTTTTCTTCACAAAAAAAATCACATTTTCTGTAAGCTACTCCAGCTTTCAGCCATCCTTACTGTTAAAAAACCCAGAAAGATTGTCCTAATAAACTCCCATTTGGGATTATTTTATCCAGGCAGCACAAAACCCTTTACTCAGGAAATTATCCTGAAATTATTTTATTCCTAATGCAAGTTTTCCAGCCCCACCCTACAAAGGGCATGTTCTCCGTCATTCCAATATTTACTGCACCCAAGCAGCAACATTAAAGAAAATATCACATTTTTGGGCTGGGGAGAAGCACTTGGGCAGGGTGGTGGAGCAGGAGTGGGGTCAGTGATGGTGCTCAGGACACCAGGGTGGGCTCTCAAACTACTCCAAACTCTCCTGGGTGTTTGTGCCTTTCTCTTGTAGCCCTGGTTTTGTGCCTGAGATGTTTTGGTTTTCTGAAGTTCTTTTCCCAGGGAATTTTCTGTGAACAGGAGAAATGTTTTTGTAGCTGTAACTTTGTTATTCATTCCTTTCCCCAGGAGGGACTTCTCCTTGCTGTCCCTCTGCTCTGACCAATGGGAGTGAAGAGGTTTATCTTTGTGTCACCAATCAGATTGGTCTGTGTGAAATAGTGTAAAAGGGAGACACATCCCAAAAATAAAGGAGTCATTTTCAGCCCTTTGAAGTCAGAGTCTGTGTTGCTGTGGTGTAAAACAGTGTCACTTCTCCCTCTCCCAGGATGGCAGCAAACCTCGTGCAGGAAGGGCCTCTGAGCCCTTCTCCCAACAGCTCTGCTGTGGGTCTGGTATTTCTGGATCTGAGACATTTTACCCTGCTGGCAGCTGATAACTTTTTCCCAAGGGAAAGTTTCTCAAGAAAGTTTCTTCTCAAAACAACCCTGGCAAACAACTCTCCTTTCTCAGAAAAATCTTTCTCCAGGTGGTGTTTTGCTGTTTCTCCAGTTTAACCAATGGGATCAGAGAGGTGTCGTTCCTATTCCCCAACCATGTTCAGTCTGGATGGGAACACCTTATAAAAGGCAGTGAGAATTGTGGTGATCCCTACACCTCCAGCAGGTGCTTCCAAATAGGGAAAGAGTCTCAATTTACCTTTGGACAATTTAGGGAATTAGTTGGAAAGTTCTGTAGATTTCTCATTGTAATTGGCTCGGAGCCATCAGAAGTGTGGATTGAGAATGTAACTCAAAGTCTCTTGTTACTCTCATTGTGCCAAGGGCCAAAAAGCCCACCCAGGCTGTTGAGTACTAAAGAGAGAGAACAAAGAAACTCCAAGCTTTTTGAGCTGTTGTGGCAAGCAAGAGATTTGTCTCTGTGCTGTGCTTGGCTTTGTTTTTGTTTTTTGTATTATTTTACTTCTTTATCAAAACCTTTTTGATTTTTCAAAACACACTCCATCATGCCATCTCTCTAATTAATATTAGCCACGTTCCTGCCAGGCTGACCCTCAGAAGTGTGGGTATAACCCATAAAGAATTAGAAAATTAAGCCTTCTTTTTCTATGCTCTTTGCCTTCTGAAATATTTGGAGTCTTTATTTCGTGTCCCACAACCAAGTCCTGACACCTCCCAGGGATGGGGATCCCCCACCCCGTGGGCTCCGAGCTCAGGCTGCATCCTGAGAAACTGATCCCGAAACTCTCACACCAAACTTCATTTGACTTTGGGCATTCTGGTGTTTGTGCAACCAAAAGGGCAGCTTTTATTGAGAAGCTTCATTCAGGGGAATAAATTAAATCCAGGCATGTAGGATGTGTTTAAACTCTGGGGCAGCAAGAGACCGTTTGTAAATAGAGGCACTCAAAGCAGACAGTGTTTGGGCTGTAGTGGAGACATCAAGGGACAGCTTGGAAGATAATGCATTAGAATTATACAGCAATCTTGTCATCAGTGACCCAAGAGTGTTTACAGGACTCTGCTGAAGCTTTCTGAACCAAAGTGCTGTCCAAAATAACCTTGGCATGAACAAAACCAGGAGCAATTGACTGTCATTAATTATGGATTCGCGCAGGGAGGATATAGCTTTGTGCAAAATCAAATCATTCCAGAAGTCGACGGAAAGCAGGCTGCTCTATCAGCAAATGTGCTCCTTTTGCTTTACCTTCCTCTCTGGGTGATTGGAGAGAGGCAATAATGAGGTTATTGTGGATGGAAGGAGATGGTCAAGGGCTCAAATGCCAGCAGGTCACTAAACTTTAACATCAGAACCACTGCAAATGACACTGTGGGGTCATCAGCTGTAAATGTGACATGAAAAATGTTAGAAATTCAGTGTACAGAGTGACACAACACTCCAGGTTATGACATAATCCAGGAGCTGAATGGAAGCAACTGTTTTCAATATCAAGGAAGAAATTATTCCATAGCTCGTCTAGCACACTGAAATGTGGTTTTTTTAACTCAATCAGTGTTACAGTGCTAAACGCTTTCATTGTCACAGACAGACAACAGTTTGATATAGAAAGTGATGTTTAAAAATGCTAAGCTGTGCATTTTAATGAATTTCATCTCAGAATAAAGGTTATCGTGTTTTGTGAGAGATAACAGGATGGCAGGCCCGTGGCAGTGGGGAGTGCATTGTGTCACCTGGCACAAATGTCATGAGAGAATAAAAGGTGAAGTATCTTCCTATAAGAGATAGATCTTGCATTTTTGTATTTTAATATTGTAGCCTGATTTTGTTGGCATTATCAGTGTTTTGCTTGGATTCGAAACCAAAATAGACTTTTTTTTTTTTTCCAAGGAGAAATTCCAAATTTTGTTGAAATTTAGTGATAACATTTTATCTTGACACAAGAGCAGGGCCAGACTTAATTCCTTAAGCCACACTGGAATTACTGGAGGTTTTGGGCAGGGTCTGTTGGGGAACCCATCAATCAATCCCACTCCTTCTGGCCCAAATGTTTATTATTAAACTGTCCTCAGAACTGTTTTCATTGTCTGCCACCTGACAATTGAAACTTGATTTTAGTTCCACCTCAGCTTCCTGCACCACAGCATCAGCTTTCATCCTCCTAATTATTCCAGACTGACGTGTGCTGTGGATTATCTGTAGTTGTCTAGGAACTCCTAAAGAATGGCATTTAACTCCCAGTCGCCATGGGAGGTTCAACTTGCATTTTCTGCCATGGTTGCAGCTTCACAGTCTGATTTTAAATGTCCCATTACATTTTGGGAGTCAATAATATTATATATCTATATCTCTATCTATATTTGTCTTTTTTAATTTCTCACAAAGCAGCACTTTAGCTGACCTAGGAGAACCTACACACATTCCCAGCCTTGGCTTGAGCTAAAATGAGTAAATCTTTTCCTTTTTAAACTCTTTTCCCTCTTTCAGAGCTAATGAGCCCTTTCTTTGCCCGGGGTATTATTTGCATAGATCCACTGCCACCACCAAGGCTGGTTTCCACCTTGCTCAGGTTCTTCATCTTTCTTTGTTCTTCCAGCACTTTGCTTTAGATCAAACTCGTGGCAAACCTTTGTGAAAGAATATATTTTTTTTGTGAAAATATTTCCATCTCTGCTCCTTATAACAGGAAAATTCTTACTCAAGTTCTTTTCTTTCTAGATATAAAAAAAAAAAAAAAAAGTGTGTTCAGATACAGCTGGTGGTGTTACATTAATTAGCACTGTTACAATAATTACTAATGAGTTATCATCTCCTCAACATTCCTAGCAACGTGAATAATGGAATATAATGGGGTATTGTGTTGAAGTGGTATAATTGTGTTGAAAACTCAGAGCTAAACCAGATTATCAATAAAGAAAAAGAAAATGAAGCTGTGGTGACCTACACGAGCTGCAAATTAGCCCAAAAATGGTGTTTTAATGAGATCCGTGTGATCTGGAGAGTTCTAGGCAAGAGAAATCTCCATCTGAGATAGATTTTTCTCACAAAAATTGACTCTGAGTAAAGCGCTGGGTTGGGATTCCCCCCAGAGTTCTGGTCTGGCACACAGGACATTGTCTGAACTCTGTATATTTTTATTTTTTCCTTCACAGCTGCTTTATTTTCTCTGCAAAGCCGTGACTTTCACACATTCTCTAATTTAATTTTTTTTCTTTTTTTTTTTTTTTTGGCCATTCAGAGCAGTTACTGTAGAGCTCTACAATTCTATATAAGAGCACACCCAGCATAATCAGGGCTCTGATTTTCCTGGCCCCCTGGTGCACTAATAGGAGGTGTTATCACTACTACAGAGTGCAGTGCTGAAATCAGCACCAAGCCATAAACCCAGATAAAATACAGCTCCACCAGAGCTGCCTTTAACATGCTGCCTATTAGTCCCTGGCAGCAGATAAATATCAAATATTAATATTTTTTATTAACCGAGAATTCGGAAAGTCATCTAATTAGCGGCCTAATAAAGAAAAATATTTGCCGAGGAATTAATCACACCTTGAGATAGTTCACTCCATTAGTTTTGACATCTTCATCTGAAGGAGCTGCCTCTGCACCCCAGTCTGGGCACCATTAAATGCAATTAATTGGGAGGAAACAGCTGTTGTTGTATCATTTGCTCTGACCAAGACAGAGATGTGATTACAAAGCCTTTTGTTAGAAATATTTTCCAGACGAATTCTGATTGTTCTGGAAGTCAGCGGGCTCCAGCAGGAGAGTGTTGGGAAATATGTTCTCCCCAGGATGGAGACAAGGAGGGATTTCTCCACTTTCTGCTGGCTTTAGATCACCCCTTGAGCTTGCTCATGGCTTGGGGTGTTCACAGCAGCTTGATGGGAGTGGAAATGAGGGTGGTGAAAAGGACGGATATTTTCCATGTTTCAAACAGAAGGAACTTGCATGGTCATGTCTCAGGGAACAACACAGGAAAACAAAGGCATGAGGTTTTTCCAACCCACTCTGTGCAAACTCTCAATATTCTTTCCTAGAATAGATATTAAAGTCAATTTTCCAGACTAGCTTTAAGACACCCAAGTGATGAGATACCCTGAGGGATTTTTCTTTTTTTTTTTTTTTTAATGATACTTCTTTACCTCCTCTCCTGATGTTCAACCTTCATTTTTCTTTTTCTTGCTCTTCATGAAATTACCCCAGGTTATGAAATTAAGCACATTATATCATTTAATTGCTCTCTCCTCTGACTCTGCATCTTAAAAAGCAGCAAAAAAAATAAAATACCAGCAAAATTGAACTAACAGATGTTGTAGTTGAAATAAAGGAATGCTAATTATTTATACTTTATGAAAAAAAAAAAGAATCCCATTTGTAAGTTTAATGCTAGACCACATCTAAATATTGGTAATAATGGAAGAGAGAACCTTTATAGTCTGTAGTTGTAATTGGTTTGATTTTTTTTTTTTCACAAAGAGAAAATCAGTTGCAGATTTTAAAGGAACTGTTTGGGGTCCTGCAGAAGAGGGGGACAGAAAGTCCCTGCTCCTGCTCATCCCTTTGCCCTAAATCTCACTTTTCTCCTTGTAATGCTCCAAACGAATTCATGGATGTGTGAATCCGTGTCAAACACAGCCTGCCATGATCTAAGACGTGTTTGTGCTTCTGATTACAACAGGAGAACAATAAAAACTAAACACCTCTAAAGCCTCGAGGCAAAACCCGGAGTAAGTGGTGTTAGACGCGGATGAGTTTAAACAAAACCAAAATGTTTGTAGGGGATGACAGGGAAGATCCAAGGAATTATCTTCTTTTCCAGGCTATAAAATTAAGTGGAAAGAAGCAGCTATAAAACACGCCGAGGAGGAAAGGTGGTTTCATTTCTGCACTGGTTTGTAGAGCTTTTAAGCTGCACACCTTTGCTCCAGCCCTACCCAGCACGCCTGCTGCCAAAGATAGAATGTGATTTAAATTTCCTCCAGGCTCCCCAGCCTTTCAGCATCACTGATAGCAGAGCAACAGTAATCCTCACCTCCTGCCTCCTGCATTTGCTCCCAGTCTCTTTAGTGGCTCATATTCGTGTTTTTTCCAATAATGAAGGCTTTCTGCTGATAAAACTCTTACATATTTAAATGGCATTTTCGAGCAAATGTACTCTCCTCTCCTAAACTTCCAGGCAAGACAAGGGAAAAAAAGAGCCCAATTTAAGGGAAGGAGACTCAACCAGATGGGTAAAATACGTTCTCTGTGTGCCTGCACTAAAATGAGGGGAGATATAAAGCAGCATGAATTGGTCTTCTGAAAACATCTTAATGCAGTCCCTTCACCGTCCTTTTGCTTTTATAATACTTGAAAAATGTTGTGGCTTTTTGGTTTTGGTTTTTTTTTCCCCCTCTGGCTGGAAGTCAAGCCTCCCTCCAATCTCAGCTGGTGTGTCCTGGGAATTTTCAGGACCGTAAAAGCTCTCCTTGAGAAAATTTGCCTTCAGATTTCCAGAGCCGCCTCATTCCCAGGACTGCAGAAACCTGGGCTTTGGGAAAAGCGGCTTTTTTTGGGGTAGAACTTTGTGTCTATCTACGTCCAAACACCCAAACAAAAAGTCCTAATTCCGTGTCATGCTGATGTGCTCTTCAGGCCTTACTGAGAGCACTCAATGAGCCACCCCAGAGCTTTCTGAGGAGTAGAAATTGAGGCAATCATTCCCCAAAAAAAAAAAAATCCTCAAAAAGCTTTGATTGCTTGGTGGAACCAGACCTGTCTGCAAAGCTTCCCCACTCGTGGGACCATAGGGATGTAAAAGCGCCATTACCCGGACAAAGCCGACAAGGAGGTTTTGATGGAGAGCCCAAAGCACAATTCCTTCCCAGCAGGAGCTCACCCTGAGTGATTCCCCTCAGGAAAAGCCAGGTCTGAGCTCTGTTTGGTGTTTCACACTTGTTGGGAGTGCTGTGAAGAACAAACAACCAGGGGGACCTTGGGTTGTTTTGCTCAGACATTCGGGTTCTCTCTGGGGCCTTGGGCTGGCAGAGAATCTCCAGCAGAGATTATTCTGTGAGGCACTGTCCTGGGTTGTAGTGTGGGATGTACACAAAGTATTTATCACCATCTTCATGAACTGTTGAAACCAAGTGGGGCAGTGCTCTAGTGTAGGGCTGTCTTCTGCTCATGGCCCATCAGTGCCTTGCACAGGACTCACAGGGAACTCCCTCCAGGAGTTATCTCTGTTTAATGGGCCACCAAGGCCCCACTGCAGGACTGTCTGTGTTTAATGGGCCACCAAGGCCCCACTGCAGGACTGTCTGTGTTTAATGGGCCACCAAGGCCCCACTGCAGGACTGTCTGTGTTTAATGGGCCACCAAGGCCCCACTGCAGGACTGTCTCTGTTTAATGGGCCACCAAGGCCCCACTGCAGGACTGTCTGTGTTTAATGGGCCACCAAGGCCCCACTGCAGGACTGTCTGTGTTTAATGGGCCACCAAGGCCCCACTGCAGGACTGTCTGTGTTTAATGGGCCACCAAGGCCCCACTGCAGGACTGTCTGTGTTTAATGGGCCACCAAGGCCCCACTGCAGGACTGTCTGTGTTTAATGGGCCACCAAGGCCCCACTGCACGACTCCTCATCCCATTGGGAGATGCTCCCAATGCCCAGGGGGAGGAGCCAAGCATTCCCACCTGGAGAGAATCTGGGATTTGGGACAGGACAAGCAGCCCTGAGCCACTGGATTCCCAGAGGAGCAGAGCTCCCAGACCTTTCTGTGGGATCACTGCTTCAGGAAGAGCCCCTCACCTGGACTGCTCCCACCACCCTGCTCAGGGTGTGTTCTGACTCTGTCAGTGGTCCTTTGTGTTATTGTATTTATTTTTATTTTATTTTTACCTTTTTACCTTTCTTCTTATTAAATTATATCTCTGACTTGGAGCCTCTCACTCGTTTTGCTTTCAAACCACAACAGGCACCAAGAAAAAAACTGAATGATCAGAACCTTCTCCAAGCCATTCTCCACACAAACAACCAGTTGATAAATGATAATAAAGGAGTACAGAAGATTTTTTCCCCCCTAAAACAGGGAGTACCCTGTCACTGTTAGGGACACAAAGAACCACACACTCACCAGTCAGGTTGAAGTGAGGAAAAGTGTCGCCTTAATTTTTAGCCTTCTGATAATTGTTTACATATTTTCTTTTAGAGTCTCTCAAAACAATGTATATTGTTTTCATTCCTCTCGGTGATAGACTTCTAAATTCACCACTGGGGTCAGAGAGGTGTTCCTCTCATTGACCAATCCTTGACCAAATCCCAAATACTATATAAACCCTAAATCATAATAAACTGCCTTCTTTTCCCTGCTTCTACCTGACAAGTGAGTGTAATTCTTTTCGTGTCCCTAACTGCGACAGAAAAGGAGAGTAGTTTATTATCATTTAGGGTTTAAATAGGATTAGGAATTTGGTCAAGGATTGGTAGATGAGAGGAACACCTCTCTGACCCCAATGGTCAATTCAGAAGTCCATCACTGAGAAATATGAAAAACAATCTACATTGTTTTGAGAGACTCCAGTTTAAGAATGTAAACAACCATCAGAAGGCTAAAGAATCAGGGCGACAGTACCCTGGGTTCAAGAGACCAATATCAGTTCTACATCAGAGGAACGTGAGTTGACATAAATAATATTCCTAAATCTCATCAAGCCCCGAGTTCTGGTGCAGAGATTTCCTCATTTTCTTGGGTCTGAAGCAAATCTGGAATCAGAGGGCAGCCTCCTTGTGCTGGTGGAAGCCAAGATAAATGGCAGGAGATTCAGGCCAAGTGAGAAAGAACAGAGAGGGCAAAGCACAAGCTGGCCCCAGGGAGCGGGGAAGGGAAAAGAAGCTCAAAAATAACATTGAAAAATGTTTTTTTTTTTTTCCTTCCCCTTTCCTATCCCTGCCGCTGAACACACCAACAAAAAAAAAGGGTTCCCAAGGGATGGTTGGAGGAAGATTATTGTGTGGAAACTTCACAATGCTTTAAAATGTGTTTTATTTCACTGACATTCATCTGAGAGACTGGGAGAAAGAGATAAGGAGAGGAGATGAAATGGTTCGGCGAATAAAATATTAACATATACACAACATGTCAGGAACACAAATAATGGAATATCTGATATTTGACTGTTTTGAGCTTCGTGATTCCCCAAAAGCATTTTATTTGCATTAATTAAATGTTCATTAATAGCTTTCGCTCACGTCAGATGTTAAGGAATTTTAACAACTTGGGATAGAGGAATCCCCAATATTGACATGGTGGCAGGAAAAGAAAATTCCCCATATTTCACTCTTTTTCTGACATTTCACTATTTCTCATTAGAAATTTTAGGAAATATTCAATGGGATTTCTGGACCTACCACCTCAGGTATTATTTTTTTTCAAGATATTAAAAAAATATCATTAAATAATAGTGTTTACAGAGGAAGACTGTCTCAACCTGCCTGGTGACACACAAAACTCTCCAGAGGACATGTATGAATGCAATTTAAAATTATAATTTTGTATGTGCTGTTCATTTGTACATGCATTTTCATGTACCAGGCTATGAAGCAATAAAATCCACTTTAATTTTCCACTTCTCTTGGATGCAATGAGAAAGTTTGGCTGATTCAGCACACCAGGAATAATTTTGACACTTGCAGTTACCAGATGAGGTTTAATATAGGAATTCAAGCTGTCAGGGGAAATCTGCAAGTGTTTGCAGATTCATGGGTTTATCCATAAATGTTTAAGAATTTGCAGGTATTAGAGACCCATTTTCAAATAAAACTTTAAAAAAAAAAGGAAGTAGAAGAAGAAGAAAAATACATTTTAATCATTAGGGGAATGAAACATAACACATACAAATAACATAAAATTCTCTTCACTGGTAGTAAAGCTGAGGCACAGAAAGAGCTTTGTTAGAAATATTCCTGGTTTTCTGTTTAGTGATTGCATCCCTTTGTGAAGCTGGATCTGTGTGCACATCTGCATCTCCCCCTCCGCAACACAAACAGCCTGGTTTAAAGGCTGAGCCTTTAAATTCTCTCCCTACAACATTCCCCAGGTGGATCCACTCTGTCAAAGCCCTTGAGGAAACACCAGATTGGAGTTTTGGAGAAAAAAAATGTGCCAAATGGGGAAATGAGGATAAAACTCAGTGAGGTTCCGAGCCTTGGCCCCAGAGTCACAGCATCTTATTGGGAACAAGAAGCAGCCAGAAATACGTGGGAAGCTGCTGCTGCTGCTTTTAACTTCTCCAAGATTTTCTCCAGGATTTTCTCCAGGATACAGCAGTGGGATCCATGCTCCCCAGTGGGACCAGGTGGCTGTTCCTCACAAACAGGCCATAAATGATATTATCAAAAGCTGCATAAATAAAAAATCAACACCAAAACAGATTTCAAGGCACCTCAAAATATAAAGAGGGATTTGTGCTGGGAGCTGGTTGTACATTAGCAGGGGATAGATGAAAGGATTAATGCCTGGGGGATGTGGCTGGGGCTGTTTGCTGCAGGAGGAGATGGGCTCAGGATCTCTGAATTCCCAAGAATGATGATAAAACACCTGCATTGTGTCTCTGGAGGTGTTTTTCACTGGACCATGCCTTCATCAAACCTGTCTGGTGTTCCTCTGTGGGAAGTGCTGTTTGGGGGGTAGTTTCCCTTGGAAAAGGCTGGTGGAATCTCCACATTGCTGAGTGTGCAGCACATTTGCATAGAATCATGGAATTATGGAATAGTTTGGGCTGGAAGGGACCTTAAAGCTCATCCAGTGCCACCCCTGCCATGGCAGAGACACCTTCCACTGTCCCAGGCTGCTCCAACCTGGCCTTGGACACTTCCGGGGATCCAGGGGCAGTCACAACTTCTCTGGGAATTCTATTCCAGGGCCTCCCCACCCTCACAGGGAGGAATTCCTTCCCAATATCCCATCTAAACTTGCCTCTTTCAGTTTAAAACCATTTAAACATCTCCATTCCCAGTCCAAAGAACTATCAGGTCAAGGTTAAAGTTTTGCTTAACCTTGAGGATGGACTTTAGAATCAAAAAACATAAATAGCTTAGTGCTCCATCAAATTGAAACATTCCCATCATGAGATGACACACAGGATTTAAGTCATGAGGTCAGTTTTTTCCTAAATTAATTAATTTGAAGTATCACTTTTAAAACAAAGGTGGTCTTCGTGCACAGAAAACCTGTTTGCAAATGCTTCACCAGTAGCAAAAAATATGGAGGATGTCTGACAGAGGTTAAAGCAGCAACACTGGCTCAGTGTTTTATATTTCATCTAAATTATTTTTTTTTCTTTTTTGGTGTTTATACAGTGCTACGACTCACACATTTCAAGCACTAAGTGCAAATCATTTCTCTTCTACCACTGAGTGTTCCCATTCATCATCTGCATTACCCTTTCCTAAAGCAGGCGAAAAATAAAAAACGTTTTAAAAAAAACAACCATGCTGAATCACTATTTTTATATGCTCCCAAAAAGAAGGAAAAAACCCCCTTGTTTGTTGTGTCAGGACAAGAGGCATCGAGATTAAATCATGGGGAGGATTATTCTGCTCAGGCATTAGAGAATTTTTGGGAAGTAGGAGTTCCATAAACAAGGAAAGATGTTTAGCTGACCAGGTCTTAGGGAAGAGAGAAGGACTTGATGACTCTTGATTGTGAGACATTTTCCTAAATGATACCCTTGAACCTTTGAAAATTATGTACTTTTTTTTTCCCCAAAATATGATGCCAAATTACCTTGAGGAAGCTGAAAGGTTTGTAGGCAGAAATGTCCAGATCATAGTTTTTAAAAAGGGCACTAAAACGGAAACCAAAGAAAATCTGATTTTATGATCGAGATATAAAATAACATTTTGTGGTCTTTTCTTATCATTTTTCTAGGGGATCCCTCTGCACCATAGAAATTGTTGAAATATTGGACCGATAAAACCTGCTCATTTTGAGATGTCCCATGAAAAGGAGACAAAATAGGTCAGAAATGAAAAAAACCCAAAATAAATCTTAAGGTATTCAATAAATTGTTGTCTATAAGCAACAAAACCTATAAAGGGACAAGGTCCCTTTAACACTATATTTAGTGTTCTTTAAAATGTGGTTTATATGATTTTTTAAAATATTATATTATATTTAGATTATTTTAGAACAGCAGAATTATTGCCAATGGAGGCAATTTTGCTCTGAGTAGGGAACACAAGGTGGAAATGTGTCCAAAATCCTCAGAGGATGGTGAGTTCTCCCCCTACTTTTCTCTTTGAGTGCCTTCCCTTTGCTGACCACAGCTCCTGCTCCTGGGATTTGTGGCTGGAGCCGTTTTTGGAAGGGGTTGGAGAGGAGCAGGATGAGGATCAGACACAAAAGCCCCTGCAATCAATAATTTTCCTCTCGACCTCAGGTAGTTCATGTTTTATTTACGGGCACTTGTCAGGAGCCATTTGAGGAGGCACAGGTTAAAAGGAAGTTAAAATAGCTCTGGTCTTACGGGAAATTCTCTCCTTGGGTAGTGGTCACCATTCCTGCAGATATTGCTCCTCCAAGGCATTGGCAGATCCCACCTTCAACACCCTTTGCATATCCCAAGCAGTCATGGATCTGCATTCCAGAGCTCCTGATGAAAATTAGACAATTATCTTGCATTTTGAGACTGGCTTTCTGAATATCTCATTTTTTTGGATATTTGTGTTTTTAAAGTAACACAGTTTTTAAGGTAACCTCATGTAGTGGTTTGAAAGCAAAACCAATGAGACACTCCAAGTCAGAAATACAACTTAATAGAAAGAAGTGGGGGAAAATAAAGTAAAAGAAAATAAATGCAATAATACAAAAGACCACTGACAGAGTCAGAAATACAACCTGACGCCCTGTTGGTCAGGGTGTTGGAAACAGTCCAAAAGTAAACCCTCCTGGAGTGGCAGACGTGGTCTTGTTGGAAGTAGAGATGGTCCTGTAGAGAAAAGGGTCCAGAGATGGATCCAGACTTCCTTTAGGAGTCCCATGGGAACACTGGATGTCTGGTGACACTTGTGGCTCTTTTTTATCCAGGTGGAAATGGTTTGGCTTCTCCTCCCTGGGTGGAGCATCTCACAGTGGGATGATGTAATGTGAGATGTCACTGGTGAGCCTTGATGGCCCATTAACAGGAGATATCCCCATGGAGGAGATAAGGAACACTGGGATGATACAATGTGTGATGTCACTGGTCAGCCTTGATGGCCCATTAACAGGAGATAAGGAACACTGGGATGATGTAATGTGTGATGTCATTGATGAGCCTTGATGGCCCATTAACAGGAGATATCCCCATGGAGGTAATAAGAAATAATGCCCCACCCAGTTTTAACAGCTGGGTTGTTATCAGAAAGGCAGCCAGCCCCTCCCTCCTGGAGTTACAACAGATAAAGAAAAAACTCCCCAACTGGGTTTCAACAGATGGAATAGAATAAACTTTTTTTTTTTTTTTTTTTTTTTTTTTTTTGGTTACAAAACCCAACTCACCTCCTAAAGGAAGTTATTTTTCCACATCCAGTCACTGTTCCCATTTTCATTGCTCCTAAAGCATGATAAAATGAAAGAGGGAGAAGATCAACCAACTAATATCTCGTGAAGGAATGGATCTGTTATAAACACAGACTGGGCAAAAACGAAGTCTTTAATTTGTTGAAAAAGTGTGTGAGACAATCCCAGAAAGGTCAGAGAAAATGTGAGCAAAGTGGTCCAGGTTTCATCCAGCAAAATATAAACTACAGGAGATTTGTCAGGGACTTGCTCCCTGTAGGAGCATCCAGCTTTATGGTGAATTAGGAATGCTGAACACGGACAATTAGGAGGTTCATTCCGCTAAATTGTTTTAATTATTCTTGGCAGAGACAGAACAATTCTATAAGAGTTATTTATGATTTTTTTTAATTAATTGAGGAATTTAAATGAGGCACTAGAAACAATAGTGCACTTGATTAAATATGCACAGTGCTATTGGCAACTGAACCCTGGAGCTGAAGGCTGTGGTTGTCCAGCCTGGATGGTTTCCATGCTTTTCCTGCACAGGAATTTTAAACACGTAATGCATTTGTGCTCATAAATTTCACAGAAGCACAGAACAGTTGGGCTTGAAGGGACCTCAAAGATAATCTCATTCCAAACCTCTTCCATGGGCACCTTCCACTTGAAGGATTTCACTTGATGGCTTTGCTTGAAGGTTTCAAACTCAGTCAAGTCTTTGATCCACTGATAAATTCTTGGAATCTGCCACACACATCGCAGATGAGATTTTTCAGGATTTCAGGAGGAAAATCAGAGTTTTCCTTGGTTTGTTTGCAATCCAAGTGAAAAACCAATTGATTTTGGTGGGAGCAGAGTAAGGGCAGTGCAGTGACTTCTGATAAATGTCACCCTCTTAAAAAGGATGGACTGACAACAGTGTTGGGAAGAATTTTATGACAAAAACATTCACATCTTAGATTGTGAAACTCTAATTTTGAAAGTCCCTTGACCTCATTCAGTATGATTCCTTGTCCAGTGAATTTTAATTCTCAAACACACAATTTTCAGTGTATAGTGAAAAATAATCAAGATTTGAATCCCGTTCAGCCAGGTTGCCTCATACAACCTCACAACTCTCCTCTTTCTAAACCAAAATAATCCCTTTATTAGTGGTGAAACAAAATCAGAGAAGAGCAATTCTGTTGCTAAAGAGCTTAAAAACTAAATAAAAACATTCCTATGATTCCAATCCCCCTTCAAATAGTTTTTATACAATTTAAAAATTGATGTCATTCAAAAGCTGCAGAAATATTTTGGAGTAGAACACTGCCTTGCAAGATGCTGCAAGGGGTAAAGCTGGCAAGGAGAGAGGACTTTGAGGTCCTGGAAAAAAAAAAAAAAAAAGCGTTTGTTGAAAATTTTGGTGTTTGGATGTTTAAGGTTAAATAGAGCAGAAAAGAATTAAAAGGGTAGAAAACAGAAATTTCAAATAGAAAATAGAATGTGGAGGAAAAGAGGAAAAAGAGAGAAAAGAGAACAGAGAAAAGAGAACAAAGAAAAGAGAAAAGAGAGAAGAAAAGAAGAAGAGAAGAGGACGAGGAGAGGAGAGGAGAGGAGAGGAGAGGAGAGGAGAGGAGAGGAGAGAAGAGAAGAGAAGAGAAGAGAAGAGAAGAGAAGAGAAGAGAAGAGAAGAGAAGAGAAGAGAAGAGAAGAGAAGAGAAGAGAAGAGAAGAGAAGAGAAGAAGAGGAGATACAGGAATTGTAACATAGTGAAAGATTGGACAGACTATTTTACTTTTTGAAACTGTTGTAGAAACTTTTATGGACTATTTTGGCTTTGTTTTTCTGGTCATAAAAGTTTTAAACCAAACCAACATCCAGCACTGGAGGAGGATGCACCTTTCCATTTCACCAGTTTTATTTTCCTCTAATCATCAGGTTTAGTAACATCCTTCCACTTCCCCCAAAATCTAAAAATCATAAAATCACTGAGGTCTAAAAAAGAACTCTTTGGCTTCTCTGGAGCTGCACTGGCTGTTCCAGGCTGTTTAATCTAGGATCCAAATCTCCATCCCAGTGAACAAGATCACATCATCCTGCCTATGGATCCATCCCCAAATCCCTGCAGCTGGCATCCCATGGGGGCTCAGGGCTGGCCTCTCCTCTGCCACCATCCAAAAGTCACCAAAGCCACCACACAATTCAGGATAGAGTTGGTGAGTTGGTGGGTTTGGGGTTTTTTTGGATGCTGATTTATTTTTTATAGAGGGCAATGCTTTCGTTAGCTGGTCGTATATAAGAAACTTTGTGGCAACAACAATTGTTGTTTAAAAAAGTCAGATTTTTCAAAATCTAATAACTCCAGCTGGGAAGTAAGAAAGAAAGACACATAAAACTTGGGGGATGCATAAAAAACTCTCTGCAATGTCTAGTCCACCATTGGATTTTTGCTCCTTTTCTAACCTTAGGGCATGCAGTATTAGCTAATGGATATTAAACTAGATATAGCCCAGTGGAGAAGGCTTTTCAATTTTATATGCAGCAGAAAAAGTGAGTTTTCACACAGAATTTATATTCCTAGCTGAATTGGAGTCCATTTGCCTTTGATCATCATAAAGAAATATAAATCAGCTGTAGCCTTCCTTTTGATTATTTACCATCTCCCACAGACCCCTTAGGCAGGAGAGACTTGTGTTTGCTCTTGATTAATTTGCTGTTGTATTTTTTAAAGGCGTGTGCTCGTTGTGGATGTTGCAGCAGGAACACGAGGGGATTTTTTTTAATGCTGGAAGCGGTGGACAAGTCACATCGTTTCCTCTTATTAGTCCCATTCCAGGAGAGGTGCAGACAAGCCATAAAACCACCAGGCTTTAAACAAATGAGGTGGGAAGTGGTGGAGATGAGGGGGTTTTATAGAGGAGCTATTATTTCACATTTCTATTGGAAAAAAGAAAAAAAAAAAAACCACTATAATTTCTCAGCATTGCTCATAGGCACTGTTAAACCCGGAATTACTTGAAGTTAACCCACTGCACTTTAATTAGAGATTGCTTGGGCTAAGATGGACTTTTCTGGAACCTTTTTACCATATGAGGGGGGTGAAAAAATAATCTTTAAAAATTTCAGCTTCAGAGAAAATGTGCAGAAACTGTTGCCTCCTTCCTGCTAATTTACAGAATCCTGTAAATCCTGGGTTTTAGGGGAAACTTTTCAAAATGAGAAAGGCAATATTGCATTGTAAGGATGAGAAAGTCTCTTTTTTGTCTGATGAAAGAAGGTGGGTGAGTGCAGATGGAGATCAGGAGTGGGAATGAGTGACAGGGAGCACCCAGGGGGAGCTCAAACTCTGAGGCTGAAAGACTTGAGGCCACCTATCACAGGAAATATTGCCCCAAAACTGCCAGCCCTGCTTGCCTTAAACCACAGAGTCAGAGCAGGGGAGTGAAAGAAGGAATTCTGCATTTATTCCACTTCAAAATCCTGGAGCTGAGGTTGGTGTTGGTGTCCCACATTGCTGCACACGGAGCTCCTGCTCTTGGTGCCATTGGTTGGGAAAATCCATCACTTTCCCTCATTCCAACCATTGTAGTTGACTAAATATTGAGTGGGTTTGGGTTGGTTGGTTTTGTTACTCAGTGTGGGCGGAAACACCCTGGGTTTGAATTCGAAATTTTGAATTTTGAATTTCAACCAGGCTGAATTTCACCACTAATTCCAGCCTCAGGCCCCTGGCAGGAGATTGACCAGAAACCAACATTTGCTTTCATTACTATTTTTTCTGTGTCCATTGTTTTATCCCTCCCAGGCCCACATGAATCACCCAACCTGAGCTTTCAGGATCAGCCTTCAGAGTAAACTATAAAATATCCCAACTCAAGGTTCACATCAGGGCTTTGTTCCCAATTCAAGGCTTTTACTTTAAGCCTCATTGACACTACGACAATAACAACAAAAATCTCCTATATTTTTCCTAATTTCAAGCCCTAAATACATCCCAGATTGCCTCCTCTGCTATCTTTTTAACATGAAAAAAAAGGTCTCCAGATGGTAAATGTGTTGACCAGCCTTTCTGAATTGCTTGGCAATGCCTGGGAATATTTTTTTTTTTTCCTCTTAGCCACTGGTAAGTGATATAGAATAGAGAAGAAAATGAGTTAACAAAGGATGGATGGATGGATGAATGGATGGATGGAGGGATGGATGGATGGAGGGATGGAAGGATGGATGGATGGATGGATGGATGGATGGATGGATGGATGGATGGATGGATGGAAGGAGGGATGGATGGATGGATGGATGGATGGATGGATGGATGGATGGATGGATGGATGGAGGGGTGGATGGATGGATGGATGGATGGAGGGATGGATGGATGGATGGATGGAGGGATGGATGGATGGATGGATGGATGGAGGGATGGATGGATGGATGGATGGATGGATGGATGGATGGATGGATGGAGGGATGGATGGAGGGATGGATGGATGGAGGGATGGAAGGATGGATGGAGGGATGGATGGATGGATGGATGGATGGATGGATGGAGGGATGGATGGATGGATGGATGGATGGATGGATGGATGGATGGATGGATGGATGGAAGGATGGATGGATGGATGGAAGGAGGGATGGATGGATGGATGGATGGATGGATGGATGGATGGATGGACAACTACAAATTGTTTTAATATGATTATCACTCTTCACTTTTATATTAGTCTCTTATAACAATGGTAAATATCCATGTTGTTAAAAGAAATAATATTTTAGGGTGTGCAGTTCATTTTGCAGGTGTTGCCTTGAAATTAGAAAAGCCTCTTCTGCCTTCCCCAGGTCTGTAATTAGGATTTTGCAAGCTTGGCTTTGAAAAAAGGATCAGAAAAGAGAGTGGTGTTTTATATACACTCCCAAGCTGCCTGCAAGGAATAAAAATGTTATTCTTGGCCACATTGTTATCACTAAAGACAATATTAATGCATCCAATGTTATTAAAATGTAACTATTAGTCGATATATTGATGTTGCTGACTGTCCAAATTTACTCCTGCAGAGTTTAAATACTTGAGGGCTGCATTACTCTTGGCAATAAAGATACTTAAAGTGCAGGAAAGTTACACGGATTCAGAAGCATTTTATGAGGTTAATCTAGAATATTTGGGTTAAATTAAGTTAAATCTGGGTGTGAAGGTGAACGGGTAATTGGTAAAGGAATGTCCTGAAACAAGAGTGAGGCCTTTTACTGGCTCTCAAGCCATTAAAATGAGCTTATTTCACTTTACAGTGGTGCCTATCAGTGTCCTTTATTCCCAGACATAATTTTAAGAAGGCTTTTTGAAGTGCTCCTCAGACATCAGTGACCATCAGGAATGTGAGAAAGGCAGATTGGATTTGGGAGTCAACAGTAACATGTGGAAGAGCCAGGCTGGTTTTGCTCTCCTCTGGAAAATTCTTCCTTGGTGTTGATTAAAACTTTATTTGAACTATGAAAAACTCAAATCTGCAAAAACAGCCTGGAAATCTCTGGAGGAAAAAAGGACTTCTTGTTGGCAAAACCAGTGGTTTTTGATTCTGACAGGAAAATCTCCAAACCATCAATTCAAATAGTGTTGGATTTTCCTTTGGCCTGGGACACGCCAGGAGGTCACATTGGGAAGCTTCTCCAGGAGTTAAAGCACTGCATTTATACCTGAAGTACAGTTCCTCACCCCAAATCTTTGCAAATCAAATAGAGCAGACTAAAGAACCTGTTGTTATCTCATTTCTTCTGCCTGGTGTTTTTTTTTTTTTTTTTTTTTTTAATTGAGAAATTAATTCAGATTTTTCTGTCGTGCGGGCCAACGACTGCCCCACCTGCTGCTCATTCCTTCTCTATGAATACATTAAACTGTTTAATAAAGCCAAACATAAAAATTTGGGGCTGTCACGGGGATTTTGAGGAAGGATTTCTGAGCTGGAGGCTGCTCTTTGCCAGCTGATTGTGAGCTCTGTGTGTCAGACATCTGCCTCCACCAGCAGCAAGAACAGAATCCTGCAGGGTCAGCTCCAACGGTGGCTGCTGCTGCTGCTTTGCAATTCCTCGGTGACAGTGATAGATTTAAGAACAAATTGGTGCTTAGATTCCAGGGGGGAACTCCTCAGCAGAGTCCAGCAGTGCCAGGAGGGGTCAGAGTCAGAGCCTAATCTGTGTCACCGTCCTGTCACCCCCTGCCTGGCACTGTCACCCTGCACAGGGAGCGCCTTCATCCTCCCCCTGCCCCAGTGGCACGGACTAAATGATGAAATGTTGTCCCTTAGAAACATTTTAGTACATATTTAGTGCTTTTCCTGTTCGTGTGGGAGACAGAGAAAGGGAAAAACAAGAGGGAATCCATCACATAGAGACCTGTTTGTCCTGTCCTCACCAGCCCTTTGTTGTGCCATGGACCAAGAACAACAAAAAGGGAAAGAGATAAATTAAATTAAAGTATCTTATCTAAGCAAGATCCACATTTTCAGAGTGACCATCCTGAAGAAAAACAGGATGAGGCCACCCAGTCTTGCGACAGATCAGAAAATCTTTAACTGGCCAAGGGCTCCTACAGGCACCAACAGATAATTTGTGATGTCCTGAGGGGTACAGGGAATTATTGGGAAGCCTGATTTTGTGGCACACACATCTGGGGCACTGAGATCTGCCTCCCCCCTGCCCCAGGTGGTTTTTTTGAAATAGTTCCAGGCTGCACACAACTTTCTGATAACAATGTGAGCAATGACTTGGCCATCACCAAAAATCTCCCAGTCTTTAATCCAAACAAGCATCAGAGATCCAAGAGGGAAATTCATGGACTAATTGAAGGTGTTGGCTGTACCTAGGACAGAGATATTTTGTCTCTGCTGAAAAGATAAATCTGCCATCAGTGAAAACACCAAATGTGCCATTGCCAAGTTCCAACAGCAGGATGAGGCCGTATTTCCTTGTGCTCCTCTGGAGCAGGGCACTGATGCTGGCTGTGCTCAGGTGTTGTTATCCATGAAATTCAACATCACTGCAGCAAACAGAAAGCCCTGTAGGAACTGAGCTCATTGTGAGATCAGGGCTTCTCTGATGTCCCAATATTCAAACACAGAGAACTTCTGCTTTGGGGTAACCTGTGCTCCCAGGGCCTCTAAAAAAAACACTGCTGTGGAGGAAAAAATTCTCTCAAGGGCAGGAAAACTCATAGTTTCTTGCAAGTTTTTGAGTTCATCATTAAAGGACACAACCCCAGTTTGTAATTCTCAAGCTGTTTGTGTTGATTCCCATAATTTTGGGGTGAGACTGCTGTGGGCACGGGGCAGAAATTCCTCTCTGGTTGCAGAGAGAGTTGGCACCACCAAACATCCCGCGGCTGTGAAGTTGTTCCAGGCTGCTGCAGCTCCAGCTCCAGCTCCAGGCTCTTCAGTCAGACCTATTCTCATTTTTCTGCCTTCTCCACCAGCTCCAAATCAGAGCCTGGATCCCCTCACCTCATCACCAAGGAGCTCTGGAAGCGCACAGGCCAGGGGGGAAATTGTGATTATTTTGACAAGGGGATCTCTATGCTCTCCCAGAGCAAATCACCCTTGATGGTGGTAATTGAGAGGTGCATTTCTTTGCACTGATGACTCCTATCGCTGGAGAACTGCTTTTCAGCCTGGAATATTACTCGTTTCCTCCCCTCGCCGACACCAAATGAGCAGGTGTGGAGTTTCATCCTTTGCCAAGCCTATAATCTGCTGTTATTTCCGCAAGGTAGCCTTTTGAGTCAGGTATTTCACCGCCAGTGATTCGATTCCTTGAGCAATGTTTACATAAATAAAATATGCCAGAGCAATCCAATTTGGGGCTTACGTGATTGCCTTGCCTCCCTTTGATCCCCAAACACTCGGAACGCGATTCCTTCTCCTCAGCACAGATCTCGTCAAACAGAAACGTCTCTGAGCAGCAGTCAGTCCAGACCCATCAGTTTTAACAACCTTCACTCACTCAAAAATCAAATCAAATCGAATAAAAAAAGAAATTAATAACCTTATTCCTAGAAAAATGATGAGTGGAATAATTTTTTTTTTTTTTTTTTTTTTTTTTTTTTTTTTTTTTTTTTTTTTGCGTCTTTAAATTATCGATTGCCCTTAAGCATCTCATTTCAAGCCTTTTCGAAGGGGAAGCAAACAAGAGTGTAATTCACAAATAAAAATCAGTTTAATGAAAAAAAAAAGTCCATAAGACAAATTGATTATGATTCTGGTACGGGTTTTGATGAGGAATATTTTTAAAAAATTATTTTGGAAACTAATTTTCGAGTTCCATCCCTGAACTCATTACTGACTGAACTTCCCAATGTACATATGGATGAAAACTAAGAAGAGAAAGCTGATTAGAGAATGACAGAGATTTTTTTTTTTTTTTCTAAAAGGGAGATTCACTGAAACGGATCCTGACTTGCTAAGGCTGCAGAATGTATTTATATAAAGCGACTCAACCATACGGATGTGGGAAAATGTTCAAATATTTGTGTATCGAGTTTCAGACTCCCATAAATGTTTGCTGCAGAAAGTAACACCGACTATAAAATCTCTCTTTGCTATAGAAAGCAACGCCGCCTGTAAAATATGTCTTTGCTTCAGATCGTACATTCAATTCAGGAAACTCAAAATGACAGCAGGAACCCAATGCAGAAGCTTTTTTTTATTTTTATTTATTTTTGCTACCTGGGTTGTAAATACCCATCATGAGTCTGAATCCCTGCCAAGCCCATGTTTCCATACCAAATTTTTTTTTTACTTGTGTTTTTCAGGTGTTGGAGTTATAGATCTTGTTGGGGCTTGGCCCAAAAGTCAGTGTCAGCAGCAGCAGCTTGTGAGGGGTTGAGAATGCCAGAAGAAATCCCCTGGTCTTGATAAAAATTCCCCATCCCAGCCTTCCTGGGCAGGGAAGAGGAATCCTGACATGGTTGTGGTGCAGGGTCAGCTGCTGGTTAGTGCAGCTCAGGTTAGGAAAGGTGGAGGAGCTCTTAATTAAAATATAGATTTTAAAAACCTTTATTTGATTGAACAATATCTACTAAGAAGTTGTCTGCCTGCAGCCAAAATCTCTCTGGATAATTGGAATAATGTAGAGCTGCCACTCTTCTCCCCCAGGAAAAACAAAGAGCTCCCAGAGCCCAGAGATGCAGAGCTTGAATGAAGCCAAGACTGAGAGAGCATCCCCAAAATTGTACTCACATCCCTGGAATCATGGAATGGTTTGGGTTGGAAAGGAACATTGAAGATCACCTTATTCCAACCCCTCTCCATGGGCAGGGAATGTTCCACCACCCCAGGTTGCTCCAAGCCCCACCCAGCCAGGCACTGATGAGCAAATCTTAATAACAGCAAAACCCCGTATATTTAAATAAAGTTATTCTTAGATTTACTCTTCTGTTTTCACTCTGCAAGATAACAGATTGTTTTTCTCAGCTTAATGAAGTCGAATAAAAAAGGAAGAATTTTAACATCTCTTGATATTTTTTTTATGGTTTGGAAAACAAGAACTTGAGGAGAAAGTGCAGTGTGACAAAGCCATTGCTGCAAAGGCCGTGTGTTAATTTTGATAATTGAAAATTGCAGGAAAACATCATTATCTGACATAGTTCATTAAAAAATAAAATACTGTTATTGCCGTGTAAACTTAAAAAGTGCTTACATTTGGGAATTCCTCGTTTGCTGAGAGGTCAGGGCAGGGTATTACCAGCTGAAAATCGTGTCATTATTCCCAGGGCTGCAGCTCAGCCGGGGTGAAATACGACACACTGTCATTTACCAGGCACCAAAAAAAACATAAAACCCCCTCTGAATCATGTAATCACGGGCACCTCTGGGACAGCTTCTTTGTCCTAAAGAAAAAGTGAGGATATTTTGGAAAACACATCCACTTTATGTCTTCATCCAAGGAAACAACCACAAATCAATTGGATTAGAGCCGTGCCTGGGCGATCCAGGAGTTAAGGTTGTGCATGTCAGCATTTCTATTAGGCTGATAAGTAACCTGCTGTGAAAAAACCTCACCAGCAGCCTGCATGGGCTCTGCAAATAAGTTGTCTTATTATTTTCCTCCAAATTTTAAATCATTGGTCATTTAGAACTCGTGTCAGCTTCATTTTTGCTGCTGTGAGCCTGCCAACTTCAAGAACATCCTTGGGCAGATATTTATACCTGAAATACCAGGTGTGGATTGGATTTATCTGCACAGGCTGGGGAAATGAATTCTCAGCTGGTCCCTGTTGCTGGTGATGGAGGAGTTAAGGCTCCCAGCAATTTTGTGGGATGTAAGCTCTAAGAATTTATTAATAAAAAAATAATCCGGCAAGTTTCAATCATCCTGGGTTTCTTTAATGAAAAGATCTTTAAATGTACAAACACATTGAGTAAATATTCAACTAAAAATGATTCACAGATGCATTTTTAAAGCTTTCGTGACAGGTTTTAATATAAAGTTTAAGCAAAATTACCAGAATGAAGCTTGTGGATATTGAATTCCTGACTTTGCTATTCTTTTAAGAATATATGATCTGTTCAGCAACAGAGATAAAAAAAGTATTGCAAAATAGACAAGATCTTAAATAGGCCAAATTAACCTTGAAGGGAGAAAAAGGCAAAGCTACTCAAACTACAAGGGGAAGCAGAAGACTCAATAAGTCACAGGCTGTTGTTTCATTGCAAATACTGAGTGCAAACCCATCAGACATGAGGAAAAAAAAAAAAAAAAAAAAAAGGGGGAACATTTCACACAAAATATTTTTCCAGTCCCTGATGTGGAAATGAGGTCACTCTGGTTGGGGGTTCATTTTCTTTGATGCAGCAGAGTCCCAGAGGGGCTGAGGTTGGAGGCACCTCTCGAGATCATCCAGCCCAATCCCTGCTGGATCAAGGGCTGGGCTTTGAAAATCTCCCAGGATGGAAACTCCACCAGGGTGAGCTGATCCTGGCCTTGACCCTCTTCTCCTTGGGCTGAGACACAGCTTCATGTTTCACCTTGTGCTTGGATGTGGACCTGATATTTTCTGAGCCTGAGATTGGCTGAGCTCTTCCCAAGGGAAACTTTTCAACAGTTTTTCTTTTCCCCAAAACAACCTTGTGTAAACAATGTTCCTTTCCCATGACAACAGGTGTCGTTTGCTATTTCTGTTACTGAGCCAATGGGAGAGGTGTCAGACCTATGGACCAATAATGTGTCTTTTTAACACAGCGTGTTATAAAAGGGCTGAATGAATTGCAAATAAACCTTCTGATTTCTACTGCCTCCTGACTGGAGTCAAACATCTTTATTTCGTGTCCTGTTGTGACACTTGGGGGCTCTTGGCCATCCCTGAGAAGAACCTTTGGGCCATCCCAGCTCACTCAGCCTCCTGCTCCAATCCCTGAACCACCTTCATGGCCCTTTGCTGGAATTGTCCCAGTTGTGTCCTTGCCTTTCTTGTGCTGGACAGACCAGCACTGGGCCTTTGAAGGATTTGTGAGGTTCTGGTTGGTTTCTCCAGCATTTCCTGCCCTGCTGGATGGCAGTCACTCCTCCCAGCCCTGTGTCACCTGCAGACCTGCTGAGGCTGCATTTTGCCCCCTCCAAAGTCTCTAACGAGGAGGTTAAACAATGTCTATACCAAGGGAAGAACCTGCTGTACCCTCAGATATAATAAATTAGATTTCTACAGGAGATAAGTGTTCATTAAATGAAAGTGATGCACAACCTTTCTCCATTTTCCCCCTCACTGGCACTACAGAATAGGACACAAGTGCACCTTCAGAAACAAAATTAATATATTCAAATAAGGGGTTTGCCTTTTGAAAACAAGCTCCAAATACCCTTTAAAATACATTCAATCTCTTTTTACGCTACCAGGAAGGAACATTCAATTTGTTGGCCAACTAACCGAGCAAAAAAAGAATTTGCACACAAATTTTTAACAATGTGTCTGGAAATTAAATCTGGGTTGTGTTGACCTCTGTGCTTGTGCTGAGCCCAGGGACCAGCTCCACTTTCCACTGGTACCACCCAGAAAAAAGGTGCTTTTGGCAAAGTGTCTTTGGAAACTCTTTCCAAAACCGCACGTGAAAGTTGAAAAATAAAATTTTAATTGTTTGGCTCACACTTCGCCCCCCAGAATATTGATAATAATGTTTTATCTAAGATAGTTATAATTGGTTTCTTTCAGGAAGCCACATTATAATCACATTAAGACACTTCAGGGCGTCTGCCCTAACAATGGCAGGTCCTGCTGGGTCTTATTACTTAAATGTGCTCGCAGTGGCTCTCCCTGCTGCTGCCTCATTTATCTTCTCTGGGCAGAGATTGATCCCAACTTTCCCCAAGTTGTATTTATTTTGCTAAGCAGAGCATTGATCGATGCCAGATGAGCTGAGACAACCAAACTCATTTTTCTAATGAGAGATTTTCCAGAAAGCCTCGTGAAATTTATTCATTTGGATGAAACCTTAGAGTTAATTACTCTGTGCAGAGAGCAAGATGATAACCAAAGGATGGAGCAAAGGTAATTGTTTCTCCCATTTGGCAAGACTCTGCAGGGAAATTTGGGTATTCCTGGGAGGTTAATGGGAGTCCAGGCTCATGGGCTGCTCATCCCACATCAGTTGGGCTGGTCTACACTGTCCTAAGACACATTGATCAACTGGGGAAAAAATATTCGGGAATATAGCACTAAATAACATGGACAGAGACCAGCCACTTCTTTCTGTGGCAGCCTTATGGTGAGTAGATGTGAATGTGCTGATGTGAAAACGGACATTAAACACTTCTCACTGAAATACAGACACCCTCCACTGTAAAACTCTGTGGAAAAGCAACCAGCAGCCTCCAAAGTGCTCCAGACAGACTTTTGACATCATTTTAGTCCTGAAATTATATTAATTTAACCACTTTACTTGAGGTTATTTCAAGGTAGAAAACAGCCAAACACAATAAATTGTGTAGAATTTTAAAGTTATTTTAATACTTGAATTTAAAGAAATTCCTCAGTCAGCCAAGGCCACACATTCTCCATCCCACCATTCCTGAGTGGAATTCTCCTGGAGCACAGCCCAAGGCCTGCAGCAGTTCCCCAGGGGTACCCACCTGAATTTTCAAGTCTCCAATCAAAGATGGACTTTTTATTCATCATCAGTGCCAGCACTAAAATCTTCTCCCTCTTCTCCAGCTTCTGGCTTTTACAGAAATGGCAGAAATTTAATCTCTCCATGATCTCCATTCCTTTATTAAATTTCATTATAAATACTTCATGGCCTAAAAACCCATTAGTACAGATAACTGGAGAGGTAAACACAAGTGTGCAATTTTATATATATATAGTTTCTATCTGTAGCTCATACATCTCTAAAAATAAATTTCACCTTGGCCACATTACCAAACTTTTCCTACTTCTCCAGGAGCATTAGAAAGTAAAATCCTCACTCGCAGCAAGTGCAATTAAAGCTAATTTTGCCTCAGACTCATTCTCCCCATGACAAGGCACAAAGCTTTTTGTGCATTTTGCACAGGTGAGGCACCAGCAGTTTGGGAATGACGTGTTCAGGTAACGAGTGAATTCCCCCCTGGTTTGTTCACCCAGCACAACCTAAATTAATTCTGTACCTTCCTTGTACCCCAAGCCAGGAGCATATAATAACAGCGTGTAGAAACCCTCAGAAAATGATGAAATTAATTCCTGATGCTCCACCAGGGTGGTACCACTCTTCTGGGGTTGTAACCCAATCCAAACTGCAGGGCTTCTAAAGCTGAAAATGGAGGAAAAAAACATCCTGATGTGGGATAAACAATATCACAAAACATCCTGATGTGGGATAAACAGAACCGCTCTGAGGATCTTCTGCAGAGAAATTAAAATGGAAACCACACATTAATGCCGTTAATGGCACTTTATCCGAGAGCTTTCTCCATCCTGCAGGATCCAAGGGCTCAAATTCCACATTAATATCTGTTTTATGGTTCCCTCTGCCCCAGAACGAGCCATAATTTCATTATCAATTCCAGACGTCCCCGTCTGAGATGTATTTTCAGTGTTTACAATGCTTTTCAAAACAGAACTAATGAACTGTGTGTTTTAAAGGATTCTGGGGGGTTTTGAGGGCAGGCCTGGTGTTGGAGATAGAAAGGAAATGGCAGCAATAAAGTTCAAACGATGCCTGGTGTACAAATAAAAGTTGCAAGTAGCAAGTGCTGTATCTTTGCATAATCGTGACTCATCTGAGTTCTCTGTGAACAGGGAGGGGAAACCATGAAATGCTGTTTTGTGAGAGAAAGGAAGAAGTTCCCTCTGAGAAAGGAAGGAGTTCTCTGTGCTGGGATCATGTCTGCCACCAGCTCCTCAGAAATCTGAGCTCATCCAGAAATTACAGCCTCAAATTCAACCTGCACAATAAAAAAAAAATAAAGAAAAAAATTACAGATACTCACAGATACTCACCTTTTTTTTTTTTTTTTTTTTTTTTTTTTTTTTTTTTTTTTTTTTTTTTTTTAATGTCTTAGAAATTCTACTTTAGTCTGATTTCTTCCATCTCTGATGATTTTTTGTGTTTATCCTTCCTCCTTGTCTGGCTGAGCCAGCTCCTTCAACCTCAGGTCTCTGCCTGCTGCTCCTTTGTCCAGGTTTGATCACAGCTAAGAACAGAAATCCCATTCACTTTTCTACTTCTGATCACTCTCAGGTCTCCCTCTACCTCAGCTTCTCACATCTCCACAGTCTGTCTGTCTCTGGAGATATTTGTGATAACTCCCCGCGTCTCTCTGCTATTTCATGCTTGGAATTATTTTGTTTCCTCATAATGCAAGAACCTATTCTTCCCTCATTCTCTCTAGAACACCCAAATATCTTCTTTTACATGAATAATTCCAGTTCTTACACCCTTTACATCCTTTTGGAGGTCTAATTATTTTTCAACTGCAGAGATATTCTGCACATCTTCCTCAAAACTTTTTTTTTTTTTTTTTTTTTTTTTTTTTTTTTTTTTTTTTTTTTTAACATAACAATATTTGGGCAGATTAGACTTTTATGGGAGCAAAACGCAGCAAGGCTGTAAATGCACATCAGCAAGGAACACTTAAGTTAAAACCAAGCAAATTAGAGAAATTTACAGATATTCTGGGAAAATCCTGACCTTGAACTGTCTGAGTGCTGTAACAAGGCTGTAAAGCTCCAGCATGTGCTGTATCACAGCATGTTCTGTTATCAGCACCTTTGGAGATGACAGGAAGAAACATATTTTTTTCAGGATCAGTTCAGTCAGCCTAAACCAGACGCTTAAAATAGGTCGAGGAATTGTTAAGTCGCAGCACTTAGCAGTCATTAATTCCAGTGATCAGCTCAAATGCAGATGTCTGCACTGTCACTGGGGGAAGTTTGGTGAGACAGAGCCTTACTGGGATTTCCCTCCTAGGAGCTTTTCCCTCTTTTCAGCTCATCCACTAATAAACATTTGTTCTTGGCTTTATGGTAAAAATCCGTACCAAGACACGAAAAAAATGCTATTTCTGCACCAAATCAGATGAGAGATGGAAACCTCACAGAATTTGCAGGAAAACCCTCAGTGCACACCCCCTTTGTGATCTCCCAGGGTTTATCCCAGGTCTTACACCTGGACAGAAGGTTATGTAAAACCTTGCCCAACCACCCTGTGCCTCATCTCCAGAGCAGGTTCAGTTCTGCCTGCACAATCCTTCTCCTGGTGGAGATCTGTGCCACACTTTGTTTTAATGTGTGCCAGGCTGACTTTTAACTTCCCCGGCAGCTGTGGACACGCTCAGAATTCTGTTCTGGAGCGTGGTTGGGTCTATTTTGCCTGTAATGGATGAGCTGTTTCCAGAGGAAATCATTCTCCAGGTCCCCGTGCTCTCCCTGCCTGCTCAGCTCCATAACTTCTCCCCGGTGGGCAAAACCTTCAAAGGTCACTGTCTGTGTGTAGATAACCTAAAACTGCTCCAAGATCTCCCTGCTGCCTGTCTGACATCTCTGCAGTGGGGCATTCTCCTCCAGGTGAGGCCAGGCCTCATTATCCCTATCATTAATCTACGAAAGGTAATTTAGCGATGCTTTCCCATCTGGAGCTCTCCTTCCCAGCTCAAATGCAAGCTCCAGCCTGAGACAGGAGCATTTTATCAGATTAAGGAGAGTTCTAGGAGCACTTGGGGGATTTTTCTCCTCAGGAATGGCTCCTCTTGTGTGGCTGGGCTGGCTTCTCTCAGGTGAAAAACCTGCAGTTTATTAAATTAATTTTATTTTGTTTATGCAGGGATCCAGAGTGGATGTACAGAAGAAGAGATGGAGAATCCAAAGGGACAACCAGGAAAACCATTATCAAAATCCAGGCCAAGAATGCTGTCAGAGTTGTGAGTCCACACTGAGATCACTCCACACCACAGAGCAATAACTTGCAGAATTTTAAAGCTGGTATCTCTGTATATTCCTTAATCCTCTTGCTGCAAAGGAGATTATGATTAAATGTATCTCAGTGTTCCCAACCCAACCAGGTCCCAACCCCAAAAACTGAGGAAGACTCTGGAGCAAGACTCTCTGAGCCTGCAGCAGGCACACAGAGGTGAGAGGAGAAACAAAAGGAGAGAAATCAAGATCTGACTCTGTCCAGGTCCTGAATAAATCGGGATCCAGACACAGTCCAGGGCAATTAATTGCCCTCTACAGCTCCATTGGTTTCTGCTGGCTTTAAGCATTTCCCTCTTAAAATTCTTGCCCCTTAAAATTCTTGCCCAAGGCCTGTTTTGGGCATGATTTTTTAATTTTTTCTTTTTCCTTTGGAAAATCCTGGCCTTCAGTTTGTGTAGGGAACCCTGCATTGAATCAAACCCCCAGGAGACAAAAAGAAGGAGTTGGTGGCAAATCTCCCTTTTGTTTTGAGAGAATTTGCTCTGAATTTAGCAGGGTTTTTGCTCTCACTTTTCAGAGGTGATAGGGGCTGACCTCGCTTTCATGGGAGCCTGGGGAAAGTTTTTTGTTTTTACCTTTAGGTAGGAAAACCCTCCTTGGATATCACCCTGAGCTCCAAAACCAAAATCCTCATAACCACTAATTTATAAACTCAAATAAACAAATTGAAACAGCTTAGAGAAAGGCTTTCAACTTATATGTGTGCATGTCTCCATATAAGTGTTACAATTTCTATCCTTATTTTTAAACATCTTGAGTGGCTTCAGAAGGAATTTCTGGATTTAGGATATTTTAAGTCCTTCCTGCTTACGTGATGTTTGGGCTGTTTCTTCTGCCAGACTTTCAGGAATATGATTTTTATAGAGATTTTTTTGTGTATTAAAAGTCTCAAAAAGAGGAGTAAATTACTTGCTGCTAAAAAAAAAAATAATAAAAAAAAAGGGAAAAAAAAATAGACATTTACAACTGGATCCATGGAGATACCTGAAGGAAGGGAGAAATACCAAAAAAATTAAAATGTCCAATATGATAAACATCACTCAGCATTAGCCATGTTGCTCTCCATGCACACATCACTCCAAGTGCATTTTCACTGTGATGTTCATTACCTGTGATCTCTGCCAGTCTCTGAGCACACTGCAGTGCCTGCACACTTGGTTTCCCTGTGATGATGCTGCATTAGGTCATTTACTGTTGCCCAGCTCAGAGAGCAGCCCCTCACAGCACTGATGGGGAGTGCACAGCCCCGAGACAGAAATCTGGCACAGCTCAGAGACAGCTTGTTAGGGTTTTGTCCAAAACAGCCTTGTCTGACTTATTGCAGATTAAAGGAGCCTTAATGGGGGTTGGTTGCTGTGTTTACTTGAGGAATACATTTGACAGTGCTGTGATTATAGGAACAGACACTTCAGCTTAGTTGACATGGCCTGATTTAATTATTTTTGCCTTTGCTGGGCAGCCAGGTGTCCTCAGCAATCAGTGTCAGGTACCAGGTTCCTGATGGCCTCCCCTGGCACCAAAATGTGCCTCCAGGCCTGAGTGACCTCTCTGCCTCCACCCATGGATGTGCAGGGCCTGGGAAGCTCTGCCTGCTCTTCCCAAAGGACACAGGATGAGCTCCTGAAAACTGCCTGGGAGTCTGTACAGGTGGCAGGATGGGCTGAATCTTCATCCCTTCATCACTGGTTGAGCTTTGGAGGAGCCTCCTCAGGGCAGAGGTGGGGTCACCTCCCTGGAAGTGGTAAAAGAAGAGTCAGTTACAGATCACAGAAGATTCTGAGTGGAAAAGGACCCACCAGGATCATCAAACCCATCTCTTAAATGAATGGCTGGTTGAGTATTTTGGTGATACGGGGATTGAGGCAAAGGTTGGACTTAATGAAACTTGGAGGCATTTTCCACCCTAATGATATGATGATTTTATGGTTGATGCTTTTGCTCCAGCTTGGGGCATCCCTGGGCTGGGGCATGTGTGGAGGAGAGCTGGAAATGATGGGATGGATGGATGGATGGATGGATGGATGGATGGATGGATGGACGGACAGGGCTGGATTTGCTGGTGCTGCCCCCATGGAGCTCTGCATCCTCCTGGCTGCATGAGAGAGACAGAGTCTGCAGGTCCTGGCTGAACGTACCCAAAACCCCCCAAAACTGGGCCAAAACTTCACCTGAATCCTGTCCTGCCCCAGGACTCACACACAGCTTCAGGAATCAGAGAATAATGGAACCATGGAATGGTTTGGGTTGGAAGGGACCTTTAAAAACTCGTCTTCTTCCAGCCCCTGCCATGGGCAGGGACACATAGACCAGGACTCAGAACAACTTCTCCCTTACCACCTTCAAATTCTTGTTAATTAGGAAATATTTTTGTTGGTCACAAGATTTTATGGCACAACTTTTTCTATTTGCAAAGTACAGGTGGCCTTTAAGGGGATGAGACCCAGGAGATTGAAAGATTCCTTCATTCCTGCTCAGTTTGAAGTTCATGTTGTTATGCCTGAGGTCCTGGTGGAACCCCAGCAATTCTTAATCTACCAACTGCAGGTCCTTCAAAACAGAGGGACTTAAGTCCCGTCGTTTAATTTAGTCTAGGTTTGAAAGTTTTATCCTTTTAATTCATTTTTAATTCCTTTATACATTTTTAATTACATTATTAGAGTGCTTGTGTTGAAATTCACCTGGAGTGCCTGCACAGAGGTAATTAGTTGAAGTAAGAAGGAGAAAGCCTTTTGTGTTTGGGGCTGTCGAGGATTACTGCAATTCAAAATATTCCATCTCTTTAACTCCAGGATTGTGCACTAATATGGTCCAAATGCAAATCTTGCAAACACAATATTAACCTGGCAAGTGTGAATGGGAAAGAACAAAAAAAGCCAAGCAAACACCCACCTTCCCTGAGAATCCCAGAATGCTCATTATTAGACCTGAAGCAGTAACGACACTCTATCTGAATCTTGATTAAAAAATTAATTGCTGGTTCACTACAAAAAAAAAAAAAAAAAAAAAAAAAAAAAAAAAAAAAAAAAAAAAAAGAGAGAGAAGGATAAAGCAAAACAAGAAAAGAGGTTTTCACAGAGCTGGAATTAATTGAAACACAATGAATTCCCAAATCCTGCAGTGTAGAACTTAATTCTAACAGCCTGAACAGTCATTTCCCACTCCAGCTCCAGAGCACGGGTCAATAAACCCTGGCAATGGCAACGATTCCAGACACATTCCTATTTCAAACAGTCAGAGCTGGTTTGTTCTTTATTTACATTTTAAATTGAAAACAACAATGTTACATTTACACCGCGGACCCGTAAATGTCAATTTTACTGGTTTGTGTCTCTGAATTTTAGGGGAGGTCTCTCCCTGAGCACTGGAAGACAAGTTTGGATTGTTATTCTGGTTCACCCAAGAAAAATTTACTGCTTGGGAAAGCTCAATTTGTTTTTTAATTCTTTGCTCCCCTGATGACCATGGCTCTTAATTGGTATTAGCTCAGAGTTCAGAACCTCACTGCTCGCCAGAGAGGAGTGAAGTACAAACCCAGCTCCAGAGTGGACTTCAGAGAAAGGTTTGGAGATTATCTTGCTCAAAGCTGATATTGGGCCCAATTAGGAACTTTAATACCATTTTGCTTCCCTGGGTAAAACAATGGATTTCACTGCAGGACGTGCTGCTCCAAACCTGACAGGAAGAAATGCTGCTCAGTTCCTGGTGTACATGATAAATTTAAGCAGATGTTTGTTAGAAACTCCCTGACTCACTGATCTCTTAAAAAAAAAATTAAAAAATTAAAAGGAATAGAATTGTGTTGTCTGTGTTTTACACAGGTCCTCAAATGCTGCAGGGGAGGAAATGGGAGCAAAACAATACCTGGAATGAAAGATATGAAAATTTTAAAATCCCAAATGCCTTGTTATTTATTTACACCCTAAGACGCTTCCAAAAAAAAAAAAAATAAAACTAGGTGAATTTATTCAAAATAGTAGATGAAACCTAAAGAGCAGCAGAAAAGATTTTTTTTTTTGATAGAGGAGTTTGAAATTTGGAATTTTCACGGCAATTCGGAAAATCGAATTTTTCTAATCAGACATAAACACTGAGATTTAAGGATTAAGCAGAGATATTTTTTCAGAATTATAGTTCAGGCTTTTTTTGGCCCCTCCATCTTCACTGAAGCTTCAGTTTTGATGAGGTTTGTATGAGGAAACAGCAACAGAGGCTCTAACAATTGAAGACAAATTCCTAATTTTCCACTGGAAAACCACTTTGCTGATACACTTGAGATTAACCACTGCCTTTCTGTATATATTCCCTTGAACCTGGATTTTTTCTCTATGGTTTTGCCCTCCACTCTGATAAAACAGCTCTGGAGGAGAATTTAAGTGAAAGACAATCCCCCTCTGGTACCGTGAAGTGTCCAAGGACAAAGCCCATCAGTTCCTGAGTTAAATACTAAAATTCTCTGGGTGTAACAAAAAATTTCTTTGTCTTTTGACCACATCATCCACAGGACTCTTAATCCCACATAATTTAAATCAAGTGAAGAATTTCTCCAGCCCATGGCTGCAATGTGGAGCTCACAGGAGGAGAATTAAAAGGTACCTTCAAAGTTCCTCCTGCGATGGATCCTCATTTCCCAGGATTTCTGCTGGACCTTCCAGCTGTGCCTGACTGCTCTGATGGACCTGTGTGAGGAAAAGAAAATCAAATCCCTTTTTCTGTCTTTGCTTTTCCTTGAGGTAACTTCCTTCAGCTGCGCAGCAAAATGTCATTTACAAGGACATTACGAATTTGCAGAGCAGAGAAAAACCCCTTTGGTGGGGAGATGAAGGAACACATCAGGGAAGGGGGGAATCTCCAATTCCTGAAGGCCCCATTAGTTTCTAATGGCCTTGTCTTTCTGAAGGGAAGGGATAGATGGTGCTCCTGTGGCAGCTGAGGAGTTTCAGGAACATTTTTCAGTCTGGGCATGACAAATGCTGCAAGGCAGTAAAGCCAGGCTGTGTTTGTGGCTGCTGCAGTAACAACTCCCAGTAAATCTGAATTGCTGGCATGGGCCTGATTTAGAACCTTTCAATGCCTTTACAAGCCCTGCCCGTGCAGACAGCTGGAAGAGGGGGTTGTTTTCCCTTGACCTGTGTTCCTTTGGAGCATTCTGGGTTTGGCTTTTACATTTGTGGCCAGCTGAAATGTCAGGATTTCAGGTCTCCACCGGACAGGTCGTCAATAAATCATAACGATCCAACGCGCCGGAGGCTGCGCTCGTACAAACTTCTAACCCCAACAACTCACACTTGTTGCCAGCCTAAAGTATTTTAATCCTTTGGGAGCAAGGGAAAATCATCTCTGCAAAAGCGTGATTAGTCTGGAGTCTCTCAGCACCCTGTCTGACAAGATCTGTGTAAATGAAGGTTCTCGTGGCGTTTCTGCATCATCAGCCCACTCCTTTTATTTTACACAGCATTATTTAATTTTCAGAATCACTCCCATCACTTTGTGTGATTAGATTTTGCTTTTCTGGGTCGTTCTTCTTCACCTTTTTCTGGCCCTGCCCTGCCTGGAGCACTGTTCTGACCTCCTGGAGAGCCACGGACGTGTGGATCAGCTTTGGAGCATTCCTGAGCCTCCGCTCCCAACTTCAAACAAAAGCTCAAACTTCCAGCTCAGAAGTTTGTAGCTTTGGGTGCTGGCCAAGAACAATGCTGTCAAGCTGATATAAACCATCTGCTATTGTATTTACCTTTTTTTATTTATTTTTTTTTTTTTTTTGGCTCTCTATAACTCTCTGGTTTGGAGGCAAGTCCTTCAGCACAGTCCTTGAATGCTAAGTCTTGGATGGAAGGGATGATGTGGCCACGAACCATCAATTCAACTGAGCTCAGGGAAAGTAAAATAGCAAAAAACACCTCCACAGCCACCTGTGAGATCCTGGGCCTGTTACACACAGAGGTGGCTGTGCAGTCTTGGTTCCCCCAGAGTTGGAAGGAAAATTGTTTTTTGTGATGGGAACAAAGACATGAGCACAGAGTCAGAGTTTTATAATTTTCTTTATGGAAATTTATATCAATTCTTCCTTAACCAGGTAAAAATATTACCAGTGTTTATCCATTTGGTGGAAAGCGGGATCTCAGCTGGAGGATTTCTTCAGAATGTGAACATTTCCATCAAAGAGAACACAGGAAATACTTTTATCACAGTATTTTGGCTTTTTTTTCCTCTTTTCAGGTGGAGTCAGGAAGGGAGAACCCAACCAAAAGGCAATGATGGGATTACTGGGAACCTGCTGTAGTTGAAGCTGTTCATTGCAGGGGGGGTTGGACTTGAGGGATGTAAAGGTCCCTTCCAACCCAAACTATTCTACTAAAAAAGCTCTTTAATGTGCTCTTGTAAATTGTCCCTGTTCACTACACATTCTTGAAAAAGTCCAGAACAGCTTCCATGGCCCAAAACCACAACCCAAACTCCTCAGCTTTTCATAAGCATGAGGCTGGAGTGAAATGATACCCTAGGAAGTAAAAAAAAAAATCTTATTTTATTCAGACAAATCACCTGGCTATCAGTTTTTGCCAGAGCTGACAGAAGGGTGAGAACAGCAGACTCAAGATGATGACTCTGGCAAATCCAAATAATAATCAACATCCATGAGAAGCAATAGTGTATTAAGCAATCTACTCCACCAGGCTTTGGAGCACGCCACTCTCCAATCTCCACGAAAATAAAACATCAGTATTTATCTGTCAACACTGCTGAATCCACAGTCAGCACCCTCAGAAATGGGCCCACGTGAAATAAAGCCTGGCACAGGCACAGGGGCTGCTTTCCATCCCACACTCCTCAAAATGTCACGGGGTGACATATGATTGTATTTTGCAGCAAGAAACCACTGCTGTCCAAACACTGAGATTTAAACAGACATATTTATGTGGCATTCCTCATCTGGCCCATCAGCTAATTAATTTTTTTTCTAATTTTCTATTTTAGAAGAGTGTTATAAAACTTTGGAGAATGTTGATGGGTTTGTCATGGTGTTTTTATCCTCTGTGCTTTAAGGAATCTTCTGGCTAAACAATGCAAGAGAATGGAGGTTTTGCAACTTCCAATCCTCTCCGTGCCAGGAGATTATGCACGAAGCACAGACATTATTTTGAGCCCAAACATCATCTCTGGGTGTAAAAGATGCAAAGCCTTTGGCATCTCTGGCACTCCCCAACACTGGGCTGGAGACTGCAGGTCCCCCCACACGACTGACGAACCTGATTACTAAAAAATGATCAAATCTTTCCACCTCGTGTGCAGCACAGCAATCAAATGTAACCCTCCAACAGTTTGTCTGGCAAATCCTATTTCTCACCTTTATCAGCACAGGATAAATTGCTAGAACAAAGCACACCCAGTTTTTTTGGTTTTTTGTTTGTTTGTGTTTGCTCTGGGTTTTTAGGATATGCAGTTTTTCTATATTATCTTTATTATACAGACATTTAGAGAGACAATTTACAAGAGTGTGGAGTGACAGGACAACAGGGAATGGCTTCAAACTGTGAGAGAGGAGGTTTGGATGGGATATTGGGCAGGAATTGTTCCCTGTGAGGGTGGGGAGGCCCTGGAATAGAATTCCCAGAGAAGCTGTGGCTGCCCCTGGCAGTGTCCAAGGCCAGGTTGGATATTGGGGCTTGGATTCACCTGGGACAGTCAAAGGTGACCCTGCCATGGCAGGGGGTGGCACTGGAGGAGATTTAAGGTCCCTTCCAACCCAAACCATTTCATGATTACCTGAAATAACCATGACTGGGGGAGAAGGGAAAGGAGCAATTTTAAAGATGAGCAATTTTAAATATGAGACTTAAAGAAACTACTTATCAAAACTTAAGCAACTTAGCAAACCAAAATCTCAATTAAAGTCCAATGTCTGCTGTTTCCTCCTTTGGGCCCTCCCTTCTCCCACATCTCCAGCCCCATCTGTGCCTCCCCTTGGCTCTGTGGATTTGATGAAGGACCCGTGTTTGAAGCAAAGTTTCAGCACCATTTGCTCTCATTAAACCCCACAGGTGTTCAGGATGGGTCAGTGGAACCACTGGCCCCTGAAAATCCCGTTAAATGGGTGGCAAATGTTCTGTGAAGTGCTGGAGTCACACAGGCTCCCTTTGCCTCAGCACTCGTTTTTTGGGTTTTTTTTTAGGAGCTGGAGGTGTTTCAGCAACCAGGTGTTTTATTAAGACAAATGTGGACAGAAACAGTTTTTTAAATTATTGGTGTTGAGGAAACCTGAGGTTTTTTGGAGATAAAAAAGAGGGATTGTCCAGGGACAAGATGCATTTGTGTATTCAGGTTAATCAGGAAGAAGGATACAACTGCTAGAAAAAGGCAGAGATAAAGGCAAACAAACCCAAATAGTCATTGTATTCAGGATCTTCCTTATAAACAGTCCTGGGTACATTTTTAAAGTTATTATGAGAAACACTGCACGACTGGACAGCAAAGACACAACACAGCTGCACTTTTCCTTGTTGCTAACCATCCTTTAGTGCCAAAAAAGCTGAATCTTCGTCTGTTCTTTGTTTTCTGAGAGCAGGTAAAAGGAAATGCTGGAAATTTCACCTCAGGAAAACATTTTCCATCCTCTAACTGTGCAAGTTTTATCCCCAAACACTTTTCTGTACACAGAGATTGGTGAATCACACCCATTCCTTATGTGAGGCACAACACACCCCCCACATTGCACTCAGCAGATCAACACCGCAGTGATGGTTTTATTAACATTAAAATCAAATTATTAATGAACAATATCAGCGGCTTCTTTACGTTAATCGTGATTAATTGCACTTCTATTTTGGAAAACAGCCGACCTCCAGCAATGGATGGGAATAACATTTGGTGTTGGCGTCTCTCCTGCAAAAGCTTACAAATAATTTGGTGGGGCAGCTAATTATCTGACAAAGCCAATCAGTCATTAATCTCTTAAGAGATTCCGTTCTTTTATAGAAGTCAATCATTATTAATTTTTTTTTTTTTTTTTTTTTTTTTTTTTTTTTTTTTTTTTTTACTGGATGGACTCTCTGATGTCACCACTCAAAATCAGGTCTGCCTGTCTCAATCCATTGGAGCTGCACCATTTTTTTTTGTTAAAACCAAACATTTCTTGAGTTTTGAACTTCTTAAAGGGAAGTGTGTGCAGAAATTCGTTCCAAAAGTAATATATGTTACATTGAAATGTTTTTTTTTAAATAGGAATTTAATGCTTAGTACATAACCAAGTGGGTTTCAGCCCAAATACCAGAAATTTAGTTTTGATTCTGAGACACACAAAGAGAGTCAAAATAAGAATTATTAAACACTCATCACAGAATTGGTCCATAAAATAGTGGAGAAAACTTCACAAAAGCTGCTCCTATTCTCAGAAGAACACTTCCATATTAATTTTCCTTCCAAAATAGGTCACTCTTTGTTATTAAATAACTATTGCTTGCTTGATTTCTTTTTTTAGAGGAAAACTATGAGGCTGACATGAAACTTGGGAGGTATTTTTGACTGGAATGTGCTTTTAAATGAGACCTACTTCTACTCCTTCTATTTCTTTCCTATTTCTTGCACCGGCTCCTCTTGTTGAACTTTCAAATTCAGGAGGAGATTATGCCCTCATTTATTCCCTCTTGCTCTGGGTTGCTTGCAGAACCTCATTTCCCCCACTCTTCATTCCCATCACTTTTTCAGGAGGAGGTGGGATGAAAGGGGTGTATTTATGGAATCCTTTGTGATTTATTATATATATATATTTTTAAAACGTGTGGAATATTGGATCAGATCCATAGGTGCACATCTGCAGGCAAATTGAGGAGCAGGAGAAGGAAAAGGAGGTTGGCAAATGGAGAACTGCAAGATTTTACAGCATCTCGAGGGCAGGGGCTGTTTTTGCCCAATAGAGATGCAAAAAACGACCAAAACACTGAGTGGAATGCAATGAAACATAAAAAAGTCACTGATTTTATAGGTGAATACACCAAAAGAGGCTTGGATGGAGATTATCCAGGCTGGGGATGTTCTCCTGCAGGAGATGCTCCACCCCACACTCAGATCCCAAATTTCAGCTCCTCCAATGCCCGTGGGCGTTGTGACCCACTGGCAACATCCCTTTGCTCCTCTCTCCACCACCTGCACCCCAGAAATGATGTCCCTGCTCCATCCCAGGTGTTTGAGGATGGGGAATTGATCCTACTTGTCCCTCTCCTGCAATCCCAGAGCCCAAGGACATCCCTGCAAAGGTGGTGCCCATGGAACCCACGGAGCTGCAGAGTTTTACAGCCCACACTTCTGACAAAGTGGTGGCGAAGTGCTTCCCATATCTCTTTTAAAAGCAGCAATTATGGGATTTCCTGCACTTCAGCTGGCAATAAAACACCTGATTGGGGAAGTTTTTTGGGAAACGTCGGTGCTCGGCGTTTTTGGCCTCATAAAGCCTGTTACTGTTCACTCTGCTTTGCCTAACTGCAGGCCAATTAATTTTCCTTTACATTAACTTGCCTGAGCAGGAACACACAACCCCCAAAGGAGTAATGCATTGCTTGCCCTCCTCATTTGCTTCCCCAAATGAGCTGCGGGCACTTCAGGTACCCAGTGCAGCTGTAAATCTCCCGAGCTCTTTAGGAGAGGTGGGATGCAGGTAGGATGAAATCCAAAAATTCCTCTTCAATTGGCACTGGGATTGAGCCATGAGGGAGAATCCTTGCATAGAACTTGTGTTTGAAAAGGGGAAGCTCAACCACATTCCCTGCCTGGGTCAGGAGGCTGGAATGAGATTTTTAAAGTCCTTTCCAACCCAAACCACTCCATAATTTTTTGATTTCTTTACCAGAATCCTCCAGGATCTGTATTAATTCCAAGTGTTGTCAGATCACCTTTATAAATAGGGAACATATCAAGATATGAACAAGGAGCAATTTTCTTGCACCTCTTGCAGCCATGAGGAGGATGATTGCAGAGCATCCATATGGCTCCTCCTCTGTGCTTGGTACAACTCCACCTGGCCCAAAACATTTATTGGATGTAGTATCCCAGGAATTATATGGCCCCTGAGACAGCAGAGCTGGTGTTTCTGCCAGGGTAAGTTATGTTACAGCTAAATAATGTTACAACCCAAAGTTCATTGTGCTACAGGAAATGTGGGAAAAGGTTTAAAGGGATCTTTGCTCTCCCAGAGGATCTATGTTTCTTCACCTTCCATCCCTGCAGTCTAAAAATGTTATCTCTATTACCTCAACAATCTTTTTTTTTTTTTTTTCTTTAAAGGCTTTGCTGGTTATTTCTGTGTGCTTGTAGGTTTTGGTGGCTTTTTTTTTTTTTTTTTCCTCTTTGCTGTCTTTTATGTGTGCATGAGAAATGAATCAGGGCTGTGCAATAAAAGGTATTTCATTAATAAAAGCTTTTCAGATCTTTATTAACCACTAGTGCCATTAGTCAGGGAGAAGAGAAAATTCCTCACAGTCGGAATTCCCAAGCTGATTTTTTTGAGACAGAAAAAAAAAAAAAAAAAAAAAAAAGAAGGAAAAAAACTGTTGCAATAAAAAAAAAAAAAGGTGGAAAATTCCAAGCTGCTGCCCACACTGCTCCACGATTGTGTTACTTACATTTTACCTGATGAAAGCAAACTCTGGCTGTAAATGTGAAACAACAGGATCTGAAGCAGAAGTGCTGGTGCCTGGCCCACAGTGGAACCATTTCCCCCACACAGATTGCAGTTATTGCCAGCACACCCTTCTGCTTTCCCCTCAGATTCTGTATTTCTGTGACTAACCACGCACCAAAGAGCTTCACGCAAATGCTTCATTAAGGAACTTTTGATTAGTCATGAAGGCTCTACAGCCACCAGGAGATTTGCTGAATATTAAAAACTTCTCCTGTTCCACCTTACCATGAAAAAGGTTGACATTATTTAATAGGGACAAACAGTCACGTCTTCCCTACAGTCATTGTTTTGGAATGTAAAATCCAGTATCACACTAAGAAATATTTGTCTTAATTTCCTAATTAATTTCCTCTTTTTCATCCTCAGTATTTACTTAAATGTCATATTTGTTTCTTAAACACAGGAAGACACAGAACCATCTCTTCATTTGTGATCCCTACACCAAACTCTATTTTTGGGCAATTCCTGGACTCCTGCTGAGGCTGTGCAGCAAAACGTTCTCATAAACACTTGGCCCTGCAAAGTAATTTTTCTCTTTTAGGGTGCAGGAGAATTCTTAAAGATATTGTGTTCTTTAAAGGAGGAGAAATCCCAAATGTTGGATGCTCCATGAGCTAAAGAAAATGGTTTTTATGAGCTGGTTAACATGGCAGAGTTAACTACAGCTAATCAAACACAGGCAAGAATGATCATGGTATTTTGGGGACAATAATTGTGAAGAAAATGAACCCCAAGTTGTCAAAGATTTGGAGTTGGACTTCAACCTCTGGCACAGGATTTGGTTTTAGATGGACTGAGAGTCTTATGATGATCCTTGTGGTGATAGTTGAAACCTTGAGTGAAGAGCCACAGGAAAAATACTGTGAGGAAAATATTCTGGTGCTCCAAAAGTGAGGATTACATTGAGGTACCACAGGATGGAGAGAGGCTTTTTTTTAACAAACTATTCTAAATGCCTCAAACAACCCTGCTTTGTAGACGCTGATTAAATTACAGTGAGGACAGAAACCAAATATTTGATTTCTCTTGGTAGTTTTCCCTTACTGGGAGGACTTCAGACATCCCTGGTGGTGCTCTCTGACCCTTTGTACCCAACGGGAAGGACAAAACCCATGTCGTGTTGTCCTTCAATGGAGCTGCTGGAGCTGAACACACACAAATTGGAGACACCTCCTGACACTGGAGACACCTCATTCCTGCACAAACAGGAGCTGATTTCCCACTAACTGGGATCATTTCCTTGTTACAGTTCTGCCTGCTTTATTTTGGCTGAGGTCAGGATGAAAGGCACGGGAAATGTAGAATTGTGTTCGGTCTTGGTTGTTTGTTATATTTCATCTATTTACAGTATTTACAGCTGGAGAAACGAGGCAAAATGGAGAGCTTCTAGCTTTTACCAAGGCTATTTAAGAGATAATCACCCAATACCAAAGTGACACCTTTATTATTTATGCTTTTGACCCAATAATGACAATTCAATGTTTGCAATGCAGACATCTTCCACCCCATTAGAGAAAACCACTCAAATCCATGAAGAAGATGGAAGAAGAAGGTGAAGAAGAAGAACTCAGACAACACCCTGAATCGTCCATCTTGGCCCACACACATCACTATTTACCAAAACCCCAAACCTGAGTTTTCACCCCGTGAGATCACACAACACCATCCCAGCTCCACACCCACGACCCCAGTGCCGTCACTCAACCTGGGGAGCCTGTCCCAAGGTCTCAGGTCAAATGTGGTGTTTGCTTGAGAGTCAGCACCCTTCAGTTCAGAAAACTGGAAATTTTCACCCTCCAGAATTCCAATATTTTCTCAGGTTCAATGGACACATTCCTTATTCATGAACTTGAGACAAAGGAAGGCCCACGGTGTTTGCAATAAACTTTGTTTTTTGCCTGCAGATAAAGCAGCCAGTATTACATCTGCAGCAGGACCAGCCACAGCCTCTATCCTATTGATTTTCCATGCTGCTGCAGATCAGGAATATTGTCTGCTCCTGCCCAGCTGGAGGTGTTGGGTGAATTTCCAAGATTTAAATATTTATTGCTCTTTCAGTAATTTCTCAAAGTTTCCCTGAGTTTTTGCAACTTGTCTGATCTCCGCCTGTGGGGAGGAAAACTTTTAAAGCTGCCAAAAGCCAAAGTATTTTTAGAGAGGGCATCATGTATTGATTATTGCCAAATCTCTGTGGACTAAGACACTATGTTATTGTCAGCATTTTTATTGCTGCCACTGCTTTTTCTTTAATGGTTACAAGTGAGTCTAATATATTTTAGGCCAAACTCTTCTACCAGCTAGAAGCCACCGAGAACTTTTCATAAGAACCATGCACAGCTTCAAGAGGCAGAAAAATGAATATATTTGCTGTGTTTCTGTTTCTATCAGCCATTGCAGTAGAAGAAGAAATGCTATTCCTGTTTGTTTTGACAAGCAAAGAGAATAATCTCATTCTTCTCTTGATCTCGCCATCCCTTCACAGATTACAGTTATCTCATATGTAATGTAAAAGTCTCATAGACATTGAAATGCGTGAAGGGGAGGCAGGAACAGATCTCCCAGGGTGCATGGAAAGAGGAATTTGTCAGGGGAATTGGGCCCAGAAAACACAAGGATAATTTGTGCACGATGAAGACTCTGCACATCTCATCTGGAAAATGTTCAATGAGAGTTCAATTTGATGGATATGTAAAGGCAGAGCCCTCCTTGTCCTGCTCCCCTCTCTCTACAGCTTGGTCAATATTGACCCTCTCAAAACCAGCTCTGCACAAAGCACGAGGACAAAAGAGACATCAGGTCTTGGGCTCAGATCATTCGTGGTCCTGTGGTGGTTGAGGGAGCTGGGGAAGGGAATGGAGCTCCAGGAGGGGCTGAGGGAGCTGGGAAGGGGCTCAGCCTGGAGAAAAGGAGGGTCAGGGGGACCTTGTGGCTCTGCACAAGTCCCTGATGGGAGGGGACAGCCAGGGAGGGATTTGGGATCTTGTCCCAGGGAACAGGGACAGGAGGAGAGGGAACGGCCTCAGGCTGGGCCAGGGGAGGCTCAGGGATATCAGCAGCAATTTCTCCATGGAAAGGTTGTTAAAACATTGGAACAAACTGTCCAGGGATGTTTGGAGTCCTCATCCCTGGAGGTATCCAAGGAATTCCTGGATGCATCTCTCAGTACCCTGGGTTGGGGACAAAGTGGAGTTTGGGCACAGCTTGGACTCCATCACCTTGGAGGGCTTTTCCACCCTTATTGATTCTGTTATTCTGTGATCTTCGTGGCCAGCAACATTTTATTTCTACATTTATCTTCATGAAACAGCTTTTTATCTCTCCTGCTTTAGTTTATTCAAGAAAAGGAAATTCATATCAGAAATGTTCTCCTTTTTTTTCATGCCATAATTTGGCACAGACCCTGACATTAAGCAGACCTTTTTTTTTTAGATCCTGACAGCACATTTCTGTTCCCAAACAGCCCCAGATAAGCAAGGCCACTGCTGATGAGAGCCTTATCTGTGGTGTTTCTGTCAGAGAAAGTGCAGTGCAACACGGGTCAAGTAAGCCAGGGTTTGTGTGAGAGAAAGGGAAAATTAATTGCAAAGCCCAGCTTTACAACATCTCCAATAATGAACTCGTTCAGCTCACTGTTCTCTCTGATGCTGAAATTCAGGAGGCTGGGGCTGAGCCTGCTGTGCTCCAGCTGTGTGCACAGCATTCCTCCCTGCAGGAATAAATGGGATTTTTATTCCTTCCTCTCCTCCCTCTGGGTCAGGGCAGGGGGGTGTCAGTAACAGATCAAAAACAGGAGCCTGAGCACACCCAGATTTCCTGCTGCAGCTCGGACGTGCCATTCCTGTGCCTCAGTGTCCCCCGGGGAACACCCTGGGACACAGGGAGGGCACTGAGGGAGTCCTTGGGAGAGGGGCAGGAATGCTGCAGCTGCTCCCCAGAGCACAGAACCGCCCCAGAGATGAGGTGTGAGGAGAAACGAGCCCCACTTGAAAGGACTTGGAGAAAACTGACAACTGCTCGAGTTACTGGGTCAGTGGGGATAGAGAGGAGAGAGGCTTCTCTGCTCCATGCCAAGGAAAACCCTTGGAAAATGGGATGGGAATTACCCAGGTACACACATCACCAGCACTGGAAAATATTTATTCTCCTTTCCTCTTGTGTTTCCTCTAAGGGGCAGAAACACAGAATGAGAGCTGGAGCTGTACAGACTCCAAAGATTTTAAAACCCCATTTGGCTGATCTGATCTGCTCTGGGGAGCACCTTTCCAACACCTCTGCCGTGTCCAAACCTGACACTGTCATCGTGCTCATCCCTGCAAATAATCTGATCAATATAATCAATCTGATCAACCCCCCAGATTATTTTAACATATTATATTTATCAGATTATTTTAATCAACTTCTGGGCAAAATCAGATTATTATGTTTAACAGATTATTTAAACCAACTTCTGGGCAAAATCTAAACACTTCCATCCATTTTGCACACCCAGCGAGCAGTTACAGAGCCAATACCACGGATCACATTGTGAGAGTCCTCACTAAACTCTGTATAATGCACAGCACAGGCCAGCAGGACAATTCTGAATTTACTCAGCAGAGTTTTCTCCTTTCTGCATTTGTTGCACACACCAACTTTGTACAAATAACATTATTTTCATGTTTGTTTGGGTTTTTTTGCCTTTGCTCGTTATTCCCAGCGGCTTTTTTTAGTGCTATTTTGCCATTTCTCACAAGTTTCTCTGTGCTGTAATTATGCCACTCTGCTTTCCAAATATACTTTTTTTTTTTTTTTTTTTTTTTTGGTACTGAAATAGAAAAGGTTGGGGCTGCACGAAGAAAGGGAGAATAATTTTCACAGAATTATTTTGGCGACTTCAGGGACTGCACACAACATTTTTACAGCTTCCCATAGATTTCCCTTCTCCCTGCGCTCGCACATGTTTGGAAATCACTCAGGCAATACGACATCCCGAATATCCCAGCCTAGGAAAAGCAACTGCTGTGCCTACAGGAGTGGATATTTTGCATGAGACAAGTGGTTATTGTCAACGAGGCTGGGAAATAACTCGCCTGAACATTTCCAAGCTGGCTCCAGCTCTGTGTATGCAACACGAGCAGTGATGGAGTAGTTACAACATTTCTCCAGCAGCACAGCTCCCTGCAGACATCAGCAGGTTTTATCAGGCTCACAGGGAACGTTCCCACTGTTTATTGCACTGGGGAAGTTCTGCCTCCAACAGCTCAGGCCGGACCAGGCTTTTCAAAAGGCCCGATTCTTGAATTTTTTATTTGAATGCTTTTTGACTGGGTGGGTGTGAAGGTTTTTTTTTTTTTTTCTGGTAGATTTTTATAAGAAGCAAACGAGGAGGCAAAACATTTCCCAGAGACTTCTGGAACCTCCATAATTTTATATCACTTTGGGGCTGAAATGTGCAGACAAGGCGATTAAGCACCATAAGAAATGCCATATAAGATAAAAACACCAAGAACTGAATTCCTAATATTCTGAGCAGATTTTGGGGCTGGTGATATTGCAAGCTACAAACTCCAAGATAAACCAAGAGCAATCCACTGCAGCTGTCTGCACCAAGGTGGAGATTTGGGGCGATCTCCTTTAAAATCTCAGTTCATCAGTATGGAAGGCAGCTCTCCTGCCTCAGCTCGGAACTCTCCCTCCAGCAAGGTTAGAGAGTGGCATTATAATTTCATTACAAGGCACGGGATGAGCCCAGCATTCCTGATGTGGAACCCAAGGCACGAGGAGGTGTCTCCGATCAAACCGCGGCGAATTGCGCAGCCCCGTTAAAATCCTGACTCAGAACTTTGTGCAGCAAAAAGGCTCCAGCTCCAGCCCAGCCTTTCCCAGCAAAGCTCTTATTCCTGTGGAGAACTCTCAGCTGATTTTAAGAGGGCTTTGCTGCTGAGATGTTTGTTGAAATTAAAACCAGGAGAGGAGTTTAGCAGAGGGCACCCAGCTCTCCTGGCAGAGGTTCAGCTCTCACATTCACTCTCCATGCTCTGGGGCAGAGATGAGATCCTGCTCAGCACAGCACCTCTGCCTCTCTCTGAGCCCTCAGCTCATTTCCTGGCCAGGGGACAGGCCTGTCACTGTGCCAGCCTGGGGAGGAGATGTTTCTGCCAGGGAAATTCTGTGGAACGTGATCCAGGCATGGCATTTCTGCCGTTCCCTCCCATTTCCCGCTCAGCCTCATCCCAGGATAACTCTGTCAACACTCCTCGGAGCACAGTGGGGACAGAAATCAGATCTCTGACTCCTCTTCCTTCCAGGCACCTGCTGGATGCAGGATTAGAAGGATAACAAGCTAAACCTTCCCCTGTCAGGTCTGCAAGAGGAACTTGCAGGCCAAATATCTGATCCCACACAGGGTCCAGGATTGCAGTGATCCTGCCCATGGCGATTTACTCACACACATGAGATAAAAAAATGAATAAAGATTAAACAAAAAATCCATATTTTGAAGTCACATCCCAGCAGGTGATCTCCACAGGCTCCCCACTGGGCTTGGCAGTGTCACACATCCCTGGTTGTGAGATGGGGAGAGGTTTGGGTTGTCCTACTGTGGGGTTTGTCACCATCCACCACTCCTGACACAAATCCTCAGGAGGAGGATGGAACTGCTGAGGACTCATGAGACCCTCCTGCAGCATCTCATGATATATAATTGACATCACAAAATTATTTGGGTTGGAAGAGGCTTTAAAGTTCATCTCATTCCTCCCCTGCCGTGGGCACCTTCCACTAGACCAGGTTGCTCCAGGCCCCTTCCAGCCTGGCCTTGGACACTTCCAGGGATGGGGCATGAGGAATTTGAGGTGTCCCTAAAAGCAGAGGCCTCACCTTTTCTAATAAGAAACTGCTCCAAAATAAATGAAACCAATTATTAATAAAAGGCAGATCTCAAAGGTGTTAAATCCAGATTATCCATCCCAGATGAGGAGGACTAGAGGCAGCTGATGGTAAAAGATTTTGGTCTCTGAGTTCTCAGCTGGAATAGCCTGGCTGAGCTGGTGGCTGTATTATAACACCATTTGCAGACACTGTGTGGAATCACAGGCATAATAAATCCAGGGAAAGAGCTCCCGAAATCGAGAGGGAAATTTGCACTTCATTGAATTCAGTGTCAGCTTCCATTAAATTCAAAGGGACAGGAGAGTCTTCACGGGGTTACTGAGCATCTGTAAACACTTCCAAGCGTGCCCCAAGTTACAGGTTTATTTTTCAGTTCAAAAAAAAAGAAATTGGCCAGGCGAAGAAACATTTATTTCTTATTACAGAAATAGGAGAGCAAAGAAGAACAAGCCAAGAGGCTTTGTAAGTGAGCAAAGACATCCAAAAAACTGATCTAAATATTGTGATATTTGGGGTGATATGCAGTCTAGGAACCTCATTGGATGTGGGGAACCTTATTTTATTATTTTTTTACTGCTCTTGGCAGCACATTTTCATTCCAGGGCACTCAGAGGCATTTGACATCCCCACATTTCATGTCTGATGTGCTTCAAGTTAAGGCTCTGGATTAATGGGCACATTCACAGGAGCTCAGGATGGTTCAGGTTGGAAGGAATCACTTGGTCCAACCCTTCTGCTCAAGCAGAACCACCCAGAGCCTGTTGCCAAGGCCAGCTTGGATGGGGACTTTGGGAAACTGTGTCTAGTGGAGTGACACCCCTGCCCAGGGCAGTGGGGTTGGAAGGAGATCATCTTTAAGGTGCTTTCAAAACCAAAAGATTCCATAATTGTGGAATTGTGTCCAGACACCTTTTGAATAATTTCAAGAATGGAGACTCCAGAACCCCCCTGGTTTCACCATCCTCACAATAAATGTGTGTTTAGTCACCCACTCTCACCGTGAATTTGTGAATTTGGTCACTCTCACAGTAAATTTGTGTTTGGCCACTCTCACAGTGAATTTGTGAATTTGGTCACTCTCACAGTGAATTTGTGAATTTGGTCACTCTCACAGTGAATTTGTGTTTGGCCACACTCATAGTAAATGTGTGTTTGGCCATGCTCACAGTGCATTTGGTTACCCTCACAGTGAATTTGTGAATTTGGCCACCCTCACAGTGAATTTGTGTTTCCTGATGTTCCTGGGTTTCAGGTTTTGCCCACTGACTCCTGGTCTGGAACCTGTTGTTCCACCACTGGAACAATCCTGGCTGTGTCACCTTTGCCCCCTCCCTTCAGTGATTTACAAACTGGTCACACCTCAGCCTTTCCTCCTCCAGGCTGAGCAGCCCCAGCTCTGTTTGGAGACTTCCCCCTCCTCATCAAAAGGCAAACTGTCAGTTCCTCTGCAGGCAGGGCCAGCAGGATCGCTGGGGTTTGTGTTAATTAATCACAACTTTGAAATGAGGGAAAAAAAACCCCACATCCCTGTGATGAGGTTAAAGAGCTCTTGTTCAAATAAAGCCTCTTGCTTAAATATCACAGGGAGGAAAGAAGAGATGAAAGTTAGGTAAATATTTCAGTGGTAAAGCAGGTTTAAAGGCTCTCCCTTTCCCAGCAGAAATAGGAGAGACAACTGCTGCAAAAGTGAACTTGGCACCTCACTCCTTTCTAAATCTTCCTGGGGAATGTTGTGGTCACCAAAGCATTGCAATTCCTGAGCCTGTGTGTCTTACTCATACCTTCAGCTATAAATAAATGCTTAATTGTTCTGGAGTGTGTGTGTGCCTGAGCCCAAGCACAACCTGTGGATCTGCTGCTGAAAGGGCTGGGGCTGGCTCAGCTGCTAAATTAGGGTTCATTTTAAAGCCCACAAACAAACCCCAACTGCAAGGATTGCAGGCTTCAGTTATCCTTTAGATGAGGATTTTAGTGCAGAATATTGAAACAGCTGGCAGCGAAAAAAATTTAGGGAATGAAAGCAGAGGATGACTTAAAATAAAACCATAAAATTTCCTTAATCTCGGGGTTTCATTGCTATTGAGACCTCAAAGGACAGACACAAGAGCTGGGGAAAGAAAAATAAAGATATTACTTAGTGATCAGTGAGAGATACTAATGAATGGCAAAATGAAAATTAGCTCAGTGTTTTTCTTATGTGAATTTGGATTGAAACTGGAGAGTAAAAAGCGCCACAATCAGCTGAGCTCTGGATTCTGATGCAGAACAAAATTGTCTGTGTTCATATGGTGGGTTTTAATAATCTAAATATTGACCAGGATAACTGTTATACACACACACACAGAAAAGAAAGGTTGATTCAAGGGAACCATCTTCTTTCCAAAGATTTTCTTGATAAACAGGTTTTTATTTTTCCTTTGGCACATTTAATGGAGTTCTTTGCTGTGGGCATTGGGGATGGCACATCCCAGGCTGGAATATTCCCTGGGACCAGAGAAGGGAGCAGCAGAAAGTTTTCTTGCATGTGAAAAACAAGGTTCACTTTTCTGGTAAATTTTAAGAAATAGGTTTAATAAAAAATAAAACAATAAGGGGATGAAAAAAAGCAAAGTAAGGCTGGCCGGGTGACTTGACATTCAGCCAAGTCCACAACTTGCTATTTCAGAGTCCTTCTTTAAATACTCCTTTTATTGCATCAATCTTGTCTTTTTTACAATCTAGTTTCCATATTCCAGGAAGTGTTTAGCACAGCTCTTCCTTGGGTCTGCCTTTTTAGAGCCTGTGTGTTCCTTGGCTGTGTCTCCATTATCACCTCCAGCTTGGGCCTTGCTCCAGCCTTTCTTCAGATGGGAGATGCTGATAGTTGGTTATCAATAGCAGAGTCTTCTTTATGTGTTCACTGGATGTTATCCCAACCAAACAGACAATTTAAGCAATTACTATATCAATTCCTACCACCATGCCTAATTTTCTTTACTAATAGAAGAAATAAAAACTGATATCTTTACTACAACATTATCAATTATATAGCACACATTTTGTGAAAAGCCAATTTTATAATATACACTTATAATACACTTATAATATTTCATCAGGGAGGTGGAGGAGAAGGGGAACTGCAGCATCAGCAGCTCTGCACCTCTGTGGTGATGTCCTGGAGGTGCCATCCATCAGGACTGAGCTCCTCCTGAGGCTTTGGATCACTCCAGGTCTCAGAAGCAGCCGAAATCTCTGACTGGGGGAACATAAAGTGAAGCCAGGCAGAGCAGCCCTGATCCCCAAACAGCACTTGAGGAGTTCCATAACTCAACCAGAAACATCACAATCAGCTGAGCTCTGGATTCTGATGTAGAAAAAAATTGTATGTATTCATATGGTGGATTTTAATAATCTAAATATTGACCAGGATATCTGTTATACACACACATATACACATAAAAGAAAAGTTGATTCAAGGGAATAGTTCTTCTCTCCAAAGATTTTCTTGATAAACTAGTTTTTTCTTTTCCTATTGCACATTTCATGTTAGTGACAAACACAGATCTGCAGTTCTTTGCTGTGGGCATTGGGGATGGCACATCCCAGGTAGGAATATTCGCTGGGACCAGAGGAGGGAGCAGCAGAAAGTTTTCCTGCACCAAGGAGGTGGAGAAGAAAGAGAGGTGGAGGAGGTGGAGGAGGTGGGAGATGAGAGGAACTGCGGTGTCAGCACCTCTGTGGTGGTGCCCAGGAGGTGCCATCCATCAGGACTGAGCTCCTCCTGAGGCTTTGGATCACTCCAGGTCTCAGAAACAGCCAAAATCCCTGACTGGGGGAACATAAAGTGAAGCCAGGCAGAGCAGCCCTGATCCCCAAACAGCACCTGAGGAGTTCCATAACTCAACCAGAAACATCACAATCAGCTGAGCTCTGGATTCTGATGCAGAAAAAAAATCTCACGCCTTTATTGCCAACCACAACTCATCCCTTCGTGTTTTATTTTACAAATTTTCCATTTCTTGCCTCGGTTATACCAAAACGACCTCCAGTATTTCACCTGCACTTCACCAAGTGTTTCCAGGCTGATCCTGCACTGGCTTTTCTGTGTCAGACAATTGAACAATCAGATTACCCTGGAGCTGTTAAGAGCCCCGTGAGGCGAGGAAGTGTGAGCTATTTAAGAACTAAATGTGAAAAATGGCAAATTGTATGCTACCGGCTAGGTCTGAAGGAGAAAAAAAAAAAGGAGGAATAAGTCAATGTGATTAGACAGGACTATATTCAATAAGCACAATTTTGGTTGGAAGTTGTGCAAGAAGGATTTTATTCCTTTGCAGGTTTTCCTTTGGATTGTAGAACATCCCTCTGCTCTGCAAGATGCATTTTGCTTTTCCTACCCTCATGTTTATAAGAATAATCTGATTGAAAAGAGCTGGATGCACAGAAATGAGAATTTCTTGGTTTTTTACGACACAGATATTAAAATGGATTCTCTATATTAATATCTGCAAAGATTATTTATACAAGAAGTGCCCAATCAATCATTTTCCAAGCAGAAAAGCTGTCAGGAAGAAAAACCTTGCATTAATGATAATTCTTTGGCAACTCTGCCACAGGTTACTCTGGAATGAGAATTTGTTGAGTTCATTTGAGTGGGCACAGCTCAAAGCCGTTACTTTAAGCAGCTGGTAACTTTGGCCAAAGGACTAAGTGAGCATTTGCACAGAAAAAAAACTGAATAAAATCAACTGCAATGCCTCTGTTCGGCTGCGTTTTATTGATGGGGATTAACCAAGTCCTCAGTTCTGAACAAAATCTGTGGTTAAAAATGCAAATATTAACAGGAGAATTACCAAATCACCAACTGAGGCACCGGAGGTTTAAATGAGAGTCTCCTTCTGCACAAACTCTGGAGAAACTCAACAGTGTCAGAGAGTTCCTGGTAGAATAAATGACTGGAATTCTTATGGGTTATCCTGGTCATAATAAATTCATTAAATCCAGCTTTTAAACACCAAAGTTCTGTTCCAGTTGCCAAACTTTGGCTCCTCAGTCCCCAAAATGCTCCATAGCATTTCCATAGCACCAATATTTCTGGTTTGTACAATTTAAAAGCTCGAGTTTATCTCCCTAAAAATTCTCCCACTCTGGAATTTATTTAGGTTGCACTGGAAGTCTGAATCTGGCTTAGAAGGGAGTGGGAAATTTGCAATGGAGAATATTCAGTAACTTGTGGGTGATGTGCTCATAAAATGAGAAAAGCTTTATACCAGAAAATAGTTTTTTAATAATATTTACACAAAATACAGCAGAAACCGTGGTTTTAATAGAACCTCCAGCACGGAAATGCAATCAATGTTTAATATTGGGGGAAAAAAAAATCCAAGTGTTTATGGTGTTAAAGATGAAGTTAAAAGAATTTACCTGACTGCCCATTTCCATTGAAATTTAACTCAATGACAAATTATTAAGATGTTCTCGTGAAGCCCAAAGGATTGCAAGGAAAATGTAAAAAAAAAATACTTTTAATTACAGCCTTTTGTACCATTATCTATATATTTACAGAAGCAGCTATACCCTAGAGAAAGATGGCAAGTGTTTGCATGAAGGAAGGTGAAGGAGGTCGCAAAAATTGCACATTCTGTGGAAAATGGGGAATGTGGGCACTGTAATTAATGGATCAAATTGCCAGGGAATTGTAGAGAGGATCAGAGGGTAAAAAGATAATTAGCAGATCAAAGGGGAAGGAGGCAAGTGCTGAAATAAAGTGGTGGTAATAGAAACAGCTAAAGAGGAATTATTGACCAATAATTGTATTGCTTTGGGCAATGTCTGCTTTGATAGAGCTGTTATTAAGGAGGTTTTTAATGCACTAATCTGTTTTTATACAAGTGGAGTTATGAGTGTCAAATGCCATGAGTTCACTGCAGAGCTCTGACTGTAACCTGCTTTTTTGGGAGTTTGTAACCAATGCCAGTGGGAAAGGAAAGGAATTCAGGCTGTAGGGGTTGGATACATGGCTAAGGAATCTTCCTTTAAATGAAGAAATAACATAGAGAGGGATTTTCGGGGATTTGGGGGCATTTTTGTTGAATCAAAAGCAATTTCAGAGTTTATTCTGCAGTGGGGGAAATGTTGGGTTAAAGCCTCCACTGCTCTGAGTTTATTCCTTTCCCTGCAGGCTGAGTTTTGTCTGAGATCCCTCTTTGCACTCTGGACTAACAAATCCCAGCCCTGGGAGCTCCTGGAGAGGTTTGTTGTCAAGACCCCTCTCTAGAAAGGAATTTTTGGATGTGCTGGTCTTAATATTGAAATAATACCTACTCTGAGTGTGGATAAGGGTGGGAAGTGCCACAGTGGATCAGATTTATGGGACAAGGACGAAAATTTGTCCAGAGCCTCGTTGAGCAGAGGATCCTCAGGTGGGCTGCAGACACTGCCAGTTTTTCCAGGGATTGGCAGAGGAAAATTTTGGGTTCAGAGTCCATTTACTCACAAGTAACAGCAGCATGGAATATGCAAAGGAAATGGCTTTTCTGGTTGGCACCTGATGGATTTTCCTCTGCAGAGAGCAGCAGATAAACACAATTTTGTTCACATCTTCACTCTCCCATTTGGCTCATCATTAAGAGAAATCTGTGGAAAAATGAACCTACTGAGGGGTGGAATTTTCTTTGTTAAATAGTAAATACCTCCCAGATAATGAAGTGATAAGGAAGATTGAAAATGTCACTCAAAGGAGCTCTTGTGTTTCTGCTGAAGGCAATGACAAAACTTTAATTAAAGTCACCCAATGAGCAAGAAGTGGGAATCTTGTCTCATTCCCAGAGATAGATGGATACAGGAGTTTTATGGAATGGAGGCAGCAGGGAGTGTTTGTGGGTAAAAAATTGTGATTTTGGTTTGTAATAATCATTTTTGCGACCCAGAATTCCACCTGCAGTGAAAGCTCCAGGGTCAAGATCTTTTTAAGAGCAGAGATGGGGGAAATTCTAATTGTGCTCATCACTGTAGCACTGAAAATGAGATGTGAAATGGGTTGAAGGTGTAGATAAAAATATGCTGAAAAATAAAATAGGAGCTATTTCTTTTCTTTCCACAGTTATAACTCTTAATTCAAAAATAAAATAATTTAAATCTATTTCCTTCAGGTCATGAAAAAATGAGGCATGGTTTGGGTTATTTAATGACTGATGTAACTTCTGCTAACTGTACCTATAAAATCTCTGTAATTAGCGAGTGAGAAAAGTTTAATATTTCAGAAGTATCTCTTTGGGTGTGTAATTTCAGCTGCTTCTCACAGCCCTGAATCAGGTCCTTTGAATTACTTTCTAAACAATCCTGGATAAATGATCAGTCACATCTTTTGTTGCTTTTTCTGGGTGAAAAACCTTAATTTTCTCACATGTGAGATGATAAAATCAGATCAGTATTAAAATGCAGCTGAAATGTAACTATTTTGTAAGAAAAAAAGGTGCTGCACAGGCTGTGCTGGAGAGAGGCTGATGAGGTGATTAAACATCCTGCAAGCAGGAATTTCATTTGGAAGATTGAGAGCTGTGATGAGAACTCCTCTCTGCCTACACACTTTTACTGTTTCTCACCCTAACTGAGGGCTTATAAAGAATTTATAAATTAAAAAAAATATATATATATATAAAAATTAACCCCAGCACTCCCAGACTTACACTTTTCACACATGATGGATAAAACATTAATTCCTGCAACCAGGGCATGTATTGAAACGGAACAGAGTGTGAAAGATCAGGGGCTGGTGTTCTTTTCCAGGCAAATATATGGATTTGGAAGGAATAGATGGATAATTTGCAATACAACGATGATTTAGTGCAATAATAATTTCCTGGCTAACTCCAGGGCCTTGAAAAGAACGCCAGGCTTTTCAAAAAGTGATACATGTAACGACCAAATTCAGTAAATCCAAAAAAAACCCAGCACCCACAGCCTCTGGCAGTGTCCTCAAGCTGTCAGGGAGGGAACTTTTATCACTGTTCACTTTGTGCAGGAATTAAAGTTCATTTTTCCTCCTGTTTCCCCCCAAACCAACACATGGCCAAAGCCTCAGTTAATCTCACCTGCAATCCAATTAAAAGCCTCTTATAACTTTGCACCTGCACTAATTGCAGATTCACATCACTGCTTGGCAGTCATTAAGTCCAGGAGTTAAAGTTTTGATGAGTGCAGCTAATCTGGTTTATCAACAAAGCGCTGCTGAGGTTCCCGTGCTGAACCAGGATAATCAGCAGGGGTCAGGCAGGAATTATCTTGTCTCGCCAAGCATTTAAAAAAACCCGACTAATTATGTTTGTTCATAATAAAAGTTGGACCCAAAACAAGCGAAATCCGAGGGAAAAAAAAAAAAAAGCTTTGGAACTTTTTGCTGTGAATAACTCATTTGGCCGAGGTGCTGATTTATATCAGGAGGTTTTATTCTTTAGTTAAAAAAAAACAGGATTGTGTGGGGTTGTGTTTTCAAAGTGTAGATGGATGAAATTCCATCTCCATGCTGATGACAAAGGCTGGGAGGCAGCTGCTGCTGGACCTGTGATTCTCTGGATATTTGTGTTGGACCTGTATTTCTCTGGATATCTTTGTTTGAGTAAAAACAAAGGTTAAACCACTTTTTGAAGGTTTTACTGGTTGGACCTGTAATTCTCTAGGTATCTGTGTGAATGGATGTTTATTCCCTAAGAAACACACAGAGTGATCCTCCCACCTCACAGAGCCAAAGTTGTTAAATAACAACCTGTTGCCAAATTCCTGCTGTAGATCCCAAATCTGCAGCATCCAAACAGTCTAAAATTCAATATTTTACCAGATTTATTTTTTTTTCAAGAAGTTTCTTTATGCTCACCCACCTAGAGCTGTAGATAAGGTTAAATAAAAACAGAACATGGAGAAAGAGAGAAATATTTGTAATTTAGCCAGGAACTGTTTTGGTTTTGGGTGGGGTTTTGTTTGTTTTTTTTTTTTTTTTTTTTTTTTTTTTTTTTTTTTTTTTTTTTTTTTTGTTTTTTTTTTTTTTGTTTTGTTTTGTTTTGTTTTTTGGTTTTTTTTTGGTTTTTTTTGTGTGGTTTTTTTTTTTGTTTTTTGTTTTTGTTTTTGTTTTTTGTTTTGTTTTTGTTTTTGTTTTGGTTTTTGTTTTGGTTTTTTTGTTTTTTCTAAAGGATTCTTGCTCCCAATTCACCCTGAGTAAATCAGCACACCTGTGGCATGTGGAACAGATGGAGCAGGCATGGCAAACACCTCCAGCTGCACAGATCTGTCCCACAGGTGCTGGGCTCAGCCTCTGCCTGGCCAAGGGCGCTGGGGCTTTGGCAAATGCCCAGAATTCCAGAGGCTGGAGGAGAAAAGACAGGGAGAAAGGAGTCAGCTGGCAGCAGCGTCTTCCAGAGCAGCCCCCAAGCCTGAGCCAAACCTGCCCAGCTCATTCCTCACCCCGTGCTCTGAATCGCTGTCAAATTCCCAAACTCATTTGGCAGTTCAGGGGGAGGGATTTTTGGCTGGAGTTGTTGGAACAGAGACACTGGGATACTCAGGGCCTCAGTGGATGGTGTTAAACCCTCCCATGGTTGGTCATTCTGGGGCAGATGCTCTTGTGTGAGGTCTTTTAGTTCCTTCTCCCTTGTTTGTTTGGGTTCTTTTCACACCTTATTTTTTATCACATCCATTTTCTGCCACAGTTGCTTCTCCACCTTGGTTGTGGTTTTTTTTCCACTTCTCCTCTTTGATGCCCTTCCCTTCCCTTCCCTTCCCTTCCCTTCCCTTCCCTTCCCTTCCCTTCCCTTCCCTTCCCTTCCCTTCCCTTCCCTTCCCTTCCCTTCCCTTCCCTTCCCTTCCCTTCCCTTCCCTTCCCTTCCCTTCCCTTCCCTTCCCTTCCCTTCCCTTCCCTTCCCTTCCCTCCTTTTTTTTTGGTGCATATATTTTTTTCTTTCCTCCTTGTTAATTTCTAGTTTTTTGTTTGTTTTTCTCTTTTTAACTCCTCTCCTTGGTAGTTTTTTTTTTTTTTTTGGGGGGGAGGGTGGATGTTTCTGTTAATTTTGTTGGTTTTTTGGCAGGTGTGGCTTTTTATTTGGTTGGTTTTTGGTGTGGGTTTTGTTCAGTTTTCTAATTTTTATTTTTTCCTTTCTTCTCTATTTTTTTTTCCTCCTTATTTATTTTCCTCTCCTTTTTTGGGGGGGTTTATTTTCTCCCTTGTGCAATTTCCCCCCCCTCTATCTGAGGAGGACAGTGCCAGTCCCAGGGACAGCCCAGACTGTTCTCCACTCCCTGGACACGCTGCAGGTGTAACTCAAGCAGGGTGACGTTTGTTATGTCCCTCTAAATAGCTCTGCTGATGGTGCAGAACTGGTGCTGAGCCAGGAGAAATGATAAAACATAAACAAGCCCCAGAAGAACGACGTGGTGATGTTGATGGAGAGAAATTTATATCCCTCCTCTTGTCCGTGTTATGTTCAGATTAATCCACTTGGTATCTGTGTGTTATAAAAGCCAAACCCCTCGGAAATGATCTGCTGAAAATTAATTTTATAAACTAATTTTCTCTCCAAAACTCTAATTCAAATAATATTTTTTTCTGTTTAAAAAAAAAAAAAAAAATTAAATTTCTTCTGTTGAAAAGACACCTTTCCAGCTATGAGTGGGGATGAGCTGTCTCCTCATGAAGATTTAACTGGGTACATAAATCCATGTGTTTATAGAGCAGAAATCTCTGCTGTATAAATAGACTGAGCCTCTACTGACCAAAGAAGGCCAAAGCCCAGCCTTCCACTCCAGCAGAAATTGGCCTTTTTTAGTGTGGTAACATTGGAGTGAGGGCCAAGGTTTGGGATGGTGAGGACTCAACTTCCACTCCAAAAAATCCAAGTTCTGAGGGGATACAAGTTAGGAGGGTGATATCTGCAACTGGGAGGAAGCCTGGAAATTTTGGGAGGGTCTAAGTTGTGTTAAGAGACAATTTTGGACTCTGTTGAAAGCCAGAAATCTTCAGCATTGGTTGGTCCAGCTTTGCAGACCAGGCCTGGGTCAGGTACCATGAACATCTCAACTCTTTATGAGTTTGATACTCCAGCAGGAGAACAGATTGGATTTCACACCAATAATGCTTAACTTTACTGAAAGCTTATCAGACAAAAAATTTATTCAGACAAAGCATTTAAAATGTGAAAAAAAAAAAAAAAAAAAAAAAAAAAAAAAAAAAAAAAAAAAGTGGGTTTAATTGCTGGGAAATGTCTGACTTCAACCCTCCAATGCCAGTTTCTAAAATGAGTGTGAAATATCTGTCATTAAACCTGAGAGATTATAAAACCCAATGACGACTGGTTTGATGCCAACGTTTTTGTTGGCACTACAGTTGATTTTGTTCTGATCTTTCATCAGCTCTGTGACTAAATTCAGAATTCTTCCTTTGGGTATCAAGGATGGTAAGAAAGAATCAACACATTTTCTCAGGTTTCACAGAGAAACTTGTGTTTCTTGGCTCTCAGGAGCGAGAATAAAACATCAATTAACAACATTCCATCTTCAGGAAGGTCTGGGTGAGATATCCTTCTAATATATAATCCTCATTTTCAGCAATCACAGTCTTTTTTTTCATTCTCTGTTACCTTAACCATTTACATCCAAGTTCTCCAGGCTTTCCTGGGTTTATTTTTTGCAGATATGAGCAATGAATGACTACGTGATGTATTGATTTCATTTGAATGATAAATGGAGATATTATTTCCCAGCAGCTGAATAAATACAAAGCTAACAAGTCACACCAAGAAAACCAGTAAAACCTTCAAAAAGTGGTTTAACCTTTGTTTTAACTCAAACAAAACCCACCTTTGCAACCAAATATTTTATAAACTCCTTCCCCACCTTTCCAGAGGTTATTTTACATTTTAATTGGCTCAGATATTTTTCCCCCATTGATTAGGCTGATCAGACAGATGGATAAGGAAATATTGCTGTGAAGAGGATGGATAAAGAAATAAAAGCTGCTTTGATGGTGCTGTCAAGGCTCACTGTGCAGAGCAGCACCCAAAACCCCCGTGAAGAACAGCACAAAAATAAAACAGGGAGTGCCAGAACTGCTCAGGGATGGACAAAAATTCTGTGTTTATTTTCAGTATCCCATCCTTAGCCTGAAGAATATTTGATAAATACTATGCTAATCTATGTGATGGGCTAATTGCCTGTGGTATAAACATGTAGTGCCACATAAAAAAGGATTTTGGATCCCAGATAATTTCAAGTTTTCATCAGCATCTTCAAAACTGATCAGAATTTTTTTTTTTTTTTTTTTTATCTGTGCAGGTTTGACTGCAACCTTTGGAAATCCTGTGTTAAAATGTGGTTTTACATAATGTAGTCAGGGAAATAATTGTGTTCTCTTAGAAATAAGTGGAAAGATGATAAGCCATCCTCTCTTGCAGAATTTGGCCTTCCTGTATAAATAAATCCTTTCAGTGCAGGGATCCTGTGTGGTCAAACTGATTGCCAGGAAGAGAACACTCTCAGTTCATTATCTGGAGTTCTTCAGCTCAATCCAAGGAGGCATTTTTGCAATCACCAGCACAGAAAATAGATGCACTGAGATGCTGTTGCATTTACAGAAAGCTGCAGGATAATTCATTTACGAGATGGCTTGTTGCTCTTACATCCTACTTACATTCATCAAATCCTTGGCGTTTATTCTTCCCAGTTGGGCCAGTGAAAAGCAACCAATTAAGGTGGTGTTCAGGCAGGAAAAATTCCAGCCCCATCCAGAAGCAGGGAAGTAGGAAGAATTATCCGTGGGGATTTTTGGAAGTTTTTAATATTTTCAGCTTGAGCAGGTGGAGAGGAGTGTGGGAAGTGCCAGCTCACAGGGCAGGGAGCTCCCCTGGCCATGGCAAAGGGTCCTTTGAGTGCTTCCCACCAAAGTCACAATGTCCCTGTGTCGCCCTGATCTTTTTCAGCCTCCTGATGTTTGAATTTTTGTAGTGGAGTTTCTCACAGATTTTCATATAAACAAAAGTAACATTATTGTAAATTGTTCTTGTTTATTGTTCCTCTCTTGAGGAAGGACAATTGATGGACTTCTAGTTTGACCAGTGTGCTTGGAGAGGTGGCAACCTTCATCCTCCAGTCCCTGGTCATCGTCCAAAATCTATATAAACCCAAGTCAAAAAGAAACCACTCTCTTTTTTGCCCTGATGGCTTGACAGTGTGTGTGTCCATTTCGCGTCCTCCAGCGACATCCCACTGCAAGGATCCCCTTCCCAGCCTTCCATCCTGGACATTTCTGGCCAGGAAATCTCTCTCCTGGCAGTTTTTGGGGCTGGGGATCTGCTAAAAACAGAGACTGAGGCTGTAAAAACCTGCCTCTCGTGTTCCAGGAAATGTGGGGTGTCCCTCAGCCAGCAGGCAACTGAACGGACAAAAAAAAAACATAATTGGAGCTTGCCTCCATAGGAGGGACTTTTCCCAGGGAGCTGGAAAGGTGTGAATTCATTATTTGATAATCCTTTACTCCTTGAAAAATGAGGATTGAGGGAAAGGCATCGGGTTTTCCAGCTTATTTCACTCGATTTAGGCTTTCAAATCCTCTCCTAGCACGGCTTTGTCCTACAGATTTGGCCAGAGGGAAGCACTGATTCTCACTTTTATGGCAGCCTTAAAACTTTTGGGTCTAACAAGACAACGTTGCCTGGTGTGTGTAGCAAAGTTATTGTATTTTTATGTTTATGTCGATGAAATTATGTCTGAAACAAGGCTGGAGCACGGTGGCGTTGCAGTTAGAGATTAAATCTGATTGTGTTCTGCGATGGGAAATGTGGGGTGTCCCTCAGCCAGCAGGCAACTGAACGGACAAAAAAAAAAATCATAATTGGAGTTTGCCTCCATAGGAGGGACTTTTCCCAGGAAAGGTGTGAATTCATTATTTGATAATCCTTGAAAAATGAGGATTGAGGGAAAGGTGTCATGTTTTCCAGTTTATTTCACTGTAGCACTTGATTTAGGCTTTCAAATCCTCTCCTAGCATGGCTTTGTCCTACAGATTTGGCCAGAGGGAAGCACTGATTCTCACTTTTACGGCAGCCTTAAAGCTTTTTGGTCTAACAAGACGACGTTGCCTGGTGCGTGCAGCAAAGTTATTGTATCTTTATGTTTATGTCGATGAAATTATGTCTGAAACAAGGCTGGAGCACGGTGGCGTTGCAGTTAGAGATTAAATCTGATTGTGTTCTGCATGGCAATGCTGTAAAACTGCTATTTCTGTTTAGGAAAAAAAAAAAATAAAAAAGTCCATTTCCCTCTAACAGATTACATTGTGTCTTTGAAGGGTGAATTTAAGCAGCCAGTATTTATAATAAAATGTACATCATTAATCTCCAGCCTTTAATGTCTACAGTCCTACTTAACCCAGGGAAGCTTCAAAGGGTGTGGGTGCCTTATATTATTTTTTTATTGAGCGAGGAGGTAAAATATAAATGAAAGATCTGAAATCAAAACTGTGTCTGTAACGTTTTCCTTTTAATCTGCATAACATATTTAATGCTGGACACGTTGGGGGAGCTACCTGGATATTTGCCTGATGAACAGTTCTAGGGACAATCTGGAAAGAGTAAACATATTAATTAGAGACTGCACAGCTCCTTCTTGCTGGTGTAATCATTAAATTGATTTTTCCAGTCTGACATGTAATTGTTCCAGCGATGGAATCCTGCTTTCCACTCTCGTTCTGCTTCATCAATATTTCCTGTAAAACATGAGATGGGTTACATTAATCTAAATTTGAATCTCTTTGTATGCTAATTGGAAAATAATTTTGATTATCAGTGTCATCTGCTCCAAATACATTGTGGGATGGTCTTTTGCTTCTTTCCTTAAACCTGGAATGACTGAAAATTCAGTGATTAGCGTTTTGTCTTTACATCAGAAAGGAAGGAGTGAAAAGATATCATTATGGCAGGATAATAAATATTTTTTGGACTTTTTAATATATATATATATATATTTTAATATACATTTTGGATAATTCTTCTGTCCATCAAAATCATCATTTTAAAGCCACTTTTTTCCCCCCTTTTTTTAATCCTCAAAATATGCCTTTTGTTCAATATACCCTGCATGGAAACCCACACACCCTGAAGATTAAATGATGCAAAATCAAAGAGATATTTGTAAAGATAAGAATTCACAGCTTTGCTTAAGGAAATAACAGGATTTCCATTGTTTTAATGGATTTCAATGGATGTCCAGAATCTCCACCTCCCATGGAATAAATCCTCAAGTTTAAAACATAAAGGGCACAAGTTTGGAGTAGGATATTCCCAAATGAAACCATTTTCTTTTTTCTGTTTCATCCCCACCTTTAAAGCATTTTCCAAGTAATCCTGAGTCCCAAGGAGATATTAATTGCCAAATTCGTTATAAGTATGGGAGTAGAGGGTGAGGATGAGAAAAATCATAGAAATACAGCATTTCACAGGGTTCCCTGAGTATTTTATGGACAGGGAGCCCTTCCTGCAGCCCCAAAAGGTGATTAACACCGTGGAGAAATGCAGTGGCCTTGCAGGAACGTCCCAGAACCACTAAAAAAAAGTGAATAAAACCTGCAGGCTGTATCAGTCACTGATGCTCATCACTTAGTATCAGCTGCAGACCTCAGGATAAAGTTCAGAAGCCATTGATGATCCGTAAATTGTTTATCCATTCTGGACCAGCTCTGGTGGTGGGTTTTTCCCTTGCAGAGAAGCCTGGTGATGGTGTTCCTGAGGTAATCACCCCAAAAGGTGATTAACACCATGGAGAAATGCAGTGGTCTCACAGGAACATCCCAGAAACACCAAAAAATGTGAATAAAACCTGCAGGCTGTATCAATCACTGATGCTCATAATTTTCTATCAGCTGCAGACTTCAGGATAAAATTCAGAAACTACTGATGATCCATGAATGGTTTATTTATCCTGGACCCAGCTTTGGTGGTGGGTTTTTCCCTTGCAGAGAAGCCTGGTGATGGTGTTCCTGAGGTAATCGCCCCAAAAGGTGATTAACACCATGGAGAAATGCAGTGGTCTCACAGGAACATCCCAGAAACACCAAAAAATGTGAATAAAACCTGCAGGCTGTATCAGTCACTGATGCTCATCATTTAGTATCAGCTGCAGACTTCAGGATAAAGTTCAGAAACCACTGATGATCCATGAATGGTTTATTCATCCTGGACCCAGCTCTGGTGGTGAGTTTTTCCCTTCCAGAAAAGCCTGGTGATGGTGTTCCTGAGGTAACAGCTCCGTGGTTTCTTTCTGCTCCTTTGGCTTTTATGTTCTTCTGCTGCAGCAGAGCCCGGGCCCTGTCCCTCCATAAATACACCCCGTCCCCCTTTTTTACGACCTGCCATTGCTGCAAGTGTAACTGGCGATGTGAAAATGAAATACTTCTGTGTTTTACACATGGCTAGAGAAAATATTTCGGCAGAGAGAGTTCACTGGTTCCGAGATTTAGCTTGGAGAAGCATCCAGTAATTTGGTCGCTTATCTGCAGTTTAGCTCGACGTTTCCAAACCTTTTTGGTCTGGAGATCCAGATGGCAATTTAATGAGACTTTGAAATGAGATTTACTTCTTGGTTCCAGTGAGACCAGAAATAAAACCAAGATGCTTTTTCTCCGGGAAGTCTTGTACTTTTACATGCAGTCGAACAGAAAAGTGTGAAGAACAAAAATGGGGAAAAAATGTCAATAAATTAACCACATCCTTCTCCCTCAGCTCCAAGTTGTAAATAACCTTGGTTACAACAGAGACCAAAGGAGAGTTCAGACACTTTTAATTTTTATTTTTTTTTCTGCAGGCCACGACTGCCATTAACTCAGAGATGATTTGGAAGTGCTGGTAACAATAAAATCTCATTTTCATTGCTAAGCTATGCAGAGAGAACTCAGAAACGTGGGGACAAAACATGCACAACATTCTGCTTTCCTGACTCTAAGAACTCTCCTTCACACATATTTAATTTAAAGATGTAGTCAGGGTCTCAGGCAAAGCCAAATGTTTCACATTAAGTCAAATGGATTGGTAATTTAGTGTATGAAGCAGTAGCAGTTTTATTTGGAGAAAACTGCCTGAACTGTGTTTCTCATTTTATTCTTGATTTTGGATGTCCAGCTTTATTTATTCAGGCAAAACTTCCACTTATGAATTAAAAAGGAAACTCAAAAACCTCTGTTCTTTAATTATTCCGGTGTGGAGGTGTTTAAAGTCTGCCCAAAGACACTGGAATATCTCTACCATAGACACATCTTGAATTAAAAGTCACTGTTCTGGAGTATAAATTACGGGGCTTTTTAAAGATCTTGGTGAAAAAGTGAGCCAGCTAGAGAAAGAAGACATCAAAAAATTCAGAGGAGCCACCATTATGAATCTAAAAGACAAAAAGGGGATGGAAAACACTGAAATAAGAACTTGAATTCCCATTTGTTTGCTTTTTTTTCCCCCAGTGATAAGATCCAAATGGAAGTCACAAGTCAATGCATCCCATTATCAGCAACATCATCAATCTCTGGGAGGCAACCACCCATGACTTAGAGGAGCTGACAGCTGGGAGGCAGAGAAGAGAAAGATTAGAGAGCCCAAGCTGACCAATAATTACAGCCCAGAGCACTGGGTGCCTGCAGAGCCACGGGACAGTGAGAACAGGGAATTTTCTACAAGCCACTGGGGCAATCCCAAATTTTACCTTGATTCCCCTTGCAAAGCCCAGTGAGGCTGACAAGGAGAAAAGGGGGAATTCTGTAGGCAATGAATCAATGCTCTGACAGGTTCCTGTTTAGCAGATCAAAAATTTTAAAAGGGTTTTTTGGGTTATTTTGATTCTTCAGCTGGAATTTCCTCTCATTCCATCTATCTCTTGCTTTAATGGTGTTAGAGCAAAGTTAAATTTATCACCATCCCATCCTTTGATCTGCTGGATGTGCCAGTAAAGTGCTAATCTTAATGTTAACACACAAAAAAACCCCATTTAGGATTGGGATAAAGGCCATAGAGCTGTTAATTAACAAGGGATGACAAGTTGGAATTAATTTTTCCATCCTCAACAGCTGATGATTTCAGATACCTGCAAGTTTCTGGGTTCAATATCTGATCTATGATAAATGTCACAGGTTTCTGCTGCAGATTCTCATGGTGAGAGTTTCTTCACAAATGTCCAGAAAGCAGGAAACAAATAATATCTATATTGAATATTCTTTAATCACACTCTCTGGATACCAAAGCTTTGTTAGCCACACCATTATATTCATTTTCACAAGTGTTTTTAAGGACTAAAAAATCCATTATTTCATTTTTTGCAGTTCTTCCAGAAGTCAGCAGAGCTCTATGGGAGATGAATTATTCTAAGGACTGATATCTTTCCACTGAGATGGAGTGAAATGATGGAAAGAAATCAGATGATTTAGGTACAGAAACTTATTGTTCATAGGTGCAATAAGTAAAGTCTTTCTTGGGAGGTGTGGTATTATTGGTGAGGTTACTTGTGGTTAATTCACATTTCTTCATGTATCCAACTCTATGGAAATTTAATTTAATTCTGAGAGTGAATTTTCTATTTAGTCATTTTTTAAAATATTTATTTATTTCTGCAGAATCCAGATACTGGTTGGAGGATCACAGCAAACACAATCATTTTTATAATTATATAATTATAATTTATAATTTTATAAATTTTAAATAACAAATTATTTTTGTTGCTCATTGGTCAAAAGATTGAACATTTCTCTGCCTCCACATTAAAAAAAAAAAAATCTTTTTAGGGTGGTTTTAAAAAGTAATGTATTTAAATGACCAAGCTTGATTCCTTCCTAGACGATCCATGATGCAGCAATATCAAATAAAATAGAAAAATATGTATTAGGCACACTAAAAGAGTAATGGAAGGGTAAATGGAAAGTTTGGCTGCCTGCAGCGTTCCACAATCAAGAGGAAACGGGCTCATATAAATAGGAAGGGCTTTAGATGCATTAAAGGTTGTGTTGAGGAGGTAAAGTCTGACACAGATGCTTTTATAATTAACATATGATTGCTCTAAAAGCTACTTAAAAGTCACTTACTGTTCACTGCCCCTCTGGTGTGGTTCTCTCAGCAGCAGCCAGCAGAAACCCTTCTGCTTTCCAAATGCAATGGGAAATGCTGAGCGCTCCCAGCCTGGCCTGGGCTGGGCAGGGTGCAGGAAATGGGGTGAAAATCCATGTAGGAATTGTGTCTGAGCCCAGATCCACTTGTCCAGTGTTTGTTATCAAGCTGGACACAAAACTACAGCTTCTGACTTGTAGAAGTCAGAATTGCTCAAAATTACTCCAGAGGTATCAAGGCTGTATTTTATATGTGGCTGTTACTCTTGTGTTACTGTGAGAGCTTCATTTTTTTCCTTATTATTTTCCTACTCCACAACCGTAATAATTTTTTTTTAAAAAAGGATATCTGCTATGATTGCTTGAGGAAAATGTGAATTACCTAAGAGTAAAGATATATATTTCTCATATACTGAACTGCCTCGGGGAACTTGTCTTCCATCATGATGTTTCCCATCACATTCTCCGTGATGGGAACAGGCTGGTTCAGATCCAGGACACATTTGGAATTGGCATTTAAAGGCTTTAACATCCCTCAGTGGGTGGCAAGGCTTGGGCTACGAGTGGGTCAGGAATTAAGCAAAGGGGTGACCAAGCACATCTGTGGCAAATCCTGATCACTTGATGTGGAAAAATCATAATTTCTGCAAAATAAGTTGTTTTGATTATCCTCTTTGGGTTCTACCTGGCAGAATTCTACTTTGCCTATCTGAACCTTACTTGAACTTGTAACAATGAGAACATAAAAATTCCTTACTTGTTCCCTTGTCGTCTTACATCACCTCATGTTAAAACAACCTTCTTTTCCTTAGAATATTTCAATGAAAGGAATAACAGAAACGAGAGACCCTCAGAACAAGAGGAAATCTCTGCATTAATGGTGTGCCCTGTCCTTTGGGCATAAAAGGAGAGAGAAAATGCAAAACAATATTTCAGCGAGGAGAATTATTGCAATATAAGCTCTTATATCACATTTGTACACAGGATTTTAAAGAGTTTTCTGTCAGAATGGGATAATATTGTGTGGGGAACATAATGGAAACACTCTGTTTTTATTATTGCAACGTTTCAAGGACTGACAGATGATACAAGACCAGGCAGTGCCACTTGTTGACAACATTCTCCCCTCAGTTCTATATTTGGATCCAGACACGACGATTCTTCTCTTTTTGCCGAGAATACGCTCATGAATTTCTTTTAATTAAATTATGTAAATTTATGGTGCGAATTACCCAACGTGGCACGGCGATGCATTTCTGTCTGCTGGCAGATCCCGAGCATTGCCTCATCATCCCTCAACCCCCAGGACCAGGCAGAGGAGCTCTTCCCCATTCCAGGATGAGCTGAGCTCTGCTGATCCGCTCCCTCCTGCTCCACACAGACTCAAACCAAAGCTCAGCCCATTTGTAGGATCCACACTTTTTTTCCCTAAGGGTTTCCCAGCCAGGTTAAAGGAATATGTAAAAAAAAAAATAAAAAATTCAGTTCTCCTGGCTCAGCACAAAGTTGTCAAGATCTTTGAAACCTCCCCGAAATCCACCCGTAATTGGGAACGCTGTGATTTTAAAAAATCACACAGTAGGCTTCATAAATTATTCATTTTACCTACTGATTTCGCGTCTCTTGATTTAATTGAAAAACATCTGTTGAACTGAGAGGGGATAAAAGTTGAGCCATAATACAGTCACAGACTCAAATGAGGAAGGAATAAATTATTTCAGAAGGAATCATCTGTGCACCATGACAGTTTACATATTTTTAAGGCTTACGTGTTTTTTAAGACGAGCATTCAAACTGAGCCTTAGAGAAAGATTTTAAATTACTAATTAACATCTTAAAAGTGTATCTCGTTTTTGAAATGAGACTTTTCCCTCAGTCAAGCTGCAGAATGTGATTCCAGAGCTGCAAAATCACTTTGTAAAATCAATTCCTTTTGAAATCCAGAGCAAAGAGGCTTCTTCATCTGTTGCTGGGCTTTGGTAAAACAGTGCCATTGGTCTTCAAAACATTTGGGTCTTCTGTGTTCAACTGACCTTAAAGTTTCAAACAATTATACTTTTCTTGGCAGCAAAATCTCATAAATCCATTGTGCACATGGCCAGGCAGTGTTTTTTACAGGCAAATCCTGCAGCCTCTGGGTTGTCAGCAGTGACACTCCAGAAATAAAACCCAGGGCTCTCACGTGAGCTGGAAACCAGAATCCCCTCCTGGCAGAGCACTTCCTGTCCTCGGGGGATCAGTTGCGTAAAATAGAATCCCATAAATAATAGATACTATAAGCCAAATATGACATCCTGTAACGCCCCACAGTTTATACAGAACATCTAAAGCCTCCAGAATTCCAGGTCCAAACTTTCCTTCAGCCCTGATTTTCCTCTTCTCTCCCTGGTGGCACCAAGACTCTTCCAGGGGCTACCAAAGGACTGAGGTTTCAGCACTCAGTGTCTCACATTGCACCTGCACCTGAATTTTGGGACTCCACATCACAAAGTGCTGGCCCTTGGTGTGTCCCCAAGTTTTGTCCTGGTACAAAATAGGATGGTGACTGTTGGAACTCTGGGCACTGAGGATTTCAGACTTTCTGTGCTGACAGGCACTGACCCCCCAGCAAACACTGCATTGACCTGAGGCCGTGGAAAAGGCTCCCAAAATTGAGTGACAGCACTGGGATTGTGGGTGTGGGGTTTGGATAGAAGTGTGTGATATCACAGGACACAAAACTTAGAGTTTAAAGGTTTAGAATACAGTAATATAGACATAAAACAAGATGGGGGATTTAGGGCAGAGGCTGAGTCCTTCTTTTTCACTTTCTTCTCCTGGGTCTGGGTGAGATTTTGTAATTGGATAGAAAAGTCCTCATTGTGGGCCACGGGTAGTTGGTTATTGGGTTAAAAGTAAAAACAATTTAGGTGTCATTTCTTAATTGGACAGTTTACCCTTAAAAGGCCTTGAAGGGAGAGAGATGCGGCTCCATTTTTATTTTGTTGGCTGGAAGTGCTGTAGAACTCAGGGTTTGTGAGACTCTACCATAGATAAGAATTAATAAAAATCTGAATCCAAACAAGAAATACTGGCTCAAGCATTTCATCCCAACTCTGGCAAAAACAAACAAACAAACAAACAAACAAACAAACAAAAAAAAACAAAAAAAAAAACAAAAAAAAAAACAAAACAAACAAACAAACAAAAAAAAAAAAAAAAAAAAAAAAAAACCACCCAAAAAAAACCAGGGCACATTCTGGGGTCCACCCTCAACACAGCATGGACAGTTTTATCCAACACCAATTCGGTTTTACGCAACTGGACATCTCAGTTACAAACAGGAATATAAAGGTCTCAACTCAACTATCATCCAGAAAATGACCCTTGCATCCTTGCATAAAAGTTTTATATAAAAGCATCTAGAAAAGAAATGTTACCTGTCATTTCCAAGACTTTGGGGAAGAAGTGTTTCCAGAATCGACAATGCTGCGCTCGGAGTTTTGTCAGTACCTCGGAAGTGTTGGTGCTCAGTGTCAGGTATTTTTGGTCAGTACTAGTGAAGACTGGCCACCTTGTTCCATCAGGCAGGGTCCCATTTGGAGATCTAAATGAGAAAAGAAATACTTCATTTAGAATGAGAAAACACCTCAGCACTCAGTAAAGTGTGATTTGGGTTTGTTTAATAGTTGTTCAGCTCTCAAGTGTGTTAGTTTGGAATGACTGATGTGCCCCTGTGGAAGTAACAGGGGAAAAAAGCCAGATAAATTTCATTTACCTTCATTTGAAGAAAAAAAAAAAAATCCCCTTTTGAGGTGTTCTGGGTTCATCAAAGGGAAAAAAACTTAATAAATGATCATATTCAAGCAACCTTTTGAATCTGGAGATTCTCACAGAAGCTGTGAATCATTAGGGATGACTGTAGAACTAACCAGCCTGCCAGTCTGAGGTTTGTGGTTTAGTTTGAATGCCTTTGATCTCTTTAGATGGACAAACAGATTGGAATAAATGACTTGGATAAACATACAAGTAAAAGTAGAAATAATGTCCAAATTGGGATAAGATCTCTGTTGGAAGAGAGAACAATTATTCCTCATTAAGAAGGAACAGTCATCCTGGAGGCGTGTTGGGTCCTGCTTGTGGAGGGCCAAATGGGAACACTCTGAAATCTTGTGGAAACTGGGAAGAGCTACAGAGGCCTTGACCCTTTATAAAACCAGCTCTGCATGGGAAAGGAGCACAGCTGTTGGTATTAAAAGAGTTGTGATAAATATTTATAATACAACAGAATCCGTCGGGCTCTAAGGACAGGCAGCCAGATTTCACCTCCAGAAATGACAGTATCTGTATGAGGGGGAAAAAAAGTGGTTTAAATGTGTAGGAGAGCAACAAAATGGGGAGTGTTGCATTAGGGAACAAACAAAACAGGACATGAATTGTGGGAAAATAAGTATTTGTAATTTCAAAGAGTCAAAGAACACCATTAGCTCAGAGTAGGTTAAGAATAGAAATTAAACATTTCATTTCAGTGCAAGCACAAGGAGCCATTTTCTTTCCTGATATCAAGGAATCTGGGATTTAAGGCAGATCAACAGTAATTTATGGTTCCTGGTGGGATATGGGGATATGGGATAAATAACTCTGAGGTGAGTTCATTTTGTTCTGTCTACTTTACTTTTCACCTGGACTCCTCCTGGAAGGCAGAAGGCAAAGAGGAGTCCAGGGAGTGGAGCCCATTTGGGTTCTGCTTCCCAAGAGAGGGAACAAGGCAGGGTGGGAGCACTCAGAGCACAAGATGCTGAAGTAACATCTATATCTCTCAGTTAATTCCAAATTAATCAAGTTTTAAGCCCATTTTTTTGTGTTCTGGTGTCTTTGGCTTTGTTCTGCTTCAAGAACCACTGTTGGAATAAGAGCTTGAGGCTGTCATTTCCTGAGCTGCTCCCTTCTCCACTGACTTTTTCTTGACTAATTCAGCTCTGATTAACCCACGGCACCTTTTTCAAGTGCACATTTATTTGTGGCTCCTGAGAATGATGACTTAAGCAGAGCTGACTTGCACTTCAGTTCAAGATCAGGACGCTAATGGTGCTGTCAGTATTCATTTAACGGCTTTTATGCTACGAAATAAATCATGACATCCCACATTATAATTTACAGGTGTGTGGGGGGATTACACAATGCCTCGATGGCTACAGATGTATTTTACTGAAAAATGATTGAAAGAACTGTCAGGTGAGCACAGCACTTTGAAGCCCATGAACCTGCTGATTACGACAATCCCTGCATTTCTAGGAAGTTTATTGCTCAAAGAAATGCCCGGCAATTTCCTTCTTAACTTTATTATTGAAAATTTCCCAAGTTAAAAAGCAGCTCCCGGTTGGAGCAAAAGGGAGATCACAGGAGTGCAATTTGGAACGAGTTATGGTTATAACCTCGTTGTTCCCTCACAATTACTGTTCGTCCCTCCTTACTAATAACTTCATGATGAGAATTGCAGTGCCCAGAATAAGCTGTAAAATTCCCTGTTCTTTGCACCAAATTCAAAGTCTAATAATATTCGTAGTAGAAGTATGGTGGGAATGTCTCCAGTGAGCAGACAGGAATCCAATACCCTGCACAAACCTGTCGCTGCCCATTTGGGTTTGGATGGTCAATCTTTGGTGATCGATTACAGAAACTTGTTTGTACTGAAGAAAGAAAGTTCCCTTTGCAAGGAAACATCCATTCTATCATCTTTTATCAATTCCTTAAACCTCTGCTCTTTCATCTTCTGGTGCTGCTTAATCCTCTCTGCTTCAGTAATTTGAGTTTTGCCACTTCAGTGCTGGAATTGGGGCCTGATGGTGTGTCCTGAGAAGGGTTTGGGCTGTGTATCTTCAGCACAGGATTTATTTCGTGATTTTATCTTGTCAAATCACCTTTCTTAGACAAGATTCATTCAGAGAAGGCCTGAGTTTTGTTTAGAGAAAATCATCAAATAGTATGGCTTGGAAAGGACCTTGGGAGATCCGACCTCCTGAAATGAGCAGGGACATCTTCAGCTGGACCAGGAATGTGAGCTCCACTGAGCATCTTAGAAAGAATCTTTTTCCTTTTTTACCCTTCATACCATTTGCAGGAGCAAGTCTTAAGGCAATGAAGAAATAGAATTCTTTGAATTGCTGCCAGAAAAGAAATGCAAGACGGAAAAAGCAAAACAGAACAAAACACAACAAAACAAACCAAAAAACCCGAACCAAATCACAAACTCAAACCACCTGTGTTTAAACCCTGTAAACAGAATTTTCTCATTCCTGCAGCCTTATTTTCTCTTTCCATATGCCCTGAAATTATGGGCTGGATTCTCTCTACTCTGGTAGTGGCACAGCAGCTCATTTATAGTAAATTATTTTGTTAAGATACGTCTTTAAGTGGAAATTTCTTGGTTGTACTTGTTGTTACTTAGATCAGGTTCTTTCCCCTTTGGGTTTTTCCATCCACAATTGTCAGTAATTTTTAGATTTCAAGATTAATTTATAGTAAGTGTATTAAATTTGATATAAGCGTGAAGAGAGTTTTGGAAGAGCTTATTAACCAATCATTTCTCTGTATTTAATATTCATCTTCAGCAACTTCAGAAAGAGAAAGTTAATTTCATTCAAATGGAAAAAGCAACATGAACAGAGCTCTGTTAATCATAATAAACATACATACATTACCATTCTCATTAATATGATCAATATAGCCTGAGAAACAATACCAGCTCACTGCATTTTTATTAATATTCACACAGCATTACCTTTACAAATGGTTTATCACACAGATACACAAAAAAATGTAATTCATCGTCTGACTGGTTTTGGTAAACATTCAGGATATAAAGTACCTGGAAAAAAAATTCTCTGTATTTTTGTGAGCAAGTTCTGAATAGCAGAATGAAAACTCTTAGAGTGAATTCCAGCATTACCATAGAGGTTATTATTTTGTAGCGTTAAGTTGTATTTTCAAGAAGTCCAGAATGGAAAATACTCTCTGCTTACCCTCCTGAAAACATGTTTAGGGTGCTTTGGGATTTACCTTTGTGAAACAAGTGTCCTGCAGTCAAGCTGAGGCTGTCCCAAGCTTCCACCATGTCCCTGTTTAGCTTCTCTGTTTGTGACTTACATTGTATGTTTCTCCAGAAGACAAGAAAAACAATCCTAAATTTCAGTGCTCACTGAAATGAATGAAAATTAATGATAATTCTGCTGCCCCCTCTGCTTCCCCTGTGCAGGAGGAATTGAAATCCAAGGGAGACCTGTCCCTCCCAAGGTGAGTAGATGGGCTTCACCCTGGTTGGAACTGCTGAAACTCGTTTCCAATTTGGCCCCTTTTCTTTTAAAAGCTGCTTTCAAGGCAGGAGAGAGGGGGTGTGAATCCCTTTTATTGGCTTTTGTGATCTCTGGTGGCTGTTGGGCAGCACTGGCCATCAGCTGGTTTCCAGGGGATGGAATTTTATGGAGTGTTACCATGGGCACAAGAAAAACAGGAGGGAAATGCAACAAACAGCAAAAACAACCCCAACTCTTGCAGCTTTCCTGCAGCTGCAGTAAAAAACCTCTGAGAATTATGGAAAAAGTCAGCTCAGCATCAAACAAGAAGAAACAACCTAAAAGCTTCACCCCAAGGGCATCTCTGGGAGTAAAGAGGTGTCTCTGCACATGTGCGATGGTTGGATGATCTTAAAGGTCTAAACCAAACAGATGAACCTTTTTCTTCTTTTTTTTTTCCCCTCACATACTGGAATAAAAACATTTTGTTGTTTTTCCTCTTTCCCACTTGGACAGGAGGATTCTCCTAATTAGCAGGAATGCTGATGAGGAGCTCCAGGCCCTGCTGTGCTGCCCCAGCCCTGCCCCAGAGGGATGGGAAGTGTTTGTGGCATTAGTCAGACCAGCACAGCCAGAGGTCTCCTGAAGGTCAGGATGGGTGATATTTATACCTAAACTCATTTTCCCATCGCAGCACACTGGCTGCCAGGTTAATCTCAGTTTGGGGTGCTGGTGTGGTCCCTTGGGGGGATCATGGAATGATCCAGCAGAAGGTTTTGCAAGGCTTTGCTTGGGTGGCACCACGGATGTGAAAAAATAGTGACCAGTTTCTGAAAATATAAGTAATTCAGCATTGCTCATATAATATGATTTTAATGATTTTAATTATCATATAATAGGAAAAAAAAACTCATATAATTGTTCCTTAACAGGGTGCAAAAATCCTGATTTTGTGGCATTTGAGCCTTCCTGAGATTCCCACAGCAAGGAAGGAAAGGGCTCCTCTGATGAGCTCTACGAGTCCGAGGGATGTGCAGGCTCGAATCCTTCAAAGTCCCTTTTTAATCAGCTGGTTCTGGGAAGTTCATTATACCCTGCTGTGCTCAGTTCTCACTCCCAGATCACACACACACACACGAGTCCATAATCCAGTGACTGCAAAGTGTCCCTGAGCCAGAGCGAAGGGAAACTGCTTTGCAAGTTCCAGCCTGGGTAAATATTATTCCTTCTGCTGATCCCTGAAGAAAGCAGCAGGATCCAGCTGGCAAAGTCCTTGACTGAGAGAAACTGGAGAAGAACCTTTGCAGCCAGGTTTCCTTACACCTTCACAGGCTAAAAAAAGCTCAGGATATTCCTTCCAGATTCCAGCCTGGCCACAGCAGCTGCCTGTTGAAATGCCTTTAACTATAAATTATCATGGGATGTGCTACTATGACCAATATCATTTTCAGGAAATGAAGCAACAAGCTGTTATTCCTTTTTAATTGGCTGTTATTTGTGCTATTTGTTATCATGTTTTTTGTCTTGTGCTCTGCTCCAAAGAGCCTCGTGGAGCACCCATTGAGCTGAAACAATTCTTGCTCATCCATGTCAGAAATTCCTGCTGAATACAAGGCAGGCCTCAAGGTATTGGTCATAAATAATGGAGCATTTGAGATGCTTTGCTGCAGGATGTTCTGCCTCAGCTCTTTGCTGAGCATTTAGGAGCTGGGTGTTTCCAACCCCTGGCTCCTGGACAGGAGAAATAACGAGTTTGAAGCCAGAGCTTCAACCCCTAATGTGCATTTCTGACCCTCTGGGCTGTGCTGCACATGGGGCTCCTTCACTCTGAAATGTCCCAGCCACGTCTGGGGCTGGTCAGGAACCCCAAACTCGACACAGAGCATGGATGAGATGGGATTTTATCACACAAATTCTGCAACTGTCCCACTGTTCTGTGTCAGTCACAGTGATGATCTCACCCCTTCTCCAGCACTGAAATTCTGCTGTGAATATTCACATTTTGTATTTATATTGCTTTTGGATGGACATGAGAGAGGCAACACTGCAGCTTAGTCCTTCTTCATGCTGAAGGAACAATTTTACCTTTTTTTTTTTTTTTTTTGTTCTGATGTTCCTGTAAAGTATTTTCTAAGATCCTTCTGCCCTTTTGTGTGGTAACAATTTCAGCTTTCAAGGGCCACTTTTCAAAGCTGTTATTTCTTAACAATCTCGGCTGCAGGAAGAGCTCAAATGGAACTATAACTTTTAGTCTTATCTCATAGGGGTTGAAGAGGGAAATGTTTGGAAAGGGAAGAAGTTCCTGAACCCCACTGAGACCTTGGAGGTGGAAGCATCTTCCATAATAGGTAAGTAAAAGAATAAGTAGACAGGAAGGCAGGTGGCACTTGCCCTTTTACTCATCCTCTGAGGTTGTTTTATCTCTTCTTCGTCCTCATGACCTGGACAAACACAAACTTACACAGTATCTTAGCCAGGATTTACTCCCTGGAACAAACCAGGGCTTCATCAGAAACAAAAAAAAAAGAAGTTGTGAAAGGAGAGAAAAATGTTTTTATAGCCATAAAACTATTAATACTGTGTTTTTAAAATTCCCAGTGTCTTTGGTAAAATTTGTCAGCCCAGCTGGTTCTGAGAGAGAGTAAATACTGTGCTCATGGATATTATTGCTGGTTCCATTCCTCCCTTTCTCTGCCATTAATAAAGTTCATCCCAGGCGCTCAGAAATTGTTGGATAAATGTGCTCAATGCTTTTCTTATCTCTAGAGGCTAAATTTGCAATTGAGACTGCGTGGTTGATACTACGCCGGGATATGATATCTGAGATTTGTTTTCAATGGAAATTGCCCTAATCATGATTTATTTTCAGGATGGATGCTCCACGGAGCCCTGCGCCAACCAAAATCCTCCGGATTCGTCGTGTCCTGATGGATTTCATCACCGTGGCATTTTTTCTTTATATTTTCTACTACTGCTTTATTTCTGTGAGTGGGAGGAAGTGCATGAGTCACAAACTTTCACGACCATGTAATCTAGGCCAAATTGAGCGCTCCTAAAAATGAAACTATTGGGTAGATTTCAGGAGGGGGAATTTGTGCTACTGCTTCATCAGGCTCAGAACCACTGCAGCTCCAAGCTGGGAAATGTAAACAAGAAGATAAAGTGCTCTCAATCCCCTCCCCAAATACTCTAAAATAATAATATTTGTAATAATAATAATAATAATAATAATAATAATGTTTATAATAATAATATATAATATTATTATATATTTATATAATAATAATAATTTCATTGTTCTTATAAATTCATTATTTTCAGTATAAATTCATTGTAGGTTTGACATTTACAAGTGAAAGTTACATATGGCTTCCTTTGATAAAGAAATTTGAATTATGTCCTATTTTTGGGTCTCCCTTTATGAACTGCAGCAAGAGGGAGATCTCCAAATACCAGCAGGTGGACTGGGAGCCATGGAAGGGTTGTCCTTAAGAAGAAACAATATGGAAAGAGAGGAGGAGAACCTGTTTAAAGTTCTTCTCTTTCAAAATTGAGTGGGTTTTGTGGAAATTATTGTATTCAGACTATTTAATTACTAGGAAAAAACCCAATGGTTAAACATCTGAGCATTTCCAGTTATACAGAAAATTCACTAGGAAGTTGCACCATTAATAAGTTCCATGAAAGGCAGATATTTAAAAGTTCATTAAAATGAAAAACTTCATTAGAATTTAAAAAAATCACTGTATTTAAACAGCTGTTTCCGTGGGAAAAAGATCTCTCAGGTGTAAATTTGAGGTAATGCTCTTTAGGGTTTGTATTTCATGAAATTAAGAAGTTCTCTTATGTTCCTGCAAGGAAAAGTAGAGGACACAGGTGGTGGCCAGAGGTGTCTGGGAAAGCAGGGAACAGCAGCTTTCAATTTTATATTCTTATAGAATTGTGTCACATCACCAACTGCGAGCACAAAATGCCCAATTTCTACCAACAATCCATATTCTTGGGGACAGGATCTCCCAAATCCCAACACTGAATTCCTAACTCCATTTCCCCACCACTGCCTTCCCCTGCAGCTGATTGAAAACAGAATTAAACACCATATTGAGCTCCCTTCAAAAACGTGGTGTTCGGTAACCTCTGCTGCTCCTCATTTCCTCTCCTCTCGCCTTTGCCACCTCCCTGGAACAGCCAATCTCTGCCCTTGGGGAGTAAATTAAAATGTGCTCTGAAAGGTTTCCATTCCTCCTGCAAAAAGTTCTCAGCCTCACTTCAGATGAGTGTTCCAGAACCACCAGGAAAAATGGGGTTTGCAGACCTTTCCAACTCCCATTTCTGCATCCTGATGATGAAACAAGGACTAAGCTGTGGGAAAGCACCATGGGAGAAGACTGGCCCTTGAAAAAAGGGATTAATTTAATGTGAATGAACATTAATAGGAATTGCTCAGTGCCTTTTGGAACCACGTGTTTACATCCTGTAAAATACATCCTCTCTGAAGTGCCTGGCTTTAATGTGAGCCTGACTCAGACACAACTCAAATAAGTCCATATGAAGCCCTTCCTTCACTTCTCTGTTCAGATTTGGTCTTCCCCTGAAAGCCTTTCAGACATTTTCTTCTGTCGTATCTCAATCTCTCTTTTTGCATTTCTTGGTCTCAAAACCTGATATCTCGCAGCAGATACACTTCCCTCTCTGGCTTTTCCATTTTCCTTACTTCCCACCAAATATGAAATTATTTCTACCCAGGCTTCTTAAGCCCCTCCAAAATACTTGAGGTGGCCATCACATCATGGTTTTATTTCACTCTTGAAATGTTTATTTGTCTTCATGCCTCTCCTTTCCCCAGAATGTGTCCGTGTACTCTTTGGGACAGCAGGGAACCCTGTCCAGTACAGGCTCTTCAACTTTCTCAGTTATGAGGAAAAGAGGAGCCACATCCAAGACTGGATCCATGGAATCACTGGATTAGGTTGGAAAAGACCTCCAGGATTTTTAAGTCCAGCTGCTGACCCAGCACTGCCAAGGCCACCACTGTCCCATGTCCCCAAGTTCCACATCCACACGGATTTTAAATCCCTCAAGGACATGGATTGCACTACAGTTCTGGGCCGATTTTACCACGGACATCCCTTTCCATGAGAAATTTTTCCTAATATCCAACCTAATATCCAACCTAAAATTTTCCCAATATCCAAACCCTGGCTGTCCCCTCCTGTCAGGGACTTCTGCAGAGTCACAAGTTCCCGCTGAGCCTCCTTTTCTCCAGGCTGAGCCCCTTCCCAGCCCTCTCAGCCCCTCCTGGGGCTCCAGACCCTTCCCCAGCTCCCTCATCCTCTCCTGGGGCTCCAGACCCTTCCCCAGCTCCATCTCTTTCTCCAGCCCCTCTCCAGCCCCTCGGATCTCCCTCTCTCCAGGGCTCAGGAGTTCACCCTGAGCTCAGCCCCATGAATCACCACGGATGGTTTTGATCCCACGGCCTCTGACAATTGAATTTGAGCTTTCCCTGCTCCACAAAGCCCTGCTAGTGTTCCCTCCCAGCCAATCCTCCTCATTTCAGCTCTAGGTTTTAGTTTTATTCTCACTCAAAGACTCCTACAATGTTTGGACATTTCCTTCAGAGATGTTCTTGTCTCCTGTTTGAAAATAATGGTTTGACTCATCTGTTGGAGGGAGTGAAATCCGTGTGGACAGAATTGTGTTTGCTCCACACATGGAAAGGAACGACAACATCTTCTTGCGATAATTTTCAATATTTGTAATAAAATTAAACCAATCTCAACAATTTGTATCCCAGACTTATTTTCAAAGGACATCTGAATCAAATACTCCTGTTTTCAGTTTTGAAATTCAATGACAGCTTGGAAGCTGGAGAGAGAGAGGGAGATTCCTGCCAAGGTGAGTCTCTGCTTGCTGATATTTTCCATGATCCGCTGTTTCCTATTAATTTGCTATAAAGGTGTTTCCATTACTGTTTCTGACTATAACAACGGATGTAAAATAAACTCTGGTAAAGATGATGAGTCACTTTTAAGAGCTCAAAAGTGAAGGTGGAAAAATACGAATAAATTTTCTTAAAAGTTAAACTAATTATTTTTTTTTCTTTTTGTTTCCAAGACTAGAATTTCAGCAATTTCTTTGGATGGCTCAGAAATAACTCACATGAAAGACCATGAATGAAGGAGTAAATGTGTCCTTTTGGGTCATAATGAAAGTTTTGATTTTCCCTAACATGGGGAAGAAAGTCTTTCCATATAGATTTTGGTATTTTGGGGAACCTCTTTCCTGCTTTGTTCATACTCTTTTTTTTTTTTTTTTTTTTTTTTTTTTTTAATCCAGAAATCTTTTCTTCTGGATTCTTGACCTGATCAGGAAAAATCACTTGTTAAGATGTAAAATTATTTTTTCTGGCGGGGTGTGAGATCCCAAGAACAGCAGCTTTAGAGAAAAGCTCCTCTTGGTCACCCTGAGCTCTGGAGCATTTGAAGACCCCGTGAGGATCAAAGTAACTCCAACCCAAAAAACTTTCCTCTGTCCCTGTGAATCTCTGGCAGAAATACAGCCCACAGTAAATTTCTTCCCTTGAAATGGCTCAGAGAGACATAAAACTTCCAACTTCCCGAAGTACAAGGAAATTAAAAGTGGCTGGAGTTTTTTATTTTTATTTTTATTTTTTTCCCCAGCCTATTCACTCCTTCCCATACCCAGAGTATATAGGTCCCCAAGTTCAAGTGCTGCCTGGACTCTCTATGAGGCTGTTGGTTTTGTTCTCACTGCTCTGGAAACGACTCTCCATAAACAGGTTGTGAGAAGTTGGTAACAAAAGCAGTGAAATTTATTATGTGTCTACTGGCGGAACATCATGGAAAGGCAATAATAACCAGACAAAGTGCTTCGCAGCTTTAGTGGGACAATCAAAGCCTCACAAATTCCCCCTAAAACATTGGAGGAAATATTTCAAAGGCTTCACTTTATAGAAAAAGCTGCAAAGATTTGTTTCAGCAGTTGTAAAACTGGCAGGGAGACAAGTTTTGACCGTTTCCTTTTATCCGAAACATTTTTCACAAAGCCTTAAAAAATATTATCTTCGTGAGCTCCATTATATTCTTTGCTGGAGTTTTTTCAGCTCATCTGGTTTGTCTGGTTCTTGTCACTTTGCATCTCTCATCTCTGAAGAACACATTTCCCAAATCTAATGGATAAAGGAATGGAAAAAGCACCCATGGATTTAGGATCCCATCTAGTTTTTCAGGATAAATAAAATTTCCCTTTCCCAGAGCTGGGATTTGTAGGACCTGTTAGTGTCATCTCCCTGCTTTCAAAAGCTTTCTGAAGAATAACAAAAGTGTGGCAGGAAAAGGAATTTATGTTTTTTATTTAAATAAAAAAATTATATTTATATTTTTTTTCATGAGTGTGGCTTAAGATCAAGTGTGCTAGGAAGGATTTAGGAAAAAGCCACTGAAAATTAACAATATTGTTATAATAAATGTTATTTCTGTACAATAATCATACCAGATGTGATCCAGCCCTTTTCATGTCACCACACTTCGGTTTCCTGATGAATCCAATCTCCCTATCTCTGTTTAACTGTGATAATATCTGGTATTTTATCAAATTATTTTGAGGCTATGAATTGATATTCAACTGCCAATACTCCTAAATTCAAGAATAAGCTGAGGAGACCCCAGGCGAAGGTGAAGAGAGGAATTCGACCTCAAAGTGTAAATCCAGAACTTTGATTTTAGAATCTGTTCTTCCTCATAACCCAAATATTTTATTAGACTTGATTTATTCAGACAGCAGGAGTAATAAGTCTCTTTCTTCCCTTGCTGGTAGAACATGGATTTTTCAGGATCTAGTGAAAATCTTGCTCTTTTAAGGCTGAAACATATGAAAAATAGAAGTATTTTATGGAAAATCTTAATAGAACTAGGAATGGCTGGGATATTTGGTCAAACTTACTTAATGTCCAAATTCATCCATGAAAAAGATTTTTTTGAGCAGGATCTTCACAGAATATGTAAATATATGGCAGATTCCTAAAAATGACACTATTCCCTGGGATCCAGAGGAGGAATTTTGGAGTCCAACAGCAGCACCAACTCCAAGGCTCACAGGAGAAATCTCTGCTCCTGTTTCCTGCTGAATCCTCTACAGCTCCTGTCCCTGCTTATATCCAAAATTAGAAATGCCTGTAATTTTTTCATGAAAAATGGCCAATAATCACTGATGTCTATTTTTAGCCAGGATGTGAAATAGGAATTGCCCAAAGATTTGGAAAATTGCACCCACTCCTGTGCTGGGGATGGTGGTGGATTGGGAAAGGACTGGGAAAGGACTGGGAAAGGACTGGGAAAGCCCTGGGCTGGCTGACAGTGTCCTTTTAATTACTGAGAAATGCAGAAATCAAGGATTTCACACTCTTGGGATGCTTTGAGGAGCCACTTTCTGTCCCTAAACATCTTTTCTTTTGTCCTTACACGACATTAAGGATTTCTCACAAGTTTTCTTTGCTTTTATCCCTCCAGTTCTCTCTCCCATCCCTCTGTGGGGGAAGAGGGCAGCAGTTTTTTGGGGTTTAGCTGCTGGCTGGGATTAAGCTATGACAGAAACAAAAAATACTCCTAAGTGCATATTTTTAATTTTCCTGTCAGTATTTTTATTCCTCACATGATGATAAAACCCAGAGTTCACTAAGGTCAAAGTTTGGGCTTGAAGGCTCCTCATGAGAAGCAGCTCTGGCACCTCTCAGTCAGAAAATATCAGGAAAAAAAAGGTTTTCTTCCAGTTTTGTTGACTTTACTCCATCTCCTTTCCTCTGCAGGCTGCTCTCCCCTCCCTTGTGCTTTAGTACTTCAGCACATTAGAATATTAGGTCAAACACCCTCACTAAAAAATGTGCTGTACAATATTTCTCTTTTTTTTTTTGCTTGATTTTTTTTCTCTTCATCTCCCGGAGACATCGATGGTAATTTTCCCCTCAGAGGTTTGCCCTTTGATCATGCCAGAGTTTCCTATAAACATTATGTCAAAACAGGGCTTCCCCAGCTCCTTAAAAATGTTTGCTGTGCTCAAATGCTCCAGAAAAAAAAAAAAAAAAAAAAAAAAAAAAAGGGATTGCTTAATAATCTTGGAATTATTAGGAATTTTTCATTGCTTCCCCACTCCTTGCACATTTTGAATAATGGGATTCAGAGCTTTAGGTGTCTCTCCTCTGGATAATGGGTTAAAGGGTCACACAGAAGGTTAATCCTGATCTGATCTTTTAATGACACAGAAATCGCTGGATTGAATTGTTTTTCCCAGTAGTGATGGTTTGGATCCTCGTGGTGGGAGCAGAGGGAAGGATTATTTGCTGTTTGCTGTGGAAACCACTTGAAATTCAATCTGTGGGGTAATCTAATTATAGTGTGAATGATGATCAGAGTAGGTGACAGGAGTGTCTTCCACAAACTTAAAACCTGAATGTACCTTATGTTGTCTAATTTTAGGAGCTGCAGTGACAGGAAGAGTGTTTTGCAGAGCAGGTTATTGAGATTTATATTTATATATAGATACACATAAAAGTTATATACACGAAAATTAAATATATACATAATCCAGTGGAAACTGATAGTTCAAAGAAATGTAAATATCGCTCTGCAAAATCAAATAGAGACCTGAATTTCTCTTTTTCCACCAAGGAATAGTTTAATGGCAGGATGTGCTGTCTCTGGTGGAAGACCCTGGCTGCCAGCACCTTTAGGGCAGGGTGGGAAACTGCAGGGTGGAATTAGGAATTTTTACTCAGTTTTCCCTCTACCAAAGGCCTGATGACACCAGCCCCAAAGGAACGGTCACAGCAAATTTTTGACATTGTTTTATACCACAACAACACAGACTCTGAGCTTCAGAAGGCTGAAAATGACTTTTTTTTTGGGATGTGTCTCCCTTTTATCCCATTTCACACAGACCAATCTGATTGGTGACACAAAGACAAACCTCTTCACTCCCATTGGTCAGAGCAGAGGGACAGCAAGAAGAAGTCCCTCCTGGGGAAAGGAATGAATAACAAAGTTACAGCTACAAAAACATTTTTCTTGTTTCTAGAAAATTCTCTGGGAAAAGAATTTCAGAAAACCAAAACACCTCAGGCACAAAACCAGGGCTACACAACTTCACGGTGCAGGAAGTTTTCCCAAGCCTTTCCCAATGTCAGAATTCATCCTGGGAATCTATCAGGTGCATTTTTGATATTGATAAATCAGGCTCACAGCTCAGTTCCAGACTGTGAACCCCACTGAAAGCTTTGCTCTGATCACAGCCCTCCCCACCAAACTCACACAGGGCAGAGTGCTCAGACTCTGAGCAGATAGAGAGGCAGGAAGAGCTCCTGGATTAAATTCTAGATTAAATTTCACAATAATTAAACCTGTATGAAAGCATTATGCAGTGATGAGTACAGCTATTGGTAAAGTTATTTTCTGAGTTTTAATATCCTCATCTCTTCTGGTAAGAGAAATTTTACCAGCTCCAGCATATAAAGGGGATGGGAGCTGTTAAGGTAATTAATCCTCCTACAGATCAAGGCAATCAATCAATCAATCAATCAATCACACCCATTGATAAGTAAATCTGTTAGAAAAAGGGATGCACATAAAAATAAGCAGTGAGTTCACCATGGAGGATGAGGTGAAGGGACAGCACAGGGCTGGGGGTTGGCAGCCACCAAGTTTGGGGTGTCCTGGGGCTGGAGAGAGCCCAGGCAGGGGGGTGGAATGTGGATTTGGGATGGATGGTGGAGCCTTTGGCAAATGGCAGCCCCAGGATGACACCACAAAGCAAAAACAGAGCTTGCCCTGGATGGATAAAAAGGGAATATCAGGTTGAACTGGAAGGGAGAGGTGACACCTGGAATTACAGCTCAGTGTTTAATTCTGGCAGAGAAAGTTCCAACAAGGTGTGGATGAATCACAGGTTTAAGGAGAGTCATTATTTGAGAAAAAAGCACATTAGTGCAAGTCTCAAGGGTATGATCTGTTTGTTTAACAAACTTTTTTTTTTAAAAAAAATATTATTTTAATAGATCCTTAATAATCAACCTCTATATGGACCAAAAATCATAAAATGAATCGTACGGATTGTTAAACAAAATGTGAAACCTGGAAAATGTAGAGTTAGAATAGGCAAATTCAGTCCAGAAACACTTTCATAATGTAACATTTTAAGTAGAATTTAGTTTCAAAACAACCTAACAATGTTTGTTCTGGATTTTTAATCAGTGGAAACATTTTTAATCAGTGGGAACATTCCATTCCTACCTGTGTTTTGTGTTATGTACAAGGTTGGGTGGATTAAATGAGCACAAGCGGTCCCCCCTGGTTTCTAATCTATTAAAAAGAATAATTAGGTCCTGTTCCAATGTTGATTTCAGCCTCTACAAATCTATATACCCTTAAAAAAAACAAACGAAAAGTCCATCTTAGAAACAGAATTAATGCAGGATTTTAACATTAAAATTAAAAAAATATTTCTAGAGTGTGAATTGATTGGCTGTGTGTTCTCCAAGGCACAGATTTTTGTATATATAATCTTCTCAGGAGAGAGCACAAACCAAACTTCTGGAAAAAGATACCTCCCCTTCCCACCAGGCTTGATGTTGTGGTGGGAGCTGCTTTTATTACTGCTCTGAGATGTTTTCATTTCAAACTGAGCATCTCACTGAGACCTTCCAGCCCTGCTGGGAGGAGCAAGGGCTGCCTCACTTCTCCTGCCTCCAGCTGCAGAAGGGCTGGATTTAATCCATTCCAAACACCCAAATGAAATATTCTTATCTGCTCCTTGTGCAGGCTGGGCCATATTTCACTTCCAGACGAGTGGACTGGAATTGGAGTGTGATTTGTCGTGGGCTTGCACTCACAGCACACAGGGAGGAGAGGATTTGTGAAATCCCAATCTCTCCATCGTGTGAATATAACACACCTGCCTGTTATACCTGAATGTTCCGAGCAAATTACATCCTCAAGGAAATTGGGCTGTTTTTTTTCCTCCTGCTTCTACTGCTGGAAGTCTTTTCTAGTGTTTGAAATATTTTGTTTCTTTTGTTAACTTGGAACCATTACCTGCATTTGGAACAACAAAGAAATGTGTTGTATTTGCTTTTATGGGGGGATAAACATTGTTCCCTTAAGCTTGTTCAATACAGGAAGCAACATATCAACAGTTTATTTTATTAAAATGGTGCTTTTGTCAGAACTAAAACAGAAATTCTGGATAACTGAGCAATTAATCTGTTTCCATAATTCTGGTCAAGCTCCAGAGCAGAATTGAAACTGTCAAGGTTTTTTTCCCTGGTGAAACAACATCCAACCTACCAAACAACCAACCAACCAACTAACCAACCAACCAACTAACCAACCAACCAACTAACCAACAAACCAACAAACCAACCAACGAACCAAACAACCAACCAACAAACCAACTAACCTACCTACCAATCAACCAGCCAACAAACCAATTAACCAACCAACCAATCAACCAACCAACCAACCAAACAACCATCAAACCAATGAACAAGCCAACCAAGCAACAAACCAACTAACTAACCAACCAACAAACCAACTAACTAACCAAACAACCAACAAACCAACCAACTTTCCAGGGTAAACTTACCCAGTTTTGGCAAAAGTTGCCCAGTATCTCATCATGGAGCGGCTCAGGAGCTCCTCAGCTTTGGTGTAATTCACTCTCCTCTCCAGGGGCAGCCCGAACACAAACTCGATCTCGTAGCCGTGCAGGACCCCCATCCACTCTGGCCAGGGCAGCTTGGAGGAGCGATGCTCAAAGAAATAAAAGAACACCTGGTGCCCCAGCTGGGCAAAGCTGGTGGTGAATTCCAGAACAGGACAGATGATGTTGTAGTCCCCGATAACATCGTCGATGGCGTCCCGGTAGTGCTCCGGCTTTTCCAGGTTTTCCCAGTCCGTGTACTGGAAGATGATGGATTCTATCACGAGTTTGCTCACTCCTGGGAAGGCCAGGGTTAAAGCTGCTTCAAACTGGGTTTTATTGATCAAGCCATCGCTGTCCTTGTCGAGGCCAGGGACTCCGTATGCCAGGAATGAGAGCCCTTCATCTTTGTTAACACCTGCCAGGATCTGGGTCTGTTTGAAATGACCCTTCTCCATCAACACCTCTGGCATGTCTGCCAGAAAATCGCCGTCCACGCTTGGACAGAAAAACACTTGTAAAAGAGAACCATATGGAACAACAACATTTTCGTTTTCCAGTATTTCCTTCGGGTCCTTGTCTTGGAGGCAGAGAATGAGCTCTGACTCGTTGCTGGTGGGACACTGGAGGTGTCTGGCCAAAGCCACCGCTCTGTTCCTGGCCTCAGAGGATGGAATTGCAGCCCAGGGGGCATTTGCAGACCCACTCTGCAGGATGGCCCTGGTGAATAAAGGGTGGCTCTCAGGAGAAAGGAGGTGATAGGTGACAGAGGCCGAGCCAGCGCTCTCTCCAAACAGAGTCACGCTTTTGGGATTGCCTCCAAAGGCTGCTATGTTCTCCTGGACCCACTGAAGTGCCAACCTTTGATCAAACAAACCTGCATTTCCAGGAGCTTTCTGGTTTCCTGGCAAGGACAGAAATCCCAGTGCACCGGTCCTGTAGTTCATGGAAACCACCACCACTCTTTCCACCCTGGCCAGAAACTTCCCATCATAGACAGGCAGGGCAGTGGACCCAGACTCGAAGCCACCACCATAAATCCACACCATGACAGTGGCGTTCTTGGGCTTGGGAGAAGGAATCCACACATTCAGGTACAAGCAGTCCTCGCTTAGGCTGGTTTTTGGGTTCCACATCTCTGACCCAGCAAAGCCTGGGTAAGTTGTGTCTATGGGCTGGTAGCAGGAGTTGGCGTGCTTGGTGGCATCCCAAACATCTTCCCATTTCTCCCGAGGTTCTGGCTTTTGGAACCTCAGCCTCCCAACAGGGGGCTGCCCATAAGGGATTCCCAGGAAGGCTGTGACTGTCCCCCCCAGCACCTGCAGGCTGGTCCCTCTGACTTTGCCACTCTTGGTTGCAATGATGCTGTCTTCAGACACCACCTTCCTGGTGAACGTGGACAGGAGAAGAAACCCCGTCAGGAATCCAGCAGGGAGACTCAGACCATTTGTCCAAATCATGATGCCTGGAGCACGGGGTGAAAAATAAAGTCAGAATTAGTGTTGCAATATATTAGTACCAAAATGGTCTGTTAAATAAGGGTGTAGGTCATCCCATGGGCACTGAAAATAAGAAATTGCTGCTGCACAAAGCACAGAAGTTTTTAAATCTAAGTTCTTGTTGGTTATTTGTGTTGCAAATATTGTGTTCAGTATTTAGTATTTGGTCAGAACTTCAGAAAAATTGTCTGGCTAAATAATGTGGAACTGAGAATGACAAACCAGGAGAGATGAAATCATACAAGCAACGTCTGCCCACTGCAGATAACTTACCCGCTGACCAAAACTTATACGAATAATTTCTTCTAAGATCATGTTTTTCTAGACCATCTTAACCAAGTTTACAACCAGCAGAGTAATATGAAGCAGTCATACTTCTACTATTTAGAATTAATATTAAAATGCTAAAACATCAAGGATTTTTGAATAAATGAGGACACTGCCTAATAATTTGGATTCGGTCTGCTATTTCCTTCCTGAGAACTTTTCCAAGTAATAATCAGTATTACCTTAAAGCTAAGTATATAAATGCTGATTATGTATCACATTTCAGCACCTTAATAATCTCATTTACCCCAACCTTTTCAAATAAAACCTCAGCACCATCCCCTTGAAACCGAAAAGTCGCAAAAAAGCCTGTTTGCATAAATCTATTTCTATGATTTACATATCTGAAAATGCTCAACAAAACTCCTTTATTTTCTTTTTTTTTTTTTTTTTTGCCTGTTTCCACACATTCCGTGCTCTGTCCTGTGCCTTTAAACAGGCCATTCTTTGTTAATGAGGAGCACTCGCGTCCTTAAAAGGAATGAGGATAATTTCTTTGGAAAATACAGCTGTGGCCTAATTTGAGCTCCTCCTGCTTGTTCGCCTGTTCTTGGAAAGAAAATGTAGCAGAGGGGAGGATGGGAAGGTTTTGTGCAAAGGGGTTCCTAACTTTGAGACAGCATCAAAGGAGCAGGGAGGAATCTTCAGGGACAGTATTTTTAGCGTTCATCTAAACAGACAGAAAACAGATAAATTTTAGAAAACATAAACATTTACGCTCTGGTTGTTCTGTTAAAATAAAATAGATGAGGTGGGGAAGGCAGGAGATAAACTTCAGAGTTGGTCGTACACTCCACCAAGTCTTCAGCTCGACTGACAGAAACCTGCAATTGTTAAATTTTTTGTTAAATATTAGAGGTGTGATTTGTCAGCTCATGGGGTCCAACAGCTCCTGAGGAGTTTGGGCCAGCACAGCTCGCCCTGGCAGGGGCAGGAGGCTCAGTCACACATTCACTGGCTTTTGGCTCCCCTCTCTCTGTGCCAGGCATGGAATCAGGGAATATTCTGGGTTGGAAAGGCCTCACAGGGATCATCACAGTGTCCCTGCACTGACACGCCAACAATCCCACCCTGGGCATTCCTGGAGTGGTGTCCAAACCCTCCTGGAGCTCTGGCAGCCTCAGGGCTGTGCCCATTCCCTGGGGAGCCTGGGCAGCGCCCACCATCCTCTAAGGGAAGAACCTTTTCCTAAAATCCAGCCTAAACCTCCACAGAGACCAAAACCTGTATCCACCCCAGTTTGCTAAAACACTCAAGCCTAAATCCCACTGTCTTTGAGAGAACTGGGCACAACTTACCCAGTTTGCTGAATATTTCCAGCCTGCTAAACCAACACAGACTTGGGATTAGTTTTTAACACATCACGTTTTGTTTTAAAACTTTCTCAAGAAGATTTAAGAGAGGCCAGGGAAGGAGAGGTGAGAAGAACAATTTAGTTTGCTCTGTAAATGTGTGCTTAAAAATTCACTAGTGTTGAGCATCCCAGGGCTTCTCTCAGCCTCTCTGCAAAACCAAACCCAAAATCCTGAAAAGACACCAGAGCTGGGAGGAGGATAATGATAGAGAAGAGATGGAGGAGGGTTTTGAAGCACCCAGTAACTTTATGAGATGGGAGAAGTTATTTCTCTAAGTCTGTTGTTGTGATATTGTTACTTCACTGAATTTGATCATGACCAAGCTACAAGCTGGAAATAATAGGATATTTAAAGTATTGTCATTATAAAGAGAAAATGACGCTAAGAAAAGCAAGAGACTTTAAAGGTCCTCAAGATTAATCCATCTAAATAGTAATTAAAATTAATTCTCCTCCTGAACTTTCCTGTTAATTAAAAAAAAGAGAAGAGGAAAACAATGTAGCATTTCAAAATATAGAGGCAATAGTATTAGACCATAATATTAGTGAGAAAAAAACCCCAAAAAATTCAGTTCTGTGCCTTTTAAATTAGCTCTGGCATTTCAAAGACAAAGTTGGATCAAGCTTGAAAAACACAGAAGTTTTGTGCTACTGAATGAGAGGACTCATTTACTCTCAGGTCACTCTGCTAATATTAACAAAAGTAACAAGTAGCAGAGGATTACCATTACACCTTGAATGGCTGGCAAATATTACATTTAATAAGGATTTTAATGCTGCTTTAAACCAAACTCAGCAACGTAAAGCACACTGAGCAAAACAAACATTATTTGATTATTACAATGAGAGTGAAAAGGGTCAGAAAATTGCTTTAGCTCATCAACACCCACCCAGCAGAGTTATATCACACAGCGTGTTTGCACATCTTAAAAAGCTGCTGCTGTAGTAGTTTCCCCCAGTAAAAAAAAAAAAAGTTAAACAGACTCTACTTTTGCATTCTTATTCAGAGAGGGAAACACTATTTATTTCAATGCCTGTTTTCCTCCCCCCTTTGCAAATCTTTACCCAGCCAAAAAAAAAAAAAAAAAAAAAAAAAAAAAATCCATACACCGGACTACATAATCGCTATTTAAATAGGAAAGACGGTTGAATTAATAAGTGATTTCTATCTCCAGCTTAATTTACTTAGCCCAGGATCCCTTGAATAGTGCCAAGGTCTGCTACACACGCTGCTCACTGGTTCCATTTGCAGAGCAAGAGGCAGCTTCCCTCCGGAGAGCAACAAATGGGCAGAGCAGAGCGTTTCTTTCCCAGAGATCCCAATCCCCGCGCAAATCAAGCTGAACCGTAAATTATCCTGGCAGGCGAGAGACGTGCAAGGAGAGAATCACTTACCCCCGCTTCTATTATAAGAAACTACAAAGTTTTTAAAGAGTGGGGGATCTCAGGATCCCTCGAGGGAAATGTAACGGTGCAGCTGCTGCTTTAAGCCCGTAAATTGGCCGGCGCTGACATTATAATCAACTCTTTCTGACATGGAGCTCGCGAGAGTTGGCAGCAGCCACTTGATCTGCAAGGCAGCCTCTGCCTCCCATCCCACATCTGCTCCCAGAGCAGCCGTGGGAATGCTCCAGGGACAACCCCAGGCTGGGCAAAACACCAGCCACAAGGGCTGGGGGAACACAGGGGTTCGTTCCGTGCGTGCGGCATCTATTTTTTAAGAACAAACAGAAATCTAAATATAATAATTCAACCCTCTGTTTCATCTCACTCCGAGCACTCTTTCACCTGTATTTATTTTTTTTTTTTTTTTTTTTCCTGTACTCAAACCTCAGATTTTCATTGCAAATAAGTGTTTATTTTTGGTTTTAGCAGCTGTGGCAGATAAAACAGGAATGTGCCCTGCCTGGACGTGTCAACAACTGGCAAGCACCAGCTGCATCCCTCGGCTCCTGCCCATCCAGGCCATGGCACAGACCTGCATTGTCCCTTGCTGATTTTAGGGTTAAAAATGGGATCTGTGTGGTGTCACATGCTGCTTGCTCTCTTTTCTGAAGCCTCAAACTGGAAATCACCCTTGGTGCTGAGCACACCTGATATCCTCCTTTTTCCTGGGACTCCTGAGTATTGTTCCCACCAGAATTCCACAGTGCGGGTGCAAAGCTGAACCACAGCTGGGGGACATGTCCTACAACACAAAAAAATTAATTAAAACGCAAAAAATTCTGCAGGGTATTGATGGAAACAGAGGGGTGGAAAAAAAGAAAAAAAAAAAATCCATATTCCACTCTTGCAAATTTTCTTGTCAAATCCCTTTCCCTGAGCCACCCCATGGAACCAGAAAGGCACCCCTTGGAGCTGGGACTGCTGTCCCCCAGCAGCATCTGCTCTCTAGCTCTGCTCTGATTTAAAAAAAAAAAAAAAGCAATTTTCCCACAATTTAAGCTTTTTTTCCTGCTGTCCACATTTGCTTCCCCCTTTAGAGCCAAACACAATTACCTTCCCTGTTTAATAATCAAAGTACAGCTCTGTTTCAATTACACAAAAGCAATATTTGGCAACGCATAGAGCAGGAATAAAGCAGAAATAAAAAGTTAAGGATGAAGTTTATAGACCTTAATATGGAGATTACAAGTGGGGTTTTTAAAGCCAGCATGGGAATTAGTGTTTTAACAGAATAAAGTTCAAGAATGGAGGATTGTTTTATTTCTCCTGGTAATTTTAGCACATCCTTTAGGATCAGACCTTCCACAGGTATTTTGCATGGATATGTTCACTGGGGAGAACATGTCCCACTCTAAACCTAAACCACCATGGCAGGGGTTGGAATTGGCTGATTTTTAGGATCCCTTCAACCCAGGCCTTTTGAGGATTCCATAATTCCATAAAAAAACCCCCTAAACTTTCAGCACGGAACTGTCCAATGCAGTGAGACCTCAGAATTCTTAACCGAGATTGTTCACTCAGCAGCGTCATAGAAATATTTAACAACAGAACAGGATTCATTCAGAATTATTTCCGGCGACAGCTCTTGCTGATCAAAAACCTTTCAAGTGCAGGAAACACTGAATGGTGCTACACAAACTGAGGCAGTTCTCAATGTTTCAGCATTTGCTGCCTTTCTCTGCTGCCTCAGCCCACTTGGGGACGTGGCCAGGTGACACACACTCCCTCCATTTCTGTGACATCAGAGGGATGAATCATCACCCCCAAATCTTGTTAGAGGCCACTTTAGAGTGAATTTCAGATGCTTATGGCCATGCTTGTGCTCTCAACCTCTTTGCCTTGAGCAGTAGAGCAGCAGCAGGAGACTCAAACAGTAAAAAAGCTGCTTCTGGCTTCATCTGTTTTCAAAAACTGTCCGTTTTCTCCTTTGTTTGCTGTCAGGGCTGTGCCTTCCCCTCCCTGCTCCTCTTCAGAGAGCCCAAGGCACCCAGAGCAGCCTCCTGCTCCAAGGCACTGCTTTCCTTAATGCAAAATGTGGAGTTTTCTGACAAGGTGACCCTGGGATAAGTGAATCCACTGTCTCAGGCTGTTTCCAAGGCATCAGGAAACTCCAAGTTCAGCCTTGGGGTTACCTGGATGTCTTCAGGTAACTGTCAGACCTCTCCACTATTCTCCTTCAGCCTAATGTTAGACTATTATGCTGTACTTTTAAAGAAACTAAGCCAAATTCTATATTTTTTCCCCCTTTAATTAAAAAAAATTAACATATAAATTAAAGTTTCACAACTGTGTGCCGTGAGAGGAAACACTTCTTTTTAGTTATTACTTGGCTTGCTAAAAATACCTGTGCGAAAATTAGAGATTAAATACATTTTATGCCCTGGGTAATTGTGTTGAGAGTCATCATTTTTCTCAGTGATCCTGTGGGAGAGTGGAAGAAGAAAAGGAGGTGCAAACCAGTGGATGAAATATTTTATATGTGTATATATATATATATATATGCTGTACACCTACATACATATATGTATTTAAAATACATGTATTTAAAATGTATTTAAAATACGTGTATTTAAAATATATGTATTTATATTTTATGGGATTTGCCTTTCTCTTTTTCAATATCTCTATCCATCTATCTAATGAGGTTTTATAAGGTTATGTCACTTTTTTTTATTTAGGGCAAGGGTGTTAAAAATTATATTCACAATATATAAAAGCGTCTTTTTGTTATTTCGTGTGCACAAGTGAATTCAGTGTCACGTTGGACTTTGTAATGGTTTTGCATTGATTGAAATTTAGTGATGAGGGAAGAAGCCACCCACGGAAATGATTTTTCGAAGAGGAGCTGCTAAGGGTCCCCTCCGTGCCTGACAAAACCAACCATGGCTGGTTTTGTTAAACCACTGGGAAGCTGAACACTCTTAATGTTAAAAATTGAACAAAACCCAGGAAAGCTCATCTTGTTCTGGCCTGGGAACAGGTGACAACAGGCCAGGCCCTTCCTGGGGAGTCCCATGGGCTCCATCCTGTCCTGGCTGGGCTCCAAGGGCTGTTGGATCCCTGGGCACTGAGAATTCCAGACTTTCTGTGCTGACAGGCACTGACCCCCCAGCAAACACTGCATTGGACCTGAGGCCGTGGAAAAGGCTCCCAAAATTGAGTGACAGCACTGGGATTGTGGGTGTGGGGTTTGGATAGAAGTGTGTGATAGCACAGGATGGGAAACTTGGAGTTTAAGGGTTTAGTATATACTAATATATGTAAAGCAAGATGAAGGTTTTAAGGCATAGGTTGAGTCCTTCTTTTTCACCTTCTTCTCCTGGGTCTGGGTGGGATTTTGTAATTGGATAGAAAAGTCCTCATTGCAGGCCAGGGGTGGTTGGTTATTGGGTTAAAAGTAAAAATAATTGAGGTGTCATTTCTTAATTGGACAGTTTACCCTTAAAAGGCCTTGAAGGGAGAGAGATGCGGCTCCATTTTTATTTTGTTGGCTGGAAGTGCTGTAGAAGTCAGGGTTTGTGAGACTGTACCATAGATAAGAATTAGAAACATCTGAGTCTGGACAAGAAATACTGTCTTGAGCATTTAATCCCAACTCTGGCAAAAAGAAGATAAAGGCAACAAGTGGCTGTTGATTTCTTGCTGCCACCAGCCAGGGGCTGGCTCCTCCTGGCTCCATCGTGGACCTTCTGACGCATGAAGAGTCCCATTCACCAGTTTTGGTCCTGCTGTTCCAAGCCATCCACAGCTCAAAAACATCACCTGGGCTCCTGCCAGGATAACTGGGCTGGAAATCTTTGCAGGTGTCACCTCGAAGTAAAAGATGTCACACACCAAGAGTGGACACGTCTGAGGAAATGTTTACATATGGTAAAAGTAGGAAACATCCTGATTTTTTTAATGCCTGAGAGGGAAATCAATAGGCAAATTATATCCAAACTATATTTGATGTCATTTCTGTGAAGATGTGAAGAGGGTATTTTAAACTTCATCCTTAGCAAACTCCCCTGGGAGGGCTCAGCTCTGTCTGTGATCCCTGGCTGGATTTCCACACCGAGCATCTGCCTGACCTTGGCTCGAACCTCTGAGCAAACCACCGCGTCGTGAGAAAAAGCTGTGAGGGAAACAAGTAAACTCGAGCTCTACAAGCTCCAAAAGGTCAAGCTGCAGACAGGGGGAAGATTGCTGAGAAGGGGACACTTAGCAGCTCAAGGACTCGCAGGGAAACACATCAAAGCTGCGAGCTGTGAAATTTTCAGGTTAAAAACAAACAAAAGCCCGAAGAAGGTGGGAGCTCAGCAGCAGCAGCAGCAGCAGCAGCAGGGAATTACTGATGCTCAGCTCTGGAGCTTGCAGCCACGTTATTCTACTGTGAATATTAGGAAATAAATCATTGCCTTGTCCTGAGAGCATATCTTGCTTGCAGAGCATCTTTTCATGCCCAAACACAGTGACCCCGAAGGGTTAACACCTCTCAATTATTTCTGTGCTTCTTTTTCCAAATTTCACTCTTGTTATTAGACTGCCCACCTGTATATCCATGGATTTAAACCAGGGACACCCTAAATAAATGAAGTGTTGCTATAGATGATTGTAGCTGATGGTCAAACCCATCTGAAATTCTGCTATTATTCTGATTATTCTAAAAGGCCTCACCCCACAGGGGCTTCCAGGACCAGCAGAAATGCCCAACAATAGATCTAAAGGGTAATTTGATAATATCAGGAAAGATACATGGTGTGTTTCAGAAACACACCATGAAAGTGGGTACCAATTTATTAAGTATACAGAAGACACTAACACTCATGTAAGCCATTAAACATGATTATATTTCCCCCTTATTGGTTCACTTATGATCTGCTGTACCTTTCTCCTTATTACTCTAATTATAGATCGGTATAATTTCCTCTTTATTAGCACAATTATGGACTGTACTTGTACAAATGTCTTGGAGGAATCAGAGCCACTGAGAAAATACAGCAAATGAAAAGGTAAAGGCATTATTATTAATAATATCATTATTATTATTTTGAATGTTCACATATCCTTAGTTCCTTGTGGTATACATAATTCTGTATTTTGTCTCATATAGGTTCAATTAAGAAAATAAAAAAATATTAATGTGTACTCAATATGACTTGCACATCATCATTGCAGCCTGGTGTTTAGCTTGCAAGAAAAAAAAACAAACTAATTAAATTCGAAGTTAGGTTTCACAGATTTCTGCAGTAACCTGTGGATTTTGGAGTACAAACCAAAATATTGAGGCCACATTGATTCCAAAGCTTATCCATGCAGAACTATTAGGAAATATTTTATTATAGAGGAGCTAAAATTATCTCTCATCAGTTCAATAACAGCATATTCTGGTCATGATCATCCTGCCCTGTGCATATCCTTGATGGTTCATGCACCCCATAAACTTCTCTTTCCTTTTTCCCACTTTCATTTGCACAATGGAAACTACAAACAAGCCTGAAACACCAACTTTTCCAACCCCTTGCCCTCTATCATGTCAGAGAATTTTAACTCCAAAAACGATCTTTAAGTGACCTTTCCCTCAGCAGGAGTTGCAAGAGGTCGAGACAGGAAAAGAAAACTTCAGTGCAGAGCTGGAGAACCTGGCAGAGCTCACAGACCTGGGCTGGGGAGAGGAGTTTTAGTGGCTGCAGGAACGTTCTGATTCTCTGCTCATTTCCTCCCTTTTGCCTGGAGGCAGGTTCAGTACAAAAAGCATGAAGAGAGCCCAGGGCCTGAAAGACTTTCTGTTTAAGTTGTCAGACCAAGGAGCCTGGGAAATTGAAAGATGTGCCCAAGACCATAAGAATAGACTGGATTGCTTTCAGACACCCAGAGCTTCAGGACACCACCATCCTTTTTGGTTTGTTTTAAACACTCCACTTTTATAGCTGCACTTTTCTAGACTTTTCTCTCAATATATCACCAGAAATAAGGACCTTTTGATGGTAATCTTGAATAAAAGCATCATTTCCATCCTGTTCTCCACAGTAAACAGCAGTCAGCCCTTGGGATTCAGAGGCTGCATTTTCTAGAAGTCACTACAGATGTTTTGCAGAATATTCCTGGTCTCCTTAGCTGGCAGCCACCCCCTGGGGAAGGAAAACCACTTGGGATCAGCACATCCAGGAACAGCCAGTGCTTCTTGTTGGAGCCACCAGCACAGCTGTGAATCTTGTGTGCACAATAATCCATCCCAGCAAAGGCTGCAGTGAGGATTCTGTCTGGAAATGGATTGGGGAAGCACAGATGGAACCTCATGGCACAAACCCCTGTGCCTTCATTTTATTTTTTTGCCAAAGCAACAACTGGAGAAAGCCCACAGGTGGGTGGGTGGGTGGGTGCTGCTGAGTTTCACAGGGATTGCCTTCCCTCACCTCTCCTGCAGGGACACAGCTCCCATAAAACACAATCACAGCATCATTAAGGCTGGCAAAGACTCTCAGTCTATTTCCCAGTGCCCCTGGAGGAACGAAGCACGACTTGCTTGGCAAAAGCGTTCAAGTGATTTTAATTTTCGTGTTCACGGCAAAGGGAAAAAATAAAAAGAAATAAGAGAGTAAATCCCATCACCAGCTGCCGAAAACATTGGAGGTGTTGAATGTCATGGGAAGAATTGGAAGTGCCTGTGGGGTTGCTGCTCTGATTGAGCCCATTTGTACCTGTGTCACAAATGAGCTGCCCTCCCCACTGAAAGGATGGTTAGGGTTTAACCATTGAAAAAGGAAAAGTGATTTGCTCACTCTCCTATGCTGCCTTTTCTCTCTCTCCTCATCCTTTTATTCCACATCCCCTTCCCCAAATTTTAGTCACTGTTCATGTTGCCAAAATATCTGCAGTGATGTCTTTCCACGCAGAGTGTAAAATAATTCCTCTAGTAAATGTTAACAGCAGCCGTAAAACAGCAAAATAAAATAACACCAAGAAGAGCAATCAATAAAAATCTGTACAAAAATTAGGTATTGGTGCATGAGATAGGAGAGGGCCTGAATCTGAGTGTTTTATAGAAAAACCTGGAAGCTATTCCAGAGAAAATGGGCAAAGAGTAAAATTTATCAAACGTTGCTGGGATAATTAAACCAGAACAGACAGGAAACAGGATGTTTGACTGAAGGGAATGTAAATGAATGGATCCAGCTCTTTCTGTGCTTCCCAAAATGATTGTCCTTCTGGGCTTAGGTGATCCCAAAGTGACACCATGGAAATGATTTTCAGCCAATGCTGGGACAGGTGTTACCATGATGGGTTCCTGGGCAAGGGGAATTTAGTTTGGTGAGTGAGAAAAATGGAGATTCAGTCTTTGGGATCAGCACAGACGTTGTCCAGAGTGGGAGAAAAAAATTACAGATTTTTTTTAAATATAAATAAATAAAAAAAAAGCAGAAGGCCTGCAGTGCTAACACCACCAGCACCTTTTATTTGGAAAGCTGTGCTGGGTCACTCTATGGCTGGATTCATGGAAGGAAGATGGAAAGAAAAAAACCTTCCATTTATGTCAAGTGGCTTCTGATGGAGGCAGAAAGGTGGGACCCACCCAGGGAAACCCACAAAACAACTTCTGCCAGCACATCCAGAGTGTCCCCGCAGGAATGTCAGGCAGGAGGAGCTGACAGAGCTCTGTGGAAATGTTTTTGGGAAACACCAGGAACAGAGAGAGGTTTGCCTGGGACAGAAATGGGGTCTGGAGTTTTTGGCAGGAGCTGGAATCTCAGCAGCAGTGAAAACAAGGGGTGGGATGAGGGCAGACCTTGAGGAGGAGCCTTTCCTGAGGCACAGGCAGGGCTCTGGCACCATCAGGATGAAATAAACCCATCCTAACCCGGTTATTAGCGCTGTGTCCCTTTGACACGATGCCTGGAGTGTTTCTCCACGGGGCAGCTGTTGGTCTGCATCACGTCAGGGCACAGCATGGAGCTATTAATGGCTTTTAATGTGATCCCCTGGATCCTGACAATACCTGCCATGAGCCAGGCCTTAATCACAGGATCACTGATATTGATATGCTCAAACCATTAAACAAAGACTCAAAACGCTCCTCATTCACAGGAAAATTATCAAACTTCAAACCCACGTCCTGGAAGAAACCTGAGTTTTTATTCTCCACCCATTCTTGGGTTAATGACTGAGAGTTACAACCAACTTTTCAAAAATATAACCAAAAAAAAAAATATCGCCGCTTATTTCTGTGGCAGACTGTTTGCATCACTTTAATTTAGGAAGCAAACCGTGCTACAACAACCACAGACATGTAAATGAGGCAAAAAAAAAATGGTGCTCGTTTTGTTGCTTTCCAAATTTAAGCTGACCTAAATAATTTAATACGAAATTTACAGCAGCGAGAACACAATTTGGTGGACAAATATGGGAACACAGTGAATTTGTACTCCAGGATTTGTACTCCTCTGGGTAAAGAGATGATTCACCATCTGTGTGTACTGCAAGCAGCTTTCACTTTGGGGTGCAAACACAGTGTAGACCCTCACTATTATCCCTCAGTTTAGCAGGGAAAAAGATGAATTTTATTTCACCCCAGAAGGAAAACTGGGATTGTTTTGTGAGTGGATGTTTGACATTGATTTTTGTCAACATTTTGCTCTTGAGAAGTACCTGAAAGGGGGGATCACACCCAGGTGGGTCTTGTCTTTCAAATGAGAAGTGACAGGACCAGAGGGAACATCCTCAAGTGGCTCCAGAGGAGGTTTGACTGGACAACAGTCAATCTTCAGGGAAGATTTCCTCACTGAAAGGGTGAAAAGCAATAGAACCATCCCTGGAAATATTCAAAAAATGTGTGGGTGTGGCACTTGTGGTTTAGTGGTGGCCTTGGCAGTGCTGAGGGAATGGCCGGACTCGAGGATCTTGGGATGTTTTTCCAGCCTTAGTGATTCCATGATAAGATGTCCCTGGTAGTCCATCAAATTATTGCTGCCAAATCCTTTGTGCTGACATGAAAATATGGAATAACTTTGTGAAGCAGCAGGGGAAGGAGAGGAGAGAATTAACCCTGTCAGTGCTGCCCCAGGCATCACTCAACACTCATGGCAGGAGGAGGTGTCAACTTCATCTCAACTCAACTGATCTGAGCTCCTCCATCATCAACGCTGTCTCCTGCTCCTGAGCAAAGCACAAATCAGTGTCTGAACTGATGGGTAATAATTGCAGAGTGATCAAAGCACGTCAGGCAGGGAGACCTGACATCCCTGAGCTCGCCAAGGATTTTTAGAGAGCTGAAAAACACTCTGGTTTCTCCAGCCTGGAGCGGGATGTGTGGGAAGCTGGGACAGCTTCCAGCTCAGGGGTTTGGTTTCTGTCCATGGTTATGGTTATGGTTAGCTGAGGCACAGCTCAACATCCTTCCCAGGGCTGCTCCAGAGGGATTCAGGAACTGCAGCACCTCCCTGTGCCTCAGTGGGATACAGGAAAGGTTGTGAGCAGCAATTTGGTCTGATCATTTTGTCCTCTAATTCAGCACTGAAGGAAGAGAACACAATCTCTTTCTCTTTCCTTCTCCTTCTCCTTCTCCTTCTCCTTCTCCTTCTCCTTCTCCTTCTCCTTCTCCTTCTCCTTCTCCTTCTCCTTCTCCTTCTCCTTCTCCTTCTCCTTCTCCTTCTCCTTCTCCTTCTCCTTCTCCTTCTCCTTCTCCTTCTCCTTCTCCTTCTCCTTCTCCTTCTCCTTCCTTCCTTCCTTCCTTCCTTCCTTCCTTCCTTCCTTCCTTCCTTCCTTCCTTCCTTCCTTCCTTCCTTCCTTCCTTCCTTCCTCTTTCCCCCCATTCTACACTTTTCCAAAGCTCTTTGTACAATTTTTCAGAAATATCCTCGCTACACTCAGAGTATCCATAGTGCTCAGAAATATCCTCACTCTATTCAGGTGTTCCGAGTATTTTGTCCTATTTATGTAACAATGTGTTTCTTCTTTAATGCAGCAAAGCAGAATAACAAATATTTTCATGAATTTCAGCAGAATTCGTGTACATTGTGCTACAACTGAGTGAAACTTAAGAGAAAGCTTAAGAGTCAGTTTAAATGCATGAGTCATCCCTCCACTGGACTCCAGTGCTCTGATGAGAGTGACTGTGAGTCATTCCTGAGCCACGCACTGGGCTAAAGGACACAGAGGGAGCAATGAGACACCTCAGCATCCCCCTGGGGAGAAGATCCCACAGGCACAGTCACTGCATAAAAATAATGAGCCTTTTGCCCCAAAGCACTTCAGTCCTCCAGTGGCTTTGAAAATCCCTTTGCTCTCAGCTCCAAAGCCACACAGGTGAAATCAAAGGTTCTTTGTCTGGAGTTAAGCAGGGCTGAGCAGTCCCTGGTTTAGATGAAAAACCCAGACAGGTTGTGGACTCCCAGTCCCTTGGAAGTGTCCAAGGCCGGGCTGGATGGGGTTTGGAGCCACCTGGGATGGTGGAAGGTGTCCCTGCCCATGGCAGGGGTGGAATTGGATTAAATTGAAGGGGCCTTCACACCCAAACCACTCCATAACTCTATTATTCCATGAAACAGCCTTGCCCAGTGTCAGGAGCAGTGCCAGCCCTGGACTGGAAACCCCTCTCTGAGTCACACTCAGTGGCTTTTGTCCCATCCTAAATGATGAGAAAATGAACTGAATATGTAGTTTGCAAGATATTTTGTTCAGCACCCACATCTGCACTGCTGGCAATCACACAGCCTGTGCTTCACAACCAAGCAAAACAGAAAATGTAATTAATTTTATTTGAGAATCCTCTCTGAGCACATTTGCCACCCGTTTCATTTCGCTGCCACCTCAGAAGTTACACTCTGACCAACGTCACTTACCCTGAAGACACACAAGAAAGAGAACAAATATCATTAGTGGGGTCTGAATATTCAGTCTATGTAAATGCATTATATACTTTGCTTGACTTTGTCATAATAGAAAAAAGCAAGGCAAACTTACAATTTTTTCTGCTCACATTTTCTTTTTTTTTTTTTTTCCCCAAATTTTGCATAGTACATATTGCAAGAGAGTTTTTTTTGTTTTTTTTTTTTTTTTTCCTCAGTTCTATCCCTCTAGTTATTATCTTGAAAGCAAAATTCAGACATATCCAGCACCTTCAGGTTTCAGAATCAGGGATGCTGGGAAGGACCTGTTACTTCATCTTTTTTGCATATGCCCTTGCAGCCCGCTGTTTTCTATTTATTCCAAAAACCTCGGGTAAAATGGAATCTTACAAATGAATTAATGAGGACGGGCTTCAGTTCTGTACAGGCAGCGAGAAGGGAAATTCCTGTGCAGCTCCCGGTGCACTGGGAATGTGGAATAACCACAAACCACCAGGTTGTGCTGTTGCCCTAAAGCAATGCACATCACCACAGAGCTCTGCTCGGCTCCTGGCTGCACTTTGGCTGGGAAGACCCTGAAATCCTGGAAAACCAATTCTCTCAGACTCATTTTCATTTGTGATTATACAGCTCAGTTTTTTTTGTTTTTTTTTTTCCTGGTTTTGGCTGGCTTTGAAAGCCACCAGCAGTGTTTGCTGGCCACGAAGTCCGGGTAGGAAAAAGAATAAAAATAAACAGTAAAATTAAAAGTATTAAAATAATGAAAATAAAAGGATAAAAATAAAATAATTAAAAATCAATCAGCCATCAGCATAGCCTTAGGATGTAAACACTGCACAGCTCACCCAAAAACTGGCAGGTTTTTGATACTTTATACCCAACCTATTTATTTTTCTTGCAAACTTCTAAACAAAATCAATCTTTCCAGGTTTCCCATTGCACGTTTTCTAAGCAAACCACAGCTAAACTAAGGAAATTTGTTTCTAGAGGACTGAGCACCTCAGACGTGGAGTGACCCAGAGTTGCTTTCCCACTCTGTTGGACTAAAGGGATGTGTTATTGCAGAGCAGTAATAACGGTTTTCATTAAATAAAAAAAATTCAAGAATGGCCATGCAGAATCTGAACAGAGGTAAATCAACAAATTGTAAAGTCACAGAGTAGTTTGGGTTGGGAGGGACCTCAAAGCTCATCCAGTGTCACCCCTGCCATGGCAGGGACACCTCCCACTGTCCCAGGTGGATCCAAGCCCTGACCAGCCTGGCCTTGGGCACTGCCAGGGATCCGGGGGCAGCCACAGCTTCTCTGGGAATTCCATCCCAGCCCTCATCACCCTCACAGGGAACAATTCCTGCCCAATATCCCATCTAAACCTCCCCTCTCTTGGTTTAAAGCCATTCCCCTTTGTTCTGTCACTCCAGGTCCTTACAAAAATTCCCTTTCTGCCCTTATTTTAGGCCCTCCTTTAGATACTGAAAGGTCACATAAAATCTCCCCAGAGGCTTCTCCTTTCCAGGCTGAACAACCCCAATTCTCTCTTTTCCCCCCAGCAGAGCTGCCCCATCCCTCTGCTCATCCTGGACCCTCCTCTGGACTCTCTCCAAACTTTGGGGAACTTTGCAGAAATAAAGTAGAAGATCAGACCAAGCACAGGATTACACAAGTGAATCTTCCCAGCCAACAAAAACCTGCATCTCAGCAAGAGGTGATGTTTTTGTCTCCTATTGCCACCCAGAGGTTTTTTCTTCCTTGAATTCATCTGAGCACTTTTTGCAGCCTTGTGAACATTGAGAGTCCAGAACATCTGGCGCCGGATCCGTTGCGTCAGTGAGAAATGCCACGAGCCGTGAAAAAAACTTCCTTTTGGTTTGCTTTTGAACCCACCACCTGCCAGTCTCCCGTGTGATAAAGGGAAAAAAAAAAAATGCAAACCTGGCGAAGATTCAAGGCTGGATCCTGATTTTTTTCCCTCAGAAATGCAGGTAAAGTGGAAAAAACCAGTTCAGAGAGTCACAGAATCACTGGGTTGGAGGAGACCTTCAACATCACTGAGTCCAACCCAACCCTGACACCTCAACTAAGCCATGGCACTGAGTGTCACATTCAATCTTTGTTTAAACACATCCAGGGATGGTGACTCCACCACCTCCCCGGGCAGATCATTCCAGTACTTTATCACTTTTCCCATAAAAAACTTTTTCCTAATATCCAACCTCTATTTCCCTTGGCACAGCTTGAGGCTGTGTCCTCTCGTTCTGTCAGTGCTGCCTGAAGAAAGAGACCAACCCCAGCTGAGCACAAACACCTTTCAGGAGATTGCAGGGAGTGAGTTTTGGGGTTTGTGACAGATGGGACCATCCCACCACAGAAACCCAAACCAGGACCCCAAATCTTTATATTTACAGCAAATAACTGCAAGTCACATTTGGGGATGATTTAGTTGAATTTACATCACTAAGATTGTTTCTTCTCCTCTTAATATTCCCAAAGATTTTAGGATTCTTCCCCAACTACCCTTGCACTTTTTCCCTGGTGCTGAGTAGCTTTTCCACCTTGTGTGCTTTCCTCCTCAACTGGTGCAACACCCACCATCTCCTACCTCCCCTCAAAGCACTCCAAGGAAAAAAAAAAAAAAAGCTTTTAGCTCAGCTTGAAAAGAAGAAGGAGGAAGGATCCTTTCCTTTCATGCACCTCGGTGGGAATAGAGCAGATCAGGAGCTGTTAGAACACAAGGAACACAACTCAGGTTATTCAGCTCCCAGGTGGGAGCTGGGGCTGTCCTGCCTTGCAGAGCACAACTTCAGTAGCGGATTACGTGCTGCACAGTGGTTTTTCTCTCCTAAAATAGCCTCCTGAAGGATACAACCAGAATTTTTAGCACTTCAGAGCCCGCTCATGTCTGTCTATTTCTCTGAGGTGTGAATCTATCCTTTCACAAAAAGGGTAATTATATGTTGTACGTCCTCAAATTTCCTCCTGTCCAAATTATCGACGAGCAGCTCCTGCCATGGTGAGTTCAGAGTCTCAGATGGGCTGATAAATGTGAATATTAAACCCCAGAATTTCTACAAGGTGGGGAAAGAGGAGGAAATCCTCACCCTCCCTTTGGACTCGTTCAAAATCTTGCCCCACAGATCTGTTGAGAGTTATCAGAATTAAAGCAACATGAAGAAAATCATCCAGTGGTGGTTTTAGAAGGTTTTTGACCCAATCCATCCCCAAAGCTTATTAGGGAAATTTGAAAACTGCAGGGTAAAAGGTAAATTTCTGCCATGGATTAAAAGGCTGTGCTGAGATAGGCAAAACAAAGGAGAATAAAAAAAGATCTAATTCTTGACACACAGAGAGGTTAATGTGGAGTGACCCAAGATTTGCTGCTGGGACGGATTTTTTTTGGTCCCTTTAAATCCCTGGCATAATGCAAGAAAGTCCTGGCTTACTCAGCAAATATTCTGCACTTCTCTGCTGCAATAAATCCTTGTGCTTGCTTTAGCTCAGGCTCCAGAGCCGCTGTGCCTCAAATTGTAACAGCACCCACAAGACAGGCCGGGCACACGAGCAGGGAGCTCAATCTCATCGTGGTTCCACTTCCTTAGAACCATCCCAAGGGGGGAATCTCTATCACTTGTGATTTCTCATCAATCAGAACAAAGACATTTTTTTCTCTTTTAAACATCTTGCCAGTCTGAAGCTCTGCAAGGCAGATAAAACATATTTTTTTCCCCTTGTATATATGAAAAAAAAATTTTGGGAACCGTGCTGGTGGTGTGGAAAATGTTTCTGTTGTGTGGGAATGAATGGCATCAAAAAGATTCTTTAAATCCAAAATAAACTTTCTCTTGAAGGTTTAAGTGATACCACGCACGTGTGCAGATGTTCAGCATGGAAATAATCCAGCAAATGGAGCCAGCTGGAAAAAAACACTGGAGGAACTTTCATCCAGATGAAGATTTATGAGTCCACCAATAGAGATACTAATGGATTCAGAGGTGGGTGTTTGACTGTTCAAAAAAATTAAATAACTCGGTAAAAAGTGTCTGCCTATGCTTCAAAATGATCCCAGAATGGTTAATGGGTTTCATGGCAAAAAAAAGATAAAGCCCAAATAAATGTCTGGTGTTATTGCACAAACTCTGGATTTTGAATTGTTTCAGTCATGAGAGAAAATATGGAAAACATTCTGAAGGAGTGGACAGCAATGTCTTCAGAGCAGCAAGAGCCTTGAAAAGTGTAAAAGCAGTTTTACACAAGGTTCTCCTCCTTTTTTTCACCATTTCAGCTGTGCAGTGTCCCAAGAGCTGAGAGGCTGCCATGGGCACAGTGGTCAGAGAAACCTGACTCTCAATCATCCTGGGCACATAAAGCAAGATAAAAATCCTGACTATGATGAATGCTCACTATTCAGAACATAAATTGATTAATGGTCAGTCCAGCCAAGAAAATTCTCTTGGAGGTGTTATTTCATAGGCAGGAGGAACTGGCAGAAAACAAAGCTGAATATTTAATTTCCACTGTCAGTTGCTGCAGTCACGAGCTCAGAAAATCAGCTGCCCTAAACCAACCTGCACTGATATCTGGGACTCTGGAATATTTTCATTATAAATATATATTTAATTATAAATAATGCTGCCTGGTGGAGGGCACCTAAAAACATCTCATTTTTCTAAAAATGTGTTTGGGAGCTTTCCCAGCTTCCACAGTACTTTTACCCTTTTGAGAATAATGAAGAAATGAAGTCAAGAATCGTATTTTATTTCAGGTTTTGTGTAGCACACGCAAAGAATTCACCTTGTGCTCAAGATTAGCAGCTGGGAAGTTTTGATGATCCCTTATGGAGAAACGTTTTACAGTCACTCATGATTGGAAACTTCACTGCCCTTTCCAGATAAATCTACACAAATCTCTTTTTATTATAAATTTTACCATTTCTTCACTTTCTTTATGTTACACTTATGTAAAGGAAACATATTTTTAAGCCACTCCAATGTATTTTCACCTTTTTGGGGATAAAAAAAAATATTTTCCCCCCATCATCCAAGTAAACTTTGTCCACCCTGTCCTGATTTGAAAGCATCACTTTTGATGTGGAAGGATCAAAAACATTACATCATTATTTTCATTTTATTTCTTTGAGGTCAGGCTGGTAGAGAGCACAGGTCAGCAAAAATGACAGTGCCACCAAGACAGAAAAATAAATAACTTGTGTAAAACACACATAACACGCAGAAACCTCTCCAGATACAGTTTCACTTCAAAAAGCTGCTTTATGTAATTCCACATTGACTGCGAGGATTTGGAAAGGGAAAACACTTCCAAATTAAAATCAGCCACTTTAAAAACATGGAAAGAAAATTGCTGTGTAACAGCCACACTTCTGCCAGAGAAACCCACGTGTTAGAAAAGGGAAGAGAAAACTTTCTGAGGGTTTTACAGCTGGGAAAGCCTGGGAACTTTATTTTTCAGAATTCTTAGAAATGCAATGACTCGCTGCTATTGGTCAGCGAAAGGAGAGTGCTGCTTCTGGAAAAGTGTTTATGCAGAGATGGAGAGGATGAGGAGCTCTGGCTTCTCCAGGACCCAAAGACCTGAACACAAATCCATAAAATGGGATTAATCCCATAGGAGGAAGAATGCCAAGATTTCACCAAGCAGCACTGCAGGATCCCAGGTGTTAATCAGCCGGGTTACCCACAGCATTGACCCTGCTGCTGCTCCAGGTAATGATTAACTTAATTAATTGTGCCAGCCCTGGCTGCTGAGGGTGCCCTTGGGGTGAGCTGGGAGAGGAAAGGGAAGGGAGAAGGGAAACACTGAGCACAGTTTCTGTGTCCTGAGGAAGCTGGAGAAGAAAGAGCCACTCCTCAGGGCAATCAGAGAGGTTACATTAATAATTGGAAATTTTAGCTGCAAAAGCTCTGGGGTATTGATACCTTTTATCATGGCTAGCTAAGAAAAGAGGCCAGACAAAATTAAGGGAAGAAAAAGCATTTCTATTTATTGAAGGTCCTCCAGGTACATTTAGGGCAGACAAAGCCCCCCAGGGTTTACACCCAAACTGGACCCCGGGTCAGGGGTTTGCACACTTTGATCACTTTGGGCCATTGGCACATTGGGGGTTCATCTCCCAATTCCAGCTCCAGCTAATGAAGTCATTTACCCCAAGTTTTCCCCCCCAACTCACTTTTGTTCCCATCTCTGGGGCCTGAGGCAGTGAGGTGTCCTTGATCCCCAGGCCTGGAGAGGAATTGTTGTGTCTGCCCAAACTGGGGCAGCAGCAGCTGGCACTGGGTGTGGAGTTTAGAGTCACACACTAAAGAGCTGCAGGAGAACAAATGGATGGGAAATAGAAAAGCTCAGATCCTGAGGCATCAGTATCAGCAGGGCCTTGCTGAGCTGTGACCAAGGATTATCTGCAAAGGGACCCTGGGGAGCTTCCCCAGCCCTGAAATCTCAGAGCCTCCCCAGCAGGAGAGGAGCAGGTTGGAAGTGATGGGAAATCCCAGAGTTGGAGCTTTGCTGCTCCCATGGCACAACTGCAGCACAAAGGAAAACCTTCCTGAAGCACCAACCCTCTGATCAGCACTGCTGGAGGAGCAGGGGATGAGCTCAGAAGGGAGAGCTCCATGTCTGGTGTCTGTAACCCACCTGCACAGACCCCAGAGAGGAGCTGCAAAGCACAGCCCAGCTGTGAGAGCATTGATCATGGTGCATTTCTGGTGATTGGGGAACTCCCAGTGGGATCAACCAACAGACACATCAACTATCTCAATTCCACCTTGCTGTGCTGCTGACACTTTAGAGAGAAAAGAATAGGTGCAGTTTCATTATCTTATTGCTTTGCACCACCCAATGCTAATTGTCCCTCCAATATTCCTGTGCACTTCTAAGGCTCATCTTGATTTTTTTAGATGATGTTTCTTCCTCCTCTGCAGCTCTGCTTGTTCCTACACTGATCCCCTTTGCACAGGGGTGACCCCACAAAAGCTGGGTGCAAATCTGGCCTTTCCCTGTGCCTGTAGATCTTGTGGAGCATCTCAGCACCCCCAGTATCACACAGAGGTGTTTGCATGTGGTTGCCTAAGGTGAGATTTCTCAGGATTTAAACATGACTGGAAAGTATTGCAGTACGTTTAAGTATTTTTTCATCCCCCAGAGCATTCCCTGAGCACCTCATCCTGTCACCCCTGTCCTTGGCAGAGATGATCTTTAAGGTCCCTTGCAACCCAAATATTTCTAGGATTTCTAGAACTCAAATATTCCTTTTAGAAAGGGCCAACACCATGACATTTTTCCCCATCAGCAATCAGCTCATTGGGGTTCTTTGGGGTTCCCACAGAAGAGGAATTCCCCAATTTCCTGTTTAATACCTTTAATCCCTGCCCTGGGGGCAGCCCAAACCCAGGGCCAGCCCTGTCCAGCAGCTGCTCTGGGTTCAATTCCATGGTTTTCCCGGATTTCCTGCAGTTTTGAGCACCCTCCAGCTGCTCTGGTCTGGTGCCAGCCACAATCCCTGTAGAACCAACGAGGGGACAGGGCAGAGTTCAGGACTAAAGGGCACCACAGGAGCCCTGGAGCCCCTCCAGCTGTGCTGCTCTCATCCTCTGCCCTCTGTATTTCTAAGCCACTCCAATGTATTTTCAGCTTTTTGGGGATAAGAAAAAAAATTACTTTCCCCCCATCATCCAAGTAAACTTTGTCCACCCTGTCCTTATTTGAAAGCATCACTTTTGATGTGGAAAGATCAAAAATATTACATCATTATTTTCATTTTATTTTTTTGACATCAGGCTGGTAGAGAGCACAGGTCAGCAAAAATGACGATGGCATCAAGACACAAAAAAAACCCCTCAAATAATGCCAGAGCTGTGCAGGTGGCATCAAATTAACCCAGAAATTTAGGGTTCCACCTCTCCCTCTTTTTAGCACTCCTGGATCTGAAAATGAAGCAGAAAACCACCAACCTTGAGAGCTGGTTTTCCCATCCGGCCGTTTCTTTCCGTGAATAAAGGAGTTCTCCTGGGCCAAGAGCTGATTACCAAAGTAGCCAAATCCTTTCTGCCCAGAATTGCTGGTTAACCTGTCAGATAAGCAGGAGGTTGAGCAGCCAGTGACGCCACATGACTGCAAGGAAGTGCTATTTTTTATCTGTAAATAATGTGCTGAGGTAACGACACTTTGGCAAACAAGTGAATGAGCCGCACGCACGTTCCTGCTCAGCTGTGTTTACACATCTCTGCTTTTCCCACTTTGCTGAAACCCTTCCCTATCAAATATATATTAAAAAAAAAAAAAAAAACAAAATCAAATATTTTTTAAAGTTACTCATATGACCAGGGTTTTATATTTGTTTTGAAATCTTTTCCAAGGTTCCAAAAAAAGAACATACATGTTGACGTAATTGTTTTATAAAACCATATAGAGTTTTAATTCGTGGGGTTGATTTGTCATTTGAGTGGAATTTAGATTCCACGTTGCTTTTATTAGAAGTAAAGAAACATTAATATCTAGAATAATTCAGTTTTCATGGCTGGCATTGCTGGGCTGTTCAAGTGTGGGACATCAGCTCAGTGAGAAAGGGCTGGTTCTGCTCAGGGAGCTGCTGGAGCACTGGACTTCCTTCTTTTCCACTTCCCATTTTCTGATGAGAAAGAAAACAATTGTTTTAGGTTGTTGTTTGTTTTTTAAAAAATACAATTTTCTGTGAGCAAATTAATTGGTTTTAAAACTTCCAGAAAGCAAATGTCTGAAAAATAATTCCTGTAGAAGAAACTCCACAGTTCAGTTCTCATCACATCTGCAGCTGTCACTCTCACGTTGCCACCTGACTGTATTCCCAGTCCTATGTGTATTTATTCCCAGTCCTGTGTGCATTTACCACCTGCATTGCAAAACCTGGAGTCTGAGCCATTTATTGAGTCCTGAATTTTGGCCACTGGGAAGTTCAGCAGAACACAACCCTTGGGCTGGTTCCAGCTGCTCACACAGCCACCCCCAGCCTGAGGAGCTGCTTGTTATCCTGCCCTTGATCCCATGGAATGAAACATTAAACGTCTTAAAAGGTTCAAAGGTGAGCATGGCTCAAGGTTGAAGAGAGGAGTGACCCCCAGGGAATGTTCAAAGCCAGGCTGGAGGAGATAAAAGAGCTCAAGGGAGCCCAGAGAAGTCTTCTCTGTGGAAATCCTGGGGGAAGGTGGTGGGAGATGTCGCTGGATGGACACAAAAGAACAACACTCACACAGTCAGGTTGTAAGAGCAAAAAAGGAGGTGGTTTATTTCTCTCTTGGGTTTATACAGTTTTTGGAGTTTGACCAGAGATTGGGCAATGAGGTTGACACCTCTCTGACCCTCCTGGTCAAATCAGAAGTCTGTCAATTCCTTTTTCTTCGGAAAGGAATGCGGAACCAACCATTTTGTTTATGTTACAATCCGTGAGAAACTCCAGTACAAAAGTGCAAACATTAGAAGGCTGAAAAGGATCAGGGTGCAGGAGCAGTGTCTGAGCAGGCTCTGGGGGCAAAGCTGGGCCAGGGAAATGGGTTTGAGGTTGAAAAACTCATCAGGAAACCGGACTGGAGTCTCTCACTTGTGATTTTTCTTGATTCCTACGGTATATAACAAAATGTGGCTCGGATCATGTAGTTTTTCAGCAAATATTATTGCACCTAAGGAACACTTCACTAATGCCAGCAGTGCATTATTTTCCATGAGTAACTACTGGCATTTTTATTTTGATTATTAGCGGGTGAAAAATGTTCCCTGAGACCGCGATATTTCACCTCCGGATATCTGACTTTTTTCCGTGCACATTAAGACAGCTCTGCCTTTCAGTGCTGTAATTTGGAAATAAAATCTACACACACACTTCACAAGAATTTACTGTCTCTCTTGATCCTTGACCTGTTTATATAGTAATTATTAACCAGCTTAATTCTGAGAACTCCGCTCGTGTTATGTTTTTACACAAGATATCTTGGCATGATTAAACGATGCCTCATACAAGTCAAGGTTGTTTTTGCTCAACCAGAACAGCCACATTAATTCTAAATTCAGTGTAAACAAGAAGCAGAATAAATGTTTTCCAAGTAGAGGAACAAACCTGGCGAGGAATAAAACACGTTCTTGCTTTTAAAGGTTCATAATACAAGTGTGTAGAAATAGAGAATCTTGGTTTTCAAGAATGTCAGGGCATTTTACAGCCCATGGTTTGTGGATTGTTTTCTCTTTAATTTTGAACTAATTCTTTACTTAACCAGCCTTAATCCTTAATCTGTTTCTTTCCAGGTATTTATAATTTGTGTATATATCCAAGCATGAATTTAATTTGAGCCTGAATTGAGATTGATCCTGAGTGTCTTTTCAGGCAAGTGCAAATCAGGGCAGTGACTGAATTTATTGAGGATAAATCAGCCCAGAGCCCTGCTGTGAGCTCTGACTCTCAGAATTGTGGGGCTCCATTGATGCCATTGCATCTCTCAGGGTTTGTGTAAGGACCAGAAGAGTTACTGCCTTTAATAACTTATTATTACATGATTATTATTACATGATTTCTCACCTCAAGTGCTTCCCTGGCTTCAAGGAAGTCATCCCCTAAACCACGCTCACATAAACCAAACACATTCAGCTTCGTAACCATCTCTCCATAAAATACCTTTAAAAATAGTATAAATACAGTCATCCCACCTTCCTTTTTCAGACTGTTTCCTGGTTTTAGGATCAGTCTGGAAATTAGGCTGCAGGATTAAACATCTTGCTCCAATAAAGGTCTCATCAATGCACAGATGCCACCTCTTTTCTGCTTTTGTCCCTTCCTGTCCTGCTTTTTTTGCCTTCAGGTGTCATATCTTTGCCTTTCCTGCAGCATTGACACTGAACATTCAGCTTCTCATCTCTGATTTCTGCACTGCAGGACGTGTTGATTTTCCAGGCCTAAATTTATGGCATTGCAGATGTACAAAGCGTGTTTTGCTGTAATAAAATACATTGATTTGCACTAAGATGTGGAAAACCTTCCCTGGTATTTCCTTAATCCACAATTCCTTGTGCATTAGTATCAAATCAAGACATCGAGAAGAATTTTTTTGTTCTACCATAGACTGTAGCAGTGTCTAAGGTCTGAAAACTGATTTAATGTTGCCTGAGCTCATTATTGATCATTAAAATTGGTAATAAAGTGAGGAAAATTATTAATAAATTGAGTGTAATTTACCACACACTGAAATATCCCTGGTCCTCCCCCAGTGTGAAGAGTCCTGCTCAAATCAAAATTAATAAACTCGGGATCATGTACACCAAATAAGAGCTGGCACTTCCCATGTTTACAAATATTTGGCTGTATTTTAAATTGCTTTTTTCACACTGAAAGAAAGAAAAAAAAAAAAAAAAAAAAAAAAAAAAAAAAAAAAAAAAAAAAAAAAAAAGCCTTCCTGATTTATCATCTGAAAATTTCTCTTTGCTTCCTACGTTCAATGAAGAGATGGGAACCAAAAAGCAGGGGGTGGAAAAAGGCAGGAATTGCTGGATAGAAATAACTCCCTTCCCTATCATGGAGTATGTGATGGAATAAAAGTCAGATTTTTATATTTTTTCTCTTTGATTAATATTTTTAGTCAAACTCTTTGAGTGGGTGCATGCAAACAAACAAATTTACTAATGGTCTTTAGAGCTAGCAGTTTTAGAATCTAAAGACCCGAGGAAAAAAATCAAGCCAGAGAAGAAAAACTCCAGAAAATAAGTTTTATACCACCTACAGACAGTATTTCTAGCAGAAAAAAAAGAGTATTCTGAGACTAATTGAGGTTAAAAATCTCCTCTACTAATAAACCTTTGGGTTTCTGCTACAAATACTCCATTTCCCACCCCAGCAAAGCCTTTTTTTTTTTTTTTTTTTTTTTTACCAAAGCAGTTTGAAGATCCTGACTCGAGTACCCCATTTGAGAGAAGTCTGTGATCTCAGCCAGACAGGGATGGGAGCAGATTGCACAGTCAGGAGATGTGAGGAGTGTTTATTGCTTATTAAGAACAATTTCTCCTCTGATATTTCTGCATCTCCTGGTGTGGGGCTTTAAAGCACACGGAGCTTGCACAAAAAGAGACCCAGAGAAGATCCTGATCTTTTCAAGGCAGATGCATTTCCTGGTGTCCTGGGGAATTGAAAAGATTCCTCTCTGCATTTCAATGGCTGGCATTCAGAAATCCCAGACCACAGGACTTCCAGCTCCTCTATTATTCAACAGTTTAATATGCAGCCGTTCCTGATATTTACATCAAATGTCTTTCTTCCCTCATAATACATTCCCTTCACCTGTTAAACTCCTTCTGCCATGTAACAGAGTGAATAATTATTATCCTTTATACAGGCTTATGTCCTCAGACATTTGAAAGCTGTTATTGTGTTCCTGCTTATTCCTTATTTGGCCAAATTATAACTGCTTAATTCCCTTCATTTTTCTTCCCACTTCAGCTCTCACAAAACCCCTTCATTTTTTATTCTGTCTCTTCTCTGATTTGCTGCCAATTTAACATCTTTCTGGGAGAGCATCTCTTATTGCTGCTGGATGCAGTGGCCAGAACAGGGCTGCAGATAATCCCTGCTTTGGGACTGCCAGCCATGCCCAAAATCCTTTGAAGTCCATGGCTGCACTTCCATTGGATGCAAAGGGCACTGGATCCTGAACTTGCATTTTGGTTTTTATAATTCCTGTACCATCCTCCTGCTCTCTCTCTCTCTTATCCACTGCCACTGTTTCATTCCCTAAAAGATAAACTGTTGTTCACCTTTTGAGTTACTCTGGTTTGTGTTTGCAGTAAAATAATTTTATTCCCTTGCTGAATCTGTTTTGGCCATGGTTTATCAGTGTTTCCTATCAATCCTTTTTTAATTTCACTCTCCTTTTTGATACTTCAAACCTTCTAGGATGAGCATAATCTGTGCATTTAATTATGATCTTGATGATATCTTTTTTCCTAAGCCATTCATGAAGATATAAAGTAAACTCAGACTAACAATCAGTGCGTGTTACCCCAGTGGACATTTCCACCCATCTTGTTACCAGCTGTTTATCAGCATCTTTTCCACTTGTGCTTGAGCCAACATCCAACCCACACACCATTGTCTGCAGCCAAGCTGACTTGAATTAATTTTTCAATTAAGATTTCATGAGACAATGTCAAATGCTTTACTAAAATCCAAATATCTGTCAACTCCCATACTGAGATTTCTTCTGGTTTTATCTTATTTGACTTTTTTTTTCCCTCGCTCCCTCTGTTTAAAGCTAATAATTCATACAAAGACATCAACAACTCTTCCATGTCTGGATCACTTTGAAATTGTGCTTGTCAAAGACAGACTGGAAGTGTCTGTTTGTCCAAAACCCAGCTCAGGGTTTGCAGAGCATGAAAATGCTTCTCTCTCCTTTTCTCTGCAGTGGGTGGGCTGAGCTGGACCAGGCTTTTCTGCCTAAATCTTCTCTCAGATTCCCAGTTCTCTCCATTATTTTAATTCACACAGCCAGAAAACACCTTCTGTCCATCCCTTATCACACCAGAAGCAGCAGATGAAGCTGTAATTCCACTCAGTGATTTTTACGCCAATGAGAGAAATCTTTCTCCTCCTCCAGCCATCACCTGGTGTCTGTGGTGTGCCCAAACTGCCAAACCCAGGCTCCTGAAATCCAGGAGACTCTTCCTCAAAGGGTCCAAAGATCTGAATTTATCCAGTCTCATTTCTGGACATTAATCCTCTCTTTTTGTTGTTTTCAGAGGGATTAATCATGCAGTGAAGTGCTGCTTGTTGTTAATTAAAATAGCCCAGCCTGGCTATTTTAGAGCTACTCTGTGTAGCATTTTGATATTATTTAACATCTAGTTAATTCCTTTCATTCAATGACAATATAAAAATAATTATTCTTGTCTTTATTAACTCCCTGTATCCTCAGTCTTCACTCAGGAACTTTTCTGTGGTTAAATAAACAGCAACTTTCTATGAACTTTCTTTCATTACCAAATAAATCTCCAGCCACGAGGATGAATTTCTAATTAATTCATAGTAACCAGTTATAAGGTGTTCCTTCATTAATTCTGAAAGGATTTTAGCAGAAAAGCATTTTATAATATATTCACACTCTTGCCAACAGAAAGGGACCAATAAGCAAATTCTGAAGAATTAAAATGCTTTCTCCCTCCATGAGAACAATACAGGAGGACCATCAATACCCAATTTTTTAGTAGGCAGACACTTAAATTAATTACTGGAGCATTATGTATTTCTTCTTAAAAAACCAGATTTGAATCTATGAAAGATTTAAAGGGGCTTTTGAATAATGAAGAAACTCATTGAAATTAAAGAAAGCCAATGGCCTCTATTTTATTGCAAACATATTTTAAGGCTTGACAACAGTTGCAGTGTTCCCCTAATTTTTGCTGTAAAAGGGAAGTAAAACAACTGTTTATTGTGGCAATACTTCACAGTGCCCTACTTCTGTAAATTGTCTTTAAGCTCTAGGGTAAGGATGGAGCATTCATGTTTGTAAATTGGATACAAAAGCTGTTTCTGTGCAGTGGCTGCTGGAGCAAAAATTGCCAGGCAGAGACTCCCAGATTTATCTAAACGTGCTCAGCGAGCTGGGGAGGTTTTCCTGCCTTGCTTTACCTGCAGTGCTGGGAGTTTGTGCTCCTTTAAAATGGTTTTTAATGTTTGGGATGAGCAGAGCACAGGCCTTGAAATCATTGAATTCTCCTTGAAGGAGCTCCAAAACTCTCAGAGCCATCCCGAAAGTTTTGCATCTTTATCAAATTTATAAATTTGCACATTTTAATGCATAAAATAAATTGTCTGACCAAGCTGGACCCACTTTGGCTGCAGTTCTTTATGAGGACATGAAGTTCCACAGGCAATAATGGGGGGAAAATGACACTTTTATTAAACTTTCATGGGGGGATGAGGGGTGGGGTCACCCAGGAGGGACTGGGGGTGGCTTTGCCTCATTGTCCATGGACAGGTGACGACAACAGGTGACAACAGGTGACAACAGGTGATGGATTTGCCTGCTGGGTTTGGGGTTGTGAGGAAGTGATACAACCATATGTGAGCCCAGCCTGCAATGAGCCCCATGGAGGTTTATCAAGTTCTGAGGGTGTCCAGAACTTCTCAGAATGGCTTAGAATAACTGTGAGATGGCTGATCAGGTGAGCTTTGAAAAAAGGGTATTTATAGTTATTGAGTGCTAATGATCAGACTGTCAGGACCTACTGCTTTATTTATTTATTTATTTATTTATTTATTTATTACATGGTCCTACTACTTTATTTATTTATTTGTTTGTTTGTTTGTTAAATGGTCCTACCGCTTTATTTATTTATTTAATGGTCCTACTTATTAACTTATTTATTAATTAAATGATCCGACTGCTTTATTTACTTATTTATTTATTTAAGGTCCCATTGCTTGCTTGCTTTATTTATTTTAAGGTCCCATTACTTTATTTATTTATTTATTTATCATTTATTTTAAGGTCCTACTGCTTTCTTTCTTTCTTTTAAGGTCCTGTTGCTTCATTTATTTATTTGTTTATTTATCTACTTATTTATTTATTTATTTATTTATTTATTTATTTTAAGGCCCTGCTGCTTTATTTATTTATTTATTTGTCTGTCTATCTATCTATCTATCTATCTATCTATCTATCTATCTATTTATTTTAAGGTCTCACTGCTTTATTAATTTCTTTAATTTTAAAATCCTGCTGTTCTCGTTTATTCATTCATTCATTTATTTAAGAGCTGAGGCAGCGCCAATCGCTCCCATCTTTGAGAAGTTCAGGTGGGTTCAGGGCTCCTTGGGAGAACAGTTTTTTGCATTCCCCAAGTGGAGGAAGGGCCCCTTGTCAGCTGCAAGATTAGCAATGCAATCACCCCGTGTTCTAAATAATAGGAGAGGTTCTGCAACGTGGAAACAAATTAAGCCTTGCCATGGATGAGAAAGCCTTACCTGGAAATTCTGTTGTGTATTTAGAGCTTAGCAACAGATGCTGCACCTGGAAAAAAAGGAATTTACAGAGAGGCCTCTGCACCTCCCCCCAGAATGCTCCAAAACTCACAATAATTGCAAATTCACTTCCAGCAGGAGGAAAATGTACAAGCACCAATAAGCAAAGGGAAACAACTTTTCCTTGTTTCTGAAATGAGCACAGATATTGAGGTTTAATTGGCATTGGATTAGAGTGAGTTTTGATAACAACACAGCATGTTCTTATTTGGATTTAGTGCCTGGCTGTAGGATTGTTTTATTTATTTATTTCAAACTGATTCTTGAAACCTTGAATTTGTTATAATAGGAAAAGCAGCAGTTTTCTTTATTGCTGTTTTCTGCTTGACAAAATGAAATTGAAAAGACATTTCTATCAATGTTTCTACATCAGAAGAGACAGCAAAAATCACTTTTTTTTTTTTTTTGACAATTTTAAAATCCTATTTTTTAATAAATCCTATTTTCCTTCATAGCCAACTTGGTTGTCCCTGACATTAACAGCATTCAAAAATTATTTCCAACAAAACTGAAAGTCTTCAGGTATAACAGCCATAGACTGTTGATAATTGGATTATGTCTTGGACTCTCTTTTAGGAGAGAAAGAGGTAAAACCCTTTTTATAAACCAGGCCTGCAATGGATTAAACCTCAAGGCTGGGCTTAAGGAGGATGGAGCTGTGGCAGGTGAAGCTTTTATCACCCTCACTAAAGATAAGGGCACGAAGGGGAGAAAGGGTGAGGAGGTGAGATACCCACAAATAAGGCTCTAAATACACCACCTTCCAAAAAATTGTATTTCTTACAGCAAGGAAAGAAACTAATCTCATCAAACTTTTTTTTTTTTCCTCTATATTTAAATATATCTAACTATTTAAATAAATTCAATCCCTTTATCTCTATATTTAAATATATCTAAATATATCTAAATATCTAAAATAACTTTCCTAAGGCTGACAGTGCTGTATTTTACTGAAAACTCTTTACAAAGTCCATTTATTTCTAATGATATTTAAAAAAAAATTAAAAAGTGAATTATGGGCAGCATGCTCAGTTTATTAATCTTTCCCAAAAGAGTCAGGGTAGAAGTGAAAACATTGGTGCCTTAGGTTAAGAAAGTTTGGTCCAAAATATTCCAGAATTGGTGTCCTGCAGCAGGTTTTGGTGCTGGATTTTTGGTCTATTTCCCCTTTATATTGAGTGTATTGTAGATAAAAGTGTTCCCACAGAACAAACTGCATTTCCCACTCTTTTCTTAATTAAATAAGATAATAACAGGTGATATTAGAGCAGCCCTTTCTCTTTGGTGGGGCTTTCCCTGGATAAATGTCCTCATATCTCTGTGCTGATCAAATGTCAAATCTGGGCTCTCATCTCATCCTGACTGCCCTGGGTGGGTAAAATGGACAGGAAGTAAACGAGGTTCCATTTGATGCAAAAAAATCTGCCCTGGGAATGTTCCATCAACCCACACTCAGCACCAGACAGGAGTTCTATACAAAACTTGTTGTGAACAAGAAGTTTTATTTATTTGTACCTTTTATTCAAGTAAAAAAAAAAAAAAAAAAAAAAAAAAAAAAAAAGAAAGAAAAAAAATCCATCAGAGACTAAGTGAACATAACAAAAGTAGGAATTTTTATTCATTAAATAATTGTTCTTATCTCTTTATCCCTATCACAGTAAGATTTCCCAGAGATTCAGGCAATTTATTAAAGCTCATATTCCAGCTGTCAAATGCTGATTTCCAAGTTTTTCCCTGTGAGGTGTCCCAGCAAAGCCAGAGCTGCCCCTTTCACCAGACTCCAGCTGGAGGAAAAGTATTTTCTGCTCTCTCTGCAGAGTGGGAAGCAAATCCTGGAGTAAATTTATCCTCTGTTTGTCCAAGGGAGAGGAATTCTGCATTTCCCTGGCAGAGGAATCACAGAGGTGATGCTCAGACCTGTTTGTTCAGCACCTGTGAGCGCAGAGATTTCACCTCTCAGAAACCTGTCTCCTCCCTTCCTGTGCTCCAGGCAGCTCCAAAACAGCTTTGCTCTTTTATTTTGTGCTTTCTAAATAATATCTAAGAAGCAGATAGCCCGTAAAGAGGTAATTTGATGTTTTGCTTTAAGTGCGCATCATTTTCCCTCTCTGTTGTGACATTGATTTATGTATTATGCCAGAAATAGAAAATGGGTATGGAGAGAGCAGCAGCATCCCACACAAAACCACTCAGTTCAGGCATTCCTCAGCCTGGAAAGTCACTCACAGGGTTCTAAATCACATCACAGGAGTTTTTACTCTTAGAAGAAAAGATTTTGCTCATTACAACAGAAGATGCTATTTTTTCCCCACTGTTTTCTGTCACCTTCAATTAATCCAGTTCTCATTGCTCTGTAATACAGTCATTAAATATTGAATAAATATACTCTGATCATTGATTTTTAGTGCATTAATTGCCATGGATTGAAGATCTTTTTAAAACCAGGTGGTTATTCCTAATCAGATGGGGGAAAAAAAAAACCTTTTTAGGCTATAATCTAATTCTGGGTGCTGCCCTTGAGTTGCCCTGGCTGTGGCACATCTGTTTAAGCATCCACAGCACAAGTTTGGGAAAAAGAAACAACTTTGAGAGGGTTTGGTTTTTTTTTTTTTTTCAACATAAAAATCCGTGTTCTTCTTCCTACACACAGAGAACAGTTTCCTGACCCAGGGATCTTTAGCAGAGCTGCCCAAACACAGCCAGCCTGGGAGGGTTGGACACACAGGGAACAAGAAATTGGATGTTTCTGTCTCTCAGCAAAACCTCCTGGTGAGGAGCCACGAGGCCTCCCCTGGAAAAGGCTCTGAGCACAACAAGGGTGTGGAATGAGGGAGTCCAAGCTCTCCTTTACAAGGTAAAGAAACACCAGAATATGGGGGAAAAAAAAGTGTAATCCCTCATTTTATATTTTTTATAGATTTTTTTTTTTTAATCTTCCCATTGAATGCTGCAGCTCCCAGGAGAAACAAAGTGAAAAAATATTCTATACTAAACTATTTTGTGGAATTAACGACTAAATTAATCTGATTTTTTGCAGAGGAACAACTAAACAACTGACAGGAGGCTGGGGAGAGGGAAGGATGTTGTTCTGCTGATAATTTAACATTTTAGGGAGCTGAAGTGGGGAGCTGTGCCTGATGCTGTGATGGGTGATGTGGATGGGCAGACAGGTCACAGCTTTTTGTTAAACTCACTAAACCTCACGAAGGAGTTGCCTGGTTCTTGTAGGTCCTTGCAGGGGGTAAAAGTCTGTTTACTTCTCCTGCTGCCTCTAATTAGCCTTTTCTCTAGTTTTGGGAAGCTTCGTTTCACCTGCTGTCTCTACAGAGATTTTTATTATTTTTTATTTGTAGGTATCTTTCTTTAGAGCAGAGTGTGGCTCCTTTCCTTCTCCCTCTCCTTCCTGCCTGTTCCTCCAGCATCCCTCCTGCCAGCACCACAAACTTCCACTTCTCCATTTCCATTTCCTCCTGCTCCTCTCTGTTTTTGTCGCCTTTTGCTCCTGTTCACTGTGGTTGCTCTTGATCCCTCCCAGGTTCACCAGTTTTTTGTTACCATCAGGAACTTTCCATGCTTTTCACAGGACCAGGAGGGCCAGCATGAGCCTCTTTTGTTTTTTACCTCTCACTGCATTGGACGAGGTTGGCAAAATCTTTATTTTGCCAAAAAATTTAGAGATGTTGGACAAGTGAGTCCAAGGAGTGACAAGAAAAGGGGGAAGAGCTTCAAACCAATGGAGGGCAGGGTTAGGTGGGATATTAAGGAGAAATTGTTCCCTGGGAGGGTGGTGAGGCCATGGAATGGAATTCCCAGAGGAGCTGTGGCTGCCCCTGGATCCCTGGCAGTGCTCAAGGCCAGGCTGGAGGGGGTTTGGATCAGCTTAGGACAGTGGAAAATGTCCCTGCCCATGGCAGGAGTTTTAATTTCCCTTCCATCCCAAACCATCCCGTGGCTCTGTGACCGTGAGTAATTAGTAAATAAGATATGAGAGAGGGGACAGCACAGAGAGGGGACAGCACAGAGGTGACAATAAACTGTCAGAGGTGTTGTCACCTTGTCTGGATCCCTAACAAGCATCTCTGTGCACACCACGGTTTGAAAATCTTCTTACAGAGTCAAATTTGTATTCAGCAGATATTTTGTGAGGGTTTCCCTACATTAAAAAGGAGCTGTTTTATGACATGAAAAGATCCCATGTTATGCTCAGAAAAGCTGAATTTAAAAGGCTCTGGATGTAGCAATTAGCACCATCCCTGACCGATGTTGTTTTAATGCCACATGAATAATTCCATTCCCTGTGCCATGGTCAGGGGCAGCTCAGCACAACAGTTCAGGAACAGTTCAGCAGAAATTGGTTTTAAGAAATTTACCAACTCAGGTGGTGCAGGTATTTTTTTTTTTTTAGTCTCTGTATTTGTATCTGTATCTTTATCTATGTTTACAGCTCGTTCCACCCCAGAGAAATGGTGCTTCTCCATAAAACAGCACTGAAAGCAGTTTCCCTTCAACTCACAATGTCTGAGGTGTTTTACAAAGCAGATGTTTCTAAAATACTCCCAAGTTTCAGCCTTGTGGAGAAAATACTCCTTAATAATTTGGGTTGCAACGATAAAAACCAGATGAAAGTGAGCCCTTCCCATAAAAAATCCCAGACAACCACAAGTGCAATCCATAAGAGGAAATGCTGAAATGCTTTTGAACCCTGTGCTACCTTCTGGTGATTTTTACTACATGTCATCCTGGATGTTTCCCCCGTACTTAGTGCTGCAATTAATAAAAATCCCCCTCTAAAGGTAACGAGGTGTCAGCTCCACTTCCAGTTGAGACTGTCTGTTGATTAAAAACTACTTCACAACCACATTAAGCTGCAAAGAACAACTCAAAAAAAAAAAAAAAAAAAAAATCATAAGCTCGAGCCACGCACTGCCAGCCCCCATAGATTTAAATTTAATTAAATGAGGAAACTGCAAGACTCTTTTTTTTGCTCACACTGAAGATTCCCAGAGCTATCCCAGGAGCTGTGCTCAGTTATTGCAAGGCACGGGCTCAGCTTGGAATATTGTTTGATCATTAAGGCTGCCAGTCCCTCCCCGTGAGGTCTGGCAGCCAAAATGCCAGACAGATAAAAGGTCTTGGCCCTGCTCTGGAAATGTCCCGAGGATGTGTAGCCCTGGTTCCCTGCCTGAGGTGTTTTGGTGTCAGAGTCCAGGGCATCATCCTGGAAGGTCACAGAGGAGTCTGGGACTCGAGCAAGAGGGTTTGAACTCTGGACAGGGGGGTTTAGAACCCATCCAGGGGGGTTGGAGACCCTGGCACAGAGCCCAGTAGGACACTGGCTTTGATTTCAGTCCATGGGAGAGGCTTCCAACACTGAGAGAGGAATTGCAAGTCACAAATGATAGTGTAGGGTTAAAATGATTTCTGAGGTAGCAGGGCTGAGAATGGGATGTTGGCTTCACTGCAACCAGGATGTTATTCCATGGTGTTGTTTTAACTAAATCAAGTATAACTTTGCTCAGGTAATGGGGAAGAAAGGGGGATGATGGTGATTCTTAATAAAGAACATGGGCCTTGATTATAAAGTTAGGTCAGGAGGATCTGTACCTATATAATCATCAATACGATAAATGACATTATTGTTAATTGTAATGTTAGTTTGATAACTAAATATGATCATTCTCTTAAACTAGAACCTTGAGCAAGAATCACGAGAATCATTGTTACAGGTTTAGGCTTGGGTAGAATCAATGGAACAATGGGGTTTAATGATTTATATATCCTTATGTACCAAGAAAAGTATAAAAACTGTGTTGTTTTTTGATTTCAGTGGAGTCAAGATCTGGGTCCTGGACCCCCCTGGCTCCCAGAGCTCTCAATAAAGCACCACACACAATCATTCCATGACTGTGAATTCTTTCCTATGCTGACCCAAAGGTGTGAAAAACAGTAGTTTAACTTATCACAGGGTGGAAAATTGTGTAGTTTTGGGGGTTTTAGAATGGAGGTGAATGGGGGACAAGATGGAGGATTCTTGGCAGTGCCCTGAGTTCTTCTTGTTCTCCTTGGTCTCCATATTTTGCAGTGATGATGGCACAAAGTAGTTTAAAGTTGGGTCAGAGAAGGGATGACCTGTTTAGTAGAGGTGATATGTGTTGGTATGTAATTGTAAATTAGAGACACATAATTATCTGTATAAAGGGCAGCAACACCCCATCAGGGGGAGTCACCTCATGTCTGCACTGCTGAACAGACCTTGGACGGGCACAGAGAAATTTGTAAGATAAGAAATAATAAACAAAGCAAGAAACCTTGAGAAACAAGAACTTGAAGACTCAGTTTTATTCTTGTGTCTGGCTCAGGGTTTTCTAGAGGGCAAAAGACTCTCAACCACCTGAATCTCAGGTGAGGAAAAACCCATGATTTTGGTTTTCTGAAATTCTTCTCCCAGAAAATTTTCCATAAACAGGAAAAATGTTTTTGCAACTGTAATTTTGTTATTCATTCCTTTCCCCAGGAGGGACTTCTTGATGTACCTCTGCTCTGACCAATGGGAGTGAAGAGGTTTGTCTTTGTGTCACCAATCAAATTGGCCTGTGTGAAATGGTATAAAAGTGAGACACATCCCAAAAATAAAGGAGTCATTTTCAGCCTTCTGAATCTGGGAATCTGTGTCGTTGTGGTGTAAAACAGTGTCAAGGATTGAAGGCTGGGATCACATCAGCTCATCCATTTCCCACCACCAGACAATTGTTTGGGATGTGAAACCCAACCCTGCTATTGGGTGCTGCTGTTTCGGGAGGTATTGACCATCCTCCTGCTCCTGGGTGCAGCAGAGCCTTTCCTTTCCTGCCACCAAAAACGTGGGGTTACAAAAGTGTAGATCTGGAAATGGGGCTGTTTTCTCCCTTTAAAACTTCCATGGCACGTCCTGGATCTATGGGAGGTCATACCCCACTTCCCCTTGCTCCCCAAACATGGGAAAATGCTTCCTGTGCTCCCAGAAAATCTGATATTTTCCCCACAAAGTATAAGAAAGAACCTGACATCGCTTCTTAACCTCTGCAAATAATTTGCTGTCCTTTGAAGTATGGAATTATTCATCTGACATTTCATCTTGTCTGTCTACCAGCACCCTCAAGAAAAATATAACAACTTTAAGCCCAGTTTTTTTATGTTTATTTTTTTTATTTTATTTTTAGCTTTAATATTTGTAGGTTTTCCCTTCTGAATGACAAATTAGGAATTAAATGAGCCTGCAGAACAAGCTGAGAATATTCTATGTGATAGCAATAAGGCACAAAGATGAACATGAAAATGTCATCAGCATCATTGCCACACACCTTCCTGATGAATTTTTTTTCAGAAAAATTGGTTTATAGTGTTGGAGAGAGAAAGAAAAACAGGCTGAGGAAATGGGAAGAGAGAAAAAGAGGGGAGAGTTGGACAAACAGACCTCCCCTGTGCCTCTTCCTTGCTCCAAAAAAAAAGTAATGCTTGTCTTGGAACTGCTGAATTTTTTAAACTGGCCTGGTCCATCTGTGAGGAACTGTCCTTTTGAGCAAATACTGTGACTTTTGCAGATTAAAGGCCAGACCATGTGTTCATGAATTTTAATGCAAACAAAACCAGCTTTTTATTTTATTTTATTTTATTTTTTCCTTCCTCTGTTTTTAAGATCTTCTTTGTTGTGTGGGGCGAAGGGCAGAGGAGCAGAATGGCCAAAGGGTAAAGCTGCAGCTTGCTGGAACATGTGTTTTCATCTCCTGCTGAATCTTATCCTCCATGCTCTAAAGAGATCACATTTACCACAAAGAGACCTGAGAGACTCGGACCAAATCAGCACCTGGAGCGGAGCTTTTTCCAAGCCACCACTGACAGAAAAGGAATGGGAAATGAGATTATCCCCGCTGCTCTTCACAGGTTCCTCTGAATCTGCTGAAGTTTGTGCTTCTGCTGCAGCAGTGGTCATTATTAACACTCATTTTCAGGCCATTTTTAACTTCGTTCCGGGAAAGGAGTCAAACACATCTGACTGTTTGCTCCCTGGGGAGGAGGCAGAGCTCTCAGAGATGCTCTGGGGAGGGTGTGGTGCTGCCAGCTCCATCCCAATTAACCTCAGCCAGCACCCAGGCCAAGGTGACCTGGCAGAGCAGCTCCTGTGGCCCAGCACTGTCCCATATTCCCAAAAAACTCCACACTGTCCTGGGTTGCAATGTAGGATGTACATAAAATATTTATCCTCTCACCATCTCCATGAGCTGTTGGAACCAGGTGGGGCAGTGTTTTCCCAGGCCCCTCCTTTGGGCTCTTCTGCTCATGGCCCATCAATGCCTTGCCCAGGACTCACAGGGAACTCCCTCCAGGAGTTATCTCTGTTTAATGGGCCACCAAGGCCCCACTGCAGGACTGTCTGTGTTTAATGGGCCACCAAGGCCCCACTGCAGGACTGTCTGTGTTTAATGGGCCACCAAGGCCCCACTGCAGGACTGTCTGTGTTTAATGGGCCACCAAGGACCCACTGCAGGACTCCTCATCCCATTGGGAGATGCTCCCAATGCCCAGGGGGAGGAGCCAAGCATTCCCACCTGGAGAGAATCTGGGATTTGGGACAGGACAAGCAGCCCTGAGCCACTGGATTCCCAGAGGAGCAGAGCTCCCAGACCTTTCTGTGGGATCACTGCTTCAGGAAGAGCCCCTCACCTGGACTGCTCCCACCACCCTGCTCAGGGTGTGTTCTGACTCTGTCAGTGCTCTTTTGTGTTATTGCATTTATTTTATTTTATTTTTACCTTTTTATTTTTCTTATTATTAAATTGTACTTTTGACTTGGAGCCTCTCACTCGTTTTGCTTTCAAACCACAACACACACTAATACACACGTGGCACAGAGGGATCTGCATTATCAATGTCTGTCTTCTGTTAGTCCCTCACATGAGTTTTCAAGCAGAATATTTGCATTAAATGGAATTTATATAGCAGATAATAGGAATGTGATCTTAATGGATAAGGAACCTATTGAAACATCAAGCAACAATAGCTAATTCTTAATGAAATGTGCCTTTTTAAAGGTGTGCTGCAGATAGATTGGACTCATGCCCAGCAGCAGCTGCAGGAGAACCTGACTTCCCCTCTCTTCTGCCCTGTGGGCTCCTCAGACACAGAACCTGTTCCCAGCACTGGTTTTTTTTTTTGAGGCAGAGCTGATTTTGCAGGGTGACTCCCCTGCCCACATTTCCACTTTGGAATCTCCTCTGCTCACTGATGGTGCTGAGTCACCAAAAGTGCCACCTGCCACTTGAGGAGCTGACACCTGCCCTGCACATCCTTGTGATGGCACCTGCCTTCCACAGGCAGCTCCTGTGGAAATGATGCCCCAAGTTTTATCTTTCATGTATTTCAGGTTCTGTGCTGCCCAGGGGTGCAGCTCTGAGCTCACAGTCAGTGTCACTCAGCTCTGCACACAGCAGGGACACAAAACAAATGCTTTCCCAAATGGACACAAAGGACAATTACAAGTTTTCAGGCCCAAAAGCACAAACAAGGGTGGGCTGGAGGGAGGAACAAGAAGGATGAGACCTCACAGCCTGGAGCTGGAATTGGACAATTAAACCCCAAAATGCAAGTGGACCAAAACTTATAAAAGTGTGAGACCTCGTGACCTGTCAGCCATTTTGTGTCCATTTTGTGTCCATTTTGTGGCCATTTTGTGGCCATTTTGTGGCCATTTTGTCACAAATACAGGCACAATTAATCTTGTTTCTACATTCTGCACTGGGTTTTGTACGAGTTCAGTCAGGTTTGGTCTCAGGGAAATGCTAGGAACACATAGAGGAGTTGGTAATTTGCAAAATGTCCATGTCTTAAGGAGAAATGGGATGAGGACGCACAGGAGCCCTGGTGCAGCTGGGGAATCCAGGTGGGGAATTCCCATTGGGGAATCCAGTTATTTATCAGATTGATGCAGAATTGATTCAGTGACACAAATAACCAAGAAATAATCAATTCGGAATTGATTCAATGACACAAATCACTGAGAAATAATCAATTCAAAATTGATTCACTGACACAAATCATGGAGGGATTATCAACTCAGAATTGATTCAGTGACACAAATCATCGAAAAATAATCAATCCAGAATTGATTCAATGACACAAATCATCAAGAAATAATCAATTCAAAATCGATTCAGTGACACAAACCACTGAGGACGATCCATTCAGAATTGATTCAACGACACAAATCATCCGAGGGATGATGCAGTCAAAACTAATTCAATGATACAACTAATTGAGGAATGATCGATTCATAATTGATCCAATGAGACAAGTCGCTGAGGAATTGTTCACATCCTGTGGCTGCTCAGGTGTGAAAGCTCAGCCTGGGAGGAGCACAGTTTTGGGGCATTATTTTAGAGCTTGTTAAGCATTTTAGGTTTCAGACCTGAGATATCAAAGTGATTTGAATTTATCAAAGTGATTTTAATTTTTTAATTTTTTAATTTTTAAATTTTTTTATTTTTTTTATTTTTTTCCTGAAAAGGCTAAAAATAGAGAATATCAACCCCCACCCATCCCCTCCCATGAAGGAAACTGTTTTGGTTGTGTGAAGCTGATAAGGTTAAAGCTCTGTGTGTATCTTGTCTCTTGTATTGCGCTCCTACATTCTGTTCATTGGAAAGGTTACACAGAATATAAATAAGTTTAATGAGAAAAAGACATTGTAAAACAAAGCAATGCAGAGCACTTGCTTTTAAATTACTTTTGCTCCTTGTTTCTGACACAAATAATGGCCAAGACACGATGCTCTTGCACAAATCATTTCCATTTCAATGAATCAGTGCTCACCAGCAGGACAATATTTACATCCTTGCTTGTTCTAGCAGCTCTTAGATTGCAAATATCACCTCAAAGCAGCAGCTAAGCAAAAAAAATTAAAAAAAAAATAAAAATCTTTTGGGGAAGCTACAAAATGAAAAAGATTTTCTTGGCCAAGAGAGAGAAAAGCAGAGGGATGAACTCTAACATCTCTCATTTAGTGTGGAAGGAGTGAGCAGGATTGTGCTGAATGGACAAAAATCACTTCCATTCAGTTCAGCCACCCAAACTATTTTGGTTCCAATTAAGCAGAGAAGAGAAAATGCAGAAAATTGGACATAAAAACATTGACAAAAAGTACTGATTAGCTCAGCTCAGAAGGGCAGGATGAGACGGCCCAGCTCCTCAAGGGCAGAAGAGAAAGCTGAACCTATATTTGGAAATGACAAGAACTATGGACTGCAAGAAGAGGATGGTTATATTTACTTTGGTTTTCACAGTTCTATCTTAAAATATTTGGAGGGCAAGGCACAGGAAAGATTGTCAGCAAGAGGTTTCATTTCACTGGTCGATGATTTAATTCTTATATAGAAAAAAAAAAAAAGGAAAAAAATTTAAAAAAAAATTGTGGCCTTTGATCTCTATTTTCCCTGTTGAGAAGCCATATAATCATTTTGTAAACCAGAGCAACTGTTTTTTCATCCTTTCATTAGATCAGTTTATTCTCTGTGCCAAGAGTGTGATGGAACCACAAGTGGAAAAGTGGTGGGAATTAGGAAATTGGTCTGTGTTACAAATCCCTTTGAGTCCGTTGCTGAAGGCAGCCTGGCATCAGCACCAGGGTATTTATTCTGTCATACAAAAATGAGGGAATTCCCGGCTGGATGGATCCATTTATCTGCAGCACACCTTTAAAAGGGCACGTTTTGTTCAGAATTGGCTATTGTTGCTTGATGTTTCAATAGGTTCCTTATCCATTAAGATCACATTCCTATTATCTCCTATATAAATTCCTTATAATGCAAATATTCTGCTTGAAAATTCATGTGAGGGGACTAACAGAAGAAAGATATTGATAATGCAGATCCCTTTTTGCCCTTTTTGTGTGTGTTAGTGTGGAGTTTTTTGGGGATATGGGATAGTGCTGAGCCACAGGGTGCTGTTGTGTCACAGTGTGGGCAGTGAAGAAAATCCAGGCATGAAAATCAGAATTATGATCAGATCAGCCAGAACAGCAACATCCACCTCATTCCTGGCACCCTTCACCCATTGAGCAAAATGTTCTTTATGGTGAAACCTGATATTATTTTCAGTTTTACTCTACCTTGAACAAATCTTCATCTTAATTTTACACCCTTGAATAAAATTAGACCTTCCTGAGTACCAAAATCAGGCCAGATTTACTGAAAAGTATCTCCAGCACACAAAAATTCAAATGATGGGTGAGGGCATTTCTCTACTACTCACTTTGCTCGAGCCCAGTGAGAAAAGTATTTAACAGGACTGGTTAGGAAATTGTTCAGTTTTTAATTAACATCTCAAAAGAGGAGTTTCACATTAAGTTTTCAGTCCAAAAATGCTGGGTTTTGTCCTAAAACGCTTCATCTGATTGTGTTAATCAGTTGTGTTGATTGCTAATTCTGCGTTCCCCTCGCAAATGTTTCACAGCTTTGGAGCTTCAAAGCAGAACGTGTAGCCTGGGCTTCTGAAGTAGTCACAAAGAAATGTGAGTTTATTCTTCTTCCATTCTTATTTTATTTAAATTTCATTTCCCCGCATTGTCTCGTTGAATGTTGTTGGTTTTGTTTGATGCCACAATCTTAATTTCTGCAGCGTTTTTTGGTTGATGTGATGCAAAGGCTTTTGATGCCTCTGCCTCGCGAGTTTTTTGCTGCTGCTTGCGCTGAAAGTGGAACTCTGAGCTGGTGGCTGTGGCAGGAGCAGCATTTTTATCAGTCCCTTTAATCTCCTAAAGAAATAGGTGCACTCGGTCTGCTCCATTCTGCAGCCCTGAGCACTTTCCATGGAGGTGAGGCAGAGCAGGGGATCAATCACTGAACCCCCCAGCCCTTCCTCTCCAGATCATCCTTCAAAAGCTGGATTTGGACCAAGGCTGTGACAGTTTGACACCTGTTTGGTCACCTACACAAACAAAATTAGTGGCCTCCATCCAGCTGCTGGCGGAAGTAGGCACCTGCATCCAAATATTTAGATTAAATTAGCACCTTTGTCTGGGAACGTGGGCAGAGCTGTCAGGACTGAATGTCAGGGAGATTTGTCTCGGGAAGGCGCGGCGGTGCTGGCCCAGCTCCTGCCTTCACGGATAACTTCCCAACCATTCCCAGGCTGTGGGCAGCACATCTTCCCAATTTCTTCCCATCTGTCCTTAGTGGAGAAAAGTGTGATAATGATCACTGTGCTGGACCAGGCACCACAATATCAGCTCCTTGCTTTACAACTCATTTAGTTGGGTGGGTTTTTTTGCCTTAATCCTTCCCATTCTAAGACTGAGGAGCGACAGCAGCTCTGGGGATAACATCATCATCCCACTGCTCTGCCACTATCTGTGAATTTTCTCATTTCAGTGGCGTTTTGCACCTCAGACATCCCCTCAGAGATCCCAAGGGATGTGTGTGGAGCAGGAGCTCATTCCAGGAGCAGCTCCTGGGATGGGATGACCCCACTGAGACATCCCCATCCTCATCCCCATCCCCATCCCCATCCCCATCCCCATCCCCATCCCCATCCCCATCCCCACCCCATCCCCATCCCCATTCCCCATCCCCATCCCCATTCCCCATCCCCATCCCCATCCCCCATCCCCACCCCATCCCCATCCCCATTCCCCATCCCCATCCCCATTCCCCATCCCCATCCCCATTCCCCATCCCCACCCCATCCCCATCCCCATTCCCATCCTCATCCCCATCCCCATCCCCATCCCCATCCCCATTCCCCATCCCCATCCCCATTCCCCATCCCCATCCCCATTCCCCATCCCCACCCCATCCCCATCCCCATTCCCATCCCCATCCCCATCCCCATTCCCATCCTCATCCCCATCCCCATCCCCATCCCCATCCCCATCCCCATTCCCCATCCCCACCCCATCCCCATCCCCATCCCCACCCCATCCCCATCCCCATTCCCCATCCCCATTCCCCATCCCCATCCCCATTCCTCAGCCTCATCCCCATCCCCATCCCCATCCCCATCCCCATCCCCACCCCATCCCCATCCCCATTCCCCATCCCCATTCCCCATCCCCATCCCCATTCCTCAGCCTCATCCCCATCCCCATCCCCATCCCCATCCCCATCCCCATCCCCATCCCCATCCCCATCCCCATCCCCATCCCCACCCCATCCCCATCCCCATCCCCATTCCCCATCCCCATTCCCCATCCCCATCCCCATTCCTCAGCCTCATCCCCATCCCCATCCCCATCCCCATTCCCCATCCCCATCCCCATCCCCATCCCCATCCCCACCCCATCCCCACCCCATCCCCATTCCCCATCCCCATCCCCATCCCCATCCCCACCCCATCCCCATCCCCATCCTCATCCCCATCCTCATCCTCATCCTCATCCCCATCCCCATCCCCATCCCCATCCCCAAACCAGGGCGTTATTCCTGTACCATTTACAGCAGTGCACACCCAATTTTCTTTAATTAAACCCTGATACCGAGCTGATGTAATGGTGCTGCTGTAACCAGGCTCCTGGCAGGGCTCCAGTTCCCTGCCTGGAGTGAGTTTATTCTGTGGTTTATTCACTCAGGGCTGTGTTAGTGCCTCATAAAACAGGCAGATAGCACTATTATCTCTTAATTATGCTCCGAGCTCCCTCAGACCTCGGTGTCTCTGCCATCCCACATCAGCCCCAGCGTATTTCTCTGAACCCCAGAATGTGTGGGAAATATAAATTGGTCTGTTGGAACACGGAGGAATAAATCCCGGGAAGCTGTTTTGTCAGGGCTGGGAGATTTATCAATGTGTTGTACTCAAATGTGATAAATTGCTGCTTTAGAACAAGCCAACCAGTGTATTCCTAATAGAATTAATTTGAGCTGATAATTCTGACTCATCACCTGTAATATCCTCGCAGAAAAAAAAAAAAAAAAAAGTTCCAGCAACAGCAATGGGCTACTTATCTTATGGGGAATGAGGATTCACTGAGCAAAAAGAAAAGAAAAAAGAAGATAAAAGAGAGAAAGAAATACAGAAATTTAAACTGCACCATCATTAGCTGGAACTGCAATAGGGATTTTATTTTTAGGTATTTTTGAAGGTAATTTCACTAATAAACATATGTCAATGTCACACATAGCTGTAATTTATTCCAGGAAATCAAGGTGTTGTTTTTTTTCTGTTTGATGGCCAAGAGACTTTTTTTTTCTGTGTTAAAATAAGGATATATTGGTAAAAAAAGAAGCAAATACAAAAGATAAACCAAAACTCTATCAATACCTCCTAAATCCTGATTATTTTAAGGTAAATTCAAGGCATAATGACACACTAATTAGTGTAAAGCACAGGATGATGCATTTTATAACTTATTTTTACAGTAGCTGTTACTCACTAAAGATAACAATTTATTTATTCAATTTTAAGTCCATGCTGACTGAATCAATGCCTAAAGTGAAGTTTGAGCCAGGTTTATATTGAAATGGAAAGCTTTTACAATATAAGGATATTAAGTAATCCATATCTGTCTCGGGATTGGCAAAATTGTTTTCAAATTCATTTCCCTTGAAACAGGCTTGGAAACGGGAAGATTTGGCTTAAATGATTAAACAAAGATTCCCTCACTCAAGTTTAAAATTGTAAATGCAGGGTCTTGTCCAGTTATCTGGGCTTTGTGACCTTATGGATTCATCAGGTCTTTCAGGTCCCTCTTGTTTTGGTGTGGGATGAAAGGGGAGGTGAGTTCAGGTGGGAAAGCAGAAGGAATAAAATAAATAAATAATAATAAATAAATATAATAAAAATAAACAAATAATAATAATTATTATGATTATTATAATAGATTTATCATTATAAATATAATAATAAATAAAATCTTTCCCAAGCAGTGAATTCTGGCCCAGGGAAGAGCTGCAGGCCCTCAGGGACACGGAGCACAGCGTGTCTCACATGGGATGCACCAAAATTCCCTCACTGGTGGCATCAGCAGTGAAAAAAAAATTCATCTGTACTCTGCTAGGAAATCCAGGCTCTGAGGGTAACTGTTGATCTTGTGGCCAGCTGCTTTTTTACCATGGGAGGGGAAAAAAACAAGTTAAAATAAAAAAAATAAACAAAGAACAAGAACAAGAACGAGAACAAGAACAAGAACAAGAAAAAGAAAAAAAAAAAGAAAAAGAATAAATATAAATATAAATGAAATAAAACAAATATAAGAATAAATAAATATAAATAAGGTTAAAAGAAAATTATAAAAATAAATAATAAAAAATACATAAATAAATATAAATATAAATATAAATATGATTAAAAGAAAATAAAAAGGAAATAAAAAAGATAAAAATAAAAATAAAAATAAAAATTTATACATATATAAATAAATAAATATAAATAATACTTAAAAGAAAATAAAATAATTAAAAATAAATAAAAATAAAAATAAAAATACTGAGCCACCAGCTCCAGTATAGGGGTAAAGTTCAGCTGCTGCACATTCATCACCCTGTCCCTGACCCAGCCCTGCCTGCAGCACACAGACCCTCCCTGCATTCCAAATGCTCATTTGCACATTCATAAACCACACCCAGCACTTCATCCACCCCCATTCTTTACTACCCTGACTTCCCACACTGTAAATTCAGCTTTATTGCACCCCCTGCACCCACAGCCCCATCAGGTGCTCCTGCTCAGGATTTTATCCTCAATTATTCCTCCTTTTGCAGTTCTTGCCGCGCTGTGCAGCACGAAGCCAAATTTATCTCCAGGTACACATTAGCTAATTTTAGATGCCTGGAAGCATAAATGATTAAAGCCTGGCAAGAGCTAATTCTGGTGTCAGGATTTAGGCAGGGAAAACAGCTCAGAAGGCGTTGGGGTTTGTTCTAAATAGTTCTGGTTCTCTGAGGAGATTGGGGGGTGAGGTCCTGAGCTTCAGACAAGCCAATGGAAGGAGCAAGCTTGGCAAAAATTATGGAATATTGTAGCCTTGGTCCGTGCCTGAAGTGTTTTGGTTTTCTGAAATTCTTTTCCCAGGGAATTTTCTGTAAACAGGAGAAATGTTTTCATAGCTGTAACTTTGTTATTCATTCCTTTCCCCAGGAGGGACTTCTCCTTGCTGTCCCTCTGCTCTGACCAATGGGAGTGAAGAGGTTTGATTGGTCTGTGTGAAACAGTACAAAAGGGAGACACATCCCAGAAATAAAGGAGTAATTTTCAGCCTTCTGAAGTCGGAGGTTTTGTGTCATTGTGGTGTAATACAGCATCAGAATATCTCCCAAATTAATCTCTGCACAATGTCCATTTCACTGGGAATGAAACTGCTCCCTACCAGGATATTTCTTTTCCTCTCCTTTTTACTCTTTCCAGCACTAAATATGGAAACACAAATGCATGAAAAGCCAATTTTTATCCTTTTTTTTATTTTATCCAAAAATAACTGGGAATGACCTAAAGTTATTCTCTGGTGCATTCCTGAGAATGGAATTCTCACTGCACATCACTCACAGGAACTAATTCTGAAAAGGGAAGCTGGAGAAATGAGCATTGTTTTATTCTTTGAGCATTAACCTGTGAGTCTGTACCTATGTCTACCAAAATAACTGAAATAAATTTGGCTTTTTGCAGCACTGGGGTGAATATGCCACACTTCCTAGCTTGGGTTAATGTCCTGGCAAAAACTCTAATTTGATTATTTCTTCTCATAGTGGAAAAATTCTGGGTGTTTGTTGTTTTCTACTATGAGAGGATTTTGTCTCCTGTATCTGGGAATTGATTTGAGAGGGAAAAATTCAGGCTGCAAAGGAAGATATCCAGTGAGAGAGGAGGAAATGGAAACGTTCCAGGCTGCAGATAAAGCTGGCAGTGGTGCATAAAGCTGGCAGTGGTGCTGGTGTCCTGCAGAGAGGCACTTGTTCCCTTTCTGAGGAACACCCTACCTCCTGATGAGAAAATTCTGCAATTACTTTTTAGCCAAAAGTCGCAGAGAGGGGAAAAAAATAATTTAAAAAGGCAGCTCAATAGGAGAATATGTAGATAAACACTGAGCTGGAGGAAGTTCATCTCAACAGGATCATTTCTGAAGAAATCCAGGCTGTTAAAGCTGAATATTCCTCATCCTTCTTTCTGCTGAGGAGAAGACATTAAAGAGATGGATGGAAGACACATCCACACCCAAACAGATTTGAACACATCTTAAAGTGAAAATACAGACACATCCCATTGTACTGGCCACATAAAAAGTTTTGTCACTGGGAAAAAAAAAAAAAAAAAAAAAAGAAATTATGTGTTAAATCACACTTTTCCAGTTTGAATATATAATCTTCAATTCTCATCATCAAATTAACTCCCTGCTGTTAATCCTTCCCAAACAACAAAGTCCTGATCCTTTTGAGCAGCCATGAGATGCTTGTGTTATTTATTTCACAGTTCTAGATCAGATTTAATCTTCAATTCCTCCAGGTAAAAAGCATTTGTTTATTAAAAGCAGTGAGAACCCTTTGCTGTTGAGATTTGAATGGTTTCATGGCTTGCCTTTCATCTGTAATTGGAATATTTACTTGCCTTATGCTTTAACTGGGAAATATTTAATTTGATGCTGTCTGTAAGGACCAAAATCCAGCTTAATGATGGTATTATTTGGTACTAATTGTTCAGCTCTTATCACCTAGGAATTATTTCTCATTTTGGTGGTATCTTGGCAGGATACTTTATTCATGAGTTAACGTTATGTCGTCAGGCAGCAAATGAGAGTGTACATTAATAATAAATGTAATAATACTTAAATCAGGGTTTTAGCACCTGGATCACATAAAATCTGTATCACAAAAAAGTGTTACAATGCATGCCAGGAAAATATTCCATCTCCCAAAAAAACAGCATTTAAAAGCAAACTTCACTGCAGAAAAGCAGTTTTTGATCTAAGGCTCTCTCTAAAGTATTCACATTATGCTCTATTTATAGAAATAAATATGCACCTCACTGGTGCACTGAGCTCAGACAGCAGCAGCCTCTTTTCCTCCACATATTTCTGCAATTCCAGAGTTTTCCCTGCCCAGTGTCGGGTCTTTCAGCTGCTGTTTGTGTTCTTTGAGCAAAGCCTGCTCCAAACCAAGACAGTTGGGTGAGCCATATCTACAAAAGCAAAATTTAAGCCCAACTGCTGCTCCAAATGTGAGCTGAAGGAAGTGGAGCTCCTTTCATTGGCAAGGACCTGGCATTTTGTATTCTGGCGAGGCATCAAAAGATTTCTTTGCTGTGAATCATCCGCAACCTGCAAGAGAAATGTCTCAGAAATATGTGAAGCCTCCCAAATATTCCCCGTCTCACTCTCATTTAAATAAAACTTCCAAGGAAGGAGAAGTCATCTCTCAGGGGGGGTAAAGAATATTCAAAGTAAATACATCTCTGGGTGTTGCTTTGGAAAAGCAAAACCAGACAAACAACTTGACACTTCGTTGCAAAAGTTAACCTTTTATTTAGGATTATGGATTTAGACCTGCTGCCATTCCTCACATGAATAACTTCTTAAATAAGAAGTACAACATAATTTCAAAGGGTTTTCACTAAGTAAAAAAAAAAAAAAAAAAAAAGCTGTTGGGCTGAAACTTCGCTGTAAGAAACATGTTCTTTTAAATTAAAAAGTGTTGGTGCAGGGGAAGAATGGCCAATAAATTCCAGTTAAAGCCAATTCTGTTAAAACCTTAAATGTTGGCTCTAATAAAGACTTCAGTGAAAATGAATAGCACCAAACACTTCACAGGAGGGTTCAGGTGCTGGGTATATTTCCAGATAACAAGACAATCCATACCAAGATTTGTTTGAGGCAAAATGTGATTTTTTTTTTCCCTAATCTTTCCAGAAATCCTTTCCAAAAATGGGTGAGAGACTTGAATTCGAGTGGGTTTGCCAAACATCCAAGAGGATTATCCTGGGCTCAATATGCAGATTTTCCTGGACATCAAGTAAATATTTATTATTGTACAACAACAACAAAAAAAATCGAGTATTGTATCAGATTTCAGCCTTGACCACAGATTTCATAGGAATAAGGCAAAGAACAGAAATTTATTTTTGTGCCATCACCCTGATGTTTTGATTTGAGAACTTGCCCAGTTTTATTGAAGCTTCATAGAGAGGTGGGGGCACTTTTTCCTTCAAAACCCACTTGTTTTAAAGGAATTTCATTTTATGGAATGCAGAATTGGTTTTGGTAACCCTCAGGTTAGATCAGTGCACGGGGGGTGACCAAGGATTCAGTCCTCGCTGGGAATTTGCTCACCCTACAATTGGGAAAGGAGGGAAGGAAGCTGGAAAATAAGCTGGAAAAATCAGGGAAATCTCATCTGGGGTTGGAGGATTTGTGGTTCTATAGTTAATAAACCCCAGGAGGGGAGTGTACGGTATGGATTGAAGAACTCAATGTGAAATTTCACATTTCAACTCCTCCTTTCCATCTTTTGCTTACCTACTTCCTTAGAACAGACTGAAGCAGTAACTGTGGCCATCACAGAGAAATGAAATCCATGGAATTCCAGGCAAAATTCTCATTTTCTCATGGAGAGAGGGCACGTTAATATTTGGTGTTAGGAAATCCTGTGTCTGTAGAATTATTATTTGGTTTTAAAAAACCCGGAGGGCACCCCATAATTAATATCTCTACAGGGAATTTTTTCACTGAAATTCCTCAGTGCTGAAGAATAATTTAATGCCACTGGAGTGGACTTGATAAAAATTGCTGAATGTCTCAAAACTGGCTAAAATTGTCACACTTTATCTTGATTTTTCAGTTCCCCCCTGGTTTGTCTGCTACTGATAAGCTGGAATGGATTCTGGGTTTGTGTGAGACAAGGCAAAGTCAAGGGGAAGATTTTGGTCTGTGGTGTAGGAGAAATCAAAATATGGCAAAAATAAGATTCGAGGTCTGATTTTGAGATGTTTAGAGAGGAAATAATTAACTCAAATAAACCATCATCTGTTTTGCTCAGTAAAGAAGAAATGAAAACAGCAAGAATATTTTCTGCTGTGTTCTGTCAGAGCTGGTTTAGGTTTGAAGCCCATTTATTAACAACCACGAGAGTTATTCTATGTCTTTTCTGTATGAAATTTAGATTTACCAGTGTTCTCCCCAATCCATGGCAGTCAAGAAGCTTTTAGGACTGAAAATTATTATTTTAAGGCTGGTTTCCCCTTATTTCTACTCTATGGGGAAAAAAAAAAATTCAGAATTTTTACTCTGGATTAGATTATTTCAGATTCCTGCCCCAAACTTCTTTCTTGGAGACTCCAAAAACACAACTCACGATTTTTAAAGGCAACTTCTCATTTGCATTCACAATTTACAACAGATATTTATATTCAGCTACCTGTTTGCCTTTAACAGTCAGGCCCAGCAAAAAAGATAAACCAACCCCTGTTTTCCTCTGCTCATGTTTAATACAGGCAAAAAAAAAAAAAAAAAAAAAAAAAAAAAAAAAAAAAAAAAAAAAAAAAAAGGGGTATAAATAGAATGTAATATGAAACCCATATGTAGATATGCAAATCAGGTCGTGCTGCATTTTAATGGTCAGTAACAGGTTTTTTGGGGATTTGTTTTTTTGGTAATTAATGGGACCAGCTGCTAAAGAGAGTGCTAATACTGGTAGGGGAGTAAGATTCAAGAAGGCAACCCTGTGTGAATAATAACCTAAGTACCCATTTAACTTTAAGCACTTCTTTATGGGCCTGGAGTTAATGGCTTTACACATTTGGTCAAAGTTAAGCATATGTTTAATGCTTCCCTGAATTAGAAATTAGATCTTTGAACTTCAGTTTTGCTTACACTCTGGATTATTCTGTCGGTGGGTTCATTTGGGGAAGAGAGGGAAAATAGGAGTCGTTCAAAATGATATCTTTTTGTAATTAAATGCTGCCTGTACAGTATATTCAGCACATCAGCAATTAACATTTTTCTTCTTAATGTATATTCGACTGTAAAACAGCCATTAAATGGAAGTAACTGTACGATTGTTTCATTAAGATTTCCTTTCCCCAATCCAAGTAAAAGTGCTCGAAGTTAACAGAATAAAATAACACTGACTCCAGTTTTCTATTAAATATCTCAGTGGTCATGGTTTAGGCTTAATTTTTTCTTTGTATAACCTGGCAATTCATCATAACCAACTCTGATAAATTGTCATTTATTAGAACTGCTGAAAAACCCTGATTAAACCCAAATACAGATTTATTTATCATATAAACACCCTCATCTGCATTGTACTTATTGGGAATTAAGGAGATCAATGCCCTTCTCAACATTTAAAGGCCATTCCACTTGCTCACGGTCTTTTTTAGAAAACTGTTGTGCCAGTTTTCAATACACACATATTTCCAAACATCTTCTGCTCCAGTTCTTAGATTCCAAATCCTCTCCTAAAGCCAGGTTTAGACTCAGCAAATAAACCAGAAACTCATGTGCTGTTAGACAGAAAAATTTAGGCATCTAAGAAATTGTACAGGTCATCAGAAGTCTTCAATCAATAATTGGTAAGGCATTTTCTGCTTTAAAACCTGGGAAATCAGGATTCAGTTCACAAAAAAATCAGAATTTATCTCCACAAGAGCCTCACAAATAAAATCTAAATATTAGCAGGAAGTCCAGCTCCAATTATCCTCACCAGACCCTTCCAAGTTTACTTCATCCCTCTATAACCACATTTGTGTTATCTCATATTAATATTAGACAAGTATTGTTATTCTAATAACTCATTATCGGCCTCACAATGCTAATTATGGCAATTCAGTTTGTAATCCCATCTGCTCACTTTACACAGTTGTTTATTTTCTTTCCTGCTTTCAAAATACTCTTGGTTTGTAATTAATCAGGCGTTTTGACTTTTTTAATTAGAGATTTGCAGGTTTAGTCCAAAGTTAAGTATCAGGAGGGATAAACAAGGGCCGACATGGCCCTGAAAAGAGAAAATATTTTTGTGGCTTTGGTGAGCAAATGATTGAAAAAAAAAAATGTGGCTGTAAATGAGTGAGGGAACAGCTGAGTAATTTGTAATAAAAAAAAAAAGTAGATCCTTTGCTGTTATAAAATATTCGTGGAGAAGACTGAACAAATATTCCTGCTTTTTATCCTATAAAAATAGATTTTTTATTCTATTCCATAAAATAAAAATATTTTATGTTCAGTCTTAAAGTAGTCTTTGCATCAGCTATATGTTGGATTTTTATTTCAGAAAAAATTTGTATTGTGCTTTTTTCTACTTGGTCCTTTGGAGAATTGACCTGTTGGGACAGAGGAGTTCTCTAGGAAATGAAAATGTGGTGTAGGGAAGCTCCTAAAATGTTGCAATGTGCTCATATAAGCACATATTTATTGTCTTGTCTTTATAGTTTATATTGTTTACCGAAATTCTGCACGGTGTGATTCTGATTCCTACAGATCAGGGTGGTTTTGTTTATGGGAATTCACTTCTTAATTTTCTGGGACAGCTGGATGTGAGACTCTGAAGGCAACACAGAAATAACAATAGTTAGAATCACTTTAATAGACAATTTGAGCCCAACATTCCCCCAATCGTTTTGCTTCCTTTTGGTGAATGTTGAGGGAGGGAAGAACGGGGTGAAGAACTTTCCAGAAAGCTGAGGGAGCACAAGAGTAAAAAACGAGAAGGAAAGATGAAAGATCTTTCACATCTTGGGATCTTTCAGATCTTGAGAAGGAATCATTTTCTGGGAGGGGCTGAGCTGGAATTCCCAGAGAAGCTGCGGCTGCCCCTGGATCCCTGGCAGTGCCCAAGGCCAGGCTGGACATTGGGACTTGGAACAGAAGGTCTCCGTGCCCATGGCAGGGGATCACCACTGGGTGATCTTTAATGTCCCTTCCAACCCAAACCACTCTGATTTTTACGAAGTGCTCCTCAAGCCCTGAGGGAACTAAAATTTTTTCTCAGGAATTTGCCACCACAGTGTCCTGGGTTGCAGTGTAGGATGTGCACAAAGTATTTATTCTCTCACCATCCCCATGAGCTGTTGGAACCAGGTGGGGCAGTGTTTTCCCAGGCCCCTCCTTTGGGCTCTTCTGCTCATGGCCCATCAATGCCTTGCCCAGGACTCACAGGGAACTCCCTCCAGGAGTTATCTCTGTTTAATGGGCCACCAAGGCCCCACTGCAGGACTGTCTGTGTTTAATGGGCCACCAAGGCCCCACTGCAGGACTGTCTGTGTTTAATGGGCCACCAAGGCCCCACTGCACGACTCCTCATCCCATTGGGAGATGCTCCCAATGCCCAGGGGGAGGAGCCAAGCATTCCCACCTGGAGAGAATCTGGGATTTGGGACAGGACAAGCAGCCCTGAGCCACTGGATTCCCAGAGGAGCAGAGCTCCCAGACCTTTCTGTGGGATCACTGCTTCAGGAAGAGCCCCTCACCTGGACTGCTCCCACCACCCTGCTCAGGGTGTGTTCTGACTCTGTCAGTGCTCCTTTGTGTTATTGCATTACTTTATTTTATTTTACCTTTTTACCTTTCTTCTTATTAAATTAAATCTCTGACTTGGACCCTCTCATTCATTTTGCTTTCAAACCACAACACACAGCCCCAGACCTCCCTGAAGAGAATTCAGCCTTTGGTTCAATTCTGTGTGATGTTCACACACAAACACTTTCCTCTGCTGTTAGTCTTGACATAAACTCTTGAATAAATGCAATTTTCATGTGTATGATACTTTCATGATGACGATAATTCATCTTAATAGCTGAAATGTCAGATTTTCACATTCATAAAGAGCCCAGCCAAGAAAAATCATTATTATTTCACTCTATTGATACTTTTTTTGCTTCTTCAGGTAGTATGAAAGATGAAGTGCAATTTCTAGGAACGGAGAGTGAAAAAGAGAAGCTAAAAGAGAATAAATTGGAAAAATGTGATGAGACACCTTCACATGAGTCACCTTTCCAGCCTTTAGTCTTGAAACAAAATCTGTTGCTAATTTCTTTAACACTTCCTCCCTTTCCCTGGGTACCTTTAAATCTAAAAATATCTACTTTGCTGATCTATTTCTTGAGTTTAATTTGGCTGTCCAGAAGGGTAAAACAATCAGCTCTCGAATGGAGAAAGTTTCCATTGATCTCCCAGAGTAATTATGTTATTCTGCTTTGGATGTGTTTTAGTAGCTTACACTGAAATGAATTGAAGATAACAAAAACATTAATTCTCTAATTGCTTTATACATTTGACTTAGATATTATTTCTGAAACTCCAAGGTGGTCCAGCAATCTCGTTCTGATACCTTTTGGCTCTTTATCAAGTTTACCCACTTCTCAATAAGTGTAAATTTATGCCCTCTCAAGCCTAATCTCATTTTCATTAAAAAAAAAAAAAAAGAGAAGTAATGGGATTTGTGGGCTGGTTTGGATTTCTTTTTTTTCTATCAGTGCTCTTCCAATTTGCTGGAGTGTCTATACTTTTTATAAACTGATTTTCCTCACACTCTCTGCCCTCTAAGGTGTGCAGCAATTGCTGTGAAGATCAAAAATTCCATCCAAACGGTTAATAAAGCCTCAGACTGGATTTTTGTTCTGTTGGATTTGAAATGTGTCGGTGTTTGGCTGATTAAATTCAATCCACCCTCTGTAATAAAGAAGAGAAGAAGGGTGATATATATTTTTTTTTCTCTAAATGTAGCAGCCCCTGTGTTTGAATTTTGTGAGGTTGTTTTTATCTCTGAATCTGCACCACTGACCACCATGCAAGAAAGTAATTACTTAAGACAACAAAAAACAAATCCTTCTCACTCCTTTTTTAATTAATTAAAAACCCCAAGATATGAACCCTTCCTTCAGCCAGTGCTATGATCAGAAAAGTTTCCTCGAGCCTGAGAATTGGATTCAGACCTTAATCTACATCCCTGTGTTTCAAGGCGGGATCAAAGCAATGGGTTTGCTGTTTGCTACAGATCTTTTATCCGTGGTGCAATGTGAGACATCAAACAAATCTCATTTGTTTGCAGCTGACACATGAACAGAGAGGCCAAGCCACTGTAATTACACGCGTGTAATCCAAACTGAATTAATTCGGAGTTTTGTTTGCACAACTGAAGTGCATTCACACCTTCAATATTCAATAATGCCCAGGCCTGGGTATTGGGGGGTGTTGGCTGTGAGACATTCCCCAACTTTAGGACAGATATTTTTACTTTATGGGTGTAAATATCATATTTATTTAATTAATATCTTTATTTTATGGATGTAAATATTATATTTATTTAATTAATATTAAATAATAAATATGGTACTTAATGTTTTAAGAATATTTAGTAATATTTAGAAATATTACTGAATATTTTTCAGTACCAAACCCCCAGCCCAAGTGATGCCTCAAGTTTTATCTTTCATGTATTTCAGGTTCTGTGGTGCCCAGGGGTGCAGCTCTGAGCTCACAGTCAGTGTCACTCAGCTCTGCACACAGCAGGGACACAAAACAAATCCTTTTCCTGCTGCACACCAAGGACAACTCTCAGCCCCAAAAGCACAAACAAGGGTGGGCTGGAGGGAGGAACAAGAAGGATGGGACCTCACAACCTGGAGCTGGAATTGGACAATTAAACTCCAAAAATGCAAATAGACCCAAACTTATAAAGATGTGAGACCTTGTGACAGTTTGTCCATTTTGTGTCTATTTTGTGACCATTTTGGGTGTAGCCCTGGCCAGGCTCTGTCCTGCTCAAGGTGGAACCTCTCAATAAATCTCTCCTTCATTCTCCAGCTCTGTCCAGTCTCTGTTCCAGCCCAGCCTTCCCAAGACACCCCAAGTGGCTGCAGGGAGGGCTGAGGGCAGCACAGTTTATTTATTTCCCCACAAACACTTTCCCAAGCCGGGCTGTTGTTTGGCTCTGCCCCTCCAAGTGTCTGCATGGCTAATCAGGATTTCTGTGTGTTAACACTCCAAGCTCAGAGCTGAGAAATTCTGACTGTCATCACCAGGGGATTACACAGAGATTTATTCAGGTAACTCGAAGCAAATATTACCCTGTGAGGTTTAAAACAAGCTCTGCATTTAAATTTTCCAGCTTGTCCTGCATAAGTGAGCACCCTCCTTGCCCGTGTGCTGCCATGGGCAAAGGGCTTGGTTAGATTAGTGTAGGTTTATTAGTTAGTGTAGATTTATTTTTTCTTTTTTCCTTTTTTTTTTTTTTTTTTTAAGTGTGCATGGAAAAGACATTTTTAAGAGATGAAAAAGAAATAAATTTCGGAAAATATGTAAAAGGGCAGGAAATCAGTATTGGAGATATTCTCCACATCAGCTGTGGGCTCTGCTGGATGATGGACTGGCAATGGGAAGATATGCCTAAATATGCCTAAATATGCCTGGAAAAGGCATTTGTGAGACATGAAAAAAAAAAAAAAATAGCCAGTTATCTAAAAGGGCCAGAAATCACTATTGGAGATATTCCCCAGCTCAGCCTTGGCTATGGGCTCTGCTGGGTGATGGACTGGCAATGGGAAGAGCAAGGGGAAAAGTGATAAATGGATATTTATAAATCTGGTACTGATAAACTGAGGTTTCCCCCAGTGTGCGACTGGAGAGCAGCAGAACCACCTGGTTCTTCACTTCTTCACCCAAAAATGGGGACTTTTGGCTTCTCAGAAAATGGGCAAAGGGGGAAAAAAAATCATAAGAACCTTTCTGTCCATATTTTGTGTGCTGGGCTTCAATTCCGAGGCCTCAGAGCCAGAGGTCAGTGAACACTGAATTCCCTGGGAGAGGGGATCAACTCCTGGCACAATTTCTAACCAAGGTACCCAGTTCAGAAATCAGGGCTCATTTAATTTTCAAAAGAGGGTCTCGTTTAATTATTTATGCTGTATAAATAATGAGATTCCACCAGCCTAAGAAGCCCCTGAAACATTATGATATTAAATCTGTGCAAAGAGGCAGGAGGTGAAGGGAGAGGCTCTTGTGTGTTGGGAGGAGTGAGGATTAACAAAATGTGAATTAGTGAAGGTCTGCTGCATTCAATCCAGAATTCAGTGGGAACTATTTACTATTAGTATTACTTGCTTTCAGCTTATTAAAATTAACTCTGAGAGCTGGTAAATAATAGAAAATGTGCTTGATGAAAGAAATGCTATTTTTTTTTATTTTGACTAAGAACATTATTTGAAGGTATTTAACAAATTCCATTTGCTTTTATCTCTTAATAAAACAGGAGGAAATATTCAATGTCTCATGTTCCAACCTTGAAGAATTTCTAGCAGATGGATTTTTTTTGTTGGTATAATAGTTTTTTCTTGTTAAATATATATATATAAATATATAAATAATATATATAAATATTTTAAAATTATAAAATATATATATAAAAATGCACCAGTGTTCCAATTTGTTTGAAATTAAACTCATGCAAGTTGAAGGGAGAGAAGAAACACTCTTGATCCTGGGATCCTGGGATGGGAAGTCAGCACTTGATTGGCTGTGTTTGCTGCACTAAAATAAACCAGAGAGAGCTAAAATAAAGTGGGGTCTGTTGAACTGAAAATTGGGCTGGAAATTCTGACAGCTTGGAAAAAAGATGTGTCTGCTCTCAGAAAAAATCTTGCTGGATGTGTGGGGATGGAGAAGGTTTTTTTTAGGGAGAAGAACTGCCAAAGTCCCCCCCAATTCCCAAGGGATGTGACACCGTGAGGAGGAAAATGTGAGGGAAACAGAAAAGGGCTGCTTTGCCTCCCAGAAAACACAAATCTGGACCAGAGACAAGCAGCCACTACAGTTATTAAACCCAAACTCCTTTGTTGCCTTGATTTTTTTTCAGCCTTTTAATGTTTGTGTTTTTGTAGTGGAGTTTTCCACAGATTTTTATGTAAACAAAGTGATGTCACGACAACTGTCTTTCTTGTTTATCATTCCTCTCTTGAGGAGAGACAATTGACAGACTTCTAGTTTGACCAGTGTAGTTAGAGAGGTGTCAACCTCACCCTCCTATCTCTAGTCATTGTCCAAAATCTATATAAATGGAAGTAGAAAAATAAACTTCCCTGTTTTTGCCCTGACGACCTGTCTGTGTACGTATGGTTGTTCCAAGCTTGTCTCTCCGGCCAGCTCTGCTCTTCAGATACCACACAAACGAGTTATTCCTTGGGGTCCAAAAATAAACTTCCCTCTTTTTGCCCTGACTGTGTACGTGTGGTCCTTCCGAGCTTGTCTCTCCAGGCAGCTCTGCTCTTCAGATACCACACAAACGAGTTGTTCCTTTGGGTCCAAATTTCAGACAGAGACGTGACCTTGCTGGAAGAAGGAGCGGCTCACACTTGGTGTTACTTAGGAAGGTGTTTATTCGGGGCAAAAGCCCAGGTGGTCAAAGAATGAGTGAGTGTGAGAGTTCTTGCTTGCCCTTATCAACATGGGCGTTACAGATGGAAATGAGGGGGAGTGGTTTAGGTACAGGGGGCATTGGCATTGCCTTTTAGGGGTGAAAGGGGTGTGGATGATACCTGAGGCTTTGGCTGATCCACAGGGCCCGCTAGAGCCATCAAGAACCCGGGAGTGTCCAAGATACAATAGGTCTACAATGGCCTAGGCCAGATTTTTTAATTAATTAATTAATATTAAGACGATACAACGGGGAAGGCCAGGCCTATTATGTGAGTTAATTACAGTGATCAAGGGAAGTGGGGATATGTGGGGGTAGGAATGAAACCTTTTATAGAAACTTAATAACAAAGATTACAGGTATTTTAGAAAACCCGAAATGCACACCACAACACGTACGTGTTGTTCATTTCATGTCCTATAGCGACACTCCTTCAGCAGAGTCACCGAGCCAGGATTTACTCCTGTTTCCACAGGTCCTGCCCCACCTTTTGTCACCCTGACCCTCCAGCAGTTCCATTTAATTACAGGGTAATCACCTCTGGAGTTCATATCCCTGTCAGTTGCTTTCCTTTCTGAAGGAATATCCATCAGCAGCACGGTCTCAGACACTCCACACGTCAGCTCACAACTGTTTTCCCTTTTGACATGGTTTATAGCAAATGGCATTGCAGGGCTGCTGGTGACATCGTGGCATTGTTCAATTAAAATTTTAGACACCTCTCCTGATTGTGTATTTCAGCATTTCATATCCCTATGGACTGGCTGCTTCTCGCCTTCCCCAGTGGTTTAAAAGGCAGGAAATCCTCTGTCCTTTCCTCCAGATGTGTGGAAGATGGTGAATTTATTTTGGAAATGTGACAGAACTGCACCCAAAAGTTGCAGGTTGACACAGAGCAAACCTTCCTTGTCAGTCTGAGGGATGGGGAAAATCGCAGAAATTTATTGAAATTTTGCCACCAAATTCTGTTTTGGGCAAGTTAAAACGAATAAGGGCATATTTCTAACAGTGTTTTAATAATGTCTTTGGTGGCTCTGCTGAAGTAATTAAAGATTACCTCAGTTTTGAGTCTCATTTTACTTTTCCTCCAAATAGAAGTTATTCTAAATATTGATACATGGATAGATAGGTAAAACAGATGCACAATCCAAAATCTGATTGAATTATCTGGCTGAAGCTGAACAGAGATAGCTGACCTTTTGCTATATATAAAGAAAAGTTTTTGGTTTTTGGGTTTTTTTTTTTTTTTTTTTTTTTTTTTTTTTTTTTTTTGCTTAAAGTGTGGTTGGGTTTTCTTGTATCTGTATTTGGTCTTGTGGTTGGATTTTTTGTTTGTTTGTTTGTTTCTCTAAGTAAAACCTCAGATTTCCACAGAGTCTTTTTTTTTTTTTTTTTTTTTTTTTTTGGAATGCACCAGAACAAAAAAAACATTTTCAGAGTCCTGGAGGAGGAAATCTTTTACTGCTGAACTTTCACAGAACAACTGCCTTTGAATTACAGTGACTGTGAATCAGCTGGAAAAACCACCCAAACACTTTAATGACACAAAGTCCATTTCTGGATGTCCTTGAAGGATCTTTTAACTCTGAAACCTTTTTTCTAGGCTGGTCAGGCACACTCAGGTGCTATTTTGGGGAGAAGGATGCAAATGCTGATTTTCCCTTTGAATTTTTTTGCTGGATAAATGCAATCAGCAAGACTCTTTCTTAGAACAGAAACAGGTTGTGCTTCCTTGAATATGAAATACAAACCCAGCTGTACGTAAGCAATGTTATCCCATTATAATTATAAATGTGTATTTTTCCACAACCACCACGGAGAAGTTTTTCAAGCAAATGGAAAAATTCTATTTTTTTAATCCTGTAAGCCAGAATTCCATTTACTTCTTAAGACAGCAGGTGTGGGCAAGATGCTTCACTGGGGAATAGGCTTTGAATCTTGGATCTCAGTTTAGGACAACTTCATCTATAAGCAGAAGCATGAATTCCCTCTCTGAAGCTGAGCTGTAATGCTCAGCAGTTTGATTTCCCCCACACTTTCACCAGGGACAGAGACTTTGCAGAGCCTTCCCAGCCCTTGCAGTAGAATTTTACAACTTCAGGCTGTTTTTCCATGAGGAGTGAAAATGCATTTTCATGACACAATTTATTTATTTTATGGAAGGGGGAAAAAAAAATCCCCTCACCTGCTCAGCACCTTTGTGAGAAACCTGAATTAATGCTGCAGGGGAAGCACTGCAGGGTGAGTTTAGATAATGGGCAGCTTCAAGGCACCCTGAGAGTCCTGGAGGCTGCAATGAAATTCAGAGGTGCAGCAAAGCTGATACCAAAGGAATCAAATCCCTCATTCACCCGATGGATCCACAAAAAAATTTACAAAAACACAGAGAAAGCCCCTGGCACTGCTGCCATGTCCTCACCAGCACCCTAAAACCCAATCACAGAAAAGTTAGGGCTGGAAAAAGCTTTTAGATCAAGTCCAACCATCAATCACCACCACCATGGTCAAGTCCAACCATCAGCCACCACCACCATGTTCCATCACTTGTGGGAACTGAAAAAACAGAGCACTTTCACAACATTGCAATGAGCTTACATACGTAGAGGTTTGAAGCAGAGTTGAATTTTAGGCCTGGAAATATTTGGAGCATAGAAAGTTTCTGAGATGCAAAAAATATAAAACAAGCAACTCTTGTGCCCTGTAAGGTGTACGTGTTTAGTGATTGGCTTAAGTAGACCCTTGTAAGCTTTTAGCATCAGCTTATTGGCTAAAAAAAACTTTTAAAAGGCCTTGGAACAAGAATAACTTTGGCTTCTGTTGTTGTGGCCTGAGTTTTACCATCTTTAATGTCTCTGCCTTTAATGAGGCTGATAATGAAATAAAAAATTTGTGGATCGCCTCTTGGTCATCCCATCCCCTTATTGGTAATTAGATTCAACAACCACTAAACCAAGCCCTCAATCCACAGATCTTCAAACATCTCCAGGGCTGGGACTCCAAAGCTTCCCTGGACACCTCTTCCAATGCTTTCCATGAAGAATTTTTCCTAATATTTAATCTAAACCTCCCTTGGCATTGGCCGTTTCCTCATCGTGTCTCGTGCAAAGCATACGACAAGGATTTAAATCCTGGTGGGATCTTTGATTGAGGGAAACAACAACAAGCACCTCTTGAAAGAATCATTAAATATTAAAAACTTACAGCAAAATACCCGTGTGCAAAAATACTGATATCAGTGTATGTGTAAATCAACATCTTTTTAAAAGGTGACATTTTAAGTGAGTAACTAATTGCATTACAGAAGATTTGGCAGCATTTCTGGTACTAAAGGAGGAGGTAAGGACATACAATAAATCATTGTACACCTGTGTAGAAGACAGCTGGACATTTATTTTTATGTTTTCTCATATTTCATATTTTCCTTTAACCGTTGTCTTTTTGTTCTTCCAGCTGCCATCCTCCCCTAATTGTACTTACAACTTTTCCTTCCACTAGATAAATTTTATTTCTTTGTAAAGTATCATCTAATCCAACATTACGAAGTCCATATCTCCCTCTTCTTTTTTTTTTTTTTATGTTCCATTAACCTGAATTATTTCTCATCTGCTACAAATTGTGTTCTATTTTCAGAGCTTTTGTTGTCTCTGACTCATACATGCCAAGATAAGGTTTGAGATACTTTTGGGGATTTTTTTGCTTTTGCTGGTTGCTTTTTTTACTGTGGCCAAAAGAAATCTTCCTGTGTGGCGGAAAGGATCTGACTCATGTTCCTGCTCCTTAATAGATAATAATAATAATATTGCCTGTGGCCAGGATTTTCAAGACAGGTAAATTACACCCCCGGCTCCCATCAGCTTTCCTCGGATCCTTCCTGACCTTTGAAGAAACTTGAGCATGAATTAATTTTTATTTTCTTGCTTTCAGAGTGTTGCTCTCACAATAACCATCGCAGCCATCGAGCAGGAAGAAGTGGAAAGCAAATGTTTATTTAGAGAAAGGTGAGTGAGCAAGAGAGCAACAGGGCAGAGAACTTTTCCTCCAAGAGAGAACTGAGCAATGGAAAAGATGAAAAACAGCAGCAGAATTTCTCAGAGCAGGAGGAATTATTACAGGATGAGATCTAGAAAGAGAGGAAATGTTCACCTTAATATAAATTTGACAGGAAAATCTAACAAAAATATCTCTGCAGAACTCTAGGAGAAACTGAAAATATTTTAAGGGGACAGGGATTTAAAGGTTTGCAGTCTCAACAGCAGCATTTGTTGGTTCCTAATTTGTTTGGGGGTCTTAAAGCCATTTAATTCCTTGAATTCTCTACGATAACACCAGGCATTTTTGGGAAAGATCAGGTTTAGATCTGCAGCGTTGAGCCAAAAATGTTGGTTGTGCTGTTTAGAGGTCAGACTGGATGGTCTGAAAGAACCCTGGAAAATATAATTGAATTAAACTAAACTGAAATAGAATAATAGTTTTATCCAATTGTTATAATACTACATGTATATTTTAAAAAACAGCATACCTGTTTTGGCCAGACAAAACTCAAGACAACTCTACCAAGCAGGTTAAGGAAATTGAAACAAAAGTGAGAAACCTTCTGCACTGTCTTCATGTTTATCATGTTCCTCAAGGCAAGAGAGAAGAAGAAATAAATAAGGTGACAGCTCAGGGGGGAAGTGTCCGTGGAAAAGGTGTCGTTGTCATTGGGACAAGGAATGAGGAGGGTTGACATGCAGGAGGAGAATTAGCAAAACAGCTCTTGACGTTTGTTAGGGAGAAAAGAGCTCCCAGCAACTGCAGACAGTGCAACACCTCAGACCACCAGGGGAACTGAGGAGCTGGTAAAAAAAAAGTGAGGATAAGAAGGAAAGAAGGAAAGAAAGAAGGAAAGAAAGGAGGAAAGAAGGAAAGAAGGAAAGAAAGAGGGAAAGAAGGAAAGAAGGAAAGAAAGAAGGAAAGAAGGAAAGAAAGAAGGAAAGAAAGAAGGAAAGAAAGAAAGAAGGAAGGAAGGAAGGAAGGAAGGAAGGAAGGAAGGAAGGAAGGAAGGAAGGAAGGAAGGAAGGAAGGAAGGAAGGAAGGAAGGAAGGAAGGAAGGAAGGAAGGAAGGAAAGAAAGAAAGAAAGAAAGAAAGAAAGAAAGAAAGAAAGAAAGAAAGAAAGAAAGAAAGAAAGAAAGAAAGAAAGAAAGAAAGAAAGAAAGAAAGAAAGAAAGAAAGAAAGAAAGAAAGAAAGAAAGAAAGAAAGAAAGAAAGAGAAAGAAAGAAAGAAAGAAAGTTTCCATTGCATTAAAACAATAAATTTCAAATTTTGCCCGGTTACATTTTTGAGTTTGTTGTTTCTTGCTGAATGTGTCCCAGGGAGGAACAAAGAAAAGTCTCCAGCTGTAGAGCTGAACAAGCTGAAGGTGGCTCTGGGGCATCGTAGGTGACAAATTGCAGCATCAGCTCTGCAACCCCACTTTGTTTGGAGCCTCCGGAGCCTTTTCCAGACAGAAAATGCTGAAATTCCTGACTTTCGGAATTCACTTTTGCTTTTAAGGGCTGCAGAGGGCTGGGATTGCTTTACCTGCTGCTCTTAAAACCTTTGGTTCTGCTCGTGTCTTTCTGGATTATACTGGGCAGTCAGAGCCTAAAAAAAAAATATTTTGTGAATGAGCAAAGATGGAGGGAAAATTATGGAAAACCCCCCCAGGATCTGACAGATTCAGGTGTGAGTTCTGGCAAGTCACCGGTCTAAATATTCATAGGAAAAATGAGTATTTGATTACTTTTAAATTGAATCCCTAATCTCTGTGGACCTCTTATGTTCTGACAGAAAAGGGGCTTAGGAAGTATAAAATTACATATTCTTTTAAGCACTTAAAACTATTTAGAGAAAACATTTTCACTTAGGCACAGGAGGAAAAAAAATAATAATAATAATAAAAAGTTTAGAAATAGGTACCGTTTCAATTTAAAGCAAAAAAAGAGAGAACTTTGGAGACTGCAATTCATTTTATTCATGGAGGACTCGTTGAGATTTGTATTGGAGCTCATAAAAGGCAGAAGCAGTGTTCCAGCTTCCCCAGCAGCCGGGCAGAAGTGGCAAATTTCGGTTTGGGATTTACTTTAAGTGCCTAAAGTCTCACAAAGGAAATTAAGTGCAGTGGAGCAGGCAGTGCTGCTTTGGTCACCACTTCTGCACTCGTATTTCAGCTGCCTTCGCCTCCTGACCAGCTTTCCTTGGCAAATTGAAAAGTTTATGGCAACAAAATTTCTCGGGAAAAGTTGTGTTTGCGCTCGCCGATGGCAGAGATGGAAATTTGGGTCTCCAACTCCTTTGTGTCCACAAACCAAACAGCTGGATGTGAAATGCCATCACCAAAAGCTTGGCAAATGTGTTGTGAATTGCTGTTGTAACACCAGGGCAAATATTTGGTCTTTATTTTATCCAAATCCACCACAATTTTTACCAAAATGATTCCAAGAAGAGGAATCATCTCCTCTTGCTTACGAAATTAATGATATTTCTGGAATTCCGGAAGAAAATCCCTCGTATTTTTATAATTTTGTGTTTCCTAGAAAGCCAATAAATGTTATATATCCTCCCAAGTTGCAATTTGGGCTGGACTTTAGAGGAGGGAAGGAAAAAACAAATCCAGATTTTCACATTTCTATTTATTTTCCAGCCACCCGAAGCAAACTGGGTTAAGGACATATTTTCCTGGAGGCTTTTCTCTGTGAAAAGAAGAATTTTAGCTACACTGGGAAGTGGAATATGCAGGAAAAGGGATGTTTGGAAGTGGAAAATTCCAGTAATCAGTTCAGGTCAAGCCCCAGTGTCTCACCAGGGCTCTGGACACCACAAGTGGTCTTGGCAAAAGGTCTCTCCCAGCTGCCCAATCTCCCAGGCAAACACGTGGGAACCAAATGGGCCTCGTAAATATTTGTTTCCAAAATCAGTTAATGACAGGCTCCAGAGAAGCTGGTGAAGTTTTAATTTGGTGGGATGTTTTTCTGGGCTCTCCAGAAAGCACAGACATGAGGAGCCAGAGGAAATGAAGCCCAGTGAGGATGAACTTTGCTCCCCGGGGAGAAAACGAACAAACAAATGAACAAATAAAAACCCAAACAAACAGAAAAAATCCCACTCCCAAAAACCCAAACAAAGCCCAGATGTGGAGAACGAGCAGTGGATATTAGGCAAGGTTTTTAATTTATGGGAAACAGCACATGCAGTAAAAACTTTTGCTTTGATGATATTACCAGAGCAGCAGAGTGCAAATAGACTCTAATCCATTATGATTTAAACTTATAAAATTTATTAGCCCCGAACTGTGATCTTTATTCATGCCAAGCTCTCCTCTGAATTTATGGCACTCGTGCAATCATTACTCAGCCTGTATGGAATCGTATATTTCTATGAATTAAACCGAGAAGCAGTTTGCTAATTAGCATTACAAGTGTTAATGAAATGAAAGATCATGTGAGTTGCAGGGAACAGAGAGATTTAATATCACTTGAGTCAGACACGGCTGAAACATCCTCTTCCTATTTTTCTGAAATCCCCACTCCCAGAAGTCTCCAGAGTTTTTTGGCAAGATCATAAAACCGGAGCAGCATTTCATGGAGTCGCTTTTAGTTAATATCACTGTATTAAATAAGATCTTTCCTGCAAAGGAAAGAAAATGATTGTTCTCCCTCCTAAGCCGACTGTGTAAAATGTTCTTCAATAAAATCTAAGAAATTAATATTCAATGATTTACAGTAAATCTCTTGAGCACAGGAGGTTTGCTCGAGACAGGAAAAGCAAACACTTATGGGGTACATTATTATGATGGCTTATGCTAATTAAATTGAAGCAGAAATCCTTAATTTATGCTTTACCATCAAGTGCAAAGGGGAAAATTCTTTCTTGGTTCAAGCTTTATCTTGTTAAGAAGATTTACCTCCTTATTTCCTAGAATAAAGAGCTATTTTTGAGACTCTAGTGAGAAAGCAGAGGCTTGCAGAGCTTTTCTCCATGTTGCCATGACACTTTGGATCTCAACCTACAGTTCAATACAATAGCTGCAATTAGGTTAATTAGAACATTATCTCAAAGTACACAGCTATTGTACAAAAGAAGAAACATTCTCACTGAATGTGCTGCTTAGTCACCAATAAATGATTTTTTTTAAAAAAAAAATTACATTTTTTCTAATTATAATGAATAATTTATTTCTCCCATGGACGCTTGACATTTAAATATTGTAACTCAAAAAAAATAAACCATCCAACATCAGCTCAGGACATGGGGAATTTTTCTGACCTTTTAGTTATTTTCCTTCCATGAAATAATGAGAGAAAAAAAAAGAACGCCTATAATAAGGGATTATATTATTTTGGCTCATTAGTTATTTCCAAACTCAAAGGCCTTAATGAACTCCCCATGTGGATGTGGTGCTTAGGAACAGGGTTTAGTGGTGGACCTGCAGTGCTGGGTTATTTGGATGGACTTGTTGATCTCAGAGGTCTTCTCCAACCGTAGGGACTCTCTGACTCAAATAAACAAAGCTTTTACTCTGCACACAACAAAAAATAGCCAGGTGTAGACTAAAAAAAATACCAGAAATTAGGTATAAAAATTATTAACCTGATGAGATGGGGGGTGAGGCCGCCAGGAGTCAACTTCTCTTCATATTGGTGTTATGTCAACTGAGAAAAGACAAGCTTTAAGGGGAAAAAATGAAATATTGACCCATTTTCTAAAGCACAGGAGGAAAAGGTACCAGGAATGTGTGGACAAAAAGCAGCTCCATGAGAATCCATTGGAATTTGGTCACAGATGTCAAGAGAGACAGATCCAGGTCAACTGTTGACTTTAAGCCATTAAAGATGTGAGATAAACATTCAATTCATTTTCTAAAACTCAGCTCGAGCACAGGAGGAAAAGGTACCAGGAGCCTGTGGACGAAACGCAGCTCCATGCGAATCCATGGGAATTTGGTCACTGATGTCAAGAGAGGCAGATCCAAGTCAATTCCTGACTTTAAACCATTAAAGTTCTGAGATAAACATTCAGCTCCCTGAAAGTGTTTTGTCTGGCTGTTCCCAAGCGACACCAGAGGCACTCAGGGCGTGTGTGTGACAAACCAGGACTCTGCCCCAGGGAACAGAAAATTCCTCTTCTGCAGCCTCCAAAACCAATCTGAGCTGAGCTCCCACCCCTGGAGAGCTGCAAGGCTGGACAAACCCTCTGTGGGCAGTGACTTCCCAACATTCATCTCATGAATGTCACCCCTGTCACTGGAAATATCAAATGCCAACGTTCTCATAATTTATTTCCTCCTATTTGACAGGCAGGGACTTTCTGAGGACAGAACTCCAAACCTGAACATTTGTTTTTTGCTGTTTCATGTCTCACATTTGTTCCCATTGCCCACCCCGTTTATCAATCATTTTCACTAATCAGGACTGCCTGTATTTATCTTCCATAATCACCAACTCTCTTCTTGCCACGTCCTGAAGATAAGAGAGTTGCTGTCAGATTTTATGCAAACCAGGGACATCTCTGGGGTGAAATGATGGAACACCAGTCCCTGGGAAATGACTGCAAAATATTCCCTTAACTTCAAGAAAATTGTTTTCACTGATAAGGAAAGTTACTAACCAGATGCTCAGCTGAGCACATGAGGATAATTCACCCAAGAGCCAATTTTTGGTACTTTTAGCATCCACAGTTCACAATTTAAAGGATTTTGGTTTGATATTTAGACCAGTTCAAACCTCTCAAGTCCATTTTTTCTTTATTTTTTTTCTTATTTTTTCATTGCTATGCGAAGGATGATGTTTGTTATAACCCAATTCTTTGCTCCTGTGAGACAAGTACAAGTTTGCTGAGCTGGTACTTCAGGTGCATCTGACACAAGTTAGAAACAAACTCAAAGATAAATATAAATGCAGACAAATTTCACCTAACAAAATTCTCATTTCAGACAGAAAAATTTCACTACTAAATTCCAATTTCATGTATTTCATGTTCTGTGGTGCCCAGGGGTGCAGCTCTGAGCTCACAGTCAGTGTCACTCAGCTCTGCACACAGCAGGGACACAAAACAAATCCTTTTCCTGCTGCACACCAAGGACAACTTTCAGCCCCAAAAGCACAAACAAGGGTGGGCTGGAGGGAGGAACAAGAAGGATGAGACCTCACAACCTGGAGCTATAACTGAACAATTAAAGCCCAAAATGCAAATGGACCAAAAATCATAAAAGTGTAAGACTTCATGACCAGTCATCCATTTTTGTGACCATTTTGGGTCCACCTTGTGTGTAGCCCTGGCCAGGCTCTTGTCCTGCCCAAGGTGTATCCTGGAGGCCTTTTAATAAATATCTATTTTATTCTCCAGCTCTGTCCAGTCTCTGTTTCATGTCAGCCTTCCCCAAACCATCACCAAGGCAGTGAATTAGCAGGGGAGACAAGGATAAAATATGTGGCTGTGGGGAGACTCACAAAGATCAAAGAGAACAAAGTGTTGATTTCCCAAAGTTGCCATTTTGTTCCTTTCTGCTTTCACCACATTTCACCAAAATCTATTTCCTTTTCTTCCAGGTAGCCGTGGCTGCTGCTGCCAATCCAGTTTGCCATCGCTGGGATGGGAAAAGATTCCATGGAAATCTCTCACCTTCCCCTATCTCTGCTCAGGCTCATTTTCACAGACGCCCCATCTGTGAGGGAACATCCTCACCTCATCCCACGCCTCCTTCTCCTCTCCCCCTGCCACTCTCCCTGGGCCCTTTCTCACCTTTTCTGCTTCTCTCCAGCCAAGCCCTGCTCATTCCCCTGAAGAACCTGACAAGCTGCAAGCCCTCAGCCCAGGGCAGGGATTTCTGCTGCCTCTTGTGATCTGGAAACCATCCGACCTTATCTCGTCTGTTTAGATTGCGGATTCTCCACTGGGGAAATCATCCACCTGTACCATGCCTGGTGCAAATGGAAATCTGATCCCCAGGGGTGTTTTGGGAAGAATGGGAAAAAGGAAAATCCACCTGTGCCTCTGTGAGTGTTGGTGACATCCTTGCGTCGTGTGAAAGAATTTTTTAGATTTGATTTTGTTGCGTTTTATCTTCTTTTTTTTGCCAGAGTTGGGATTAAATGCTCGAGACAGTATTTCTTGTCCAGACTCAGATGTTTATTATCTACATTACAGTCTCACAAACCCTGAGTTCTACAGCACTTGTAGCTAACAAACTACAAATGGAGCCCCATCTCTCTCTACAAGGCCTTTTAATGATAAACTGTCCAATTAAGAAATGACACCTAAATTATTTTTATTTTTAACACAATAAACAACCACCCGTGGCCTGCAATGAGGACTTTTCTATCCAATTACAAAATCTCACCCAGACTCACGAAGAAGAAGGTGAAAAAGAAGGACTCAGCCTCTGCCCTAAACCCTCCACCTTGCTTTATATATATATTACTGTATTCTAAAGCTTTAAACTCTAAGTTTTCCACCCTGTGATATCACACACTTCTATCCAAACCCCACACCCACAATCCCAGTGCTGTCACTCAATTTTGGGAGCCTTTTCCACGGCCTCAGGTCAATGCAGTGTTTGCCTGGGGGTCAGTTCCTGTCAGCACAGAAAGTCTGAAATCATCAGTGCCCAGAGTTCCAACAGTTTTTCTCACCCTTCAGCTGATTTCTCCTGCAATGTCTGTTCTTATTGTCGCCACTCACCTTCCAACAGCAGCTCTCCCTGCAGGAATTTTGGGTGACAATAATCCAGCAGCTCCTTCCTCCCCCAGAGACACTTCCCTCATCCTGCTGCTCTTTGGGGAATTAATGAGGAGCAAAGGGTGGGATGGTTCCCAGGACAGGGCAGAAACAAAGGACAGGGACTAACAAAGGACCCCACCAGCCCCAAGTCATCAACAGCAGGAGAATTCTGGGTATGGAAATGGACATCTGGCAATGCACCTCTCCAGCCCAACCCCTGGTTTTGCAGCATTTTAGACACCCAGCCTCAGCCTAACAAAATACAGTGAATTTCAAACCCATTTATAGTAATCCTTCATTAAGAAACAGGAATATTTAACCCCACCAAGGGGATAATGTGGCTTTTTACCAGAATATCAAAACAAATTTTCGTTTCTTCTGGGGAATGAGAATTTCCTCTGTGTATTATGACCATTAGTTGATATCACCTTCAAAATTAATATTTCTGTCCATCAACTCTCCAGAAATCTGTGTTTCTCACAAAACTGTGCAGAGGAATTTACAGTTTACTCACAACTGTATCCATCTGCAACACCTTTGAACAGATGTCAACATTCTTGGGCAGCTTTTTTCATCCCTGCTTACTGAGCTTCACCTATTTGTCTTAAAAAGCTTGGTATTGTATTTATTACATCTCATTTATATGAATTAAAACAAATTTAATGCCATATATTGACACTTCCAGGAGCACTTCATATTTTTTTCTTCAGCACTCTTTAATTCACTGATGCAATGCAGCAATTATTGATTTCTTTTTTTTTTTTTCCCTCCCTAAATTTAGTAGCAGCAAATGTTACTTCATTAGTGTATCCACCTAGGGGTTTCTTCACAATAAATTCTGCATTCGAGGATATTTTTATTTATGCCAGGGTTCCACCCAGAGGCAATAAAAAGCACCAGAGTCTTCCATGGATTGTCTGGATTTTGTTCTCCCTTTATTCCTTAAGTTTGTTCACCCCCAGTCCAAGCTCACTTAGGGGTTAAAATGAAGTTTCAGTCTAGAGGCATAAAAATGGTTAAAATTGGAATTAGAGAGGGAGAAATCCAAGCAATAAAACAAATTCTCAGCATCAGTTCATTTCTTCCTGGCCTGTCACTTGTTCCTTGTGAGTTTTGAGTGGGGACAGATTTATGGGGCAAATCAATCATGGGCAGAAAGAAATCTGTCCTTAAAGGGTGTCTGGGGCAGGAATAAATATTGAGTACAGAGCTCTTGGCTTGAAAGGTTTATATTGAAAGAAAATAAAAGAAAAAAAAATCAAAACCCACTCGAAACACAAACAAGAGGAACAAACCTTGAAACATTTGGCAAAACCATTAAAAAACCTCCTAAATATCAACTCATTAAAAGTTACCTCTGCCCTGTGAACAGTTTGTTGCATGTAAGTAGTGGGAAAAGGGAAATTAGTTAATCTTTGTGTGTATTAGAGTAAAAATTGATATTTAAAGAGGTATTTTGCTTCTTATGGGAAGAACAGAAATATTTAGAGGACAAATTTAGGGGAAAAGCTTTAACTCCACTCCAAGAGGCAGCAGAGGTTCCAAAAGCAAAGCCTTCCCTAAGACACAGAGGGTTAAATTGAAACAAATTAATACATAATTTAGGGGGTTTTCCACCCAGGACTGTTTTATTTCACTGAAAACAGAGAACTGAGATTACATCATTCCTACATAAATTTTAAGCAACTTTCTTACCAGAGGCTTTAAGAGAGGAATATCTGGGGAACCAGATGGACACAAGCACTTGATTGTTGTCAGCTGGTACAGAAACAGAGACAAGAAATCACTAAATTGAGATTTTTATTTTTTTTTCCCCCCTCTGGTAAGAGAACAGGATGGGTTTCATTAGCCAAAGCCTTCTCAGGGAAAGAGCCTGGATGGCTTCACTGAGCCCAGCAGGAAGGGACAAAGGAAACCTCTGCTGGCTCCAAGTGCTTTAATTTTTACCCCATAAACAATTCCAATGAGACGAGCTCTGTAATAGCTTTTTTATGATAATTATGTCTATTTGTTTGGTCTTTTACCAGATCATTAAAGCTACTGAGGTTGCTGGAGAGCCATTCTTTTTTTTTTTTTTTTTTTTTTTTTTTTTTTTGTCTTGAAGTGTTTTAACTGTTCTTATTTGATTACTGGAGTTTAGTGATGATAAAGATTTATAAGCAGCCAAGAAAAAGCTATTTTTAAAAAGCTCTTCTTCTGAATATCAACAGTCCCTTCCTCTGGAAATAGCTGCAGTGACAGTTTTTTCTTTATTAAAAAGAAGAAAACAATGAGAGAGAAAATAGAAAATATTTATCTACGAAATATTATCTAGAAAATATCACAAAGAAAAATAAGGGTTTTTTTCATATTACAGGCAACTGGGGAAGGCAAGCAGAAAGAAACACATTTTAGCAGTGAGGTCTGGCACAAAGTCAAGCATAAATTTTCTTCATGCATTGGGAATGCAGGATCAGGGATGAAATTAAGAATAACTTTGTTCTGCCCTGAAATTTGCCTCTCCTGGCATGGGATTGGTGTTGTCAAGCCACGGGATGGGTGGGTGGAGAAGAGAAGAGAAGGGATAGAAAAATACAGACACATAAAAGTTCTTCCAGCAGAACTCTGAACTGAAGTTGAAAACCTCACCTCCAACAGCCCAAGGGTTGGGTCAAGGAAATCAAGCTCTGAGACACCTTCCAGAGCAAAATTTTCACCATTTGGCAGCCTGAGAAATCAAAACGTGACAGAAAAATCCCAATTCATTGACAGGTGATCTCATTTAAACACACAATTTTAGGTTTTTCTAATTGTTTTGTGAGTCTGAGCAGTTTTGTGCAGCTCACTGAGTCCAACAAGAGCATTTGCCACCTGCACTGTGATTCTCAGAGATTTCATTGTGATCCCGTGCACACATCCCTGCAGTTTTGGCATCAATTCCTCTGCTCTCACTTGGGTGTTATTTATTGGACCTGCTTAGCCTTTGTATTTCCTAATAGGTTTTGAAGGTGGTGTTGCAGGCACTCCTTGGTGTGCTCTGTGTGCTCTGTATTCACATTTAGATTTAGATTTAGGCATTTACATCGTTCTCCAAGATGTGAACTGAGCTCCTATGAGCCATTAAATATCATCTCCCTCCACGAGACTCTCTTATTTTCCAAAGTCTCAATCACATCTCCATGCAATTTGATTTTTGCAATTTTGATATTTCCTTCCACGTAAAACTTTCATTTACATTTTTAATACCACAGATTTTGCAGAAATTAATGAATTTGAAATGTAGCATGCTTTAGATCACTGTTGCTACAAAAGAAGAGTGTTTTGGGGTTTTGGGATTTTTTTTTTGTGAGGTTATTTATACAGAAATATTGTATATGACTCGTTATTTCTTCACTGAGGTGACTGTCCTGGGTTGCAGTGTAGGATGTACACAAAGTATTTATTCTATCACCATCTCCATGAACTGTTAAACCAGGTGGGGCAGTGTTTTCCCAGGCCCCTCCTTTGGGCTCTTCTGCTCATGGCCCATCAATGCCTTGCCCAGGACTCACAGGGAACTCCCTCCAGGAGTTATCTCTGTTTAATGGGCCACCAAGGCCCCACTGCAGGACTGTCTGTGTTTAATGGGCCACCAAGGCCCCACTGCAGGACTGTCTGTGTTTAATGGGCCACCAAGGCCCCACTGCAGGACTGTCTGTGTTTAATGGGCCACCAAGGCCCCACTGCACGACTCCTCATCCCATTGGGAGATGCTCCCAATGCCCAGGGGGAGGAGCCAAGCATTCCCACTTGGAGAGAATCTGGGATTTGGGACAGGACAAGCAGCCCTGAGCCACTGGATTCCCAGAGGAGCAGAGCTCCCAGACCTTTCTGTGGGATCACTGCTTCAGGAAGAGCCCCTCACCTGGACTGCTCCCACCACCCTGCTCAGGGTGTGTTCTGACTCTGTCAGTGCTCCTTTGTGTTATTGCATTTATTTTATTTTAACTTTTTACCTTTCTTCTTATTAAATTGTATTTCTGACTTGGAGCCTCTCACACGTTTTGCCTTCAAACCAAGACAGTGACTTTTCAGGGTCTGCATTGCCAGAATCAGAAGATTTGACACAATTCAAACACTGGAAATTTGTCCTCTGCTCAAACACAAACCATGCCACGATGGGGAGTCCCACACAAAATGTTCATAAAAACCCCTACCAAGCATCACTCAATAAAAGCTTTTTTTCTGGTCCTTTTAATAAAAAGAGCAGCTCCTGAGAACTAGAGCAATACCAATGTTTATCCCTACTGTGATTAAAATATATATATAAAATATCCCAGACAGAATTAATTGTCCTGAGAAAATAAAAAGGTTTTGGTACAGAAAGTTGGATGAAATTATCATCATCATCATCATTATTATTAATATTATTGTTGTTGTTGCTGCTGCTGTTATTGTTATTATCATCACTGTTGTTGTTATTATTATTATTATTATTATCAGTATTATTATTATTACTATTATTATTATGATTACATTTCAATTGGAGTTTAGCTCTACTGACACTGCTCCTCTCTGTGGTGCCACCAAGGGAAATTCCTGGCTGATCCAGGATTCCCAGAGTTTGGGGTGGTTTAAACAGCAGGATCCAAGGAAATTTGTTCTACAGGGCCATTGCAGCTGTTTAATCCAGGTTTTCTGGGGAAGTTTACACACAGCTCCACCAGACACTCTCCCTGAAATCTGATTTAAAAATCCCCAATTCTTCCCAAAACCCCATACCTGAAAAAAAAAAAAAATCCTATCTGCTACTGCTTTAAGAGATCTGCCGCAAACCCACAGCTTGCCAATGGCTTTTACAGAGAATTCAAGAAAATTTGGGAGGTTTGTGAAAAGCACAGAAATTAAATATAACTCAGAGTTTGCCCAATCCTTTAATGAAATCAAATTAAAAAAAAAACAAAAACAAAAACCCATACAAAAAACAAACAACAAAAAAACCCCACAAATAACCCAAAACAAACAAACCAAAAACCTCCAAGAAACACAAGACAACCAAACAGAAAACACACCCCTCCAAAAAAAAAAAAACAAACAAACAAAAAAAAAAAAAAAAAAAAAAAAAAAAAACCACCAAATAAAAACCCCCAAAAGTAAGTTGTAGTGCATGGAATCTCTAAACTTCCACCAATACATTTTCATTCATTTTATTTTGCTTTTTCTTCAGAATTTTCCTGAAACAACAGATCCTGAATACCCCAGAGAAAGAGCTGGACTGGGATATAGCACTCTGTGTCTGGGCATTAACTGTAAAATTTTAAATGAACTCTCCCTACAGGAATTTCATTAGGTTAGAAATAATTATTAACAACAAAACATCCTCAAGATCAAGCCCCAGGATGATGGAACTCATCTCAGTCTCCAGGCAAGTGTGCAGAATTTCCAAGAGATGCTCACGTCCTTCCTGTGACCCAGCAAACCACCCGTGGAAAAGGGGCCAGGGCTGCTTTCAGCTCAAAATTGTGAAGGGGGAGAGATCAGGAATTAATTGAACAGAATGGAAGGGAAATAAACAACCAAGGTGAGCTCCGACCTGCAGCATTTCCATGTAGACACCAAACACAGCTCATGTAAACCTCATCTCACACCAAAAATCCAGCCCATCACATCTGTTCCCCCTGGGAATTATAAAGATGTTTCATCTGATGCACCAGCTGCTGAACCTCCTTAGGCCTGGCAGGATCCAAGAGGTTGGAATGGCAAAATTTTGATTTCTGCAGGAAGAGCTGAGAGGGGTAATGAGGAAAAGGAGCTGGAACTGCACAGGGAGGGAGGACACTTGGCACAGACACAAAATTCAGGTTCCACCAGATGTGCCACCACTGCCAGGCCAGAATCCCACCCCTTTTAGCTGCCTTGCCACAATAAACACCTGATTATTTTTTTTCCCTGCCTTCTTCTGAAGCTTAAAATTTTAATTTTCATGTATTTCAGGTTCTGTGGTGCCCAGGGGTGCAGCTCTGAGCTCACAGTCAGTGTCACTCAGCTCTGCACACAGCAGGGACACAAAACAAATCCTTTTCCTGATAAAGACCAAGGACAAGGGTTACAAGTTTTCAGCCCCAAAAGCACAAACAAGGGTGGGCTGGAGGGAGGAACAAGAAGGATGAGACCTCACAGCCTGGAGCTATAAGTGGACAATTAAATTCCAAAATGCAAATGGACCAAAACTTATGAAAGTGTCAGACCTTGTGACCATTGGTCCATTTTGTGCCCATTTTGTGACCATTTTATCTCCATTTTGTGACCATTTTTTCTCCATTTTGTGACCATTTTGGGTCCACCTTTTGTGTCCATTTCGTGACCATTTTGTGTCCATTTCATGACCATTTTGAGTCCACCCTGGGTGTAGCCCTGGCCAGGCTCTTGTCCTGCCCAAGGTGTACCTTAAAGACCTTCCAATAAATCTCTACTTTATCCTCTTAGCTCTTTCCAGTCTCTGTTCCAGCTCAGCCTTCCCAAGGCCTCACTCCAAACTCTAACAACTTACATCTTACAGTGTATTTTAGGTTTTTCATGCAGCAGAACAAGAAGTGCAGTGCCCCAGAAATGGCTGAGCTCAGAGCGTTTGCCCTCAACGCCGCTCTGACAGCAAAGGGAACGCGGCACCGTGTACTGACAAAAGGCGCTGCTAATGATGAGCGCAAAAAGAAATGACATTGTTGGTTCTGCAGGATCCCTCGCCGGGGAAAAAAAACTGCTGGCACGTCTTTCACATCTTTAATGTTCGCCCTTGTTTGTTGTTACAAAGCAAATATTTGACAAAATCCCCCGGACTATGAAGTTTCTCCGGGGCAGAGATTTTTCTCTGCTGCCTCGCTGATGTGTCAGAGGAGGCTGCAGGAATTCAGAGCAGGGAATGGGAGGTCAAGCCTAGGAGGGAAAAGGAGGAGGATCTGAAGGGTTTAAATCTAACCCGGGGCAAGGACTGGCTCAATCAGCAGGTCCGTGGGCATCACCCGGAGCCATCAAAGGGGCACTGGGAGGTCTGGAGGCACTTCCCAGGCTGGGGCAGCTCCCTTGGGAGGTCAATCAAAAGGGGATTGAAGGTGCAGGGGTTATTTTTGTCTAATTTTATAAAGCTCAGAATACTTTGGGTTGAACGGATGCAGAGATCAGCAATTCCAACATCCCCACCATGGCCAGGGATATTTTTTTTTTTTTTTTTTTTTTTTTTTTCAGTTTGGGCATTTCCATCTGGGCACAGAGCAGCAACCATCACAATGTGCCTTCCCCTCCCACCTCTCTGCAGCTCTCCAAAAACCCAATTTCTCAATAAATAACCCATGCAACACCATCACAAATGACTCCCGCGTCATCAGAGGGTCACTTATGATTCTAAAATATCAAACCACATTTATTTTATTCTTTGCTTATGGCTGAGATTCAGAGGTGGAGCAAAGGAATTCAAAGCCAAATCAGAAATCTTGAAACTTTCTTCCCACTCTTTTTGTTATTCAAAATGTCCAATTGCTTTTCAAACACATTTTTAATGGACTTCAGCAAGTTCTGCTCTGGGCAGAAGTGCCTTGAAGTGCCTTAAGACACCTTTAAAAGTCAGACTTGTTTCTATTTATTAATTCGTTTCCATTTACAAAAAAAAATTTTGTCATTTTCAGAGTTTCCTCATTTTTTTACCATGGAGACAGGGGTTGGGAGCCGGAGTGTAGCAATAAATTTAAAAAAACAAAGAAAGGATCAAGGAGAGAGAAGATGCAAAAACGTAAAAAACAAAAATTAAAAATCCACATGTCAAATTTTTAAAAAATGTAAATTTACACTGAAAGCAAAACATTTAAATTTATAATTATACAGAAGAGAATTAAAAAGTAAATGAATTACCAAGATGGCTCTGATGGTGTTTGCCAGAATTTCCTCCTTTATTCCAATTAGCCATAACTTTATAATTTGACTTTTTTCTCTGCACCACTCACTCCAAGACAATGTCAGCGTCGAGTCCATAAGCATTTGGAGAATTAATTAAAATGTCATGAAATACTTCTTTCATTAGCATATATATGGTCACAAAAAATAATTATAATTACTTCTTAGAGGTGGAGGAGAGTTAAGTTTGATTGATGGAATTAATGAAAACGGGGACAGCTCCACCATACTAAATAGCAGAAACTTGGAGTATTAACCATCCACTGTGTGAAGTTATAATAATTACAGCAAGAGCTAAAAAGATTAGCATTCAAAAAGAATAATGTACCTTAGAGCCTAAAATACCCATTGCAAATTATGGATGTATTTTCAACTGTTTATAATGTTCTCAGAAGAAAAATATCATTTTGATGAACTTCCAAAGGCTCCTAGATTAATAGGTATTTGCAGCCTGGCAGAGAACACAATCAATCCCTCTAATCTTGTTATCAGATGCTGAACAGCTGGGTGACCTGATTTAAGTGCTATGATTTTAAGGAAGTAATAATGGATAATGGTTTCCAAATGCCTGCTAAGAATTTGCAGAGCTGTATAATACACCCAAAGATATGCAAATAAATGGCATTAAAAGAAACATTATAATTAGCAGCCCAATGCACAGAAACTGCTTGTGCAGCCATAAGCAACCTAATCTTATTTCAGTTTGTGCTGCTTTTAATTTAGTCTCCCTTAAAGACCTGCAGCATTGGAGTGATGGTCTGGGAAGCTCAGGTGAGCACCCAAAACATCCAAAACCAGAATTAAGTGGTACTAAACTCCCTCTGCAGAGTCCAGGCCGTGAACAGGAGGTGGAAGTAGCCAATAAATAATTTTTCATGCAGAATCATGCAGAAATAGTTGTGTTTTTTTTTTTTTTTTTTTTTTTTGTTTTTTTTTTTTTTTTGTTTTTTTTTTTGTTTTTTTTTTGTTTTTTTTTTTTTAATACATTTAACTCCTTTGTCATTACTGTAAGTTATGACATTTCCAGATGGCAGGTGGCTGATTTTTAATTTTTTTTTTCTTTTTGAAGAGCAACAGCCAAGTTTGTGATGAATTATTTTGCAAAAGCCTGAACTGCATTTAAAGGTCTTTTTTTTTTTTTATGAGACATTGCTAATCTCACATTTTTTTCCCCCCCCTTCTAATCACACAAACAGTTTAGGCTAAAAAAAGCACTCCCTGGTAGGAAGGAGAGGGAGGGAGTGGGTACCCACAGCTGTGCCTGCTGCTGCCAGGGAGTTTGTTTTCCCCTCTTGTATTGATGGAGATGCTCCCACAGTTGTGGTGCCAGATTCTCACAAATGCCATGTTTTGCAAACTGCCAAATTAAGGAGGGAAGATCTCGGGCTTTAAGCATAATGTTTTAAATATTTCCCTTTATTTTTCTACTGAGGGAGCATATGGTGGAAGGCAACATGTTTCAAAGGGTCTGGCTGGTGCCAGGGAGGGATCACTGTGTTTACAGGAGAATTTCTCTGCTTGGGATCATTGTTCAATAGGGAGAAACTTCCACTAAACACTGGAAATACCTGAATGTCTCATTCCTTTGAGCCGTGGTCCTTGTGCTGGCACTTGGAGGGATGGAATTTCATTTTCCCACTCTCAGGATGGGTTTACAATTCCTTGTAGCTAAACTACACCTTTACCCCAGTAAAGGGGTTACCCTGAGTTACCTACAGGGAATAAAGGAATAAGGTGAAGCTGGAATGGAGTGTGGCTGTTTCCAAGTCAAACAGCAGCAAGAGGACAAGGACAGGAGGCTCTCAAGGTCTGTCCTAGGGTTCACCCTTGATGACTTAAGTTTAAATTTCATGTTTTTCAGGTTCTGTGCTGCCCAGGGGTGCAGTTCTGAGCTCACAGTCAGTGTCACTCAGCTCTGCACACAGCAGGGACACAAAACAAATCCTTTTCCTGCTGCACACCAAGGACAACTTTCAGCCCCAAAAGCACAAACAAGGGTGGGCTGGAGGGAGGAACAAGAAGGATGGGACCTCACAGCCTGGAGCTGGAATTGGACAATTCAACCCCAAAATGCAAATGGACCGAAACTTATAAAAGTCTGAGGCCTTGTGACTGGACATCCATTTTGTGTCCATTTTGTGACCATTTTATCTCCATTTTGTGACCATTTTTTGACCATTTTGGTCCACCTTGGGTGTAGCCCTGGTCAGGCTCTTGTCCTGCCCAAGGTGGATCCCTAAAGGCCTTTCAATAATCTCTACTTTATCCTCCAGCTCTGTCCAGTCTCTGTTCCATCTCAGCCCTCCCAAGGCATCACCCTGACCTGAACATTTTGATTCCATTAGGAATTTGTGATGTAGGGTGTGCTCAGTCCTTCAAAGGATTGTTCACAGCTGAGTTGTGAAGGACGACTGGAGAATTTTCCCCCATTCCACAGAGACCTGTGCAGCCCTTCCCTGTCCCTGGGCTGGATCTTCACCTCTTCAGGTGCTTTCCACGAGGACAGTGATATCTTGGGAAGGCTGACATGAAACAGAGACTGGTCAGAGCTGGAGAATAAAGTCGAGATTTATTGAAAGGCCTTTAAGGATCCACCTTGGGCAGGACAAGAGCCTGACCAGGGCTACACCCAAGGTGGACCCAAAATAGTCACAAAATGGATAAATGGTCACCAGGTCTCACACTTTTATAAGTTTTGGTCCATTTGCATTTTGGGGTTTAATTGTCCAATCCGAGCTCCAAGCTGTGAGGTCTCATCCTTCTTGTCCCTCCCTCCAGCCCCCCTTGTTTGTGCTTTTGGGGCTGAGAGTTGTCCTTGGTGTGCAGCAGGAAAAGGATTTGTTTTGTGTCCCTGCTGTGTGCAGAGCTGAGTGACACTGACTGTGAGCTCAGAGCTGCACCCCTGGGCAGCACAGAACCTGAAATACATGAAATTTAAACTTAAGGCCTTGGCAGGACTGTCCTTCAGCCTGGGCTGGAGCTCCTTTCCCTGCAGGGCAGCCTGGACTGTACAGGGGAACTCCCACAATTTATATTAATTTATTTCTCTTTCTCTTTGGTGCCTTAAAACCAGGAGTTCCTCCCCTTCACACAATCGTGCTCCCTCTGCGAGTTGAGAACGGGGCTCTCATCAATTATTCACTGCTCTGAAGATGTAAGAACTTATCTCAGGGCAAATTGGTGCTTCTTCTCACTCCTTGGGAGCAGGAGTTGGGAAACTTGTGCACCTCAGCCTGGAGCTCCAGTCTCATCCAAGGGAAGGAAAAATCCACCTCCAGCAAACCCTCCTTGCATGTGGGAATGAGGAGCTCCAGTTCAGCAGGTTTATAAATAGGGATGCTGGAAAGAGACTGACGTTTTTCAAGTTGAGATATATTTCTTATTAACTTCACCTTTTCTTTATTCTTGTTTCATATTTAATAGTTCTCCTTAGAGGGTTCCTATCTTTGAAATTAGGGAGAAGAAATGCAGGTATAGAAATGAACTGGATTTATTTTTTTTTTACTAAATGAGCCCTTTGCATTTCCATCTCTTTGGTTTTCACTCCCAGTATCAGCTTGGTTGCAGTTGCTCAAACAAAGACATTTCAAAAGTTTTCATATGATGTTGCTTTCAAATTAAAATTTTCTTTATGGAATGAGGTAGATTATTTAAAATTGGCATAGAAAATAATGCATTTTTAACATCCCATGAGTTACATTTTCCAAAATCTCTCAACCCTTCTACAATTTTTTTTCTTAACATCACCACTGATAAACCTTTCACTATGTCAAAGGAATTAGGCTAAATTTAAGCTTTTATGATAATCCTAAATAATGCTGCGATCCCACTGTTTATCTCTGAAAGTATTTACCATGAAATAAGAAGAGTAAGGCTCTGAAAAGTAGAACTATTTTTTTTTTAATTTAAAATAAAATTGGTGGGGTTTTTTTTCTATTTCTCTGTTTCTCTGTTAGAGAAAACAAAGCTGGAAACAACAAAGTCTTGGAAATTGTTCTTATAAACACAACTTATCCTATTGAGATTTCTACATGAATATTTACAGAAAATCATTGAAATCTAACACCAGCTAAAAATATATATATATATATATATATATATATATATATAAAGGTCTAAGAAGATTATGAAGAAAATCTATTTCTGCCCTTGTTCTTAATGAGATACTGAAAACATTTTTATTCTTGCCCATATTTTTACTCACATTTAATGCAACCCAAGTTATTTTCAAACCAACTCTGTTAAACAGGACAAAACCCTCCTATTTCCTGCCGGTTTAGGAATGTGCAGGTGTTTGCATCTTTTCAGAGCCTTTGTGAATATTGTACAACTTTCAAGTCTAACCTACTTTCCTTTCTTATTTTTTTTTTTCCTAGAAATGTTCTAAAGTCCCTTATGAATGTTGCAGAAGATTCACAAATTCTGAGCGCTGCATAAAGTGGCAAAAATTAACATCTCCAAGAACGTCATTGAGATGGGCAGACGTATCCCCCCAGCCCCAGTAGGCTCGACTTTGATGAGATTGGCTTAAAAAGGAATTTTCAAACCTCTCCAAACCTACAGGAAAAACATAATTCCAGTGATGAATTTGCTGCAAAGTTACCTGTTCTCGGATCAAAATGTGTTGGAATAAACTGAAAAGCACTACTTTGTACCCCATTAGGTTTATTATGCTCTGCATCCCTGAATTTCTGTGTTTCCCAAATGGCTGAGTGGAGGAATTCTTTGGATAAAACTGGGATTTGGGTTTTTAAGCTTTCTCCTGGCTCCAGCCAGGTAAATAAGGTCAGAAATAAAACCTTCAGTATGTCAAAGGGTGGAGGTCCAGACTGGGTTTGGAGCACACAAAGTTTAGTGACTGCCCAGGGAGGAGGAAACTTTTGATGTGCTGAGAACCAGGGCTGTGCTCTGTTCACACCTTCCAACACAGCTGAACTTAAAATAAAACCTGTAAAATGGAAGAGAAATTGTGGCTGCCCCACCTCTGGAAGGGTCCAAGGCCGTGCTGGGCTTGGAGTAGTCTGGGATAGTGGAAGGGGGTGGAATGGGATGAGCTTTAAGGTCCATTCCAACCCAAATGATTCCATTAATTGAAAAATCTCATTATTATCTCTCAACTCTTGAAGGAGAAAATTGTGTCTCTATTACAGCATTTGAGGTGGGATAGGAAAGCCCCAGAAGAGGAAACCAGTCCCACTGAATCCTGCAGAGCTTTAATTTTGGCATCTCACAATTGCACCTGGCCAGTCAGAAGAATTAAAATAATCCTTTGAGTGAAAACAATAAATCTTCCAGCAAAATCCCGTCATAAAATCTACTTTGCTTATAAAAACACAAAGAACGTTCCTGTCCAAAGATCTAGTGACAAATGAAGGAGGGAAAAAAAAAATCCCCAACATTCATGGCTTCAGAATACTTGACATTTAATTACCAGAGGCTGCTGCTCACAGGAGATGTACAGCCAAACTGCATGGCCTTGGCTGCAGTACATGAAACTATTATATTATCAAAGATTTATTTCTTAAAAGTGCATCAATTCCAGCTAAAAGAAGGCTGGAGTCGCCCATGGTACACTGCATGTCTGACAGGTGACTTAATGGTGTTACTAGAGGAAAGAACAGGCTTTTGGGGTTTTAACAAATCCAGCATTTCCTGCTCGGGAGCACTCAGGATGTGACAAGCCATTAACTCCAGCTCCTTCAGTGAATATTCCCCCTCCAAAGCATTTCTTTTGGAAGGGAACCAGCAGTTAGGGCCAAAATCCAAGTTAAAATTTCCCAGTCCTCCCCCAGAAGTGCAAAATGCCCCTGTTTGTACAAAGAGAGGAATAAAGTAAAAGTTTAGGAATAAAATATCTAGCTTTTTTCCTTTTAAAAAATCAAAAAGAATTGCTTGTTTTTCTGTACAGGATAGAAGGTCAAAGAAATGAAAAATTTGTTTTCCTAGATGAAAATGCAGGAATGTGGGAGCTGTGATTTCCTGCTTTAGAGGAAGCACTGGGACTTTAACCATGACACTCTTATAACTTTTATTGAGAATTTAGATCCAAGTAACAGCCCTTGAACACCAGAATTTTGCCGAAGACTTGAAAGACATGGCTGCCTCTTGTTCTGGCTGTAATACTCAATTGGTAAAGCAATTATTTTCCCTCTTTTTTAAAAAAACCCCTCAAATTATAAACTTTAATTTCCATTTTCTATCTTAACACCACTTCAACTAACTCACCCAGATACCAGATTGTGCTATAAAGTGTTGACACACAGAAAAAAAAAAATAAAACCACTGAAAAACCAAACATAAAACTCCAGGTTATGACACACAGAGTCTTTGCTAAAATATAAGCAGACTCTCTTTTTTTTGGGGCCACTGCTCCAGGATATATATATATATTTTTTTTTTTCACTCAACATCTTTGATTATGCTGCCACCAGCAGCTTTTAAGACATAAAAAGGCAAATGACAGGTGCTGTCAGTGACTCGAACAAAAGCTGTGGAAATTCACTGAGCGTGTAATACGGTGGATTTTAGCAAAGCTAAAAAACCCACGGTGGCTTTGACTAACTTGATCTTTCAGAAAGCTGTTTGAGGGGAGAGAGAGAGAGGCACAAAATAATGAATTGGATGGAGCGTTACATAACAAAGAACTCCTCGGGGTCTTGTCTGCTGCCTTATCTCATAAATTGTAATGATTTTCATGTTAGATCAAAGGAGAGCATAAAACAAAATTGAGATGAAAACAACCATTCATTGCCCTCGAGTGCGTGGCTTTTGTTTTAAGACACTCCTAAGCAGCTCTGTGGAAGGCATTTCTTCCCCTACACAAATCACTGCTCTGTAATCCTCCCTGTGACAGCAGGAGCAGCTCCACTGGTGGAGAACACACCTCAAAAAAGCAGTTTTTCTGACTTTCCTCCCAACTTCTGGGAAGCCAGGTGGAGTCTTTATTCCCTTTTGGATTTTTTTTTTTTTAATTATTATTATTTATTTGGGAAAATTGTGAATGTTGGAGTCCAGGGCATCCCTTTGGTTGCCCTGGAAGGTCACAGACCTTGGCAGAGACGTGTGGGACCCAAGAAAGAGGGTCTGGGGTCTGTGCAGGGGGTTTGAGACCCTGGCACAGAGCCCAGGGGGACACAGGCTTTGATTTCAGTCCATGGGAAAAACTTCCAACAGAGAGAAGAACTGCAAGTCACAAATGTGTAACAGACAGTGATGTAGTTAATCACAGGATGGAAACTTTTGTAGTTTTGGGTTTTTAGAATGTAGATGCAAGGGACCAAGATGGAGGATTTAGAGTGGTACTCTGAATCCTTCTCCCTCTCCCTTGGCATCCATCTTCTGCAGTGATGTGGGCACAAGGTAGTTTGAGTGGATTGGGTCAAAGCAGAAATGACACTTCTAGTATAGTTACTAGGCATTGGTATGAAATGGTAAACAATAAGTAAGTAGTTATCTGTATAAAAGCAAAGTGACCTCCCATCGCGAGGAGAGTCACATCGTGTCTGAGCTGCTGTGAACATTTTGGCTGGGCACAGAGAATTGTAAGATAAGAAATAATAAACACGCGAGAAACCAGAGGAAAACAAGACCTTGAGACTCCACCTCATCCTCATGCCAGACTCAAAGACTTCAGAGGGCAGAGAGCAAAAAAGACTCTCTAGAACCACCCACTTGGAATCTTGGGTGAGAGAAAACCTCAACCTGAGATGGAAGAAAAGAAGATTGTCATCTCACAAAAAAACCAAAAAAAACAAAACAAAACAAAACAAAACAAAAAACAAAAAACAACAACAACAAAAAAAACCCAAACAAAAAAACAAACAAACAAAAAAAAGAAAAAAAAAAAACAAAACACAGAAGAAAAATAGAGCTGGGTATTTGAAAATCAAATCACGCATCCTGTAGAGTTTGCACGAGGAAAAAGGGGCAGGAATAAAGTTCATGCAGGCAGCAGGGGAAATCTTTGCTGCCACTGGCATTCACCAGGAGATTCTTGGCTTGGGGAGAGCACCACAGAAAAAGGACTCATGGAAAGGATATTTATCCTTTCTCAGGGTTTCAGGGTTTACGGCATTAAAAGAAAATTATGGGAAGTAGAAGACCAGTGATGGTGGAACCAATGATGGTTTATGGAGCACCACCACAGTTCTGGAATGTTCTGGCTCCCACTAATCTCAGGAAACAGCAATTTCAGAAGTCTGGAAATTATCTTCTGCCTTATCTCATAAATTGTAATGATTTTCAGTTCATATGACGTTAAAAAATAAAAAAATCCTCATGTCTGGAAGAACTGTTATGTCCCTAACCCACCACCAATTCCTAAGGAAACATTTTCAGCACAGATTATTATATTATATATAATATTATTATATTATATTCTACCAAATTTCAAATATTGGTAAATTTTACAGGCCAGAAAGGGCAGGTTTTTATCAAGTTGCATTAAGTAGGAATAAAAAGAGATCTTATCCCCAGTCTATGAACACCAAGCAGACTACAAAACAGCACTGAAATCAGATCCAGTTAAAAGGAATTTTTAAAAGCTCAGTTCTAGGATGTTCCTTTTCACTAACACCATAATTGTGTATTTACAGCAACATAACTATTAAATTTTATTTATAATTAAAGTTATCACACAGGGATACAGTGATATGGAGAGGTGATTGTAAGGAACCGTCTCCTAAAAAAATAAATTAGAAATTATTTTCAAACTCAAGTAAAGTATTTTTCACTTCTTCATGCATTATGAATGAATTAATTCACCCAAAAATTCTTAATGGAGAAATATTTTATTATAGCGCAGGGATAAAAACCTCAAGAAACCTAAAATGAAAATGATTATCAGAAATGGAAAAATAATCATTTTTCAAAGTTAGTTTCATCTTCAGTTCATTAAATATTCATGAGCAGGTTTCAAGTCCTTTAAATTTATTATTTCCACAGATGGAATATTTGTTTTTTCCTAAGTATATCCAGGTGGGAATGCTTGGCTCCTCCCCCTGGGCGGAGCATCTCCCAATGGGATGAGGAGTCGTGCAGTGGGTCCTTGGTGGCCCATTAAACACAGACAGTCCTGCAGTGGGGCCTTGGTGGCCCATTAAACACAGACAGTCCTGCAGTGGGGCCTTGGTGGCCCATTAAACAGAGATAACTCCTGGAGGGAGTTCCCTGTGAGTCCTGGGCAAGGCATTGATGGGCCATGAGCAGAAGAGCCCAAAGGAGGGGCCTGGGAAAACACTGCCCCACCTGGTTCCAACAGCTCATGGGGATGGTGAGAGAATAAATACTTTGTGTACATCCTACACTGCAACCCAGGACAACAACTCACCCCAGTCTGCAGATCTAAGACAGTTTGGAAGTCAAAGTCACATTCATTCCTCATTGTGGAAACATTAATCAAATCTGAAATTGCCTTTTTTTTTCATCCCACCCTGAATTGTTTACCATCAATGTGTCAGATCTTCAATAATGTAACCGAAATGGGTTTCCAGTACAACAAAATCAGGCAGTACCATCCATTCCAATAATTTTTTTTCTGAGGTATCAGGGTGTTGATTCATGTGCCCAAACAGCAGAGAAAATAAAGGTAAAAAAAGAGGGGTGAAAGAGAAATTCCAAAAGATACCAATATTAAAACAAAACATAAAAATTACTGCACCAAACCATCAAAATTAACAAAAGGGCAAAAAGCATATTTCAACTTTGCAAAAAAAAACTTTTATGATCATGCAGTGACTGCTTTGTGCCAGACCAGGTGCTTTTCCTCCCCTCCCTCACTCACAGTGGTGATTATTTCAAAGTGCATTTGGGAAAGTGAATGGAGTGTTGGGCTTTCAGAGCAGACTGAAATGAGGATATCTGATCCAATAATCTGGAGATTTAGTCTCATCATCAAGGCTTCCTAATTGTACTCTCCTCAGATAGACCCGAATTAATTCTTGCCATTCATGCCCTGAAATGTATCTGGGCTGATACACTGATAATAATTTTCTTATCTCAGAGACAGACAGTTAAGGGAAGAGCCCGGGAAAATAAAGGGAAATGTTGAAGGTGATTATCATAATGAGAATGTTAATTAGCTCCATTTCAGACACCAATTGTTGGCACATGACTCAGCAAGCAACTCTCAGAGTGTTTTCATAAGATTTTTCTATTTCTAATCTTTTCCTATTTCTAATCTTTTCCCATTTCTTCTATTTCTCTTGCTGCCATTATAGGCATGAGGGTCTTTGCTGATAAGGAAAACAAAAGTTGATTTCAGCAGTTGAAGAAAGTGTATAGTTGCATAATCTGTTTCCTTACTCCCCTCAAATGGTTTCTATACATGACCAAGAGAACTTGGCAATCAATGGAGTCAAAGGGAGGCCAAAATGTGAATTATTTCTTCTCTTCAATGGCCAGGGGATGTGGTACATCCTTGAGCAAGGGTTGTGCATGGTCAGCACCTGAAATCCAGATTTCAGCCTCATCTGTGGGTTTCTATACAAAGAAAAAAGCAGAGGAAGAAACTTTCCTCCTTTTGTTTTTCCAGGTTCTTCATATGTTCTTTTTTTCCTGAGCTTTGCCTTCTCTGGACACCCCCCAAAATCTCCCCTTTATTAATTTGTTATAGTGAGAAAATCACCCCCACACCAGGATGCAGCTGAGGCTGATGCTCAGAGCAAAAATACTTTCTCCACTTCTCATGTCCATGGTAAACAAGGACTTTGGGGGAATAATGACATTATTTTTCCAAACTAGTTTGTTGATATGGTGTCTCTGAGCCCAACTCATGGCACTGCTCTCTCAGATTCCTTTCACCCATTCCTGTAAATTGGTTCTATCAGAAGAGGCTAATTTTGTTTTCTTCCCCTGTGTCTGATCTCCCTGTCTCTGTCTCACATTAATTCCCTGTTTTGGGGGGCAGGAGTTCTCTATTTTAATATCAGGTTGGAAATTCAACCAGCTGACATTTACTCCCACTGCCTTGACAAGTCATGAAATTCCCAAGTTTAAACTCCAGTCTGCTGGGACATCTCCCAGCACAGCCCAATTCCAGTGCCCAATTTAGGCTGTTTTTAGGAGCCAGGTCGGTATCTCCTGTGCTAATTTGGGTTAGATGTTCCAGCAAATTTCCATGGGATGCATCAAGTGCTTGTTAAACTCTGATTAGTTACACCCACTTGTAACTCTGCCCACTCAAAACTCATCCAAATAACACAACTGAATTTATCTTAAAAAATCCTCAGATGGTCAAGCTGGTCATTATGAAGAATTTCTTTATCAGTTTTTGGTTTTCAACTCCCTGAAAATTAGTGGCAAGTGAATCAGAAGGAGCAGCTTGGCCATGCCCACAGCAAATAAGGGGATAGAGAAAGAAAAAGAGGTTTGAGGGAGGGTTTGTAAGAAACATGGGAAGATACAAAACTTTGGGCTGTGAAGAAATAGGTGCAGCTGTGTTTTCATCCTCCAGGGGCTTTTCAGAGCCACAATAATAATACATGATTTCCCTCACAGTCCTATCGCAGTACAAAGCTTTATCTCCCTTAACCTCCTGTTAGAGCCCCAGAGCAGAGGCAGCTCCATCCCTCCACCTCTGCTCCTCCAGCACCTCTCCCCAGCAACATCTGCTTTCCCTCTGGCTTCTCTTCTGCTCAATCAGCTCCGTAATATCTCCTGACCTCTATCCCACCTCCCACTTTTCCAGGCTCCCCAGGGCCAGGCACAGCTGATCCCACAGCTGATCCCAGAGATGATGCATCAAGTGCCAGGGCATCAATTCCTCAGCTTTCCTGGCCTCTTGAGGCAAAACTCCTACATGTTCTTTTCCATGTTTTTAAATAATAGTAACTTTTGAATTTTTATGAAAGTTTTTTTATTATTATTATTTATAAGTACACATACAATTGTTAGTTTATTAATAAAATGAATTTACCTAATGCTTTCATGGCTAGGAATGTATACAGAGCTAAAATTAACAGCCTGGATTTTTCCTGGGCTTCCCCATCCATTTATTCCCTGCAGCAGCATTTCCATAGGAAAACAACTGCAATTAAAATACGTTGTGAACCAAAAATAAAACTCCATGATTCTTCATACCATAATTCTCCTATTTATTCAATTTGTGAGCTACAGCAGCCCCTGCAAACTGCATGGCTGGGGAATCTGTAAACACAAACTAAAATTAGGAAAGAGGTCTATAAATCCATAGTGACAAGTGCTTTGTTCCTATAAATCAGAGTAAGGAACGCATCCACCTACAGATATAAATTGTAGATGCTGAAGGACGTTACAGCTTCACTAATCTATTAAATAAAGGTACAAAGTGCTCCATTTCTCTGGGAATGTTTATCTGCTGTACTGAGGTGTGGGGTGTGTTCCCACAGGGCCTGGCCCATGAATTCAGACAACCCAAATCTGTGTAACTATCTGGTATTAGCCAAAGCTAATTATTAATTTGGGTTGTTGTGCTAATGGAGTCAGGGGGGATTTGCTCAGTTCGGTGCTGGCACAGCCCATAATAAAATCTTTTTCTTCCCTCAAGAGCAAGTTAAAGCACCTGAATTCTACCATTTTGAAGAACAAGATTTATAAAACAAATTTGAATTATATTATTTTAAAATTTATATTTGCTTGCTATTTAAAATCACCACACACTGTCTGCAGTAGGTGTTATTCCATCCTCACTCTTGGCCCCTTTCCACCGAAATTTGTAATGACAGAGGATTAATATTGACTCCCCAGTGTGTGTAAGCAGGGATGGCACTGCCCAAAGTGCCCCAGACCCTCCCTGTGACTGAGGGACACGGGGGCTTCAGGAGAATTGTTTCTGAGAGCAGTCACAGGCTGTTACCCTAACGAGCAGCACACAGACAGCTTTTCTCCTCCTGCTTTTCCACAATCCCTCATGTCAGCTGGAATTACCAGTCCCACAAAGCACCCTATTTAAGCAGCCTATTTATAACTGCACGAGAATGTCTCAGGGCTCAGGTCTGGAACAGCTTGTTTGGAACAGTTTGGAAGGTTTGTTTCTCCTGGTTTTGATTAAGGAAATGGTATCTCTCCAATGGATTTGATGTCACCTGTGAGATGTTTTTAGCAATTTATCCTGTTTTCAGACATTACTCGTGGTAATCATGATAAGTATTATATTTATCACCATTCATCACAAGTTTTCCCAATTAAGACAATTAAAGCTCTTCCATTTTTATTTTCTGCGGAGTTCTTTCTTTCCACATTTGATTTTTACCCTTTGTTTTTTCCATATTTGCTCATGGCCTTGTTAATTGTGTCAGGGAATCCATAATCCCTCACTGACTAAGTCCCTCCAAGCTACCTGTCTCCATGGAATTTCCATGCAATAGCTGCTACCTTTATTGCCTAACCCAATGGAAGGTGCTGAGCCCAACAGAAAGACATGAGAAGACTCCAGATTTCTAGAGTTGTCACATTTTCCTTAAAAAGAAACAATAAAAAATGTAAATGATGCTCTATCAGTCTAATCCCAAGGTGCTGCACAATCTTGAGCTGCCTCTCCCTCATCATCCTCTTCTCTCTCTTCCTTTCGTTCATGTGGCCATTATTAAGATTAATATGTAAAGAATGATTAAATTTCTCAGTGAAATGCACCATTATTAAATCCATTTGAGTATTAACTCAATACCATCACAAAAATCTCGGTATCTCCATGAGGGAAAAGGTGCCTGGGAATGGAATTCACGTGTTGAGGGGCAGAAGAAAACAAGGTTTTCTTTGTGATTTGTTGTCTTTGCAGAACATCATTAGGAGGTACAGCCTGAGCTCCACAGCCACTCAAAATAAACCTGGTTTAAATTATTTTACTGTGAGCATCTCTTTATGTTCCAAAGAGGAACGTCCAGTGTAGATGGTTCTGCAGCAAAGGTCCAGGGCAGGTTGGAGAGCTTAGGAATGCATTTCCACACTCAGGGGAATGAGTCTGTATAAGGAAAATAGTTCCAGTTTACCTTTGAACATACAAGGAAGCCAAACTAGGAAGTTCTGTGCCCTTTTCATGGGCATTGATCCAGAGCCAGCACAGAGGCACTGGTTGAGTTTGGGAAATGTACCTCAAAACCTGTTGCCAATTTCGTTGGGCAAGGTGCCCAAAATGCCCACCTGGACCATTCAGTACTTAAAAGAGTGCTCAGAACTGCTCAATTGCTTTTTTGGATGCCTTGGCAGTGCAAGAGTCTTCTCTGCACTGTGTTAGACTTGTATTTCTTTTTTTTGATACTGTTATTTCTGTCATTATTAAAACCTTTTCTTTTACAAAGCATGTCCAGAGGAGTTGTCTCGCTGTTATTTAACCACTCTGAGAAGTTGCAGGTCAGCCTTCAGAGTTGATAAATCCTCAGGGGGCTCCTTCCACTTTGGCCACGAACCAAGAGAGGACTTGGAGTGACCTGGCCCAGTGGAGGGTGTGAACTGGGTGATCCTTGATGTCCCTTCCCACCCAAACCATTCCAACCCTCTGTGATGATTCCATGACCATTTCACCAATGATATTTTCTCACTCTCAGTCTTGTCCCATGTGTAACCCTGGCTCTGCTCTCTGCAGGAGGACACTGGTCCCCTCTCAAGCCCCCAAGCTGCTGCAGAATTGGTTGGAAGCCTCCAACCAACAGGAAGACACAGCAGTGCTGATACATTTTCAGAACAAAATAATGTTTGAGGTCTTAATGGTGACCAGAGCACTTGAACCTCTGACAGTCACCTGCAGATAACAGGAGAGCTGTGCTGTTTCATTTCAGTGATTTATTAAGTACCAAAAGACGAGCACTGGACTTCATCCTTTCATGAAACAATCTGCAGCTCCTGCTGCTGGAGTTTGAACTGAAGGATGGTTCCCTGGTAATTTGTAATGGCTTGGGAGATAGGGCTGCCTGAGCTGGGCAGGGCTGCAGATGAATCAGCAGCAGCAGCAGCAGCTTCCCCAGGTGAAAATAGCTGTGTGTCTTTTAAATTTTTAATGGAGATTAACACTTTGTCAGTGCAGTGCATCACTCAGTGCGGCGTGTGGAGAAGAGCTCAGTGCTGGGGAAGGAGACGAAGCTCTGAGCAGATACAATGACAAATCCCTGACATAAAGCCTGTCCTTGTTTGAACCAGCATTTGCCTTTCCAAAATAAAGGCAGGCACGTTCCCATGACGGAGGACATGGGATGGCTTTCCATTTATTTGTTAGTGGATGTATAAATCCGAAGGAGAAAGTTAATTAGACTCCCCGTGCGCAAGGCAGTGGAGTACACTCTGATTGCTAATTATTTTAATATAGGTAAACAGCTATTGACAGTACAAGTAATTTTCCCCCATCTCCAGTTAAGAGGCTGCCAGGTATCAGTCCAACAGCTCCGAGGGAACCCGAGGCAATTTAAATTATGGGTTTTAATCAATATGTAAATTGTTATTGTAGGAGCCATCCATGATCGTTTGCTGCAGCTGCCCCACCACTCCTCAGACCTGGCAGCTGCTGGCTCAGGTCGGGCTGTGATTGCTCTTCCTCATCCAATTTTCACTCCTTTTTCTACTCAGAAGATCTCTAACTCAGCCCAGTCGCCCAGGCCAACACAGCTGAAAGAGGCAAACCCCCTCTCTCCTGCTCCCCAAGCTCAGCCCTCCTCGTGTGTGGGTTTGGGGAGGTGCTTTTGGGGAGTCCAATGCTCAAAACACACTTTATTTGCTTTTGGCATTGTCACCCAGAGGCAGCTCTGCCTCAGAGCTTCTGAAAACTCTTTCAAGCTCATCTCTCTCAAAAGCCAACTCACCTTGTGTTGACCTCTAACTTTCAATTTGCTCGTTACCCGAGCAATAATAACAAAAAATTAATAACACCCCCAAACTTATTATCTTGTAATTTCCCATGCTACAGCCTTTAAGGCGTAATCTAATTTAAAACTGTCCAGTTCTCGGTGTTTTGTACTTAATATTTGAGATGTAGCAAATGATGGCTCATTTGTTCTTGCAACTCTGTCAAAAAGCTGTGCAATAGCTTCAATTTTAGTGAGCAAGAGTTTCTCTTGCAAATTAATTACCATGTGGTACATTTTCCTTTGGTGAAATTAGATTTAACGCTGGTTTGGTGAATGGTAACTGAGATTCTTTTTTTTCTTTTGTATTTAGTTGTAGAAGTTCCTTGGGAGCCATTTCTGATACACTCTGATATACTCAGAAGTTGAAAACAGAGAGGTTCTCCAACATTGCTCCTTCCAGCTGGCCTCAAAAACATATTTCTCTAAACCATGACCAAAAATTTATGGTTTGGATCAACTTTGGATTAAGCAAGGCAGAAAAAAAAATACGGTTTGCTTGCAGCAATTAATATTTTCCCTCCTTCTAGAGACCTGCAGAAAGCAGCACAAAGTAATTGCTCATATTTTTCAGCCCCAGAAGTGTCCAAACTTCTTGGTAAAGCAAGGGATAAATACAAAACCACCTCAGAAGAGGATAAGAGGCAGAGAAATTAGCAAAGAATTAGTCTGAGAAGAGACAGACGACAAGAAGCCCAGTGGACAGAGGAAGAGCCTCTCCATCAGCCTGAAGGTTCCTGTTTTATTGTGGAGGGCTGTCCTGGGGCAGCAGCAGGGGAAAATCTGGGTGGATCAATGTCCTGGCACCCAGCACTGGCCCTGGGCACAGCAAAGTGGCCACCAGGGATCTGCACAAGGGGCCACCTTGGCCATGGTTGGCACTGCAGGGGATCCACAGCCCAGCTTGGAAGATTTTTGGAATCCCTCCATTATCCACCGCCCCACTTTTAGAAAATTTGGTGAATTGCTGCATTTATTACCCAACACTCGCCTGTCTCAGCCCATTAGACATTGTTTGTGCTGGGTTCTGTTGGGTTTCTGTTGGAGCCCTGGGCACTGGGAATTTCAGACTTTCTGTGCTCACAGGCACTGACCCCCAAGCAAACACTGCATTGACCTGAGGACATGGAAAAGGCTCCCAAAATTGAGTGACAGCACTGGGATTGTGGGTGTGGAGTTTGAATAGAAGTGTGTGATATCACAGGGTGGAAAATTCAGAGTTTAAGGGTTTAGAATAAAGCAATATATATATAAAGCAAGACGGAGGTTTTAGGGAGGAGGCTGAGTCCTTCTTTTTCACCTTCTTCTTCATTGTTTGGGTGAGATTTTATAATTGGGTGGGATTTTGTAATTGGACAGAAAAGTCCTCATTGCAGGCCATGGGTGGTTGGTTATTGGGTTAAAAGTGAAAATAATTTCGGTGTCATTTCTTAATTGGACAGTTTGTGCTTAAAAGGCCTTGAAAGGAGAGAGATGCGGCTCCATTTTTAGTTTGTTGGCTGGAAGTGCTGTAGAACTCAAGGCTTGTGAGACTGTAATAGAGATAAGAATTAATAAACATCTGAGTCCAACAAGAAATACCATCTTGAGCATTTAATCCTGACTCTGACAAAAAGAAGATAAAACTTGACGGGTTTCCCCTCATGGGCAGCTCTGGGGCCGTTCACCTGCCACCTCCATGAGCTGCTGGTGACTCCCTGCAGGGCTGCCTTCAGTCCCTACACCTTCCCTTCCATTGGAACCAGGAGCTGGCTGCATTCCTGAGCATCCAACACATCATCTGGCCTTTTTGGGGAAAAAAAAATCACTTGAAACCACCAAAAAATACCTCCTTAAAATGAATTTTCCCTAATATCATACTCCTGTGGCTCCCTGTTCTTCTGCAACTTCGAAACTGCACTAAATTCACCACAAACACAGAAATCGGTTCTTCTTTACCCCTGAAACACCCAGAATGCTTTGGGCAGGAAAAAAATAAGTAAGAATAACGTCGAGAAAAGTTGCAGTTCTTTGGCTTAGTTTGGAGAGGCCGATTCCATCGGGATCTGTGGACAGTTATTTTTATGCATTCATTGCTCATTGACCAGGATAATCAAATAGAATATTCCATTTGCTGCCTGCTGTTTAAGTGCCTAATTCAGAGCTAATTGAAGTCAATGGGCAGATATTCACCGACTTTAATGGACCAGCCATAATCTTATGTCTACCCTGGTTGTGTAAGTTATTTTATTTATCCTAATTATTTTCATCTTCGCCTGCATGCACGACCAATTATTTATTTTACGTGCGTAATCATCATCTGTAAGTGGAAGTATTTTAAAGTAGTTATTAAAAGGTATTTCGAGGCCCATATTTGCACAGACCTGTGGCTTTGATAATGGCACAGAGAGAGATTTTAACACAGTATTGCTTTGCTATCCACAATAATAGTTATCACTATAAAAATGTGTTTAAATTACAAGGGTTTTTATGTTGCTGCGGCTCCATGTGCAGAACTTGAGCCACTAATGTGATTATACCAACAACCTATACATATTTATGCCCTAATGGCACAACTCTTCCGCTGCTGGGAGCAGAATATAGCCTGAACAAGAGCAAAAATTTGAGATTCTTGAAAAAAAAATTCTTTAGACTGTCTCATTACTGTTTCCCAGGAAAAACAAACAAAAAAAAAACCCCAAAAGAAAGCAACATAAAAAATCCCCCCACACAAAAATTCCCCGACCACACAATGAAAAACAAATGAACAAAACAAAGCAAAACAAATACAAAAGAAAGCAAACAAACAAACGCAGCAGAACAATCCTCCAAAACCACAATAGAAAAACCCATATGTCAAAATCTATGGTTGTTTTTTTTTTCTGCACATTAAAGCATTTGCATTTAAAAATAAAATTTAAAAAACCCCACACATTTTTTTTTAGCTTTTCACGAATCTGAAGCTGAGATTGAAATCAATACTTTCTGTTAGTGCTGATGGCTCTGAAGTTGGAATAATTCTGGAAACACAATGTGGATCAGGAGAACCAATGCCATGCACTAATAATTCATATTCCCTTCTGTTTTCTCAGCTTTTGACCATTCCTGAAGTCCTCAGGGTGCTGCAAAGTCTCGTGTAACTTGTTGAGAAGGTCTGGATTTTGTGTGAAAAATTCCAATCTGCCTTTCCACCTTTCTCAGAGGCTTCTTTTAATGGGATTATGTTTTCAGGAACACCTGAATGTGCTGTAAAAATTCCTGTTATGAGCCATATTAACCAGGACAAAACAAAATCCTTCTCAGTTCTATTTTGTCACTGACTCCCACCAGGGTAAAGACAGGTCAGCCTCAAGTTTTCTATAAGAAAAATCTTATTTTCTCTTGCCACATAATCAGCACAGAATCCAAACATATCATTACAATTCCACACAAACAATATTTGGATACCTAATAGTGCATTAAGCAAGTTACATTGAATGTTTTGATATAATTTAATCTCGCCGTGTGTCAATATTTAGCTCCTAATTAATGGCATATTTACCTCTCTGCCATACATTGGTGTGCCAATTATGAGCTTAAACACCCTTCCCCAGCTCAGCACTTGCCATGGAAATTAAACACACTGAGCTGAACCTGTCTGTGGTGGAATTTCATCAAAAACAAGGAATTTTCTCCCAAAATAAACTTTGATCCACTGCACAATGTTAATGAAATCTGAAGTATTTTCTGGATTATGTTTTCCTTCTGTGTTCAGTGTGGCTTCAATTGGTGTTGCACACCCCCAAGAAACACAGACCTGCATTAAGGGGACTTTAATTGTCACCTCTTGGATTATTTCCAGTTCATCTCCCTTTCAGATTTATTTGGGCAATAAATTCACAATTAACTCAAGCCCATCAAGCGCTGCAAAAACTGAAATTGTGCCTGACACGCTATTTTTTTTTTTTTTTGTTCCAGAACTGATTAATTAAGAGGTTTAGGCAGTCATTTTTCATCCAACTTTTGAGGAAGAATTTTGACAGACCTACGTTCAATTAAAGTGTCTTCCATCTCCTTTCACCTTTCCCCATTTAGCCCTTGGTCTCTGCAGAATAACTCTGTTATGTAGTGCCCGTCAAGAATTTATAAATATTCCAACCTATCTTTTTTTTTTTTCTGGAATCAGGATAGTGGAGCTTTACCCTGCAGACATTTTTCTTTCGGATTTTCAGTTTAGAAGAAATTCCTTTGTCTTTGTCCTATCTGTAGATATAGATAGATATAGATATAGATGTGCATTAATATGACACATTTATAACTTTAAGTAAAAGATTTAGCAAAATACAGAATTTACATGATTTTTATACAGAATCATGTGTAATTATATATTAAACCATTTGTTTATATATTATTCTTCTATTAAAAGATCATGTTATTTTCTAGGAGTTTGGAGATTCTTCAGGAAAAGAAGAATTGTTTCTTCAATTAACAATCCCATTGTTACCTTGCTATTGGACTGGGATAAACCATAATAGAAATTGGTTAAATGAGCTACAGAAGAGCTAGAAAAGGGTTGAAATAGCCAGAGGAACTAAATATGGTGCTCTCACTCTCTTTTTTCAGCACAGTCCCCAACTTCTGGATCACAGGAAGCCTTTCCCAAGCCGGGATCTGAGTATGGAATGCTGTGGGTGGCTGCACTGGGAAATAAAATACAATGAAATTATTCTGATCACTGTTTCTGCTAGGACTGAGCAAAGCTTGGCCAGAGAGGGAGGTGCCAAGGGAGGTGTGTGATTTCAACATAACCACACTTCTACTACAAAGAAATATTGTCAGAGCAGCATTTTATTTTGCTGTTCTAAAAGAATATTTGGAATAGCAGATAAAAAAACCCCACAAAATCTTCCCAACTCATAAAGTCCTGGATTTCTTTAATAAACTTTTCTCCTCTTGACAATTTTTGGAGACCTGCACAGAAAGAAGCACTCAGTAAAAGTCTTTCACCACAAATTAACACCCCTCAAATGCTAAATATCCAGGATCAGGCATGCTGACAGTTAATTGCTGACAGTTAACCCACCAAAATTCAGCTTAATCCTGGATACCTTCAGGGAAATTTTAATCTACTCATGATGGTTCCATGTTGAGGAACAGGGCTCACCAAGTGGATTATTCACAGTGGATTGTTTGCAAGTGCCACAGTCACAGATTTCAGCCATAGATTTCTCCAGGCAGGCCAATGAAAGAAATGCAATTGCATTTCCCTGCAAATGCAAATGGCAATGCAAATCCAAATGCAAATGCAATTGTAGAAATTAATGAATTAGAATCAGCCATCGCTGTCATTAAAGTGTGATTGATCTTTGGCTTAAAAAGAAAGTGCTTGTCTGCAGACCAACGTCAGGAAATGCACTGGGAGACTTCAGTCTTTGGCTGAATGTTCAACTTCAATGGAAAATATTGCCCCAGTGGTCAGAAAAGTCAGCCCAAAACAGCAGCTCCTCATTGGCCTGTTAATCCCAGACAAATGGGATCAATGGTTTTCATTTCCCAGGCTTTCCCAGGAGGTTTCCCCTTGTCCAAAAAGGATGTTGCCTTCTTTTTCCTCTCAAACTCGGAGCAACCATCCTGATATTATATTCTGCCCTATAAAACTACCAAAGAGGGGTTAATATCTTCTTAGGAAACCAAATTACACCTTGAAAGAAAATAGGCTTATTTAAATAAAATAAAATTAAAAATAGACTATCCTAGTGCTTCTAAGCTCAGGAAAAAAAAAAGAAATCCTTCTGAACCAAAACTTCTTGAAACTTGTAGTATTTGCTGAATATGTGAACAACCTAAAGGAAGAATATTCAGAGAGGAAAACACAAAACAGGGAGGGGAGCAGTGCTGTTTCTCCAGCAGCTCCCATTATTTTTTCAGGAGGTGGATGGGGGTTAATGCAGTGCAGAAGGAGCTGTTTGAAAATCAGAATAATGCCCAGCCATCCCCACCAAGGCTCAAAGATTTCCTTTCCTTATTCCCACAGGAAAACCAGACTGATGTCCCTCCTCTGATGGAAACCATTTTCCCCTCTGGTTATTCACAGACATGACTTGGGATCCAAAGCCAGCCCAGTTTAAAAACAAACTCAAAACTCCCTAAAAAAACACAATTTAGTGGTTGAACTCCAAGGCCTCACAATATATTCATGTGAAACATTTTTCAGTATCTCCTTTGGGTTTGTTTTTTTGCTGTAACTTTGAACAAGTTCTCATCCAATGAACTTTTTTTCCCCAAATTAATTACATTTACACCAAGTCCCCATAGCAGTGTCAGTCCATTTTTTTTTTCATGGCTATTTCTTCTAGAACTTTAAACACAAACGTATAAAATAATCTTAATGATAATCAAAACAAATATATTAAAATATTTATTTTTCTTTAATTTTTTTCTTTCTAATACCTGCATGGGACCGTTCAGTGAAATAAACTTGGGGAGAGGGAAGCTGGTGTTGAGCTCAGCCATAAATAAATTAGGATTTCGTGAAAAATGCAGAATGTTTTTTTAAGCGTGTGTGGTGAGAGAATTTCCCAGACCTCTGAGCTCAAGGGTCTGGCACATTTCTAGCTGGAAATATGGGATTTCTCTGGCCCACTTCTCCTGGCCTCTCAGTAACTACTTTTAAAATCAGTTTATTCATGGAGCCACTCAGGGCTTTTTCTGTCCTACTTACTCAGAGCCAGAGTTTATTTGCTCGTGTGGAATGGTCCTGCTGCCTGGAACGGGCTGAATTGTCAGAAAAAAAGGAGCAGGATTGGACCATCAGTGTTTCCAATCAGACTCACACAAAATTGTATCACTTAAAGTGCAAAATATTCTTGATATTCACACTCTGGATTTTTTAAGGCTTTTAGAACTGCCTTGCCAGGCAATTTGACTTTCCAGAATGGATTTTCTTCTCTTCCTAGAATTAATTAAAATGGTTCAAACCCAGACTGGGCCATTCCTAGAAATAGAGTTTAAAGATCAGCCCTAAGAAGAAAAAAATGTACAGTAAAGTGTATTTTTCAGCCAATTGTTCATGTGAATATCAGGAGCTAAAAGGAAATAAATATTCTTTCAGCTTCAATGTGGTCTGTGGTATAAAAGCTCTCCCAAAGTCTTCCAAAATATGGAATATATGGAACATATTCCTGGGCAGAGGAACTATTAATGTAAAGGGTTTCTTTTCTTAATATGTTTAATATTCTATATTGTAGGGTGTATATATATATATATATATATTTACATATATATATTTATAGATATATATCTATTTATAAATATATTATACCTAGACATTTATATGTCTATTTATATTATGTATAAATAAATATATATTTATATATATTATATTATATTATATTATATTATATTATATTATATTATATATTATATTATATTATATTATAGATATATATCATCTATATATATGTCTGTAATATATTATATATATATAAATATTTTATATTATATATATATACACATTTATATTTATATTTTCCAATTTCACACTATAATAAATATAATAAAATATTGGGCATACTACAAGGTAAATACTTTATAATGACCATCTATTTTAAAATATATGATGAAAATATAATATATTTGCATATATGCATTACAAGAAATTCTGGTTATATGTGAAATAACTGCCACACAAAGATTCCTCAGCATCTCTGGCACCTTTATTGTAACAGACTCTGTATTTAGACAGTCTACATTAAATACATGAAGTATTTTAAGACAGCAGATGAGAAAAAATCCCCTGTTAAAAACTCCGTTAAATCTAAGACAAAATTGCCTATGGGGCTGTGCTCGAGGAAGAATTTTAATTTCAAGAACAAATGTGCCACTCCTGCTCTGAAATTTTTCCCCAGAATGTTCAAATTTATAGATCCATGTTCAGTTTTTTCACAGCTTGCTTTGTTGGGGATGATCAGTAAATGAAGCAGAAAACTGAGAAAAGGGGCAGATTATTCTTTTGTGATGAAGCCATTAGATAGAGACTGAGAGAAGCTACAAAAGACATCTCTGATGGAAATACTCAGAGGCTGAAAACCATTAATTTCCTACTTTATTTTTGCCTGTTTAGTATTGAACTTTTGCCTCTTCTTTTTTCCTCCAGAACGTCTGATTCACTCACCCCGTTTTCTGTTTGAATGGAGTTACATGTCAGGACTGTTTGCAGGTTTTAATTCAATTTCCCTTCTACTTACAAAGCTATTTAAATACCTGGAAACTTGAATTAATAAACTTTTGTCTCTATTAGTTTCTCCCCTACCCACCACCTCTCATTCACCTGGTTGACTCATTGTTTTATTGTTGATATTTCTTTTACATATGAGGTAATTAGTAACTTTTGCCATTTTTTTCATTCTCAAATATAAATCTGATTATTGCCTCTACTGTTTTTAAGACTCTGTCCCAAAAATATTTAATTTAATTTAATATTTCAATTAAATATTTAATATTTTTACCCATTTATCCTGGCATTGACTGACTCTATTTGGAACCATGGACAAGTTTTGCTTTGAAGAAAGCAGAAAATTCTTGCTGTTAAAAAGGGCAGTTGAAATGTTGGCTGGAAGATGGAAGAGAGCAGAAATGAGCTGAAGTTCTCTCCTTTCATTGCTCTGTCTGGTTGGTGTTATATAAATAATGAACCAGGGCTAAACTGAGTCACTTTAACAACCCACAAGTGATTAAAGGGTGACATGGAATTCTCAGGCTCACACCATGACTCATAATTATTATTAATCTGGTTAAAACAATTTGTTACTCAGAGCTCAAGGATGAAACTCAGACTTTTTCTGTTGCTTCACGCAGTGATTCATTTCTTCCCCTATGCAATAAAATGATAAATAACCCAGAATGTTTATTTTACAATGGAGGGATTGAGGCTGTCAATCACTGACCATTTTTATGTAGAACTTGAAATCAGGTTCATTCTTATGTTTGTTGTCTAATAAGAAAATTGATCAAGGTGATAAAAGGGGATAAAAATGATAAAAAGCAGATGTTTCCAAGCTGTACTTCACTCGTAACAAATGTTGTCTCTTAAAATTTTATATTGAATCTCCCAGAAACGCGAGATAAATCATGGAACTTGCTCCTTAGTGCTCTGAAACATTTACATCAAACAAAAAGTTAAAGACAAATCAAGAATGAAATGACTGATAAAATATTCACCTGGAATTTATAGAGCTTTTATACACAGTCTGTTCCAGGGAGGAAATTTTTGAGGCTGGTTGTCTCAGAATTTATACAGGAAAATGTTGCAGGAGTAAGGAGAGGATCTGCCCAAGTGTCTGACAACATTCTGAATTCACACAAAATTACAATCAAAACCAAGGAAGGAACTTCTGCACAGAACACAGATAACAACACCACTTTATTTAATTCAGTTGCCATTAATATTATTAAAACCACTAGTGCTAATCAGCTTGAAATTTGCATGAGAATAGCAGCATTCACTCTACACTGAACGTTATTCCAAATTTTGTTATTGAAGTTTGGCATCAACGGAACTTGAAAGACACACAGAGCCTTATGAATCTTCTTTCAAGGTTTATTTGTCTGTAAATTCAAATGGTTCTCATGTAAACAAGATTAAAGTGCTTGGAGAGAAGGGAAGTGAAAAAATGCTTCGTTTTGTCAGCTTTAAAATATATCCAAGGAGTGAGTGAGCTGAGTTGTGCAAACAGGACTTAAGGAGAGCTGGAAAAATAGAGGCACTAGGCATTTTTATAAAGCCAAAATCACAGAATGCCACAGGTCGTGGGATGGTTTGGGTTGGAAAGGACCTTAAAGTTCATCCCATCCCACCCCATCCCATCCCATCCCATCCCATCCCATCCCATCCCATCCCATCCCATCCCATCCCACCCCATCCCATCCCATCCCATCCCATCATATCCCATCCCATCATATCCCATCCCATCATATCCCACCCCATCCCATCCCATCCCATCCCACCCCATCCCACCCATCCCATCCCATCCCATCCCATCCCATCCCATCCCATCCCATCCCACCCCATCCCATCCCATCCCATCCCATCCCATCCCACCCCATCCCATCCCATCCCATCCCATCCCATCCCATCCCACCCCATCCCATCCCATCCCATCCCATCCCATCCCATCCCATCCCACCACGGGCAGGGACACCTTCCACTACCCCAGGCTGCTCCCAGCCCTGTCCAACCTGGCCCCGGACACTTCCAGGGAATTAATTCTCTTTATATTCTGGCTTCTTTCTGCCACTTTAACTGTACAAAACAACCACAGACTAAATTGTGCAGTTAAGGGGAAATAATGAGATGCTCTTTTGCCTGCTCAGGTGAGCAGTGCCACGTGGGTCCAGGCGGCAGCACATCCCAAAATCTGAGAGGTGACACCCCCACAAAGAGTTTTATCATCTCCCTCGTGTCCCAGAGATGTCTCATCTTCATCCCACTGGAATGCAAGCAGGGTTATGTTGTTTGAAAGAGGAAAGCTGAAATTCTGTGGAAATCAAGGAAGAGCTGAATCTACTCCTCTGCCTCCCCAGCACAGGCACCACATTTGTGGGGGATACAAAGGGAACAGTGCATTAAAACTTCTTATTTTTGTTGTTGAAAAGACATTTGAATGCTTTTGTAGCCCTGGTTTCGTGCCTGAGATGTTTTGGTTTTCTGAAATTCTTTTCCCAAAGAATTTTCTGTAAACAAGAGACATGTTTTTGTAAATTATATCTATGTTTTCATTCCTTTTCCTAGGAGGGACTTCCTCTTGCTGTCCCTCTGCTCTGCCCAATGGGAGTGAAGAGGTTTGTCTTTGTTTCACCAATCAAATTGGTCTGTGTGAAATGGTATAAAAGGGAGACACATCTCAAAAATAAAGGAGTCATTTTCAGCCTTCTGAAGTTGGAGTCTGTGTCGTTGTGGTGTAAAACAGCACCACACTTTATTTTAAATTTCTTTGCAGAACCTACTTTTATTCAGCCAGGTTCTGGATGCATTAGAAAACTTGCTAATCCAAGGAAACACTCGAGAGTGCGAGCCCCGTTATAAATCCTCATCGTCACAGAGATCAAACTGACAGCCTTTTCTGTCTCATTGCTCTGTTCGAAACTGCAGAGGGTTCTTCAGCTGCTGCTCGTGATTAAATTTGCTTTCTGTCACGCAATTACATTTTTAAAATTCTGTTCAGTAAAATATTTCTAACTCCATTACAATAAATTGAACCTGGTGTAGCTCAGGCACATGAGCCACATGAACAACTGCTGCTGCTGCTGCTGCTGCCTGCTGATGAGCTTTCAGCAACAAATGGGGACCTGGATGGAGCTTTTTTCCCTTCTCCTTCAGAGTTACATCCACCCCCACACTGTGAAAATAAAACTGTTATAAAATAATTAAGCTTTTGCAGGTAATCTCCTGAGCTTTGGATCTTTTTTTTTTATCAGAGCACAGATTTGCTCTTCAGCCATCATTGATGTGTTTGACGCCTGTCACAAAGGACCCAGTGGCTCCTCAAAGATCTCTTGGGCTGCTCTTTTTCTGTTACAAGCTGCTCCTCCCAGAAACACATTTCTAACCTTGAGGAGAAGGTGAAAAGTGAAGGGAAATACCCCAAATATACCCAACAAAATCAGGAATATCAAAACAGAGCCCGAGCACCTGCTCTGGGTGGTGCAAAGTGACAAAGATCACACTCGACCCCTCCCTCATTTGCTTTGTCTGACTTTTTCCTTTGGAAAAGCCAGATGCTCCCTTAGAAAAATAAGGTCATTGAATAATTGAATAATAGAATTAATTTTCATTCTTCCTTTATCCGGTTGAGCCTTTTAAACTGTTGATGTGCTGAACTTCTAATTTTTCTTCATTTACAGTAATTTGGCTTATCAGAGTCAATATAAAGATAATAAATATTACACTTATAGATTAAATATACAAGGCTAATAGGTGGGAAAAAATTCAGGCTATGTATGAACCCAAGTGGTTCTTAGGAAAAAAATCACCAGGAAATAATTTATCACAGAAGTTTGCAGAAGTTCAGGCAAGAGTGCACTATTATAATTATAAATATTTTCTGACTAAAGTCTTATCCTGCAAAGACCAATTGAAAAGAATCAGCTTCTTATTCATCCCTTTCTGCATTTAGTGTGTCTCTTTCATATGATTCAACCTGAAATTTCCGTTTTTGGAGATTTTCATTCAGAATGAAAGTTTAAAATTTAGATGGATGTTTATAAACGAAATTTAGGTCATTTTCTGACTACGTAGTTGTCAGAATTAAGTCAATTAAAAAAAAAAAAAAGAATATTTGCTCCAAATCATACAAATGTACACCAGCAAATGGATTTTTTTCCAGAGTATGACTGTTCAGATATTCTATTCCTTTATCATAATCAAAAGAAAGGTAGGCTTTTAATTTCTTCAATGAGATAATCTTAGCAGGGAAAAGTTAAAATGGGATGAAGCAAAAGAAGAAAAAAAATCCTTTTTCTTCAAACCAACTGGAAAAACAATTTTTTTTTTTCATACTCTGCATTGCTTTTCATTGACAGCACAGAGAGGGGAATTTGTCCTGCTCATTTGGTGAATTCATGCCCATGAAACAAGAAGTTGTTTCTGGAGCCTGATTCCCCTCAGGGGTCAGGATGTGACCTGCAGCTGTTCCTGCCCACTGCCTGTGCATTACTTCTCTCTTAATGACCTTTCAGAAGTGTAGAACATCTGAAGTTTCTTTATCCAATTATTGCCTGCAATATTCAAGTAGTTTCTTGTGTGTGAACAGTATTAAATCCTTCGAGCATCTGCCCTTTTGTGTTAAATGAATTTAATCAACCTTACTTCGACTAAAATGGATTTTTTGATTAGAGGCGAGATTGCTGAAAGCAGCTTATTTATTTATTTTTATAGTCACAAATTATTTACTCTGCAATCCTAACATTTATTTTTTATGGGCCTGAATAATGAAAGATCAGAGACGGTGTTTGAGGGGAGAGAGACAGTTCATGTCTGCAAATCAAGTCATGGTCTGTGATGTCAGGGATTGATCAAGTATAAATATTAAACAAATGGGGAAACTTCTGAATAAAAAATCCGAAGTGAATATGAGTTATAGATAAAACATCAGTGAGTTAATTCCAGGAGAAATTCCATCATTTTCCTTTTTCAGTGGTCTGATGTGTGACACGACTGAATCAGAAAATGTGAGCAAATCATTGTCACAATCTGAGTGTGATGTACAGAGATTTAAAAGGAAAGCAATCATACACACAGATATTAGAAAATAAATAATCAAATGAAGGCAGCCTGGTTTTAAAAGCACAGATTTCCACAGAATTTCCCACCAAAACTTCATGACAAAACTGAAAACTCTATAAGCATTTTCTTGCTACCAACACATAAATTTGAGAGGAAATTGTTTTTTCTTATTTGTGACACGAAAAATGCTGCAAATCTTTACCAGACCAGTGGTCAAACAGGTCAGAAGGGAAAAAAAGAGCTAAAAATAAATTCATACAAACACATGAACATTTGGCCACTTCCAAAAAAAAAAAAAAAAAGAAAGAAAGAAAAAAAGAAATTAAAATTCTTTAGCGATTCAAAGTTAACTTTCCATAGACAATTTCCTCAGTTATATAATTCATGACTGAACTCTCTTGAAGACTTTTCACTTCAAAAAAAATCTGAATAGTCTGTCTTCTGAACAATGCTTTTGAACTGCCAATATGGCAAATAATCCCAGTGCGTTTTCCGTGTGGGAGAGGGAACCGTGGGCTTTGTTCTCCTACTGAACCAGCAGAAGTTTTGCCCTGGACTTCAATGGAAGGAAGAGAAGATTTTTTGTGCCTTTAAAGAGGGAAGAGTATCAAAGTGGACACCACACAATGCACAGATGCACCAAGGAAGGGGTTTAATGCTGTAAATCACAAAATCTAGGCCAGAGTTGGGGAGTGATTTCCAATTCCGTTTCATTCCTCGGCATCTCCCACTCTCTGCTCCTGCATAATGAGGGGATGAGGCTGGAGTTGCCTCCCATCACTTTGTGAGCTGACATTCCTCCTAAGATGTATTATGTATACAAATGATGATACTTGAGGAAACTTTTGTTCTGAGGAAAGCTCATCAAAAGGAAGTCCTTTTCAAATGAAATAATTAGTGATGCTATTTGATGTGTGGGGAAAACACAACTCGGCTTTGGCGGAACCATCGCCATGTCTTTAACGCCCAAGGCCTTTTATGAGCTGGGGTTTGGAAAGAAAAATTGGCTTTTAAAACTTTTGAACTTCATTTTTGAAGGCTTCTCAACAAGTTAACAAGGTTTTTTTTTTCAAGTGAAGTAATTGATGAATCTGACTCTGTCTTAAGACATCGACTGGAAGAGGTTTTGTAGAGTGAACAGGCCTGAAATCCATCAGGGAAAAGGAGAATTTCTGCAGGAGTTTCATGGACAAACCACTCACCACCTGGGATCTAGAGAAGCCAAATTTTTTGTATGAGAGTCTCATTTTTTTCCTTAACTACCACAAATCCCCCAAAGTTTTAGTGCATCCCTAAGAAATTAATGTTTTAGTTTGCACCATGGGTCTGAATTTAAATCTCTTCATCCAAATCCATCCCAGGGGATTGTGTGCACCAAGGAACTGAAAACTGGGGACAGAAGTGGAATAGTTATTCTTGTTGGGCTTTGAATACAAAAACCCCACATACGTAGGGTGCTTGGGGAAAAGTGAACTAAACAATTTAATACTGAACTATGTTTATTGACTTAATGTGCTCAGCAGTTTCTAAAGGGCTCGTCCTAAAACCTCTCATTGAGTTCTCAGTACTCCTGGAACCACTTCTTCACTTAAGCTGATAAAACTGTCACATTTTGGGTGTTTTATTCAGCTCCATTTCCAGAGGGGAAGTCAAACACTCAATCCCAGCTGCCCTTGGAGCAGGGAATTTACACGCCCTGTTGTTTTGTGATGGCTGTGTTGTCAAAATAAATGACTCCGGCGTGGTGAGTGTATTTCAACAGCAGAATAAATTCATTGTGTGTGGTTAATGCCACAGCAGTCCAAAATCCTCACAGGAAATACAGCTTTGAGAGGACAGGTAGGTTTTTTCCAGGTTGAGTGGGACGTGGAATCATAGATCCATAGGATGGTTTGGGATGAAAGGGACATTAAAGATCATTCCATTCCAATCCTGCCATGGGCAGGGACATCTTCCACTGTCCCAGGCTGCTCCAAGCCCTGTCCAGCCTGGCCCTGGACACTTCCAGGGATCCAGGGGCAGCCACAGCAAATCTGGGCACCCTGAGATGTTACTTGTTGAGACTCCCTGGGCAAAACTCCCAACTCTAGCAAAAAAGAAAATAAAAAGCAATATTTGCTGGTCAGGAAAAACACTTTATAGTTTTGGGTGGTGGTTTTGTTGTTTTTTTTTTTGTTTGTTTGTGTTTTGTTTTTTTTTTTGTTTTGGTTTTGGTGTTTTTTTTTTTTTTTTTTTTGTTTTTTTTTTTTTTTTTTTTTTTTTTTTTTTTTTGGGTTTTTTTTTTTTTTTTTTTTTGGGTTTTTTTTTTTTTTTTTTTTCCCTCTTTAGCAGCAACAGACACTTGAACTCAGAATAGACACCGAGCTTATTTTCTCTTTAAAAGTATTTAAAGTAAAAGACCCAGACTCACATATAGAGTGATCAGTGGGTGACTGACATCTCCCAAGAGAGGTTCCTCGAGAGGTTCCTCAAGAGGTTCCTCAAGCACAGAAGAATCCAGCTGATCCCAATCCCACTCCTCTGGTCTTGCAGGAGTTACTGCAGCACGTGGGAAGAACAAGGAAACAGAACTTCTTCCCAAAGCCATGACTTGCTTTAGGAATGTCTTGCAAATACACCTCAGATCTTCTTTTGACTTTTAAGAAGCTCTGTGAACAGTCTTCTCTCCAAAGCCATCAGTTATTAAAAGGTCAGGAGAGTGTAGCAGTCCTAGAGAAGGAGATCAATTAGGAATGCGTGCTGGCGAGCTGATTAAGTTTTAAAAGCTCTTCATGCTAAAATAATATCTTTGAGATAATGTATGCCATGGCACCCACCAACCCGCTTTCATTCTGTAGTGCTTCTGTGAACTTTGAAAAAGGTTCTTCAGGAAAAGAAAACAGTTAAACCCTTTGAATTGCAATAAATTAAAGCTCTAATGAAGAAATTAAACTGGAAGAAACGCTCTCAGCAGCATTTTCCGTGCAGATGTTATGCTGACACCAGGATATTGCTCTTTGGAATGATTTAATTTTTTCTCACATGCTCTCAGGAGTTCCTGCTATCATTGAAGACCTCAGTTTATCAAGGTGATTAAGTTTGTGACTAATTTGATTGATCTGTCCCATAATAGGCATTCACAATTTTGAGAGATTGGGGATCTTGGCTATTAGCCAGAAACCCCACAACAAACCCAAACCAAAGAAATGAAAATCCCACCCAAACCCAAACTGAAGTCTGGGTCTGAATTTCTCTTCTTGGATAAAGCCAAAGACATAAAAGAAATAAAAGTCCCACCCAAACCCAAAATACAGTCTGTGTCTTCTACAGTCTGTGGGCTGGATTTCAAACTTCTGGAAATTCTTTTCTCACAGCAGGGTTTGTATCTAGACCCTAATCCTTCTCTTTAACTATAGACGCTGTGCAGGAAAAGTACCAGGAGATGTAAACACAGGACAGCAAAGAATTTGATGCAATAAAATCCACATCTAATTTTTCCTCCAGTTGCTACACGGCTCCATAATATTTTCTTGTTTCTCTCTAAAACCTTTTTGTGCTCTCCCAGCTGAGAGTAAAGATAGAGGAAATCAATGCAAAAAAACAGAGTTTCTGCTGATATTTAATGGGGTAAACAATCTACTCTAAACTCTCCTTAACAGACAGCTCCTCTGAGATGTACTTGGCAGATGCTTCTCAATCCAGATAAAATATATCCCATTATCTTCTTTTTATGTGGTAGTCACTTGGCTCCTCAAAGATTCATATCTCTTCTCATTTGGAAATTCTTTATTCTACAGGGAAATGGCTTTTTCTCAAAGAAGCAGGTACAGAAGAGGATCTATAACAAAAGCCTCACAGGATGACTCAAAGGGAATTAATTCCTTCCAAACCTGAAGGAAGTTTTGTGTCAGCTTCACCAAACTGAGGATTTCACACAGAGATTTATTAAAATTCCACATTATTTTTAATTATTCCATCTCTTTGTTAGGACCAGAGCTTTGCTGTGTGTCGGTGAGACAGGGCATCTGAGTCAGTTGTGTGAGAAATGTTATGAGATGACTGAATTAAAGATTTTTTTAAAAGAAGAATATGAATTGCAAGCTGAGGAACTGGGATCAAACTGAAATCCTTGTGGAAAGTGGAGGTGAAGGTGGTTTCTAGTGGCACATCAACTGAAAGGAGTTGTTCTGGCTCCCAGTGCTCTTCCTGGCAGTGTATTTTCTCCTCATCTTTATTTTAGAGCTCCAAGCATATTGATGATAAAAATTATAATTTGTAGCTAAAAGAGTCAGCTCACTGACCATTCCCCAGGCTGAGATTTCCCTAATTCACATCATCTGCTTCTCAGTTTCCAAATCAACTCTGACTCCAAGCACTCCCTGAGCAATTCCCTAACTCTGGCTGTCAGAGGAACCTTTTCTCCAAGGTTAAGCTCATGTTTATTTGACTTTTATTTTTGAGAGCTCGGGTATTTTCCAGAACCATTTGTTACAGCATTTGGAATTTGGCATCAGCATCGAGTAACCTCCTGGTTATAACTCCTGCAAATGTGCAAATGCAGTCCCAGCTGATGCAAAATGGATTATGGATGCCTATCTTGGATATCTAATCCTGAAAGCTTGTCCTTGGGGAGCTCAGACAAGCATAAAGTCATATTAATAACTTTCTATCATCTTTCAGAGATGAAAAGTTGAAGAGGCAAAAAAAAAAAAAAAAAAAAAAAAAAAAGGAGCTGAAGCATTCAAGAAACACTTTAAAAGCAAGATTAGGAATCACAGGTTATTCTCACAATTGTCTGTCAGCTCTCTGGAGGATATTCTGTCTTCTGCTGTTCATAGCCATAAAAAAGTTAAAGGAGTGTAAATGGAAGGCTGAGAACAAGGTTTCCATCCTTGGGCTGGGTAAATCAGGAGTAACTCCTGTTAATGAAACTCTTTAAAAAAATAACAAACAAAAGGTCAACCAACCAACCAACCAAAAAACCAACCCAAAATCCCAAAAAACAAATGAATGAAAAACCCAAGCAGACAAACAAACTCACAGATCCACAAAAAAAGAAAAAAAAAAAAAAAGCCAAAACAAACCAAAACAACCCCCCCCAAAAAAAAACAAAAAACAAAAAAACAAAAAACAAAAAAAACAAAACAAAACAAAAAAAAAACAAAAACAAAAAAAAAAAAAGAAAAAAAAAAAAAAAAAAAAAAAAAAAAAAAAAAAAAACAAAAAAAAACCCAAAAAACCCCCAAAAAACCCCAAAAAACAAAAAAACCAAAAGAACCCACCAAAACAACCAAAACAAAACAAACGAAAAAAATCCCAAAACAAAAGCAAATAGGGGAATTTTCAATTTTACTTTAGAATAAATAAAAATAAAAGTTTATTGTTCAGTAGAACTCATATCTGATACAAACACCCCTTCAAACCTTGGTTTCTCCTGGGATGCTCCACACATCAGGAGTTCAACTCCAATCTTGGTGCATTATTTATTGCCAAAAATATATAAATTATTGCCAAAAATTAAACTACAACCCCCACTATTTGTTCAGCCTCCCAACCTCCGTGTCGGAGCAGCTGCATCTCTTCAGAACTTCACCAAACTGTGCAAATTAGGAAGATTTTCATATTTTAATATTAAGCCCTTCATCCCAGGGAACGGAGCACGAGTTATTTCCTCCGTGCACAACTTCAGGAACGATTTACCTTTCAGGAGTGGACACTGCTGCAGATTGAGGCTGTCAGAAGTGCCTGTGCAGCCTCTCGCTGTAATAGATGTGATATTCACACCCTAATTTCCATAAAAATGGGTTTTACAGAGTAACTGTTCTGGGATTTATTAGATTTTCCTGCAAAGCATTATAATTATCTCATACATCAACCATAACTAGTGCTTGTTATAAATGCCAGTTGCAATCATTCCCTGATTTTGTTGATGCTCTGAGAATATTGGAGTTATACTTCAGTTTATTGGGAGAAAAAAAAAAAATAAAAATTAGTTCGTGTGATTACGAACCGCGCGTTTACTTCGTTGTGTTTAAATTAATGACAAACTTCAAACTCTCCATCATTTGAAGTTTCATTGAGGCAAAGAAGCATCACACTTATTAAATGTATTAATTAAAAAGCTCAGGGCTGTTTTAACACCCGTTATTTTAGAAGTGTTGGGGCAGTGCAAGCTTGAGTTTGGGAAAAATATAAAGCAAAAATATTCCATTTTTCCCACTTATGTGCAGACTGACAAGAAAATGTGCACACTAATAATTCTGAGCAAGACTTTGGACTAAATATTCCTCCTTGGGTCCCTCTGAATTATCTGAATAATCCTGTGATCTCTTTAATGTTCAGTCTCTGAAGGATTAGACAAAAATCCAGCTTGAAGAGCTCCATGCAGTAAACATCCCTGTGCTTTAAATGAAGGTGATGCAGTTCCACAGCCCAGGAGTTCACAGCTGAACTTCTAAAACCCAAACAGGAGAAACAGCTGCTCTATAAAAATGGGTGGATTGCTAATTTCAAATTATTTTTCTGTTTGGCAGGGAACTCAGAGATCTTAGCTTTGTTTCTTTCTATGTAGATTATTTCTCTGAGATTCTCATAACTGGTGCTACTGGCTGGGTTTTCACAAGTGTGAGCAGCACTTCAGGACTGAAATGTTGGGTTTACATTCAATCTGTTCCACTAAAAGAAATGCTTGCAGAAAAGTTATTTATTATTATTATTATTATTATTATTATATATTCTTATTTTGATCAAAATAGAAACATTTCATAAAATGGCTTGGGTTGGAAGAGATTTTATAGATTATTTCTTTCCAACCTCCTTGCCATCTGGGATTGGGACATTTGCAAATATTCTCTCTCTGATGTAAAAGTGCTTAAAAATATTTGAGAAATAAGAAGAAAAAAAAATCAATTCAAGTACCTGGACCAAGCCCAGCATCTTGTTTAGCTCACTTTTACCTCTTACTGGGAAATTTGCACTGCTGGTCTGTGCTGCCCAGTGCAGAGAGATATTGAGCAGGTAGAGAGACAGAAGGAAAAATGTCTTCACTGGGGTAATGATCAAAAATTGGAATGGATTGGCAAAGTAATGATGTCCCCACTGTAGGACAGAGGTTTGCCCTGCTTGATGCAGGAAACTGAACTTCCAGGAATCCATTTCTGCTTTTTTCCCTTTTTTTGTTTAACCTTGATTTATATATTGTTCTGTTTGAAATACCTCTGGGTTAATAAAGAGTGAAAAGGAATTTCAAATTTAGTCAAATAACCCTTTTTTTCTGGGTCTGGGTGACACCAAACCTTTGGGTGTTCATCAGGTGCATTTCTTAGATTCCCTCCCCCAAACACTCACAACTGAGATATTCTCATCTCATGAGATAAATATGTTTGGTTTGGTTTTTTTTTTTTTTTTTTTTTTTTTTTTTTTTTTTTTTTTTTTTTTTTCACAGGAGGAAGCAGGGATGGTGATCCCAGCCAGAAACACTGTCAGGAGCTGAGATTCACAACATTTGCACTTCCATTAAGCTCAGAGCAGGAGCGAAACAAGGTGCAGAGGAGAAGAGGCCATAACCTGGTTTGTGCTTCCACAAAGCAATTTATAAATACTACATTTCTGGGAGAAAAGAGTGGAGAGTCCTGGAAAGTCTCAGAGGTAATTAGCCAGACAGGTTTTGGCACTTGATTGATTGCTTTTTGAAAAACATTAAAGCCCCCAGAGCTGCAACAAAGTTAAAAGCTTAGGTCTAGACATGAGGTCATCATTCTTCATTATCACTTTATGTGGAGAAATAAAAAAGCGATGCACTTGTGATTGAAACCCAAGCACTTATTGATAGAAACCTGCACCACAAACCTCCCTCTCCCCTCTCTCTGCCGGGTAACAAATTATCCTATTTACCAGACAGCTCTTCCAGGGCCTTCCTTCCTCACAGCTCCCTCACTCCAGCCTGGAGCTGGCAAATTGAGCAGACACAGAAATGGGAGTTTAATACACACTTGTGTGCCCATCCAGAGCTGATAGAGCCTTATAAATTGTGCTCTTCCACAGTGTCCAAACAGTGGTGGGCTCTGAGGGGGAGCCTGACACATGGTTATTGATGTTCCCCAGCACTGAGAGCTCACAAAAAGAACAAAATTTCTGCCAGGAAACCTTCCAAGGCTGCCAAACCCTCGGAGGAAGGACCAGCAGTGATTCATGAGGTGACCTCCAATCCTCTGCACCCTGTTGGCTTCACCATATAAAAAGCTTCTCTTGCGTTTCAGATGGATGGAAAACTCACCCATCACTAATGTGTTGCACAGATCTCCCAGGACTGCAAAAAAACGAGTGGAGATACTCCTGGTGACAGGGGGTATTTAGAGAAAACGTATTTTGAAGTTTATATTGGGAATATTGCAATGCCACCTACTTTTCTGGGTGCCTTGTGCAGCTCCAAAAGGTCAGTTCTGGGGCTGATGTGGAGATTTTTGCAGTGCTAATCTCAGCAGCTCTTTGTTGCATTGTAAGGGAGGTGCTGGAGGAGCCTCTCCCCTGTAAAATCCAAGTAAATGTTCAGGGAATGAGATTTGACAAAAAATTCCTCAGAAATATCTCAGGAAAGCTGACCCTGCAGTGGGCCAGGAGGACAAATCACTGACTTCTTGCACTTCCTTTGTGCCCTGCATTTTGTCACTCAGATTAGCAAAAGGATTGAAGTGGAGCTTTTGGTTGGATTTAGCTAAAGGTGATTCTTCCCCAGCTGTCCTGATTCATGCACAAAGTTTAATTTAAAAGGTGATAAACCCCAAACCATCTAGAGTGATGTCTGGCTTTGAAAACCTGCAGGGAAAATTGCACCCACAATTGAAATAAAATATAAAGAAAGATACAACATGAACTTGGTGATTGTTTGTCCACAAAAGGAGAGATCTTTCCTTCCAGATTTGGGAAGTTTTTACCCACTCCAGGTTTGGAAAATTGGAATATCTCAGAATGTCAGAGTTCATCAAATGGAGTAATGTGACATTGTTTTGACATTGATTTGTTTGACAATATTGATGTTGAAACAACAATTCTGTGAAGCACTGGAGGGGTGCTGCTCTCTAATTGTCTCAGATTATCTCAGTGCCAAACTCGTGTGGTTTTACTGCTGCTTTCTCTTATAGTCACAAAAGTTATGGATGTGCCAGTGAGAGTCAGAGCTAATGATAAAACACCCTGATATATCCCCCACTAACACAAAATTCATCCTCTTCACTTTTAAAACATTCCAGCTCTTAAATCACGTCCTGCTGTTGGACAGAACCTCTGCACCACAGCTCTGGGTCTCTGCAATGTGGTACAGAGACACAATTTCAGTTATATTTCCTTGCTCTGAGAAATCTACAGCAGTGGATTGGCACAAGATTAGACTATTAAACGATTGAAAAAATACTATTAAAAAATGCCTCATTTTATCCTCATAGAGAACTCATTATTTCCTAATAGTGTCAGTTGTTTCTTCATTGAATTCCCTCCTAAACCCCCACTTCAAATCAACCAAAATAAAAAAAAAAAAAAAAATTTAAAAAATAACAAAAATCCTTAAACCCTCCCACATCCAGATGTGATAAACTGACTCTATAGAAGTTGTCATTAAATATGTACCAGTTGAAATTTTTCCCCCTACAAGAGTCATGGAATACTCACAGGTGGAAGAGCAGGACTGGCCCAGTTCCTCAGGAAGGCAGGTGTACAGCAGGTTTGATGGAGAGAGGAAGAAGTCAGCTTCTATTACATAAAAAGGAAGGGGAAAAAAAAGCACCAAGGACTAAAAAGGGAGAGAAAAATCCATAGTTGTATTTTCTGTGAAAAATTCGAATGACTGTTCCACTTTTAAATGTACTCACTACACCTATCAAAAGAAAATTAAGAATAAAAGTTACCTGAACATATTGGGACTAGAAGTATTTAATTTCACAGCCCAGCCAGACTGATACTAATTCATATAAATCACAGCTCAGCTTAGCAGAGAAGCCGTTCCCAGGGATTGCCAAGATATGTCTCTTTCAAACTTTTGAAAACACTATTTCACTCCTCACATAAAAGTGACTGGAGGACCTGAGTGAAAGTCCACTGGTTCCTTTGGCTGACTAAACCCCATTAATATATTGGGCCATTTGCTGTGGTGAGAGCCACGTTCTGAGCTTTGGACAGGAGGCTGATGGCTCTGTGGCTCTTCATATTTCACTTTATCACCTATTTTGTGCGAGTGGCAACAGCTTGAGTGCCTGAGATTTGTTTCTGGATAATACACACCGTGAGCAATTTCAGCTGCTGCCTGGATTTTCTTTGCTGCAGCCATCACAATAAACTGCACTCGCAGTCCCCATAATTTCACCTTCTCATTTTTCTGGCCGCCTTTCCTTTCCAATGGAGTGCAGAGCACTCAGCTCATCTGGCAGTATTAATAACACTTCTCCCTTAATGTTAGCCTGCTTGTCAAATCAGAGGAGAAAAATAACTACATGGGCTTTAGGCTGATTAAAGATAGTAAAACTCCGAGTTACAAAGATGTGAGATCAATACTTTATGTGGAACCTGTGCTCTGTTAAATCCTGCTTCCAGCAAGGCTTTAAAAAGTCCATCTAAAGCCTGGCCCGGGTGCAGGCTCTGCCCAGGTAGCTTTTGTCTCTAAATTTTAACACAAATTGGACAAGACATGTCCAATGCCTTGCACATATTTTAGTGTCTGCCTGGAGCTTGCATATGATTTATTACAGGGAAGACAAGCCTTTCCTTCATCCTAAAAAGGGTGAGAGTCCCTTACTCAGTGAGTGTCTAAGAGGAAATGCTCCAGATCTACTCAGAGGCAGATGCAAATTTGTATTTATTAAGAAATAAATACTCAGATTTGGGTAAAACAGGATAGAAACATCAGCCACTTGAGCTGTTCCAGGAGGGAAGACAAAAAACTGCAGAATGGCAACCACATGGTATTTTTTTTTTTTTTTTTTAATATCTCTTTCCCTTGTAAAAGAATCCTTCAACTTCAATCTCTCCAACTCAACCTCAGCCTTGCTCCCAGAGATTTCTCCATAAGTTACACATGGATGGGGAGGTGACGTTGTTTTACACCACAACGACACAGACCGTGAGATTCAGAAGGCTGAAAATGACTCCTTTACTTTTAGGATGTGTTTCCCTTTTATCCTATTCTACAGAGACTAATTTGATTGGTGACACAAAGGCAAAACCTCTTCACTCCCATTGGTCAGAGCAGAGGGACAGCAAGGAGAAGTCCCTCCTGGGGAAAGGAATGAATAACAAAGTTACAGCTACAAAAACATTTCTCCTGTTTACAGAAAATTCCCTGGGAAAAGAATTTCAGAAAACCAAAACACCTCAGGCACAAAACCAGGGCTACAGGGAAGTAGGAGGGAGCCCCACCTGTTGCCCTGATATTTTTCAGCCTTCTGATGTTTGCATTTTTGTAGTGGAGTTTCTCACAGATTTTCATGTAAAGAAAAGTGATGTTATTGTAAACTGTTCTTCTTGTTTATTGTTCTTCTCTTGAGGAGAGACAATTGATGAACTTCTAGTTTGACCAGTGTGCTTGGAGATGTGTCCATCTTATTGCCCAATCTGTGATCATTGTCCAAAATTTATATAAATTGAGGTAAAAAAATAAACTTCCCTCTTTTTGCCCTGACGACTGACTGAGTACATGTCCTTCATTTCATGTCCTATAACAACATCCACCAAACTGGGGCAGCTTTTCCAGCTGCTGCATCCCACTGCAGCTGGATGTGTGTGTTTGCCCATCCTCCTCGGTCAGGGCTGCAAAATGACATTAAAGAAATGAGGGATGACCTTCCTGAGAGGAGACACAACCTCCCTGAGCAGCACAGCTCCTTCCTGGGCTGCAGTTTGGCTCAAACTCAAATCCCACCTCTCACCCCGATGAGCTGCTCGTTCTCCCTCGCTGCAATTATGCAAACTTTGTTCTCTCCCCCTCCCCTTCCCCTCATTAATGCCATTTTTCCTCCTGAAGAGCTTTTCCTGCAGGTGCCACCTGCTGTGGCAGGCCCTGAGGAGGTCACACACCCCTGCCAGCCTGGGGCAGGGATTTATCTGTGCCAGCAGCCAGAACTGACCTCCAAAAGGCTTCGGAGAGTCCCCAGGAATCCTGGAGTGCAGAAGCACAGGATGGTTATTCCAAGGTCATGGGGAGAGGCTTCAAAAGGGCCTTCATATCTCACAGAGAGGCTGATGCTCAAGGTTTTAAACTGAGGGGATTGACAGCTAAAATCATAATTCAACTGATTGTAAAACACTTTAAAGAGACAGATATTTGTTATTGTGACACAATCCAAGAGATCCAGCAGGAGCTCATTGGGATTATATTCAATGCTATGGAAACGTCCCTACAGTGTAAGGCAAAGGGGCTGCCAAATTAAATTATTATTATTATTATTATTATTATTATTATTATTATTATTATTGTTATTATTATTATTGTTATTATTATATTTGTTGTTATTACTTCTATTACTTTCTATTTATTCTTGTTCTTGTTCTTGTTCTTGTTCTTGTTGATCTTGTTCTTGTTCCTCTTGTTCCTCTTCTTCTTCTCCTTCTCCTTCTCCTTCCTCTTTATTTTTATTATTATTGTATTACTATAATAATTATTATTACAATTACTAATATTATTATTATCTTAGTAATAATGATAAATACCCTGACTTCAAATTGTGACTGACCTTGGTTGTTCTACCCCACTTCAAGTTTATCAGCTCTAAAAGAAGTATAGAAGATAAAGTACTAAAAAAAATAAAGGAGGGAAAAAATCTCTTCTGGAGAAATGGTAAAAGTGATCTTTGCCAGGGAGAGGGGGGAAACGATAAAAATTGCATTGAATTGGTAATCAAAAAAGAATTTAAAAAGAAATCAACATGCTGAAAAGTTTGTCAACATTTAAGGAAGAAATGAGAACATTTTTGGGGAAGGAATGAACAGTTTTGTGGGAAGGAAAATAAATGATTTCCAGTAAAAGCTGCCTTGCCTTGACCGGGGTGGTAACAGCCTCTGGAGCTGTAACAACCTGTAAAGGAAGGGAGTTTACACAACCTTTAACTACAGGACTCATTCAATTTAATGTTCTTATCTCCTTCTCTTATTTCTTTGCTCCCAGGAGATGGCTGGGAAAACAGTCAGCATGGTTTCACTGCACAAGCACTATTTTTAAAAGATGCAGCATTTAATAAAACACCCTGCTCGCTTTGTGTGTCCTGGCTATGGAAAAAAAAAAAGGGAAAGAAATCCCAGTTTCTCTCAGAGTTTCTCTTCCAGAGGATCCTGGATCAGATACACAAAATAATCTGGAGCAGTTCCCTGCTATTCGCAAATTTCACATTTTCAAAATTTAATAATCAGACATTGAGGCTTTGTTTCTAAATTTATTTTTTAATGTAATTGCTTTATAATAATTTAGTTTATTTCTTAATTTAAGTGATTCTCACTTCACGTGGCATAATTTTACCATTATGTATTTGACATTCTGCTGGGTCTTTCTTACTTATTCAGTCAGAATAATTTTTTTTTCTTTAAAAAGTACAAAAGAATCCAGTGAATCATGGATAAAATACTCAAATAAAACCAACTGTTCTTGGTTGGTTTTATCTGAAAAATATGTGAAAAAACTGTATTCTTAATGGGTAAAATTGGAGCTGAAAACCTGTTGAAATCTGACTTGAAACAGTTGTCGGTTCGAAACATCCGAAACAATTAATTCAAAGCTTAATTTTATTTAACAATATTATGACCTAAAGCGCCTATTATTCCTAATTGTTCCATAATTTAACCATTCCACGCTGCTCCTGCTCGCTCGTGTTAGAGCACAAATCTGAAGCGAGATTAGAATTGATTGGATTTTAAATGTCAGCTGTCTTTATGGAGCAAACATCTCCTGCATGAGAACAAATATTAATGAGGAAAAAGGGACAGCTGAGGGGTTATTATTTATTTTGATTTGAAATTGAGTGTCTAAGAGGAGCTCCATGATTAAGAAGATGTGAAGTGAAGGGAGTGCATGGAGCCAGTGGGGTGTGACCAAGCCCAGCCTGATCCTGACTCCACACACAAAGGGAAGCAGCAAGGAGCTGATTTAATCCCCATCAAACCCAACGGAAACCCTGGGGGAAAAGATAATAAAAAAAAACACTGCAAAGCCTCCCACGGTGCAGTGGGGAGATAATCCAAGTCTGCCTGAGGCTGCCCAGGCAGTGGTGGCACAAATCTGGAGTTTGGTTCAGGCAGAGTTTGGTTCAGGCAGAGCTCTTCCCCTTTTGCAGGAGATGCTGCAGATCCAAACTCCCCTGTCTGGATCCCTTTCCTGTCCTTTTCTTGTTCTCACAGCAGCTCTGTTGTGCATTTTTGGGGGTAAATCCCTCTAGTTTCATCTGTGGAGAGGGGAGGTGATGCTGTTTTACACCACAACAACACAGACTCCAACTTCAGAAGGCTGAAAATGACTCCTTTATCTTTGGGATGTGTCTCCCTTTTATCCCATTTCACACAGACCAGTCTGATTGGTGACACAAAGACAAACCTCTTCACTCCCATTGGTCAGAGCAGAGGGACAGCAAGGAGAAGTCCCTCCTGGGGAAAGGAATGAATAACAAAGTTACAGCTACAAAAACATTTCTCTTGTTTACAGAGAATTCCTTGGGAAAAGAATTTCAGAAAACCAAAACACCTCAGGCCCGAAACCAGGGCTACAGGTAGGAATTCCAGAGGAGGAACAGCTGCTGGAAAATAATTCAGAGAATCCCAGAATGGTTTGGGTTGGAAGGGACATTAAAGCTCATCCAGGGCCACCCCCTGCCATGGGGACACTTTCCACTGTCCCAGGGTGCTCCAAACCACATCCAGCCTGGCCTTGGACAAAGAATAATTCAAGGAATTTATGGACTGGGTCTCCAAGTGGATGAACAGTGAAATAGGCACTGGCCAGAAGAACAACCAGGATTTTTAAGAAATTTTTTCCCCTCCTGTGTGCACCAAGTCATAGATGCACTAAATCTGCTTTAATGATTTATTATATCACCCCTCTTTGGACTGAAGAATAAACTAATTAACTGCTCTGGTAAAAAGTGTTGTCTCACATCCCAAAATAAATCACCAGGAATTGGACAAGACTTGGAGTAACCTGGTCCAGTGGAAGGTGTCCCTGCCCATGGCAGGGGTGGAATCGGATGGACTTTAAAGTCCCTTCAAAACCAAACCATCCTGTGCTCTTATGAATGAATATTTATTGAACAAACCAAACCAAAAATACCCCAAACAAACCCAGCAGTATGAGACAATAATGTGATAACAGCCCAGAGTATGAGACAATATGATAAGAGCCCGGAGTAGCTCTGGTGAAAAATCTGTAAACATTTAGACATCCCCTATCAAAGCCTTTTTTTGCCTGTAAGAAATACTTCAAAGGAAATGGGGGAGTTATATGCATAATGTGAATGTATTTATTTATTTCACAGTAATAAAAGTATGATTCGAGCGGAAAACAAATGTGAGAGAGGATTTTTGAAAGCATCTACAAGGTAATTTTAAAACTATTTTGCCTCGAGCATTAAGAATTAAGAAGGCTGAGAAAAGCAGGAGATTGTTGGTTTCATCACCCTCTTCCCTGGCAAAGGGCTGTAAAAAATGAGTGCTATTGAGGAATATTGAATTTCTAACAGAGAACAGCATAATCTATCATGCACCAGAATGTTATTGCATTTTCCAGGATAATTATAAACCTGCAGCCAGGAATATATTGAGATATCTGAGCCAAGTGGAGTCACTACCTGATCCTATCAGTGGGATGTCTTTAAAAATTACAAGTGTTAATTAATAAAATTATTGTAGCTTTGCCTAGAAGGTGACTTCCAGTATGACTGGGATATTTAAGATCCTTCACCTCTCACTGATAGAAAGATTTATTGTTTTTTTCTTAGATTTTTTTTTTTCTCCTACTTTTACACCTCGAATTTTTGGAATGATGATGATGTGAGGAGAAGTAAAGGCAAAAGAAGCTGATCTCAAAAACCATGGAAAGTTAAAGCAGGAAATGTAAGGAGAGTTTAGACATCAGATTGATTTTAAATTAAAATATTTTAGAGGATTTGAGGTGCCTTTTTCTAAGTGCCTGAGGACAGCAAGGAAGTTTCTAGCACACTTATTACAGAATAAAACAACAAACTTTTTAAAGAATAATTTGTTTTAAGTCAGGGACTTTATGTTACTTGTTAACCTGCACTAATTGGTCTCTGCATCAATTAATCTTGCTGACATCCATTAACTAGTTATGAAATATTTTTGAAGCATTTGGGGTGAAAATATTAATAGAAAATAATCTGAAGTGCCAGAAATAGTGCAGGTTTTTTTGGAGCTATCTGACAGACTGAATCATCTCTGATGCACACCAAGGACTTTTCAAAAGCCCTAAAATTATCTTCCACTTCCCTGACTTGAAACCTCCCAAAACGGGACAGAATTCACACCAAAAAAAAATGAAACCTCCCTTTTGGATTCCTGATTGACACAAAGTTGATTCCAGATCTTCCCTGGGTACAAAAACGGTGCTGGGAACTGCTGTGAATTGTGGAGGAGGAGAGAAAATTTGGGGCAGTGCAGAAAATCTCACCTATCTGAACTGATCTTCAGCTCCTTCTTGAGTTTCTGGGGATTCTTTTGAGCACACAACTCTTCCTCTGCAAGGAGAGAATTGCTCCTTAGCCCTGTGAATTTAAGAGTCACTTACTGCCAGAACAGCACAGAAAAGGCTTTTGTCATAGTCCTGTTCCTAAGTGAATCTTCCCTCTCCAAACTCTCCCTGGCATCACAGCATCCTTTTAATTCCCTTCTGGCCATCACAGATTGCTGGATGTAGGAACATCTGTGGATGGCAGGGAGAGGGAATTCTGCAGACCTGAGACACTCTGACAACAAGTGGTTTTATTACAAGGGTGGTGGGTAAAAGGGCTTTGCCTTCAGCCACCAGCCTGGGCTGAAGGGATGCCCCAAAGAGAGAGAGAGAGAGAGAGGGTAGGAGGTAAGAGAGGTAAGAGATGTGGCAGGGGTAAGGGAGGTGAGGGAGGTTAGAGAGAGAGGACCTTGTTACAATCCATTATATCTCCTTTTGTGTTGAATATTTTAATTTACAGTGGCCAACCCGTGTGAGATACAAAACCTAGACTTTCACACAGCCTGTGAGAACTGCTATATCACCATATCATCCTATATTCTAAACTCTAAAAGCTACTTTTCTTATCTACCTTTTCCTGGATACCTTGGTGGGGTGCTGCACCCTTGGGTTTTTATGGCGTCCCTTTGTTATCACTCAACCCATCTCCCAATTAATCACCGTTTTCCTGCCTGCCATGCCCACATCTCAAAGCTGGCTTTCATTTCTATTTCACTCACAGGTTTTATATTTTCAGTATTTCTTGCCAGGCAATCATATCTGTAAGCTTTTCCTGTCTCATCTTTCCCAACAGCTGGAAAACCCTGGGGATTTTTCCCCATCAGCAGTGAGAGGGTGCAGGTGCCCCTTGCCTGGTCACCACCAGTAATTCCTGCTGGTTCTTCCCCCAGTGAACACAAGAGGCTGGTCCCAGTCACAGTCAGGCTTTGGGAATGGGCATTTTCCCTTTTCTCTGCTCCTGAGGGATGCACTCCCAAATCGCTGTGGCATTTTCCCCTAATGGCCTCACGTTTCACTTATGTTTAATTTGTTACCTGCTGTCCCTCTCGGAATCTTTTCTGCATTTCTGCCCTCAGTCCTGCTCTCCTGTATTTTATTTCTGCTTGTTATTCCTTTTTTTCTCCCTTCCCCTTGAGAGAAATGCCTTGCATTTATCTGCTTTCAGACACAAATTCCTGGTTTTAATCCAAGTTCTGAACTCTCCAGATTTTTCTGTGCGCCCTCCCTTCTCCTGCCCTTTGCCAGCAATTTGCCTCGTAGCTTTTCCAGGACAAAACTTGTTTGGTTTTCCTTTAGTTCAGGTTCTCAACCATTAATTTCACTGATTGGGAGGAAGGATGGGAAGGCAATGAATCAGAGTGAGAATCAGATAAACTTTCTATTGATTTTGCTTTTCTTTTGGGAAATCTTTGCTCTCTGGTCACCAAGGGCAGTGACAAACAGGATGAGAAGCAGGAATTGGTGAAGGATTTCTGATGGCAACAGTGCCAGAAGGAACACAGATATTTCCCAGGCCATTTTCATTCTCTAGCAGCTCATGAAGGGAAAGGAAAAAAAAAAAATCAAAATGTAAAAATAGGTTTATATGGAAATTTGCAAGTGGCTGATTCTATCTTCCCTCTTAAACAGTTGGAAAATAAACCTCATTGTCTATCTCTGGATTATATGGAAAAAGATTTTTGGGAGAATTATGAAAGAGCTCCTAATAGTGATAAGCAGAGAAGAAAGGTACTCACTTTATTACCGCCATTTCCATATTCATCCTCTCAATGATTATCTCAACAAGACCCTTTTTATTTAGTTATTAACTCTCTTTTCTAAAGAGATACAGTCAAAAAAAAAAAAAAAAAAAAAAAAAAAAAAAAAAAAAACCACAAGCAATAAATAAAGAGTCCATGGGGATTTTGCTAAAATTTATAAACTCCATGGATATTAAAACCCCACAAAATTCGATTTTTTTACTGCCTCTCTGGGACATTTCAATAGCAGATTAAGTGGAAATGAACACTTTTGGCAGTGCACAAATGCTCCTTCACAACCTCACTCAGTGCTTTCAAGGTACTTTACATATTTTTTTACTTACTTTACAACAAGGATTTATATACTTATTTTCTTTTAATTAAGTGGCATTGCCTTTCTTTCAATGATATATTTTCTACTCTGGAGATGTAGAAAATAACATTGTGGAAGAGCCACCTCTTATGGAAAAGTCCTCGACTTTCTGGAACTACTTGAGTCTTTGACTCTTTGGTTTTGTTGCAAAATGAGGGATTTTCCTCCATTTTAAAAGAAAACTTCAGTACTGTTTTAGTTTCCACTCTGATTTTTCGATTGTGTTTATTCAGGTATTTCAGCTGCCTTTGTTGTAAGACAGTAAATCCTCCATCTGTCTCCATCAGGGATGGGCTCCTCCTGCCTCCATCCATCCCCACCCCTGGCAGCACAGGGAGTTTTCCTTAATGCAGCACAAAGAAAGTGAAAAATCCTGTGCTGGTGAAAGCATTTTCTGGCCAGGCTGCAGAACTTTCCAGCCAGGTGAGGAGGTGTGTGAAGGAAGCTGGTGATGGTGCAGGAAGTTGTCTTGGGTGGCAATGAAAAATGGAACCAAAAGTATGGATTCAATTACCATCTGTTGAAACCAGTTGAAGAGGAATTTTTCTTTACCTCTTCTAGCTCCAGGGGGGAAGAGGGGGCAGGTCTCTCTCTGTTAATGGTTCAGCTGTTAAAACCATCTGGGGCAGTGTTTCTTTATCCCTTCCAGGCCCCATCCTCCCCCCAGGGGATCTCTGCTGTCCATGGCCCATCCAGGCTCACTGCAGGGCTGAGACAATTCCATCAGCCCATGGGGAGATGCTCCACCCAGGGGGAGGAGCCCAGCATTCCCACCTGGATCAAACCTGGCATTGAGAACCCCAGCACAGCCTGTTTGGATTCCCAGAGGGAGAGCAGACCCAGCTCAGCACCACTGGACCTTCTACAGGATCATCTCTGCTTCAACAGAACCACATCTGTCATTCCAGGAAGACTCAATTGGACTGACACCAACACCCTGACCAACAAGGGGTCAGGTTGTGTTCTGACTCAGTTAGCATTTTCTTTTTTTGTTTGTTGGCATTTTTGTACTACAACATTTTTATTTTTAATATTCCTAGTAAAGAACTGTTATTCCTATTCCCATATCTTTGCCTGAGAGCCCCTTAATTTCAGAATTATAATAATTCAAAGGGAGAGGATTTACATTCTCCATTCCAAGGGAGGCTCTGGCTTTTCCCTGGCAGACACCCTCTTTCCAAACTGAGACAGAAGGGCACTCCTTGTCAGGGGAATCTGGGTGAACCACCCAGCTTTGCTGGCAGGTAAACCAAGCATCAGTAAAAGCTCAGTTTTGCAGAGTTTGTGGGATGCTTTGATGCAGTGATAGGTGTCAGGATTTTGAGAGAGATGGGACCACTGAGAGATGTTTAAAACAAGATTTATTGCCTCAGTCTCAAGGAGTGAGAACGTCTTCACCGCATATGTCAGGAGATTGTGGTCAGTGGTCAGTGGGTGTCAGTGGTCACAGTGGTCACAGTGGTCACAGTGGTCACAAGATCACAGATTATCAGGTCTTTTAAAGGTTAATTATCCAATAAACTACTGCCACAAAGAATGTTTTTACTTTCACACCAATCCCTAATTAATTTGTCTTACACCTCCCAGTCGCAGTGTGGACTCTCATGACCAATCACCTAAAGACACACAAACTTACAGTACTGCACCTTAAAACTTCTTATTACCTTTATAATATTTCTATATTTTAACTTTAAAGCTTTAACACTTTCCATCACCTAGCTTGATATGTCTCTGCTTAAACTACAAACTCACAATTCTTACTTGTGGTCTCTAAATTTGGAAGCCTTTTCCAAGGTCTCAGGTTGAGCCCTGTGTTCTCTGCTGTATTTGGATCTGCATGAACGAGGTTTTGAGAATTTTCCATGCCTTGATTTCCCCACAGAGAGGCACTCAAAAATTCCCAATAGCTGAGTGAAAATCCCTGCAAGGAGTAAATTATTAGCACAGAAACTTCCCTCAGTGTTTTCCATGGAAAACGCTGTCATGTGTGGATGTCACCTGCAATAAAGGTGATGCTTTTCAATCAAGGATCCTGACAGGACCAAACAGGCAATTAAATATGAACATTATTCCAACAGTGAGTTGAGCCCCTTAAAGAAATAATCACCTTCTGTTAAACAAAACAAAACAAAACAACAACAACAAAAAAAAAAAAAAAAAAAAAAAAAAAAAAAAAAAAAAAATCCTACAAATATTCCAAACTTATATCTTGGTATAAACTTACAGTGTATTTTCCCTTAGGAATTTCTACAGGGAGAGCAGGGCTGACTTATCAAGGAGAAAATTCACCCCACTGTCTCTTTCTGCAGAGGTTTATGTCTCTCCCTCTGCCTGGATTGTTTTCTTCTAAAGATTTTTCCTACAAAGGAAAAGAAAAAAAAAGCAAGAAAAATGTCTCCACAGATTGATTAATAATGTTGTTAAGCTCATCTGGCAACACTTTATCCTCTGTAAAAGACAGGTGCCCTTTGCAGAGAAATATTCCATTCCTTTTCTCTTTCTCCCTTTTTTTTTTCTCTCTGTACAAGCTCTACCATCTCAGGAAAAGCCAGTGCTTTGTCTTAATGGCAGTGATTGTCTGCCCTGGGAAGACAGAAAACCGAGGATGGGAGATGGAGAGAGGCACACAAAGAAGTTTTTACTATTTTCAAAGTCCTGGGGAAAGCTCCCTGCTCTGCTGGCAGCTCCTGCAGAGCTCTGTGGAAGTGTCAGTCCTGAGACACACACGATACCGCTGCAATTATGAGATTGAAACGGGGTAAAAATGGTAATTTTAGTGAAGCCTCCAGCAAGCTGATGGGCCAGAGGGCTTCAGCTCAGCTTCAGGCAGTGCTCAGCATCCATTTACCAGCTCTGGGATGAATACTGACCTGTATGAATAGTCCCTTCACCTCCAGCGAGTCTGCAGCAAAGCTCTCCTTCTCAAAGTCAAATTAAAAATTCCCAGTCCCAGACACTGGAAGGACTGGGAGGATGGTCCCAAACAGATTTTTGAACAGCCAGAAGCCTTATAAATCAAATATTAGAAATTGTCTACTTGGAATAATTTAGCCCCACTCTCCCACAGCCCAAGCAGGGCTTTGAGTGTGTCACTTTGCAGAGCTTTGTGTTGATCTGCAGAGAGGGCAGAGCTTTGGCTGTGCTGAGCGAAGGCCCAAAGACGTTTCCTATGGAGCAGGAGGTGAAATTGTGTGTTAATCCTGGTGTGGGAGCTCTCAGCTTGCTCAGTCCTGCTCTGGAGCCCCTTGGAGGGTACAGGGGCTGAGTTTTGCTTGGCAGGGGGAACCCATGAAAACTCTTGGCCCTGATCCATCTGGCAGGTGGATTCCAGCAGGAATCTGCAAGTGGCTGATGTGAATCTGCCAGGGCCCTTCTGGGCTATCAGTGACACTCCTGAAGTTCCTTTTCAGGGAGTGATGGATTTACCAAGCAGCTCAGGGGGAAAAAAAAAAACCCTTTTGGTTTCCTCCCTTCCCTCACCTTTGTACATGGTGCTGTTTGTGCTGCAGTGAGTGAAGAGAAGATTAAAACACCCCTTATTAATCTCCCACCCTTCAGCAGTGATTTAATGTTTTACAAGGCTGGGTAGTGATTGCTGATAAGGTGCAGGGGAACATGGCAGCAGCTTTTTCTGCTTGAATTCAGCACACAGGTCTTTCCATAGCCATCAGTAACGAAAATGAACTAAAGAATACTGGGAGCTGCCAGGATTTCCCTGATTGGAGTTAATATCTGCTGTCACTGCTCAGGGGCAATGACTCTTTTGTAGCCTGTGGAGAGACACACCCTGACAGGACCAGGGAATGGTGGCTGGTGGGTGGAAGGGAAAAAGGGATTCTTGAGGTGTTCTTGAGGGCTGATCTAAAGATAAAGCAAAAAAAGAAAAAAAAAAAAAAAAGATAAATACAGTTTCAGATAACAATGGTGATCCAAAGAACAAAGAGAAGCAATTAAAAAACTGCAATTGCAAGTCGAGGAGAAATAATGGAACACATAAACCATCCTTTCCCCAGAAACTTCTTGCTCCTTCTTTTCAATGCCTTGACAAGATCTACACTCCTTCCTTGGAGCTGAGAGGCTGAAATTGCCATCAAAACCACTTCCAACCAAAACTTTGGATGCTGTGGGACACGGCAGGGAAGTGATGCATTGACTTTATCCAAGGCACTGGTATTTATGGTCTGGTCTTTTGAGGCAGAGATGAATTCAGTGACTTTTTCAAAAGAGAGAGGTGTAGGAGTTGGTAATCTCACTGCTGAACAATATGAAGTGGTTGGCACTGGAGTCATTCCAGAACAATCAGCATTCTCCCTGCCTTCAGTGAAGGGTTTTTGAGCAACAAACCTCCTTACAATAGAACTGACAGCTGTCCCAGCCCTGCAGACTGCTCACACTGCAGCACCTCCACCAGCCCATGAATATTCACAATACGTTCTGGGGATCATTTTGATCTCTTTTTAGCTAAGAGAATACTTCACATTGAAATTCAGCTCCTGAAACGCAATTTTATTTGTGTTTTACCAGTAAGCCCTACCCAAGATCTATCCCACTGAGCACTGTGGTACCTAACTGGGGAATATGGATGAGGTTATCCTTGATTAACTTCAGTGGGAATCACAACACCAAGTGTTGGGGGAGGTTCTGCTCTCGAATTTCCACCGTCCAACTCTCGCACACCAGTCACGGACTGAACTGCTTCCCTGAGCACAAAGTATGGTATTGCTCTAACACAAGCTGTTAGCTTGAATGGAATGTTTCAACAAGATTAGTCTCTTTACCTGACTCTCTAATGCCTTTTCTCTTTTCCATAAGGTGTCAGAGAAAAGTGATGTACAATTACTGCCTCGCGTGGCGAGCGCGCCGCGTTTCTCCGAAGAAATGATAAAAAGCACTTCTCCTTTCCCTCCTCCTGCTCCTGGCCAGGCTTCCAGCAGTAATGAAGCCTGTCATAAGCAGTGATTTGTCCAGAGAGCAGTGAAGGTTAAAAATCACACCTGAGGCCCTTTCTGAAAGTCCATTTCAGTCACGTTTGGCTGCTGTAAAGACGAGGAGGCAGCAGGCTCTACATGCCTGAGCCCTCGGTCCTGTCACCATTCCTCCCGCACAGTCTGACCTGTGCCCGTGATTTCCCCTCCCTCCAGGGTCTGTAGGGTGCATCCTGAATGTGGAAAAAAAAATTCCTGGGCTTGAGAAACCCATCATTGCTGCGTATTTTCTGTTTTTACACTCCAAGCCCCGAATGAGGATGGAGTATTTGATAGCAGATCATTTCACCTGGAATTACGTCTGAATTCAGACTCCTTTTTTCTTCCACTTTGCTGTCTGATGTTATGATCATTGGCAATGACACTGCAAGTGTTTGCCTTCAGAATTACGCCTCACTCTGGACCAGAAATATCACACAGAACTCCCCAGAATAAGTTTTTCAAGAGAAAAAATGAGAAACATCTGGGCTAATTCCATGATATGACACAAACCACTGGAAAATGCAAAGGCCATGTTGACAGCATGTCTTTTTCAGTTCTCCGGATTCAGAGTCACAAATTTTAAGTATAATCCTCATGTAGGAGACTGATTTTTTTATTTAACTTGACTTTTTTTTGCAGTATTTATGGACATCCAGAACTGGATTAATTTTACAGGGAGGGAGGGAGGGAGGGAGGGAGGGAGGGAGGGAGGGAGGAAGGAAGGAAGGAAGGAAGGAAGGAAGGAAGGAAGGAAGGAAGGAAGGAAGGAAGGAAGGAAGGAAGGAAGGAAGGAAGGAAGGAAGGAAGGAAGGAAGGAAGGAAGGAAGGAAGGAAATTTTGATTAAATAAAAATATGCAATATATGATAAATTGCATATGATATCCTACAAGGGTAGGTCTTTAAAGGATTCTTGTAACTCTCTTCAGCCAATATAAACCCTTAGAATTCTAATGTATCCCACACACACCTAAGCACTTTCAGGAGACTGAATTTCCTAAAAGGTAACATTTATTTTTAGAGCAGTCCTAGTCCATCAATTAAATATATGTTGAAATATAATCCCAAAACCCCAAACCCAAGACATCAACTTCTCCCCCAGAAGAACCAAACAGCCCAAACTTCTCACCAAGACAAGATTCCTATAAGAGAAAAATTTTCTCAGCAACTCCCTGGAGGTGACACCAGGTAAAACAAGAACATTTGGGGTGTTCACACTCCTTTGATCAGAGGGAGGTTCTGTCTCACCCTGCACCTCATAGTGCTCCCACTCTGAGATCTCCTTGGTTTAGATGGGGATCCCACACTCAGCACTGGAACATTTCCAACCATTTCCTTTAAATACCTGAAAATCTTTAAGGGAGAGGTGTCAGTGCTGCTGAAGAGTTTCAGCCTGTCCCAGTGATGCCGTGGGAAGCTGAGCTGGAAAAGACTGGACAGAGCTGGAGAATAAAGTAGAGATTTATTGAAAAGCCTTTAAGGATCCACCTTGGGCAGGACAAGAGCCTGGCCAGGACTACACCCAAGGTGGACACAAAATGGTCACAAAAGGGACAAATGGTCACAAGGTCTCACACTTTTATAAGTTTTGATCCATTTGCATTTTGGGGTTTAATTGTCCAATTCCAGCTCCAGGCTGTGAGGTCTCATCCTTCTTGTTCCTCCCTCCAGCCCACCCTTGTTTGTGCTTTTGGGGCTGAGAGTTGTCCTTGGTGTGCAGCAGGAAAAGGATTTGTTTTGTGTCCCTGCTGTGTGCAGAGCTGAGTGACACTGACTGTGAGCTCAGAGCTGCCCCCCTGGGCACCACAGAACCTGAAATACATGAAATATAAAACCTAAGGCATCAGTGGAATCCCAGGGAAGAGGAAGGAGAGGGAAGGAGAGGGAAGGAGAGGGAAGGAGAGGGAAGGAGAGGGAAGGAGAGGGAAGGAGGTTCCCTCACAGACACACCATTTGTCACATCCATTTCCATTCCAGTGTATTGACATTACACCACCAACCATAAACTGAACAGAATGTACATGTCAATACCCTGGGTATGAAATTTAGCACCAGGGAGATTGTTATGAGCACTGAACGAGTGGTTCTATGTGGGAATTCGGGATGATGGAAATAATTCATTCAGCAGAATGAATGAGGGCAAGGAAGAATTAAACTCTGAGTATTGAGGACTTTTCGTCCCCAGCAGAGCCTTCAAGGGCATTTTTGCTTCCTTTGGATGGGATTAAAACCCCCACAGGTTTAGGGTAAATGGAGAGGAAAAAGTAGGAGATAATATGAAATTTTTCACCACAGATCACCACACAGAATCGTTTAGGAAAGGACCTTTGCAGGAAATCTGATCCACTCTGTCTCTTAGAGCAGGGCTGACTTTGGGGTTAAATCAGGTTACATTTTTAATAACTACAAAATATCCATTTCATCAGCCTCCACAGGGCCGTGTTCCATCACCACCATCACCGTCAAAAAGCAGATTTAATTCCCTGTTCATCCCATTGAATTCCTGAGTTAAGAGTGGGGGAAAGTATTCAGGGAGATGTTGTAAACTCGGAAGACTCAGAGGTCAGACATTTTTCCAAATTTCAATATCAGAGTGAAGAGTTTAGACTAAGAGACCCCACAGAAGACAAACCCTGCATATTTACATTTTGTAAAAAAAAAACCCAAACAAAACCAACCAACCAACCAACCAAATTTCAGTCTTAACACATTCAATGAAAAATAAAATAATTGCTTGGCCCATTTTTATTTTTTTTCCTAAGAACATTACTAGTTTCCTGGAGTTGTACAAGCACTTATTCAGAAGCAGAACTACTATACCATGACCAAAGGAAATAATTCTTTTAAATCTTTAAAAGAAAAATCCTTTCAATAGCTATGGCTTGCAAAACAAGCAGCAAAATGCTGTTTCATTAAACAGATTCCTTTTCAGTGGTTAAACTTTTAGAGCTCAGATGGGTAGAAATAACTGATTTTCAATGACAGCATATATCTTTCTTGTGTCTGATTAGCTGTTGCCGTTATTTATAGCTTTGTGCATGTGATAGAAACATAGAGAAGACAACATGAATCTTTCTGCCTCCGTTGACAGGCCAGCTAATCCATTACTGAGTCTCCTCCATTCTTATTCCACTTACCTGAAAACCAATAGTGTCAGCGCCGAATTATATTTGATATTGAAACTATTGATGAATGGCAAAGGTTAAAATTAAAGTGTGATTTATGCTGTGATGGGGAGCACGGCGTTCGAGCACTAAGTGATCTGTGCAAAATTATAACCATAAATACACCTCAGGCTCTGCTGTGGAACCTCTGCCAAACACCTCCACTCCTCTTCTGTTTCATTCTCTGTCCCCCCCTTCCCTCTCTCTAAAGCTGCAGCAAAAGAAATGCAAATAATTTTTTTTTTGCTGATAAAGATCATAAGCTGCCTGGTTTTGATGACTCTCTGAACAAAAGGAAGTTGCTCTATTTCCCCGGGGACTCATCTGAAATAGCGCTGCAATCAATGGGAGAAATATTGAGTGGTACAACTCGTACAAACCAGAGTTTGACAACAGCTACAGTTTATGAAATTCCAGGTGTAATTCACTGCAGTTCAGTCGTGCTGGACATCTTTACTACGGCAAAGAAACACTTAGCAAATGAGAGAATTATTTCCTCAAAGCAGCAGAATAAAAAGTGTCTCTATCCATAAGGCTCTGCTCCTGCTGTGTAGGCACTGGTTTTTCAGGTGATATATTTAGCAAAAATTGAATGGTCCATTTTGTGTATACACAATCTGCACTTTGTAGGGAAACATTCCTAAAACATCTTTCTCAGAAGAAGGTTGGAAATCATTATCCTACCCATAGCTCCCATTTCTGTATCTGTTTTCTCTTCAGGTGCAGGACCAGCAAATCCCTAAACACCACTGAGAACAGGCTCGTCCTGCAGGTCTGCACTGCCAGGAGAAAAGGTTCATAAATTCCTTTTCCTCAGCAGATCTCCCACTCCATGTTGCACAATAAAAAGGAACTTCAAGTGCACTTTTTTTGGGTGTATCTTCAGCCAATTCCTCCATGGCACGACATTAGAGAGCTGTGAGTGCTCCGTGTGCATTGAGTAACTTCTGGAAAAAAAAGAGTCAGAAAAAGGCAAAATTACCAATTTCTGGAAACAGCAAATCCAAATCTGTTGATCCTTTCCTTCCCAAATATAGAATTATAGAATCATGGAATGGTTTGGGTTGGAAAGGGCTTCAAAGACCTCCTAATTTCAATTTCCACTGTCCCAGGCTGCTCCAAGCCTGTCCAACCTGGCCTTGGGCTCTTCCAGAGATGGGACAGACATAAATTTTCTGTTCCTGTGTCTCCCTTTCAGTTTGAAGCCTTCCCCCCCTGCCCTGTCACTAACACCCTTGTAAACATCTGCAAATTAAAACCTGAGCAGAGAGCAAGGACTGAACATTGTGAGAAAACAGCACAAAAGCCCCTCTCATCCCTTACCCTGCATGACAAAGGTGCGGCAGAGGGTTTCACTGGGAAAAAAAAACCAAAACCCCGGGCTGAATTCCTGGATCTGCTGATAAAAAACTCTTTTAATAATCCAGTAATCTCTGTGATGCTGAAAGGTGGGATTTTCTGTGGTGAGAAGCACAGAATGTGACACGGGTGGCACTGGGAGTGACTTGGACAGCGGAATTTCTGTAGCTCTAAATAAAACCTTAAAGAATTATCTCTCCTGATATTCCCATCATGCTGAAATTTATGCTTGACTCTCCTGCAGTAATTTTTTTTTTCTTTTTTTTAATAAAGAAGCAGCCTTTACTGGAGAACAACCCAAAGGGAGAGATTTGTTAGCACAGCCTGGATTTAATTGGTTACACTGAGATTTTGCACTTCTACAGGTGGTGGAGGAAAAGTAGAAACGATGACAAATGAATAAATCCAAACTGCACAAGAAGTATTTATTTCTCTGTTTACGGTTTCCAGTCAGAGGAGTTGTTGTATCTATTGATCCTGACACTCCGTGTGCCAGGGATGAGTTATTTCATCAACTGCTCCTCAAGCACTGCTCCACACCTTCCTGACAGACAAAATATCATTTAGAAGGGTTGCCTGGTCATCTTTTGAGGTTTAAAGGCCAGATGATCTACTGCTCTGAGCTCTCATTAAAGGGGCTGGAAGGCTCTTTGTTAGACACCAGGAAAGGGGGATATGTGGCAGTGAATCTGCCTCTCTTTGTATCTGCCTCGGTTCAACTACAGAAAAAAAAAATCCCCACACTCAAAAAATATGTCCAGCAGAAAGAAAGAGTGACTGGATAAGATTAATTCTCTCACAGTTAGACACATCTCACAAAATTTGTATGATTTCCATGTACTTGCAAGATTTTTTTACGCCAAACAAAAATATTATCTACATTTATATGGAAAAAAAATTTTGAAGCTCTGACCTTCATAAACTTTAAAGGCTCTTTGTTAGACACCAGGAAAGGGGAATATATGGCAGTGAATCTGCCTCTCTTTGTATCTGCCTCAGTTCAACTGCAGAAAAAAAAAATCCTCACACTCAAAAAATATGTCCAGCAGAAAGAGTGACTGGATAGGATTAATTCCCTCACAGTTAGGCACATCTCCCAAAATTTGTATGATTTCCATGTACTTGCAAGATTATTTTATGCCAAACAAAAATATTATCTACATTTATATGGGAAAAAAAATTGAAGTTTTCACCTTCATAAACTTTAAAAGCTCTTTGTTAGACACCAGGAAAGGGGAATATATGGCAGTGAATCTGTCTCTCTTTGTATCTGCCTCAGTTCAACTGCAGAAAAAAAAAATCCCCACACTCAAAAAATATGTCCAGCAGAAAGAAAGAATGACTGGATAGGATTAATTCCCTCACAATTAGGCACATGTCTCAAAATTTGTATGATTTCCACATACTTGCAAGATTTTTTTACGCCAAACAAGAATATTATCTACATTTATATGGAAAAAAAATTGAAGCGCTGACCTTCATAAACTTTAAAGGCTTTTTGTTAGACACCAGGAAAGGGGAATATATGGCAGTGAATCTGCCTCCCTTTGTATCTGCCTCAGTTCAACTGCAGAAAAAAAAAACCCCACACTCAAAAAATATGTCCAGCAGAAATAAGGAGTCACTGGATAGGATTAATTCCCTCACAATTAGGCACATGTCTCAAAATTTGTATGATTTCCACATACTTGCAAGATTTTTTTTATGCCAAACAAAAATATTATCTACATTTATATGGAGAAAAAAAAATTTGAAGCTCTGACCTTCATAAAATTTATCAGAATCTTTGCCTGATTTTACTCTAAGAAGAAGATTCAGGTTTTGGATAAATTCACAAATCTAAACTCTATAGATTAGAGCAAGAACTACACACAGCTAAGAGAAACAAAAGGTATTTTGCACAAGGAATGAAATGAGCAAAATTTCCTTCCATTTGTTTTTAGAGTAGTTCCTTTAGGTTATGAAACAGCCCAATAACACTGGGCCATCTTTTCAGAGCAAGCCCTTAGTGCACCAAAAATGGTGGAAGTTTATAGTGAATATAAATGAGTGAAAATTTTCCCATTTGGTCCAACAAAGGCTGTTCCCTGAATTGCACAAATGGCCCTGCAGCAGGAATATTGCAAATATGGAGTTCCTAATATGGAAGCCCAGAAAAGTGTCACAGTAAATGACACACAATTTATAAAGTAAACAGTAGAGGGTTTTTTTTTCCCCCTAAGTTGTTTCTTTAACTTCATTGATTAGCAATTCATCATCCTATTTAAAATTCAATATTAACAAAATTGTAATGGATCAGCCTGACTCTGAAATCAATTCCATAGTCATAGCCATGGCCTGTTATGAAGTAATGGCAATGCTAATTTTATTCTGCCAAATGTAAATTGAGTGATTTATCACACCATTATACACTCACACCGCTCCTCCGACTGCTTTCAAAACAAAAGGAGGCAAAAAAAAAAAAAAAAAAAAAAAGAAAAAGAAAGCCCAGGGTGACAAGTCCCCATTTTTGAATTAAGTGGCACTGGGTTTAGCCAACCAATCCATAGCAAATGCAACAGAGAATTTTAAAAAAAGAGGCAGAACCTGATCCTCCAAGTCACTGTGGCCTCTGTGACTTCAGCCTCCCAAATTCCCCCTGAGAATGGTTGGGTTTGTGTCAGTGAGAACCCAGACCTCAATTTCTGTCACATTTTGGGAAGAGATCTAATAAATATAACACAGGGCTGAGAAACAGAAAATATTAGACTCTCTCCCCTGATTCCAGGCAAACTTGCCAGCTCAGGTTGTTGCTTTATGGTAAAAGAACATCCCATGACGACATTTCAGGAAATTTTGGAGATTTAGTTCAGAAAACTTGCCAAGCAGCCACAGTTCTGTGCAGGGCTGTTCACAGATGCTGCCATCACCATGAACACATTAACAATTCTGCAGAGCAAATGTCCCAACAGCACGAGCTGAACCCACTGCAGCTGAGTTAGAAAACCCAAAATATCACCAGAGCCTGATGGAACCAAGGGGGGTTTTGCCAAACTGAGGGCAGGAAAACACAAACCACCATGGACAGAACAGGAAAACACAAACCACCATGGCCGGGGCAGAAAATTGTTATAAGTGCATATTATATAGTTGTCTTTTTGCAAATATTAAAATGAATACTCAAGGTATAATTGTACTGTATTATCTTTTATTAATGGAGTTTAGAAAGGTGATAAATGTGTATTTTCTGATTGTAACATAGTGTTAACAGTAAAAAGACTGTTTTTTCTCTTTGTGATATGTAAACTGACCAAACCAGAAGGTATGGAGGGTCACCCCACATTCCTGCATAAAGAACTTCTGAACTTCTGTTTCTTATCCAAATGAAAATGACAAAAAAACTCAGGAGAAGAATTTATGAGACCCATCTTACCAGATTAAATGGAGCCACCTACAGATGGATCTACCAGATAAAATGATTGGGGGAGAATTGAAACAGATAAACCCCAAAGGGAATATTTGAATCATGCATTGGGGTCTATTGAATATGTAACACAGAGATCCTTGAAATATAAAATTCAAAAAAGTAAAAGCCTGCTTTCTGGTGGGGCACCCCAGCTGGAACTTTTGCTTTTCTGTCTCCTACATTGTCTATTTTTATTTTTTTTATTAAACTTAAAAAATTTTTCTAAGAGAGTGAAACTCTTTTTTCACAGCAGGAAAGCACAAACCACCATGGCCAGGGCAGGAGAACACGAACCACCATGGCCAGGGCAGGAAAACACAAACCACCATGGCCAGGGCAGGAAAACACAAACCACCATGGCCAGGCTGGAAATGGTGATGTAGATCAGGCCCTAGAAATCATCAATCCTTCCCAAAACACAAATTCCCACTGCCTGGAATGTCAGGAGAACTCCTCTGGCTGTGAGTTGGGAACAACACCAGCAGTTTAAAATAAAGTGCTTGGCCTGAATTAACTTGTAGAAAAAAAAAAAACCACCAAAACCAAAATATTCTGTTTACAAAGCCCAAAAATGCCCCAAGTTTCAGCCATCCCTAATTGCTGTCGTGAATAATCTTTTCCAGACCTTTTCAGTATTCTCTAAATCTGTCTCTTACTCCTACTAACTGCATATCTAATTTAGTGTGAACAGAAGCAAATAATATTACAGCTGCTAAAGGAGCTGGGACGCCTGAAAAAGTCCAGCCATTAATGTTTTGTATTACTGAGCTTTTAAGGGCTCTGACTGCTGGCATTATGCAAAGTACAGTCATTTTAGTCATTTTAGTCATTTCCTTTAGTGGCTGCCACATTTTCACAGGGACGTGCTGCATGGCCTGGGGCATCTCTAAATAATGATTAAAAAAAAAAAAAAAAAAGTCAAAATAAAAGTTATTTGGCTCATAATTCTGTAAGAATCACTCGAAGCCAAGCTCAAATGATAACAGACATTAAAGTTAAATAAGAGGCTGGGTTCTTGGCAGAAGCCTCAGGGATTGATGTGATGCTGTGACAAATAAGCAGAAGGGCAATTGTTAAAAAAGCAACAAGAATGGTTTATTTGGTCGTAATGTTGGCCCTCTGTAACCTCGTGATTGTTTCACTTGTTTTTCCCCTAATTATTCCTGGTAGAAAGAAACGCCTGAACCAAGTCCAGGATAATTTTTGAAGCTCTCAGAAAAAAAAAACAATTTTGATATCTTTGAGCCACAACCAAGTGCACAGGGTGGCCAAGAGTTGGTGGGTGCTCCTAGAAAACTTTGGAAAGTGAATATACTCAGGAATTTGCAAGACTTTTGCTGAAGACTGGAACTTTTTTTTTTTTCATTTTGGTGACCTGAAAATAAGAGGGATGAGAATGAAATAGAATCTGCCCTTGAAAAATGCAAGAAAGGACAGCAAAATGGGCAAAGGATGAGTGTGAGAATCCAAGCTGAGGCAGTAATGAATATAAAGGAAAAAGGAAAAAGGGAAAGGAAAAAGGAAAAAGGAAAAAGGGAAAAGGAAAAGGAAAAGGGAAAAGGAAAAGGAAAAGGAAAAAGGAAAAAGGAAAAGGAAAAGGAAAAGGAAAAGGGAAGCGGAACGGGGAAAAGTGGAACGGGGAAAAGGGAAAAACGGAAAAGGGAAAGAGGAAAGAGGAAGGGAAAAAGGGGAAAAGGGGAAAAGGGGAAAAGGGGAAAAGGGGAAAAGGAAAAGGGGAAAAGGGAACAGGGAAAAGGAGAACGAGGAAAAGGGGAACAGGGAAAAGGGAAGGGGAAGAGGGAAAAGGGGAAAAGGGAAAAAGGGAAAGGGGAAAGGGAAAGGGAAAAAGGGGAAAAGGGAAGGGGAACAGGGAAAAGGGGAAAGGGGAAAAGGGAAAGAGAAAGGGGAAAAGAGGAAAAGGGGAAAAGGGGAAAAGGGGAAAAGGGGAAAAGGGAAAAAGGGGAAAAGAGGAAAAGGGAAAGGAAAAGGAAAAGGAAAAGGAAAAGGAAAAGGAAAAGGAAAAGGAAAGAAAAATAAGACTGGATTCTGAGTTCTATTTCAACACACCCCCCACCAGCATCTGCACTTATCCTTGAGATCTTCCAGAAAACTCTTTTCTAGAAAATCTATTTATTTTTTTTAAAAAAAGAGCAATGGATTTTCCTGGAATTCCTGTGCATCAGCACTGAGTGAGAAAAGGTGAAAGGCTGGTGCTCCCCCAAGGCAGGCCTTGCTCCAGGTCTCCTCCTTTGTCACTGGTGGCTTTGGCAGTGACACTTTAAGTGCTCAGACATTTGTCTCACACTTGCAAAACTGAAGTCAAACGCTCCAAGGTATTTTATGCAAAAGCTGTGGAGCTGTTTGCAATCAAAGAGCTCATTTGTATCCATATTCCTCTGGTTTGAGCCTACTGGAAAATCACTTCATCAAAAAACCAAAAAACACAAAAAAACCCCAAAAAAACCCAAAAGCAAAAAAAACCCCAAAAACCAAACCAAACCAAACAAAAAACCCACACCAAACCAACACAAAAACACAAACCCCCCTGCAAAAAAAAAAAAAAAACAACAAAAAACAAAGCAAAACCAAACAAAAAAATAAAAACAAAACCAAAACAACAACATCAGTAACAACAAAACCCAAAAAAATCCAAAAATAATAATTAAAAAAAAAATAAAAAAAGGAAAATGCTGTTAATTGTGAGTGTTCTGGAAAGCAGGACAGAAATATGGAAATATCAAGTTGAAAGTAAATATCCTCTTTAGGATATATATATATCACACACACCTGCAGTCCCAAAGTGCAGCACGAGACCAATAAAATGTTTCTGTGATGAATTTATTGCTCACTGATGGACTGAACCTAAACCTTGACATAACACCTGGAGTTTTTTCATTGATTTCCATGGCAATGGACCAGGTCTGGGCTACTCATTTCCTTTTTCTCCCATCCTGAGAGTGTAAAAAATGTTCTTTTGCTGAACTATTTAAAAACGTTACCTTTCTGCCAGGCAAAGTGGACAGGACTCGACGGCAGAAGGAGAAATTCGCTGTTGATCATCTTCTTTTCCTCCATCAGCATTTCAGATGGCAAAATTCAGTGTGAGTGAAATGAATTAATGATGCTCTTTTCCAGTTGAGGCAAAAAGCCTGTCAGAAAAAAAAAAAAAATCAGATTTTTTTTTTTTTTTTTTTTTTTTTTTTTTTTTTTTTTTTGCCAAACACTGACAATTTCACTGAGGCAAAGGGTGAAACAGAAGTTTTTTCTCTCTGTGCATTCAGAGAACCTTTTGAAGGTTGAATTTCACTAACATTAGTGTGCTGTGTGTCTGATAAAACCCTTCCAAAGCTGTAAAAAAACCAGCCCTTGACAATTTCCAGGGAATTTCTGTAGAGGTTGGAGCCAATCACTTACAGGGGTTGGAATCTGGAACTTTATTTGCCAAGGATCACAAACTCCAGCCAGGCATGCCAAGCACCACCTCATCTTAAATTAGAAAACAAATAGGAAAATAAAGAGAAAACAAGAGGATGAATTGTGGAGCAGAGATGGTCCCCAGCTCTCCAGCACTGAATTAATAAAAAAAAAAGGAGAAGAGACTCTGAGGTGTCTGACAGGGCTCTGTGAGGATGTTTTTCTCCCAAACCTATAAAGTTTTGGAAGAAGATATCCTCAATGAGCCCTGCAGACTGTGAATGTCACCCCAAAAAGGGCACCACAGAGATTGATATTTATTATTTGATTGTAGATTGATATTTGAAGCTCAGCCTGGCAGAGATTCCATGTGTGAAGGTTCTGGCAGCAGCTGGCCCCGTGTCACAGCTCTGGGACAGCTCAGACAGTGGGCTGGGGGAGCAGAAATCTGAATTAGGGGTGCAGATGATGTGCCAAGAGGGGTATGAGGGTGACAACCCCAAAGGGATTCACTGCCCTGCCAGCTGTGCCTAAACTGGGGGATCTGGTGATAAATCACATCACAATGAGCACAGGAACAATTTTTTGGGGGTAAAAAACACACAAACCACAGACCTCTGGGGAAGAAACAATCACAATGCTCCGAGAGCATGAGGTAGGTCAATTTTTTTGAGGAGAAAAAACATACAGTCCCCTGGGGAAGAAAAAACCACAATATTCAGAGAGCATGAAGTAGGTCCCAGAGTTCCAGTGCTCTGCAGGCTGAGCAGTCTCTGGGACTCCTGAGTGCAGCAGGATGTGAACATGGATTTTCACCTGTGCTGTGTGCCTGATAAAGCCCTTCCAAAGCTGTAAAAAAAAAAAAAAAAAAAAAGTCCCTTAACAATTTCCAGTGAACTTTTGTAGGGGTTGGAGCCAATCATTTGGAATCTGGAATGTGAACATGGATTTTCCCTCCCAGTGACCCCCACCCAATGAGACTCTCCTGCCCTCCATGGGGATGTGGGACATGCTGATCTCTTGTCAGCACCATGCAGAGGGTGCCAGCAGTCCTGCTTGGAGAATAATCTTTTCTTTTCTCCTTTTATTTGTTTTTTTTCTACTCACCAATATTCAGTAGAACTCCTTTTTCTTCTTCTTTTTTTTTTTTTCCCCTCTATATTTTTTTTCCAGAGGGAAAACACTCTAAATATCATGCAGTGCACCTGTTTTTCCTGCTCCAGCAAATATTCATCCATCCCCTACCATTCCAAATGCTGGCAAATAAGGCATCACATTTATTTCCTACAAGGGATTAGCTCCTTCTAAACCCACACTGCTGCTGCACTAACGGGGAACAACTGAAGGTACAAGTGCTGCATTAATACTTTACCATCAACCAGCTTTGATCCTCCGTGGCTGCAGCTCACCAAAGCCAATTAATTCCTGCTGAATCCCTGCCTGGGGGCTAAAAAACACCTAAGCACAAGTTTAATGTGCTCTGACTGCTTCCCCTGGGAAGGTACCTACAGACAGGAGCCAGTTTTGAACTAAAGCATCCCCTGAGAGCAGAGCAGGCAGAAGGGCCTGGTTTCCAGGTTAGCCAGAGATATTTTATATTTATTTTTTTGGCATCCAAATGGGTTTTCTGTCAGAGATGAGGTGTAGTATTTTCCGTGGACGGTGGGACAAGGAACTCTGCAGAGCTGAGATGTTCTAGAAACGTGGTTTTATTACAAAGGTCGTGGGTAAAGAGGGCTTTGCTTTCAGCCACCAGCCTGGGCTGGAGCAAAGCCCTAAAGAGAGAATGGGGAGAGAGAGAGGAGAAGAGAGGAGAAGAGAAGAGAAGAGAAGAGAAGAGAAGAGAAGAGAAGAGAAGAGAAGAGAAGAGAAGAGAAGAGAAGAGAAGAGAAGAGAAGAGAGTAAGAGCAAGAGCAGGAGCATAAGAGAGAAGCAGCGTAAGAGAGCGATCACACTGTTACAATCCATTATATCCCTTTTTGTGTTGAATATTCTAATTTACAGTGACCAACCGGCACAAGATACAAAACCTACAAACTTTGCATGCAGCCTATGAGAACTACTACATCACCATATAATTTCATATTCTAAACTCTAAAGACTGCTTTTCTTATCTCTTTTCTCCCTGATGCCTTGGCAGGGTGGAGAGGGGCGACATTCCTGAGTCCTTTTATTTTCCTGTCCTTCAACCCATCTCCAGCTAATCACCATCTTCCTGCCTGCCATGATCACATCTCAAAACTGGCTTTCATTCCTATTTCACTCACAGGTTTTACATCTGCAGTATTTCTTACCAGACAATCATATCCCTAAGTCCTTCCTGTGCCATCTTTCCCAACAATGAGGCTCGTGCTGACACTGTTTTACCACGACACAAACTTGCATTTTACTCAGGGCTGGGTGGAATTGTGCACAGCTGCTCCTGGGCTGCAGTGCAGGCACACAAATAAATCTGCTGATAAGCTCGGGAGGACTTGGCTGGATATTTGTACCAACATACCTGAAAAAAAGCTCGGTGACCTACAGAGGGAGAGCTGTGAGAGCACCACATGCAGAGCACATTTCTGCTCCTCAGCCTTGCACACGTTTTGTTGCCTTCCCAGGGTGCTGTGATTCACATTTAGCCATCAATTCCCGGGGACTGGGCTGCCAAGCAGGCACACTCCATTTATATTTAATCCAGCAGCTCCTGCATGTTGATGTGTGCCAGCAAATCAAAGGTAAATGCAGAGTAATGTGTAACCTGTGAGAGCTCAGGAGAATGATCAAGTGACACACATTACTGTGTGAAATAACCAAATCAAACACCTTTCCTTACAAATGAACAGAGAGGAGCACACTGCACTGAATTTAAAAGGTCCAGCAACCCAAAAAAGGCTCTGGGAATGAATCAGGAGCCTTATCCCAGATATTGAAATAACCCAGCCCAGGTTCCTTTTATTTGTCTCGTTCATTACTTTGTTTACCAACACTAAAACCCTCTGCACTGCAAGTTGGCCATGAGGAAATCAGATTAATGGAGAAAATGAAGGGAAACCAGTCCCTCTGATTAACTCAGAGATGAACAGCATCCTTCTTTTTTCTTAACCAACTTCCTTGAGTTAAAATGAGACTCAGAAATCCTGACCATGCTGCTCTTCTATCAAACATCCCCATCTTGAATTTGGCATCTAATTCAGAGGCAGATTTCTTCAAAGGTTATTCATGTGTGATTTTTTTACAGATTTTCATGAGTGGTTGCAGCAACTTGCTAAGAGTCGTTAAGAGTGAAGCTAAAAAAACGTAACCCAGGCACCCCTATTGGCTGTGAAAGAGAATTAAGGAAAATCTAATAATCTAATTAAGGGAAATGTAATATGCACTTCCAAAAGGCCACAGTCTCACAGATTTTGGGATGGGTTTGTGCAGGGATGGGTTCTGCAGATCACAGGACAAGGCAGGAGATCTGATTGGGCACATCCTCCACACCCCAAACTGCCTGAACTCAAATTATGAGTGAATTGTCCTTGATTAAAAAAATAAAATTAATAATAATTTTAAAAAGTATACCTATATATATATGTATATATATTAAAATTACTGTTCACAGGAATACCTGAGTTTCAAGAGTCCCTCAGAAATTAATTTCACATGCTGTGAAAATGCTGAAGAAAACAAAGTTCTGTCCCCTCTTGGCTTTTCCAGCCAGCTGAACGTGCTGAGATTTGGGCTCTTCTATCCTGATACAACTTAAGAACTGCATTTTTCACAAAGCCTTTAGCACTACAAGATTAAAAGTGAGAGAAAGGGCTACATCATACACCCTCTGCCTTTTTATTGAGTGCTTGAAGTTGCAGCACAATCCAAAATAATAAAACTTCTGCCCAAGTTTTTTTGGTTTTTTTTTGTTTTTTTTTTTTTTTCCAAATGGCATGACAATAGCAATCACTCCATAAATGCACAGGGTTCAAAATACTTTCTTCATCTCAATTTAGGATTCCTGTGAAAAGATTTCAAGGGATATTCAGGTGGTCTGTGGCCATTATAACTCCACTGAAACAACAGAGCTGCACTGAGTTACAGCCTCTGAAGACAGTCAGGAACTTCCCAAAATTGTCATTAATAAACTGATGGAAAAGTAGTGAAATTGTCATTAATGCACTTCATGTGTTCTCAGATTCTCCCAAAATTTATAAGAGTTATGGACATTAAATCCAAATTCAAACATATTTACAATTTCTCTGTCGTGAATCTTTTTCTCCATCTTTATCCCTGGTTATTTCCAGCTGAAATGAACTTGTGCTGATAGAACTGAAGGATAATCAGAAAACAAAGTAAGAAATACTTTAAAAGTTTGATTATAAAGCCTTGATTTGGGAATTCTCAAAAACGACTCAGTTGCCAAGTGGAATAACCCAGAGGACTGAGAGGGATCCTCAGCTGAAGAGCTGAAAATGAGCCACGAAAACCCACCTGTGTGAGAGAAAGACACGCTCAGTGCAGATAAAATCAGCCCCAAAAAATGAATTTATTCTCTTTCCCACACTCCAGATGAACGATTTTACCTACAAATGCTTCCCCCACCAATTCGTGGAGCCAAACCTGCAGACTCTGAAGAGCAGCAGGGATGGCACTGAGGGGTGAAAGTTACATTCAGGTGCTTTTAAAAACTTTAAAGTTTGAAGTTTAAAGCACAGGTGTTTTCCAATATGCCAGCTGGGAAAATCCATATGATGAGACTGTAATTTCAAGAATTATTGCTCTGCCTGTCTGCTGTAATCAGGGGCTTCTCTGAGGAACTCATCTTCTCTGTATCACCAAAGAGCTCCTTAATAATCGCTGATTTATAAGATACCAGATTTGTGCTCAATAATGCTAATTTTATGGATTCCTGAACAGCTTCTTGAGTAATGTCATTATTTAATGTCAAAGGAGTGGGGAGCTCAAATAAAACCAGCTGCATGTTTTCTCTGTTTTGCATTCTGCCTCCAGAGAAGAACTTTAAAAAAAATAAAAGTAATCAAGAAATCTGGCATAACTCACATCATCGGGATGGATTTACCAATGGCACAGAACTGAATTATACCCCTTATTAACCAACAAACTCAATATTTAATATAAAGGCAACCTAAAGGAGGAAATTACTTTTGCAGCATCAGCAGAAGACTGCAGAGTGCAAAGGTTCAAACTGCCAAATAAACAATGTTTTACAGAAAACCTTCCATGAATTGTCCTCTGTCTGGAGTAAACTGGACCTCTCTGATTAATTCTGGCACATGAAGGGGCTGCAAATGATTTGATTAATTCAATAATTATTTTCACGGAAAAAATAAATATTTTCATGTGTTGTTCTGCCACTTGACTAATAAAGAAATCAGTGTGGGGGAACATTTAAACCCAGGAAAAACTTCTGCAGAAAGGACTCAAACAGCGCAGTAAGAGGGTTTGTTTTTTTATTTTTTAAGCTGGTATTTTCAGCATTTCACTTTGTAGCCACATCTTGCAAAACATGTTGGGTTTTGGTGTAAAAATTCCTAGGGTTTTAATGGTAGATTATTTTACCTCACGAAAATCAGTGCAGAATAAACAAATTTTCCTTCTTTCCATGAGTTTCTCTTTGTCTCCCTCAGCAGAATTCCCTCTCTCAGGTTGGGAAGCTCCAGGTGTGGCCACGGCCCGACTCCCTGCTCAATGTCCAGGCTGAGGGAGGTTTGTGTCCTGTCCCAGCCCTGCTGCTCTGTGACTGCTTCAGCTCTGGATTTCCTCTCTTTCTTTAAATCACATTGATGCCTTGGGAAGGCTCAGCTGGAACAGAGTCTGGACAGAGCTGGAGAATAAAGTAGAGATTTATTAAAAGGCCTTTAGGGATCCACCTTGGGCAGGACAAGAGCCTGACCAGGGCTACACCCAAGGTGGACCCAAAATGGTCACAAAATGGTCACAAAATGGACACAAAATGGACAAATGGTCACCAGGTCTCACATTTTTATAAATTTTGGTCCATTTGCATTTTGGGGTTTAATTGTCCAATCCCAGCTCCAGGCTGTGAGGTCTCATCCTTCTTGTTCCTCCCTCCAGCCCATCCTTGTTTGTGCTTTTGGGGCTGAAAGTTGTCCTTGGTGTGCAGCAGGAAAAGGATTTGTTTTGTGTCCCTGCTGTGTGCAGAGCTGAGTGACACTGACTGTGAGCTCAGAGCTGCACCCCTGGGCAGCACAGAACCTGAAATACATGAAAGATAAAACTTGAGGCATCAACATGGGATTCAATGTCACTGAGCAATGAGGTTTTTAAGTTCCCATATATATAATATGTTATTTATCACATATTTTTACATGCTGTAATTTCTAATCCTGCACTGGAAGGTGTTCTCCAGCATGACTTTCTTTTCTTTTTTTTTTTTTTTTTTGTTGTTGTTGTTTTGTTTGGTTGGTGTTTTTTGTTGTTATTGGTTGGTTTGGTTTTTTTTTGGTTTGGTTTGGTTTGGTTTTGTTTTTGTTTGTTGGTTGGTTGGTTGGTTTTTGGTTTGGTTTGGGTTTTTTGGGGCTTTTTGTTTGTTTGTTTGTTTGTTTGTTTGGGTTTTGGGTTTTTTTTGTGTGTTTTTTTTGTTTGTTTTTTTTTTTTTTTTTTTTTTTTTTGTTTTTTTTTTTGTTTTTTTTTTGTTTTTTTTTTTTGTTTTTTTTTTTTGTTTGGTTTGGTTTGGTTTGGTTTTGGTTTTTGGGTTTTGGGTTTCTTGAGTTTTTTTGTGGCAGCCTAAAGTTCTCTCCACATTTAATTACAAAAAAATGTCATTGTGAGAACAGAATTGCAAGAAATCTAACCTGGCTAAATTACAAGTGGGACCAAACGTTGCAACCTCTATTCAAATTCTCCTCTATTCTCTCAGTGACATTATCACCTTAGTGAGATCCTGATTTGACCCCACACCTCTCCACCTCAGATTCCACTTGAAATTCCACCTGTAAACCCACCTTGGAGTGCAGTGGGAGCTCACAACCACCAATCTGAGCAGAACAGAGATGAGATTTATCCCGTGCTGTCGTCTCTGCAGGAAGCCCTGCCCTTAGCCGGCTGCAAGATTAAAACCCCTTTTCCCCTCAGAACCACATCTGCAGCAGTTAATATGTTCTGATCTCAGCTTAACACATCAAAGCTGGTCTGGAATCAAACCTCCCCTTGTTATTATAACACATTTTTAGGTGTAAAGACGACAAAGCCTCCCCAAGTACCTTGAATTTCCTCCCCTTGTGCCCCTCTGATGCCCTGGGCTGATGTTGGAAAGAGCAAAGAGACTCCAAGAAAAGGGGGATAAATTCACACCTTTGGTTTGTTGTTATCTCCAAACCTCCACAGCTCAATGTAATTCACCCAATTCTGTAATTTCAGCCCCAGAAACTCCCTGCAATGAGATTACAGGAGTGCTGAAGGTCACCCCTGGACTGTGTCATCCGCAGGAAATTCAATGTATGATTGCACTGTGTTTATCTCCAGGCAGTGTTGTGCAGCAAATGGGATAAAGCAGAGGTGTGCAGTGGGCAGGGAGATAAAATTGAGAGTGAAGTGTTGGCTTGGGAGGGTTCATGGCAGGGAAAAACCTCACCAGGCTGCACGAGGGATGCTGGGAGTGGGCAAACTCACCTGAATTTTTCATTTTTTTTTTTTTTTTTAAGAGTCAGTTGTGTTTAAAGCAGATTTTTTTTGAAATGAAATGGATTTTTTAAAAGTAGTTTTTTTGGAAATTAAATGGATTTTTTAAGTAGAATTTTTTGGGGGGTAGAAAATGAATTGTTCTGCATAAACACACATGGGACAAGAATTAGCAAAGGAAAAGAGGTCCCAAACTTACACCAAAGTTACCAGGCACTGACTGGAGGAAATTATTTTTTAACTGAGGGCTCCACGTCACAGCCTTGCAGGCAGGCACAGGGTTTCATGTCTGTTGGGGGAACCAAAGAATTCCAAACACCTCATCAAGTGCCTGCTAAAATCAGGTTTTACCTGGAAATGTGCACTAAATGCTCAACAGCAATGGATTTTCTATGTAAGCAAATTGTTCTCCTATTAATACTTTTCACGAAACATGTTTTACACCAAATCCCATTGGTTTTCCTTTTTGCAGTTAATTTTTTCACGTAACTCTTCTCTTCCCCTTGAAAATAAAGCAAAGTCACGAATTCCATTTTTTGTTTCCATCAGCTCATTACATAAATTATTCAGAGCTGTTATATAAAGTGGGGATTTCAGCTTCCTTTACAGAAATAAGGAGAAAAGACAGTCCTAAGACAAAACAAAAAAAGGTAAAAAACCCTCTCAAACATTTGATGCAACTTTAATTATCCTTCCCAATGAACTGCAGCTCATTCACCACTTTATAACCTCAAAAAATATCTTTTATATAAAAAATATTACTCAGAATATTTCATATACTTACCATAATCACCATTCCAAACCAGGAAAGGAAACAACAAAGGTGCAATTCCCACAGCAAAATATTTCTTGTGGGTTTGAACTCTCAATTTGCACATTAATCCCCAACAATCACCATCTTCTGCCACCTCCACAGTTCCCTTTGACAGCAAAAATTTCCTCTCTCTCTGCAAGGCAGAAGCCACCCCCTTGCACCTTGCCAAATGAAGGGTTTTCATCAAGGAAATCCAACCTGTGGCCCCTTTCTTAATCAGAAAATATTTCCAGTTCCTAGTTTGAAAATAATCAAGGGAGATTTCTAATATTTACATCAAAATCCACAAGGCTTCTGAGGGCACAGGGAATTTCATGCCAAGAACCAGGAAGAGTTTGGGAGCATTTTAACCTTTTATCATCTGCTGTAGTGAAGTTCAAATACTGTGGTAATACTGCTAAAATAAATAAATTAAATACTGCTACTGCTGGTAGTAATAACAGTTCAGGAAAAATTAATTCACTTTTTTTAGATGGAGATTTGCATCATGGCTATAAGAAGCACAGGTCTTCTTTTTCTTGATTTATTTAAATTGAGTATCTGCCACTTACTGAAAGGAAACATAGAAAAAAAAGGATTTTATGATTAATTAGAAAGTCCTTTTGATCAGAGAGGTTTTGGGGTCTTCCTACTGGAATAAAACCAAAGTTTAGTTGTGTTCACAGTCACTGGGATTGATTTTAGGGTCCAGCAGAGGGATGTTCATCTTCCTGTCTTGCCCTGGAGAAGGGGAAGCTGGAAACTCGTGGTGAAGTCACCATAAAGCAGCAAATCTGACAATTCTCAGACATTCAAGAGAGGGAATAGTGCAGCAAACCCGAGGTGGTTTGTTCCAAGAAAATAAATGTCAGCAGGAAACCCCCAGACCAGATTCTACCAGGAAGAGAAACACTGGAATGGATTCCTGGAACAAGGAAAGATGAGACACGAGGAGAAGAACAGATGAGGGATGAAATCCAAAGGTAAAACAACAGACAAAATGGATCTGAAGGTCTTTCCTAACTCCATTTCCTGCTGTTCAGTGAAATATTCTGTTTTTCAGCTATAATTCAGCAACACAGCAAGTGTTGTCCACTATGAGACACAAAAAAATTACTGGAAATTAATCTCATTTAACTTCTGTGTCACGACTCACTCCAGGATCAGGTTTGTTGGGAGAGATCTCCAGATCAATGCAAGTGTCTGGAGAGCCAAGTAGAGGCTGAAATTGTGGGGCAAAAAAAGGAGGAAGAGAAAGAGCTGGGAAAGGAGTGTGACAAGAAAGGGCAAAACTTTGGAAATTAAAAAATCAGTAAACAGCCAGCACACGCCACCAGTGTCATCCACATCAGAAGAAAACGTATTTCCTCCTGAAGACGAGAAAGGGAAATCAAGAAGTCGTAATTTTCATCTGGAACATCAAACAACAAACTTATCTCCTTTAGATAAAACCATGTTAATGTCTGCATTGTTAATTATGAAGCAGATGACAGCTGTCAGCAGATGTCAATTGTGTATTTAGAGACGATTCCACTGATTGAAAACGGAATGTTTTATCTCCCCAAAATAAAAGACACATAAAACAGATTCTAACAGTGTTGCAGGGGAAGGAAGCAAGTTGAAAACTCTGAATCTAGAAGTGGGTTTTTATAAGCTATCATATTAAACTGCACAAAATTAATAATGGAAACATGCCTGAATCCTTTCAGTCAACATCACTCAGTGCTTCGTGGGAATAAGATAAAAGCTGTCAACAGAATTATATAAAGGAGTCAGGATTAGTGGTGTCTTTTTGGAAACTGATAGCAAAGTTTCTGCTGAACAAAGGTTTTTTCGTGATACTTTCTGTTCGTTCTTACTCAGCTTTTCAGTTGCAAAACAACAGGTTATATTAGGTTATATTATATTATATTAATTATATTATATTATATTATATTATATTATTTTTTCTATTTTATGATTATATATATATTATAATATATACAATATATTAGTTGCTCTTCGATCCTTCCTCCAAAAAAACCACATTACAGCTTGGTGATTTGTTTTTAAAATATCCTTTTGTTTTGCATTTATCGATTTGTTTTTGAGGCGATAAATTGTGCTGTTCCACAGGGCTCAGAGGCTGAAATATTTTATGATTGTCATTCATTACTCTGGAGTTCAATAATCTGTGGCACCTCCTTGTCCTTTAAAATATTGGCAGCATTCCGTGGTTTTTATTAAAATATCTGGGATGCTTCTTTTTAATTTGTCAGGCAAGGGGTGGCACAGGTGGCAATGCAGAATGGGAGGATTCCTCTGAAACAGAAATAACCTCCAAGGACATTACCCTGCTGGCTGTGTTTATTCAAATCCTTTGTGAGAAATCTGAGCACTAGCCCAAGCTCTTTCCACCTTTCCAGCAGGTAAACAATCATTTTCATCTGCTCTGATAAATTCCCATCATTTCATTCCCACCTTGCTCAGGGATATTTGGAAGAAGTAAAAATACCCACTCGGTTAAAACCTGACTTAATAAATCAGCACATCCCCAATAACCTTGGAAGTTTAAACAGTGCCTGTTCCTGTCAGCAGCACCAAGAACAACCAGAGCTGAGCAGGTATCAGCCAAAGACATGAATATATCAGACAGGCCACAACAGCATAACCTAAAACAATAATTACTTCTTTGGAAGGCTGAAAACCCAGCAGAAAAGCAGATTTTTCAGGTAAATAAACATGTCCAGATTGACTTGGAAAGAATTTGCAGCTGGGACAGAGGTGTCGTCATCAGAGTGCAAATAAATGAGAGTTCTCAGAATTAATATAAAGCCTCATCTCATCTTGCAGCCCGAGAAAAACTAATCAAACCAAATAATTTATTCAAGGAATAGCAAGCAGAGGACAGCTGTCATCTCAATTAAATGGGCTCCTATTGCCAGTCGTGCCACATCACTCCTCTCCTGACCCCAATCCATCCATTTATGTAGTTATGAGTTAGACAAACTCCTTAAAGGTAATTCTGTCCTCTAACCCCGTCTCTGCCTTCTGGGAATTTACTTTTGTCTCATCAAACTCTGTTTCTTGTCTAACCAGCTGATAACTTCCAGTCAAAGCTGGTAATCTTTAAGGAGACCTCAACAATTTGACCTTTCATACACCTTCTTTTGACTTCTAAATCATTATTTCATTTAATTTAGAAATGAAAAGTAATTTCATAAATGTGCTTTAAAATGAAAGGACGTGGTTGAGAATTGGAAAAGTTTATAATGTAAGAAAGGAGTTCTAAAAAAGGATTTGTCATGATAAAAAAATAAAATCTCATTTGATGACACAGTTCTTCTGAAATGATTCAGTCTTTTGTTCACTTTGGTAAATGAATTTTTTAGTATCATAAAAGTCATGGAATATCCTGGGTGGGAAGGGACCCACAAGGGTTATTCAATTCCCAATTCCTTTGTTTTCATCCAGAATGTGAACATCAGCATTATTCTGAGTCTGGTAAGATTGTAGTGGTCTGAAAGCAAAACCAGTGAGAGACTCCAAGTAAAAAAAAACAGTTTAATAGGAAGAAAGAAAAAAAAAAGTAAAATAAAATAAATGCAATAACACAAAAGACCCCTGACAGAGTCAGAACACACCCTGAGCAGGGTGGTGGGAGCAGTCCAGGTGAGGGGCTCTTCCTGAAGCAGTGATCCCACAGAAAGGTCTGGGAGCTCTGCTCCTCTGGGAATCCAGTGGCTCAGGGCTGCTTGTCCTGTCCCAAATCCCAGATTCTCTCCAGGTGGGAATGCTTGGCTCCTCCCCCTGGGCATTGGGAGCATCTCCCAATGGGATGAGGAGTCGTGCAGTGGGGCCTTGGTGGCCCATTAAACACAGACAGTCCTGCAGTGGGGCCTTGGTGGCCCATTAAACACAGACAGTCCTGCAGTGGGGCCTTGGTGGCCCATTAAACACAGACAGTCCTGCAGTGGGGCCTTGGTGGCCCATTAAACACAGACAGTCCTGCAGTGGGGCCTTGGTGGCCCATTAAACAGAGATAACTCCTGGAGGGAGTTCCCTGTGAGTCCTGGGCAAGGCATTGATGGGCCATGAGCAGAAGAGTCCAAAGGAGGGGCCTGGGAAAACACTGCCCCACCTGGTTCCAACAGCTCATGGAGATGGGGATGGAATAAATACTTTGTGCACACTGAAACACAACACAAAGATGCACAATATTTGCAGTATATTTTATCTTACCTGCTTCAGCTCTATGTGCTTCAATGAACATCTCACATTTTTGCCAGAAAAAGTTGTGATGTTCTTCCTTGCCAGACTATTTTCCAGGAATTTCCTCTGAGACATGTCAACTGAGAGATCTGTTGAAAGGAGTAAGAAAAATATGAGAAAAAACTCATCGCTGGCATGATTTAAAACACTCCCCTCACGAGATGTGTCTGGAACACGGAGATAATGAAGTCACACATCCTGATGAAACATCACGGAAGAATAAAACATTTTATTGAATGTGATGAAAGTAATGTGAGATGTTAAAGTTTAAAACTCTCCCAGACTGTCATTTGTAAGTCTTTATGGCCAATATCCATGCCAGGCATTGCTGCAATAATCACTTAATTCCTGACTCCACAGAAATTAACTCCACAATCCGACGGCAAAGAGCAGAATCATTTTAATATTTTAACAGTTAGAGGATAGAGAGTCTTATTTAAATACAGATGCACTTTGAACTACCTGCTCCTTCACAATTTGACTGGAAATTATAATAATTATACTGCACATTATTATTTTTCAACAGTTGTGAATTATATCCTTATACAGAGATAGAGTTATGCTCCAGACAGGGAAAACAATATATCAGAAGTGCATAAAAAATAGGATCTCTTTCCAATTAGGCAGCTAATAAAAGTAGCTTAATAATCCTTTGGAGCAAAAAAATACACCGATATCTTCTAAGGTTCAAATTTAAGACTTCTTTTATGTACAATATTCTAACCAGGAATAGAAAAGAAAGGGATGTATCTTAGATAAAAATAGAAAGGGACAGGCACAGCCATTGAGTTTTACCTGGTGTGTTATGTTAAGACAGAATAGAAAGAAAAAAAAATTGATTGTGGTTAAAATTTGATTATTATCTGGTAAAAGAAATGCATTAAAGTTTCTATTCTCTTTCAAAAAAATGAAATACTGAGGAGCTGGTATTAAAAACCATAAACCACGACACATCTCCATAGGAAACATCAGATCATTAAAGGAATTCTGGAGCGTTTATTCTGGAGATCAGGCTGGATAAGGATAGATTTCCTTTCACTTCCATCACGCTTTTAATCTGAATTCTGTCAGGCAGGAGGTTCCTGCTGTCATCAGCCCTGAAATGACCAAGCTCATTTTCAAACCAACCAACTGGAATGTGCAGACCGAGGGGTTGGTAACAGAGTTGGTGAATAACGAGACTTCAAAAAGGAAACCACGGTGGCTGGAAATCAATAAAAACAAATAAACAAACAGAAATGGCTGAATATTTCCAAAATCTGCTCAGCCCAATCAGAAATTGACCCAAAACATGATTCAGCCTGTAAGAAAACAGAGGCACAAAACCAGCCTGAATAAAAACCACTCCTCTTTTGTGCCTTGGGCTCTTTTCAATTCCTCTCCTTGAGTGAACAAGTCCTGTAGAAGATGCTCCTGGTCAGATTCATGGTTGGGACCTACACAAATATTTCAGCTGCACTGAGTGTCCCCCATCCACATATTTGACCTTTTGTCACCAAACTATGGCAGGTTTTAAGCCCAGCAATTCAAGGGTGACATCTGGGACAAGCTCCTTTGTTGTGAGGCTCTTTCCTTTGAAGCTCCATGTGTATAAATTAGGCTGTGTGATTTCTTCAATCGAAAAACAATTTGTTTTCACTGAGTTGAAATGCACAAGATTTAGCTCATCAGGAGTTCAACTGATGTTGGTGTGGAACTTGAGGGCTCAAGGAAGGGATCTCGATTTTCCAGTCTTGGTCGTGACAATAAATTGTAGAACGGAGCTGGTAAAGAAACCAGACTGTTTCCTCAGGGGTGTTCTACAAATACAGCAGATTCCTTAGATTGTTTTCCAAAATCAGAGGAACAATTTCTTTAGTGCCGAATCTACCAGAGCCCCAACTTTAAATTTGTAGAATTTCTGGTTTGGGCAATTTCTGGGAATTTCTTCTCAACATTTATTTAATAATTGCAGTCACCTCCTCCTACTGCTCTGTAGCATCCTATTTTTAGCACTTGCTTCCCAAGAGATTCCTTGCTAGATCCACATAGTTTCTTCTTTTTCTGTTTACCCTGTTACTTTTTTAAGCATTTCTTGATTTTAGGAATGTGATTCTTCCCTGTTAACTCTTCAATAGCTCCAACGTTTTCTGATGTTTCACAGCATTTGCCTCATTCTCCTGCTCTGGGCTATTTTCCTGTAGCACAGCTGAAGTCTCACACTCAAGGAAAAGAAAGTCTTAAGGGAAAGAAAGTCCCTTTTGATTTCAGGCAGGATGAGATAAAATAACCCTCATACTGATCATAGTCCCTAACTGAACAACAGAGCAAAATATTTGGAGGTAAAGGTGTTCCTCTCCAAATAAAAACACTCCAGAATTTCTTGTTTGCTGCATCTCTTCATTCAGGCTTTACTGAATTTGTAGCAGGTTGGCATTTTGTATTCTCACAAAAGGCCAGCAGTTTCTGTACCAGCATTTGGAAGATCAGTAATTTTAGGCTCGAAATTCGGCTATTAAGTAAAATATGGAAAAGCGGGGCTTGAGGCAGAAAGGGAAAAATAGAGATAAAACATCTGATTGTTCTACAAATCCATTGTTCAGCTCTGTTTGCAATGCCTGGGTCAGCTGTTATCAGAATGCTGCACGTGCCAAATATTTCCAGTGTCTTCAATGGGAAGTTCAGGAGAGTGAGAGTGAGATTGGAGCTTTTCATCTCAAAAGCCTCAGAAGTTCTTTAAAACTTGACAAATGATGTTGTTGCAAAGCAACTTTAATATCAAGCAAGGTTTTCCCCACGTTCTTTTTCTGTACACAGTAAGGTTTTAGGACATATCTGTGTTTTCTGCCATCATGTAGCTGTGAAATGGATTGAGTTTGGAGATATTTTGTGTATTTTTCAAGTCGCTGTGAGTCCTTGAAAAATACTTTTCTAAGGAAAAAAAAAAAAGCTCCAAGAAAAAAAAAAAAAAAACCAAAAAAAAACAACTGTTCAGATATCAAGTCATCTCCTAAAGTTAAAGGAAATAAAAGAAATTCATCCTGCTGAATGTTTCCTTTGGCTGAAGTGACCTTCCTTCTGGCTGGAAAAGGTTAAACATTGACACACAAGGTACTTTTAGGAAGCAAATTAAAGGAGCTGGAAAATCACACGAAACAAATCACAGGGGTAATTAGGACAGAGCAATTTTCTGGATGTGTGCAGTGTAAAACACATCTTTTTAATGTCTTAACTCCCTGTTCCATCCCAGTGGGAATTAGCATTTCATAGAGAGATCACAGCCAAGTTAACGGGACTCTGAATCCCTACTTGGAGCTCTCCAAACTGTTCTATGCCCTGCAAAGTTTTGACTCCTGGAGGACTCTCTGTGTTTGATTTTTAACAGATTTCCAGGCCATGTTTTTTTTTGCTAAAATGAAGAAAATCTGACAGTGTCTTGTTGACCTGGCTGAGTAGAAACCTCTCTGGTAAGTGAGTGAGGAGCCCACCATCTCCACCATCAACTGCCAGACTGAGGAGAGGAAGTGTCATTGTCATGGAAAAGAGCAATAAATCATCTTCAGAGGGCTGAGAATGCAGCATTTGCATGTTTTGCTATTTGCATTTGTGTGCTTGAACTGCCCCGTGGGATGGTTGAGGGAATTTTGTCAGGAGCTGCTTTATCTGCCAGAGTCAGAGTCATTATCCACTCTGAAGCCTGTTGCTGTTTGTTCCAGGGGTAGAAACACCAGGGAATTCTGTTTCAAATCCCCAACTGAATCTGAACTGTTAGTTAAAAAAAAAAAAATTAAAAAATAAAAAAAAATGCTCTTATCTACTCCGGAAAAAAAAACTTACTGTAGGTTTTGGAGGACATGCTCTGAACTGGTTGTAATATCAAATAACCCTGGTATAGCACATCTGCTTTCCAAAGGAAGCCATGAATGACCAGATGACACTGTTTTATACCACAATGACACAGACTCTGAGATTCAGAAGGCTGAAAATGACTCCTTTATTTTTGGGATGTGCCTCCTTTATATACTTTCTTTACACAGACCAATTGGATTGGTGACACAAAGACAAACCTCTTCACTCCCATTGGTCAGAGCAGAGGGACAGCAAGGAGAAGTCCCTCCTGGGGAAAGGAATGAATAACAAAGTTACAGCTACAAAAACATTTCTCCTGTTTACAGAAAATTCTCTGGGAAAAGAATCTCAGAAAACCAAAACACCTCAGACACAAACCAGGGCTACATCAGGTATTTGCTTTGTACAAATATATACACGACCATGTATCTGTGATGACTCCAAATTTAACATATCTTAACAATTTTATTCAATCAGCAGATTGGCAAAGACATCTCGGGCTTCTCCTGAATTCTACAAGAAACAGATTCAGATAAAATTAGGAGTAACAGAGCACAAACATCCTGTTTGCACTCAGGATTTGGAAACTTTGATACTTTGTCTTGTCCAGCGTCTCAAATTATTCACTGGAATAAACTTATACATCAAACCAGATGGATCACTCCAGTTTTACTTTGGGGATTTGTAGAAAGCAAAAAGCTTTGATTAACCAAACATGTATTTACACATGACCCGGTACATTTATTTTACTTATGAGAAGCAAATACTTTTTTTTACGAATCCACCTTGCCCTTAAAATTCAGAATTTTTTTGCTAAGATGATAAAATGGAGTTATCAGTGTTCTAATAAAATTACATCCTGCCAGGGTGAGGAGTGAAAAAAGAGAACCAGAACTTGTGGTGATCAGGTAGATCTTTCTGACATCCAGGTGGGAGTGCACAAAGCATCCAATCCAGGTTTCTATTTAAAGATAACATTCCTCACCGTGGCCAAGCATTGACAAGTAAATTTTGCAAAATACCCAGGAAATAAAGTGGCACAAGTGGAAAAGCTCTGAGGCTCTGTAAATCTGGGAGCAGGAGGAGGCTGTGAGCTAAGAGAATATAACAGTGCTTACTCTGTTATTGGGTTTTTCCCTTTATTTATTTCCTTGGCACCAATTATTGGCCACCATTTGGGATAAAATACTGGGAAACTTGTGCCTTTGGTGAGCCCCAGTCCACACAGCGCACAAATAAATGTAATATCCACACCAAGGTGAGGCTGGAGGCAGGAGGAGATGAGGATTCTTCTCTTTTATGGCTTTTCACTGTGGAGAGAAGAAAAATGAAATGACCTTTATGAAGGAAATGAGGAAGAATCCTCACAGCACAGTAAAAACCACAATGTCTGATTATCCATAATAAATTGCAGCATTGGAAACTCCATCAAAATCCTTGTATTAGGAAAGTTTTAAATATTGCGAATTGCTGCAAATTAATTTCTCCAATGGCTGCCAAAATCCCCCAAACCCATCTAACAGTGCTACAGTTGTAAGAAAGTATTTGGAAAAATGTTTTGCTGACTTTAGCTTGTTAACACTCACCCAATCTGATCTGTCAAAGTCAAGCTGTTCCAAGTGCTGGAACAAAGAGATGAGAAAATTATTGCATAATGGAATAGAGAAACTCAAACCTGGTAAATAATCAAAGAAAGAAAAGTGACTAAAACCGTGACTTTGTATATTTGTATTTTTCCTTTTGAGTGCTGAGGGACAAAGGATGAAAATTATGCGATTTATACTTTACAAAAATAATTTTTCTTTTCTTTCCTTACGCGACAAAACTAACAGAAAGCAGGAGAGCAAATTGATGTCAGCAAATGTTTTTGTCTAGATAAAACTGAAAAGGAAGGAGGAGGACTGGCAGGAAACTTTGTTCTTTGAGTTTCTGCTCTTTTTAACCAAAGTAAGTTTGTTCATCTTCGTGTTGTTATTTCTGGCGCTGTGAAGTCATTTAAATATGATGACATTTCTCATCTTTTCAGCTGGGGAGGATTCATCTGACAGGTTCAGATGGCTGTAGATGGATGGATAGGAACTGGATATATTTTCACCATAATCCAGAGTATCTGAAGGTCCAGTTCAGTAGCCCAGAATTAATTTAGTGACATTTAAAATCCAATTATCCTCCTAATCCACTGCTCTCATATTGCTGATCAATCTCTACCTTTGTCTTATCTTTAGCATATATTTCATCTTAGAAATCCAAGGGTTGATTGACTTGCTTTAATTTGAGTGGATATAACACACATATATTTATGTTACTTCAGCTGGTGCATTGTTTCTCCTTCACCTTGATTCACAGCATGAAAATTAGTATTTGCTATTTCTATTTTCTGTTAACATCGCCAGTAAATAATAAATGTTGCCATAGTAAAAGTTGTTTTCCACACCGATCAACTTTTTAACTAAAAACAAAGTCTTTGATCTTCCAATGATGTTATAGAGTCTTCACTGAGCTTTTCCAGGCCAGGCCTCTCTGGTTTTCCAAAGAAAAAAATAAATTCTAGATGAAAATCACTAAAATTTAAAATCAATTGAGAACGCTGCTGTATTTTCAGCTCTTGACACTGGTGATGGCTTTTCAGCAATTGCAGCACTGGGATATTGTGCTATTATTACTGACATATTTCATTCCTCCTTGATTATACTGCAAATGTTTCCTAAGCAACATGGCACTGGGAAACTCCAAATCAAAGATTAAACCCTCCTGGGATCACAGAAATGCTCTCCCTGTCCATGTTCCACAGGCAAAGCAGAAAATTCCAACCTCAATCTTCCCGACCTTGTCCAGTGGCAGGGTTATTTTGGGGATTTTTGTGCAGAAATTGGATGGGATATTTGGGATGGAACTCCATCAGCCACAGAGGATTTGTTTGTAAACACTGAGAATCTGCTGATGCTCCACTCCAGGCTGGAGTATCTGTCCCACTGGATTCATTCCTGGAATTTTCCTGGGCACTGCTCGGCAGGATTTCAGCCCCGTGCTGGTACATTTTTACACATCTCTGCAGTGTTTCCCCTGCTCTCTCTACAGCTGGTTACTCCCTGTCTGCCTTTGGCACAGGAGCCTTTCATTCCCTCACTGATGCTCAAACTGCTTGTTTTGATTCCTGGGAACTTGTGCAGCAAACACTCTGCACTCCCCCACAATTCCCAATTTACCAGCTCTGTACCAAGATCCGTGGGATGGTATTTACATGGGAGGGGTTATAAATAAAAAAAGTCGGGATTTTTTCATTTTCACCACCCATAGATGTATTTAACAGAGTTTGTTCTGTAGAATAGAAGGAATCTCTCAGCTGTTGTTGCTGGTTTGGAATTCTCTTTTCTTTCCTCGAAGGACACTGCAGGAACCAGATTTCACAGCAGCCACTCCATAGTCTTAACTCTTTTTATCCTTTTGTCATTCTGAGCATTAGGAATGTGTGAACTTAATTCCAAACTCTGATTTTACCCAGGAATAACTCTTTTTATCCTTTTATCATTCTGGGCATTAAGAATGTATGAATTTCATTCCAAACCCTGATTGCACCCAGGAATATGGCAGCAGCAAGCCCAGTCCCTTAAGGCAAATGAAAAGAGAACGATTTGGAATTTCCAGCAATGATTTTTGATCCCAGCCAGGAAACTCAGGGCACTCCACTGCTACCTGCAGTTCTTGCCTTCAGGGAGCACAGAAACTTTCAGCTCAGCAGCTTCTCATTCTCCTGCTCTGGAGGAGCCAAGCTGCTCCTGACAGATGAGCCTGAATGGAGCAGAAGGGGCTGTGCCCTGGGGAAAAGGTCGGGAAGCTCCATCAGTGGGGATGGGGAGCTCAGCCAGGAGTCACTGGAGGATGCTGAGGCTCAATGATCTTTGCAGTGCTGCTGATGCCTTGGGAAGCAACAACAGAGCTGGAACAGACTGGACAGAGCTGGAGAATAAAGTAGAGATTTATTGAAAGGCCTTTAAGGTACACCTTGGGCAGGGCAAGAGCCTGGACAGGGCTACACCCAAGGTGGACCCAAAATGGTCACAAAATGGTCACAAGGTCTCACACTTTTATAAGTTTTGGTCCATTTGCGTTTTGGGGTTTAATTGTCCAATTCCAGCTCCAGGCTGTGAGGTCTCATCCTTCTCGTTCCTCCCTCCAGCCCACCCTTGTTTGTGCTTTTGGGGCTGAAAACTTGTAACCCTTGTCCTTGGTCTTTATCAGGAAAAGGATTTGTTTTGTGTCCCTGCTGTGTGCAGAGCTGAGTGACACTGACTGTGAGCTCAGAGCTGCACCCCTGGGCACTACAGAACATGAAATACATGAAAGATAAAACTTCAGGCAGCACAAGATTTCTACTTCAGGCAGCTCAAAACTCCTACTGCCAAAGCCTGAGACAGAGGGAAAACCAGAGAGGTGAAGAAGAGCTGAGAGGAGAGAAAAGCTCTTCCCAGAGAACCACCCCACCCTAACGTGGAACCCACTGCAGAAACTCAAAGAGCTGACCAGGGAATGGGGATATGTGGGAAACAGAAAAAGCAGAAAAACTCTCATAGCAGTGTGGGTGTAGACCCAGAGTTAAAAAGATAAAGGAATGAGGACATGGAACAATAAGGCTTTGTGGGTTTGTGCTGTGTAGAGTTAGGCCTTAGCAAGTAGAAAAATATGTTAAGAAATATTTTAAGGATATAAGCATATTAAGATATATGTTAAGAATATAAGGAAGATAATAGAGAAATTAAATAATGAGGTTCTGTGCTTTGTTTATAGAAGAGTATAAAGAGTTCCTGAGTAGCAAGAAACACAAAACAAGCACTCATTGTTAGATATAAGGTATACATGTGGTTTTAATGATTGGTTTATGCAGATGCCTGTGAGCTCTTAACAATTTTCTATTGGTTAGAAAACTTTTAAAAAGCTTTTTAAACACAGAGAATTCTCTCTTGTAACACAGAGAATTCTGGCTGCTGTTGGCAAGGCCTGAGCTGTTGCCATCTTTCCATAGTCTCACACTCTACTGAGGCTGATGCTGCAATAAAAGCTGGAGGAACATCTCCCGTTATTTGGAAATTAGATCCAACAGGGATACATCAAAATCTCCATTTCTAATTCAGTGAAAAAGCAGGAATTTTCACAGGGAGCAGCAGGCTGGAAGACAAACACTTGGCCTGAGCCTGGGAAACTCTGGATGGGGTTTAATGAGCTCCCCTGACTGCCACAGCTGCACTTCACCACAGAGATTTTAAGGGAGAGTGGCTGCTCTCTCACTTTCTCCCAATTAAAAAGAATCTGAACAGATTTATCCAATTTGACTGAACCTACCACAGCTTGAAGAGAAAACAGTTGGTTTATGAAAATGCTGATGGATCAGTAGAAAGAACAGAAGACTTTGGAAGTTTCTTGAATCAGCCTTAGAAAAGGCAGCCAATTTTCATCTCCCTTTATCCAGGCACATATGGATGGTTCCATAAGTAAAAAAAAAAAAAAAAAAAAAGAAACAAACCCCCCCAAAAAATCCAACTTCTCCTGGTCTGTTTAGGAAATGAGATCCAAATGAGCTGAGATAGAGTCCTCTGAAATCTGGCTCATCACTTGTGAACCCTGAGTTTTTATTCAGTGGAAAACTTGGGAGAGCTGATGTATTCCAGGTGTGCTGTTAAAGGTAGGATGCAAAAGAAGTTTTAATCAAATTATGATTCATTAAATAATAATCCCGGAGACTTGTTTTCTCTGTTTGTCATCAAAATTAGAGGCATGGCTGTGAGGGGTGTTTGCAGTGCTGGTGAGTTTTCTGGTACAAAATCATGGGGTTTATTTCAATTAAATCAAAATTCCTTTTTCATCAGATAAAATTACCTGAAGTGAATATCTAAAATTCCTTTTTTTTTTTTTTTTTTTTTTTTTTAACCTCAACATCACAAGGCAGGCTTGTTCTGGGGATTGAAAATGATGACAAATGAGGAAATTGTCAGTGCAGAGTGTGCCTGGAGCTGATTCTCCATATGACAATTGTAGGATCCTGTTGTACAAGGACATCCCCTGATCACTGGGGAGCTCTGGGAAGTTTTGCAGCAGTTTGATTTCAGGGGAACTTTCATCCCATGTCTCCTGAATATCAAAATACATGTCGGGCTGTAAACAGATCTCAGTTTTGGATGTAAATATTCAACCCCCTCAAGGCTGAGTTAATAAGTTAGAGAAGCTTATTCAAGGGAGAAGAAAGAGCCTACTTAGGCTGTCAATACAATTCACAAAATGAATTTTTGTGCTCTGTCAAGGGAACGTTGGAGTCAATACCTGCTGCACAGAAAATGTCAAACACTAGAGGAGTACAGAGCTCTCTGTTTTCAGAGAGGTGGAAACTCTTCTGCCTTGAAAATTACAGCAATGGTTTGGAAGTTTTTTAACTCGTGTATTGAACGGCTGGGAAATTGAAAAAAAAATATTTTCTTCTTCCCATTTTTTAAAATCCTTTTTTCCCCCCTGACATTCCCCTGCCTAACTCCTTCCAGCCCATCAGATGTGACAAACATTCCTCAGGTGCTTTTCTTCGTATTTTTGTCTTTTCTTGTTCACAAAAAGGTGGCAGAGCCTGTGCCACAGACCAATTATCTGTGTCACTAAATTACACTGACCAACGAGCCCGTTTGGTCCCTGGCTGAGCTCTCAGCTCACAAGGACTGTGAGGGAGTTTGGTTTAATTTAAAGTCAAGGTTTTAGGTCAGGCTGGATGAGCTCGTCCTTGTCTGGAGCAGGGATGTGCAGGTGAGCTGGACTTTAACTGAGCTGAGCTTTAACTCCCCATCAACACCTGATGACAGCAATGCCACCAAATTCTGCACAATGCCAGGAATAATCAGAGTTTTATCTCTCTTCCCCTATTCAGATCAAGGTTTTCCACAATGGCTCATTCACCCCTTCAGGAAATTTTCCTGATCCTTAAGAAAATGAACAAGACAAACAAACTCCATCCTCACCTGGCCAGGTTGCAAAAGCAGCTGCAGGTTTCCTATTTGGGCATTAAAAGAGAGAAGAGGATGATTATTTAGAAACTGGGCTTTGTGCATGCTTTTTAAACTTCATTTAAGATTTTCAGCTTTTGCATCCAGGAGAACAAGATAGGAACCAGTATTTTTTCATCTTCACCTTTCTAGGGAGAAACCTGCAAGGATCCATCAAATTACTGGAATTCTTAGTTCAGCTCCAACTGGTTTGATGCCTGTGACCCCAAAGATGCAGCTCTTCATGGGCACCACCAGGAGCAAGGATTCCATAATTTCATTTTCCTCAGGTGACTCTCGGCTGTCAGTCACTGAGGTGCTGCCTGAACCTGGAATTCTTTGATCTGGGCTAAATCCCAGCAAGCAAAACAACCTTTACAGAAGTTTTCTTTGGTGTGAACAGCAAAATCTTGTGGTTTGGGATTGAAAAACTCAATGTGAGGTTTGGCATTCATTGAGTACAACAGATCCACACCTGGGATGGGTTTGATCAGTGTTATGTTCACAGAGAAGTGATTTTATTTTCATGTATAATTTCTCTTTTGAGACAGGACTTCAAGCTATGGCCCGTGGTACTTCTCTTACTATGTAAAAATAGATTTGTTTGCATTTTACATAAATAAATTGTAAAGGTGTTCCTTAAAGCAAGATGCCAGATAGTGAGATGAGTATATGAGGTCTGAAAGAAATGAAACCTCTGACTTTCAGAGCCATCCTCTGCTGGGCTGACATTTAACTTTAATTTTCTGCAAGTCAGTCAAAAATATGGACTCAGATCCCACGGAAGGGACAGACAGGAACATATGAGAGGGTCAAATAGCAACAGTTGCCAATAGTAAAATTTATATTAATATTTGCCCTCTCCAGCTCCTCCAGGTAAAGATCTCTCCAGTGAAGTCTATTTGAATTATATAGAAATAGAACATGATTATTACAATCTGGAGAAACAGATTAACATAAGATCATGAATAGCTGTACTTACCCAGGAGAGGAGATGATGATCCTTTTCTTTTAAAAAAACGACCTAAAAAGTGCAACTTAATTTTGAAATTTTACAATTATTTCATCTATTTGAGAAAAAAAAAAAAGGAATGTCATGAAACTATTAAATTGAGAATTTTAACACAACAGGGAAAAGCAATAAATTAGAGAAAAAAAAATTAGGAAAAAACCCTCAACAAGTTCTTACCTTTTAAAAACTGAGCTCTCCACATGAAGATATCCACAAACTCCTCCTGTTCTGCTCCTTCTCTTCCACATCCCCATCCCCAGCATCTGACACCTGCCTCCTCCCAGCCCATCCTTGGCTGATCCCTCACCCTGCTGCTCTCCTCAGCAGGACCACCTTCCCTCTGTGCTGCCTGCAAGTGCCTCTTTCCCCATAATTAATTTAAATGCTGCAGGAATCGCCTCAGGCAATTAAAATTAGGAAATCAAACAGAACAGTCCTCCAGATAACATTTACCAGTCTCCAGCCGAGTGAGAATGTCAATATGGCTTGATGGGGGTTCATTTGGAGCAGAGGAAATGAGTTAAAAAAAAATAAATTAAAAAAAAAAAAAATCACAGAAAGTCCCTACTTCTCCCACAGCAAAACAAATCTCTGAATGCACCCAGCAGAAGCAAATAAATCATGGGACGTGGCCTTTTTTAAAGGTCACCAAAATAACAAGTGGTTCAAGATTAATTGGTATTGGCACATCTATTGTGGAGAGAGGGGGAAGAGTGATCAATGATCAAATGACACAAAGAGCCCCGGAAAATGCATCCAGCATGGAATAATGGCAAGGTCACGGGAGTGGCCTCTGGTGTGAGCAGAAGTGGAGCCCTGGTTCCCTGCCTGAGGTGTTTTGGTTTTCTAAAATTCCTTTCCCAGGGAATTTTCTGTAAACAGGAGAAATGTTTTTGTAGCTGGAACTTTGTTATTCATTCCTTTCCCCAGGAGGGACTTCTCCTTGCTGTCCCTCTGCTCTGACCAATGGGAGTGAAGAGGTTTGTCTTTGTGTCACCAATCAGATTGGTCTGTGTGAAATGGGATAAAAGGGAGACACATCCCAAAAATAAAGGAGTCATTTTCAGCCTTCTGAATCTCAGAGTCTGTGTCGTTGTGGTGTGAAACAACATCACAGAAGAATGGGAGAGTGGGGAGGAAGAGGATGATTGGGAGCAGTGGGTTTAGGCTGGGAAGTGATGAATGGGTTTTATGGTGATAACAACATTCAGTGGAAACACAAAGTGTCAGTGAAAGGGGAAAGTAAAGTTGGAACTTGCAATTCTTAGAAAACCCTGAAGTGTTCAAAGAAACTCCTTTGGAATGCAGAGAATGGCTGAAGAGAAAATACCCGCAAAGAATCATTATCCAGTGAAGCCAGATAGACAAGTGGGATTTTTCACTTAAAAAAAAAAATCAACAAAATGCATTTCCATTGGACTTTGAGAAGTTCCTTTTTCTGTTTGGCTCTTTATCAATTTTGCATTTAATGAAGATACTTTACAGTTCCAGGGAATGTGAGCCCCTGAATGGCTCCTTTTAGGAACATTAGGTTCATTAGGACCATTAGGTTCATTAGGAACGTTAAGTTAATTAGGAAGATTCAGGTTCCTATCAGGAGCATTTTTAGGGCAGGGAAGTCACAGGTGAACGACAAAATCCCTCTGACATCCCCTGGGATTCCACATTTCCTCACACAGAATCCCAGGATGGCTGAAGTTGGGACGGGCCAGCTCGTGAGATCTCCTTATAACACGGTGAAAACTTTTCCAGGTTAAATTCTGCTCCCAGGTATGATTCCCTATTTCCTGCTGTTGGTGCTGCAGTACCTGGTTTAGTGATTTTTGTTTATTTTAGCTTTTTAAGTCTTAACATTTCCCCTTTTGTTTTTGAGAATATTTAAGGGGACTGCTAAATTCCACACCAGCTTTTATTCTCTTTTTTTTTTTTTTTTTTTTTTTTTTTTTTTTTTTTTTTTTTTTTTAGGGTAACTTTCAGATTAAATTAGAGTTTACAGAATCCCTTTAATTATCTCCACACTAACAGGCTGTTACAGTATTAAAACACAAGCAGTAAAAACCTACTTGATGGAAGATAATTTTCTCATGCAAATGACTTTGGTTATGAGCAGATAATTTATAATCATAAATACTAAATTCAAACAAACAAAGCTTGAGCATTCCAGAGAGCAGTGGGGAATGGAGATTGCAAATCATTGTGTGTGTCAGGCTTAGAGGAAAAAGTTGGTCCCTTTATTGCCTTTCCTTTCTGTTTCATCCAGACTAAAAAGCAATTAAAGAGAATTCAGGGTGTCATAAAGGACATCCTACCATGCTCATACTTAGCAGCTGAAGTACTTTTGAACCACAATTTTTAAATTTATTTATTTATTTTAAATTTTAATTAAAGTAGCACAGTTCTGAAAAGAAAACTCCTCTGTTGGTGACAATTCTAAGATGACTGAACTTGTGTATAATGTAGAATTGTGTATTGATGTGCTCTTTTTCCAGCTGCATCTCAAAAAAATTGTTCTTGTTTTATTTTATTTTTTTTTAATTTCGTTTCTTTGTTTTGTTGCGTTTCCAAGAGGTAGAATTTGTAGTAAAATCAATGAATTCTGAGAAATTTCAGATGTTCTCATTTGCTGTATTTTCCCTTGAAATTCAATAGATAATTATTCAGGAGGAACGTTACCAGGAGCCACAAAAGCCCTTTTTTACTGTGAATTACTCCTTGGTGAGGGGATACAAACAGTATTATTTATCATTTGGAGCCTTCTTTGCTGTAATCCAGATTATGCCCATTCCAAATGCACTCACCAGTCAAAGGGAAAGCAAGAAATAAACCAGGAGTGATCACTCTTAAATAAATCTTTTTATTTAAAGGCCTTTTTCACCCTTTTGATTTCCAGCATTTTCTATCCTGGTATAAACTCCAAAAATAGGAATCACAGATTGTTTTCATTCCTAAGGAAAAAAATAAATCACAGAATGGTTTTCATAAAAAAAAAAAAAAAAAAAAAAAAAAAAAAAAAAAAAAAAAAAAAAAAAAAAATAAAAAAATCATAGAATTTTATAGAATTTTCAAACCCCAGGATTCTACAGGCTCACAGGATGGGTGAGGTTGGAAGGCACCTCTGCATTACCCCTTGAGCCATTCCCTGCACAATCTCATTTAATTTAAAAAAATTGTTTGCTACAAACTTTATTTTTCTTCCTTCTCCCCCTCAGTGCAGGATTTGCAAGTTGCTCTCTGTGTTTAGGCACCAGCTCCATCGTTTCTCCTCAGACATGTTGATTTATTTCCTCTGGAAGAGTGGAAATTCCTGGACAAGAGGAAATAACCAGCTCTCAATCCCAGATTTCAGTTTTTCTGAAATGACTGAATTTGGCACCACCTCTCTGGGCATGAACCACCTCTGTCTTCAGGTACTCAAAGTATTTCTATCTTTTCAAGAATTATAAAATAAAATAAATTAGAAAATAAAATAATAAATATTACTAAAAGCTGACAGCCTCACCTAAACTCATTTTCGCCCCTGTTGCTGTTGCTGCCTACAAAGTCAATTGAGAAAATAATTTTAATAAAAAACCAATTAAATGTACAACAAATGGCTCCAATTCCAAGAGTCATAGAAAATACTGATGATTACAAACTGTTTCAAATCTTCCTTTAATTTGAAGCACCTTTAATTTTCCCAGCCTGGAATCTTGGAACTGGGAATTTGCAAATTCCAAGTAATTGATCAAATATCCGTTGCCTGTCAAAGATGTGCTGGGAGTTTAGACAAGTCGCAAATGGCTCTTCTTGATTAATTTATTGAGAATAAAAGCAAAAAAAACCTCTAAATTAACCACAGGTCCTCAACTCAAATCCATCTGCTTCTTTATGGCTGAAGTGGTGGATAAATAATAAAATTATTTAGTAAATCTAAGAGGAGCCACAGGGCAATGGATGGAATATGATAATGAATCTACCCCAGTTGGTTTTTAGGGGTAAAACTGCATAATTAAAGATGTAATTGGCCTCCAAGTAAACTCTCAATCACAATATTCTAGAAAAAAGTAGATTAAAACTCCCCAAACAAAGCACTTGTGCTCTGTTTGAAGTTTTCTTCCAGTAGAAAACGTTTCTTAACTCTGACCTGGTGAGAAATTTGCTGAAAGTTCTGTGATTTTGTAAGAAGTGTCTAAATTTATTACCAGCTACAACTAATTTTAAGTTTTTTTAGAAGTAATTTTATATTTCACGGACTTAACAGTATCTAAAAGAAAATTTAAATAAAGAGATGTGGGGAAAAGATAGAAAATAACTTTCAAAGCATAAATATCTGACTTTTTGGTGTCCATAGAACCATATGGGAAATGAAGAAGGAAATGTAAAATTTAAACTGAACCTAATATTAAAAAAACCCAGCAAATAATCCGGACAGGGTGGATAAACAATGATTTCATCTCTGTGGTGATGATCAGGACATTTTTCTGAGGCTGAGTGAGTGCCCCAAAGTCTGTGTTTAATACTAACAGACACATTGTGGTGGGAGCCCTGTGGAGCAGGAAATCAAATGGGGGCTGCGTGAGAAAGGTCAGGACAAAGCCCAATGATTAAATACGAAAATAAATTTTAGCAATAATCTCCTTTTCCTTGACTTGAGAGATGGTTTTGTAGCTCCTGTTTCAAAGCAAAAGCACAGATTTGGTATATATAAATATATATATATATAAATATATATATAAATTATATATATATATATATATAAATAAATTTTATATATAAATCTATATAAAATTACAAGCAAATGTTCCCTGTGATGTGCATTTTCTGCTTCCCCTTCTTTGGAACCAGAGCATTTCACTGAATTTACATTTTATATATGTACACACACATTTTTGTGTGTGTGTGATGGCTTCATTTATGCAAATTAAATAACTAAAATTATATTGGTTTGTGCTTCACATTACCTGGTGCAAATTGCAAACCCAAAAAGTTTTTATGAACATCCAGGACAGAGGCAAATCTTGGCTCAAGGTTCACTTTGTGATGACTTTAATGAGAATCCGTGGCTTTAAAATAAGGGAGGGGAAGGGAAGGGAAGGGAAGGGAAGGGAAGGGAAGGGAAGGGAAGGGAAGGGAAGGGAAGGGAAGGGAAGGGAAGGGAAGGGAAGGGAAGGGAAGGGAAGGGAAGGGAAGGGAAGGGAAGGGAAGGGAAGGGAAGGGAAGGGAAGGGAAGGGAAGGGAAGGGAAGGGAAGGGAAGGGAAGGGAAGGGAAGGGAAGGGAAGGGAAGGGAAGGGAAGGGAAGGGAAGGGAAGGGAAGGAAAGGAAAGGAAAGGAAAGGAAAGGAAAGGAAAGGAAAGGAAAGGAAAGGAAAGGAAAGGAAAGGAAAGGAAAGGAAAGGAAAGGAAAGGAAAGGAAAGGAAAGGAAAGGAAAGGAAAGGAAAGGAAAGGAAAGGAAAGGAAAGGAAAGGAAAGGAAAGGAAAGGAAAGGAAAGGAAAGGAAAGGAAGAAAAGAAGAAAAAAAGAAAAAGGATATTATTGTCATTTCCACCAGGCCATGTCAGTGTGTGCACCATTCCACCCAACAATTAAAGCTGAAATTTAACCCAGGCAGCTCTGCAGTGTGGTGACAATTTGAATTTTTGGGCCAGCAATGAGGTGAGTTATGTAAGAGCAGTGTGTGTGTAAAAAGCTGTTAAGTGTTTTCACCCCAGGCATTTGAATACCTAGCATATATTTTCACATTAATCAGGCAGGAATATTCCTGTGGCTCGTGGGCATCACTTTCCACTCCAGCAAACTCTGCATTTTGGGGCTCCTCCCTGAGATCAGTGTCTGTTCCCTGCCCTCCAGCAGAACCAACATTTCCTCCTTCACTGCAATTCCACCTCCAGAAGTGTGAAAATCCTGCCCTGATCAGAGCAGCCCCTGCAGGTCCTGACCAAGGCAGAACTGAGAGAGAACAGGATGGACTGTCTGATAAAAACCAGAATTTGGAAAAAACACATCCTTCACATAGTTCTGCTAACACCAGAGGAGAAATGTTACAGCTGTGACCTAAAGCGCTCAAAAGAAGAGATGGAAAAGTTATTTCTATTCAGTTTCTACTCAGAGTAGTGTGAGAATTTAATATTTCTGTATTTTTTTTTTAACATTACTCCACACAGACCCTTCATTCCTTCACGCCCTTTCTCCTCCCAGATGTGTGGCTGCTGTTTCACTTGCCTTAAATTTTTTAAAATACTGCAACAGAGCATTTTAAAAACAGCATTTAAAGATCCTTTTTCTAGGTGGAAAAACTCAAAATTATGCTTTTCCTTCCTACATTTTAGGAGCTGTCCAGGGCTCGTGGTGCTGAATTTGATCCAAATTCAGATTATTCAAATTCTGAAGCAACCCAGGAGCACCAAAGACCCCAAGAACAAGCACCTGTGTTAAATATCCCTTTAAACACTTGATTTTAAGGCACTCAGGTCTAAAGATTGGCTTTAGTTCTGAACTAAACCATCTAAGCTGAGCTTTTAAAGGTGATTTAGGAGGTGAATAATGGTTTTAAAAGTGCAGGTGCAAAGTTTAACTAATTAATCCATTTGGGTTCTTTTATAGCAGGTTACTTGTGCAGTCTGTTACCTGCAGATGATTTCAAAGAATTAAAATCAATATAAATTGTGTAAATCCCACAATTTCAGGATTACAGAAATGTAAATTGCGTAAATCCCACAATTTAAGGAATTACAGCAATGTAAATCCCAATTTCAGTTATTACAGCAAGGTAAATTGTATAAATCCCAGAATTTAAGGAATTACAGCAATGTAAATTGAGTAAATCCCACAATTTCAGTTTTTACAGCAATGTAACTTGTGTAAATCCCAGAATTTAAGGAATTACAGCAATAAATGTTTCTTGATTCTCTCCTTTCAGCGGATGTGGTTATTCATATTGTGGACTGAGAAAAATTGCCACGAAATCAACAAGTTCCAATTTCCCCCTCTTTGTTCACCGACCCAGAATTAATCAGAGAATCACCAAGACAAGAAAAGAACTCCAAAATCATCAAGTCCAACCTTCAACCACCATGGCCACTAAACCCCATTTTGTCCTAAATCCACTTTTTTATTAAAATTTTTGAAATTCATGCCACAAGATCTCCAGAAGCTTCTTAAATGGGAGTCCAGTGAAGAAAAAAAATAGAGGTTAATTCAGTGATCAGCATTTCAATAATGTAAAACCAGATTTAGTTTGTAAAACCTTATGAACATATGACATTACGCCTTGGATTTCACACTTAATGTGTTTTCAACGTGGTTAAATTAAGAAAAATAATTAAAGTCAACTGAATAACCTTAATAGCTGGTAGTTGGAGAGCTGAATTAGTATTTTTTTTTAATTGAAATATTAAGTCCATCTGTTTTCCTCTGAAGAAATTCCTGAAATTACAAGGTTTTTTAATCAATTTTTCTATGTAATTAAAAATGTAATGAAAACCTACAGGCTTCTGTCAATTTAAAATAGTAATTTTAATAGCAGATGATTTTTCAATAGTAAATAATTGTAGCAGCAAAATTAGTAATTTCAAAACCCAAAACCAAACACCCACCAACAGGAAGGAAAACTGAACGCTGATAATTGCTTCAGATGTAACTGTAAAATTAATATAAATATAATATAAATTAATACCATTGAATTCCACCCAAGAAAGGACTGCACAGTTTGGAAATGCACATTTTCCATGCAGAGCCTTTCATCATTTGCTCTTAATAAACTGCTGGAATAAACTTAATAAACTTCAGCATAAATTAACAATGGAAAGAGTGGAAACAACTCTGCTTTATGACACATGATTCAAAAAATACATAATAATACACATAAATATATATATAATATCATGTGTGTGTATTTGTGAGTCTATCTCTGAGCCCCTGCCTGGAGAAATAATGGATAATTTATCTCACAACACCCAAATACAGCAGATATCTGAGATTTTACATTCATTTCTAACTTAATGCCAGAGTAAATTAAGGACTTTGAGTCTCCACATCCCCAGAGCTCAATTAAAGCTGGAGTTGGAGGCACAGACTCTGAACTCAGTTTGTTCCTGCAACATTCCAGCCCATTTTCCAAAGCAAGCAGAAGGTAATTTATCCCAGGCTCTGTTACTCTGCATAATGAACTTTTTCTCTTTGTTTAACAACCTTGTCTTGAAATCAGCTGGGTCTGGGCTGGATTTGCACCACGACAGGGACAAGAGAGACCAGAAAGTCACACCCTGTTCATGCCCTGGGCAGCCTTTGATCATTCAATGGATCTCCTGTCTTCATAGGGTGAGGATTTAATCTAAATTATTAATATATTTATAAATAAATAAAATAAATAAATAAAATTATATAGAAAGTATAAATTATATAAATGATATAAATAATAACTAAAAGTTCCCAAAGTTGTTCCACGTTTCTCCACAGTCATTGCAGAAAAAAAAGCTGGAAATAACTGAACAAAACAGTGTTGTGGTTTGAAAAGCAAAACGAATGAGAGGCTCCAAGTCAGAGATATAATTTAATAAGAAGAAAGGTAAAAAGGTAAAAATAAAATAAAATAAATGCAATAACACAAAAGAGCACTGACAGAGTCAGAACACACCCTGAGCAGGGTGGTGGGAGCAGTCCAGGTGAGGGGCTCTTCCTGAAGCAGTGATCCCACAGAAAGGTCTGGGAGCTCTGCTCCTCTGGGAATCCAGTGGCTCAGGGCTGCTTGTCCTGTCCCAAATCCCAGATTCTCTCCAGGTGGGAATGCTTGGCTCCTCCCCCTGGGCATTGGGAGCATCTCCCAATGGGATGAGGAGTCGTGCAGTGGGGCCTTGGTGGCCCATTAAACACAGACAGTCCTGCAGTGGGGCCTTGGTGGCCCATTAAACACAGACAGTCCTGCAGTGGGGCCTTGGTGGCCCATTAAACACAGACAGTCCTGCAGTGGCTCCTTGGTGGCCCATTAAACACAGACAGTCCTGCAGTGGCTCCTTGGTGGCCCATTAAACAGAGATAACTCCTGGAGGGAGTTCCCTGTGAGTCCTGGGCAAGGCACTGATGGGCCATGAGCAGAAGAGCCCAAAGGAGGGGCCTGGGAAAACACTGCCCCACCTGGTTCCAACAGCTCGTGGAGATGGTGATAGAATAAATATTTGTGTACATCCTACACTGCAAACCAGGACAAACAGAAAGGAAATATTACTGCTTCACCAGTGATAAAGACATGGATTAACAAGACAAAGTCTGCAGAATTTCTGTTACACCTTTGCAAAACTCCTGACAGATAACTGAGAAAAGTTAATTATCACCCCACTTATCAAAGGAGCTTCGTGTGCAGTGTCACTTTCATAGGAAGGATGGGTTTTATCTGTTTATTACTGTGACAAATGTAGCGATATTTAATACAATTTCCTTGATGTTTTGTCTCCTTTTTGGAGCTTGGGGTTATTTTTTCTGCTCAGAGCGGAGAGTTCTGCAAACAACATGGAAAAATCCAAGTGTCACTGAGACATCCTCAGGTAGGAGAGCCCTGCACTCATCCCAGGCTCTCCAAAAAAACCAAATTAGTGCAGCCTCTTTAAGGATATTTTATTGTTCCGAGTTAGACATGACCCTAAAGCCTCACTCAAAACTGATTATTTCAATCCCATCAAATAAATGATTATTTTCTCCTCCAAGTGCTCCTGCAGAAGTTGATACACAGGAAAAGCCTGTGATTCTATCTGATTTATTTTAAATTATCAGCTGATGTAGAAACAGAACTAAATATTTATGAGCTGCCAGTGACAAATGAGAGAGGTAATTCATTTAATGAGTGATTTGGGATCAGATTTTTGCTCTATTTCTGCAGCACAGAAGTGAAACTTTCACTGGGACTGCAAATATTGGTGGCTCAAAGAGGTCCAAAGATAGACTGGAACGGAATGAAACTCTGAGTGGGGCTGTTAAACATCTATTTCATTTAAAAACCTCTGAATTTCTGGTTTGAACTCTGAGTTTAAATTATAAAAAATCCAAACAAACAAAACCCAACTAAGTTTCTACAAAGAGAAAGTTCTGAAGCATCACCTGTCTCGAGAAAAAAAAAGGAGGAATTATATATAAGAAATTTAACTGAGCTCAGAAGGAATTGATAACTTGTGGCTGGGGCTGAGAGATAAAAGATTTAAAAGACACGATTTTTTTGAGGGAAAAAAAAATGGGCTGGAGAGTTTCTGTCTCAGTGGAGCCAAATACAATTTTCCATCAGAGAAACCACACACAGGAATTTTGTTTTAACGAGATGATTTTCATTCCTTTCTCTCCAGTAAAAAGTTTAATCATTTTATGACTTTATCACTTACAGATTCTATTAATAAAAGAATGAAACGGAACTTATAAACTTGTTGAATTATGAGTTGGGTTTGAAAAAGGAAAAATTTCTGTTCAAACTTTGGTTTCCAATGGAATGATCTCATTATTAAGACCTCCTTTCAATATACATCATTTATGATGAAAAACTACTTAACTTTTAATCTAAATGTATAGAAAGATATCCAAGAAAAATAGAATTATCATATGTTAACTTCTTAATTAGTTGTTCACAGAGAGTGCGGACAAAGTACAAAAATTCAACAGCGAGGGTGTTATTAGAGACAATATTTTAATGGCATCAATGAAAAAGTCACAAGTTGAAATCCAGACAATTTCCCTGCCAGGAGATAAAAAGCTTTTCACACCTTGGTACTATTTAAACCTATAAAAACATCTCTTTCATCATCCAGTTGTGAAAGAGAAGGTTGTCTCCAGCTTTTCTTCCACTCAGACAAAAGACAATTATTCTTATTTTTGTTGCCTTTGTTAAAGTTTTTGCTGTGCTGATAACACCTGGAGTCTTGAATTTAACTGTCTGCAGCTCTCCCTCATTAACCACTGTTTGTACACTCATTTAAATGGAATTTTGGGCATCAACAGTAGGAGGAAAGTGCAGCAATGCATCCAAAAAACCAGCACCAAACTCTCTGGACACAGAACCAGGAGCACTTTCACATTCTAGAAGGCAAAAAATCAGTGTTTGGCTTCAAAGTCCATCACCTGAAAAGAAAGTTTCAAACATTTACTCCAGATATTATTGTTTGGCTCATACAAATTATTATTTGTGTGGGCTCAGTGAATAATTCTCCAGGGGGACTGCCTGGAACTGAGAAGGAAACAAGATTTATTTATCACCTGAATCCCAAATTTGCTTTCTAAAAGAATTTGCTTCAAATGCAAAATTTCAAATTCGTCTTTGCTGTTATAGCTTCAATTTCATGGGTTAAAAAAAAGGCCAAATTTTGCTCTTTAAAACCCTATCCCTTCATAAGAGAGGAGGGTAAGGATTTAATTGTTGGTAATTTTATTAATCACCTCATCAAGCCACCATTGATGCCAACCATTTCCTTTTGCATTGGTTGCTGTTATTTATTTATTTTTCCTTTCCTATTAGAAATACTTGGGAAGAAGATAAAAAGTCACCAAATTTTAGGATAAAAAGTCACCAAATATGGACCAGTTATCACTGGGTTCTGTCCTGAAATAATCAGGACATCAAAACCAGATAAGAATCCATTAACATTTCTGCAGTTTTGATTAAACCTCACTGATTTATTCCTTCTGCATTGTGATGTTTAAAAAACTTGTGAGACTGAAGTGGGATCATTCACACCATATGGATTTTAAGATTTATTTATGTATCATTCTTATATTCATGGACTTGGTAGTAAAGGAATTAAATCTTCCTGTTCCAACAACCTTTTGTAGTTGTTAAATCTACAATTTATTTGTAGAAACGTGGACCTGCTTGTTACAGAAGCAATGCAACAACAATGACTTCTCAAATTAAATATTCTCTAATTCTCCAGTCTGGTTGCACATTTTAATTATGACTCTAATGAATTGTAAATGTGACATCAGAATTCTCGTCTGACACCAAGAATTTGGATTTAATTAAAAAAAAAATAGAATTATTCTTAGCAGATGTTTTTAATGATGGTGGTGCAATTAAAATATGCAATCGAGCTTGCAGAAAGTAGATAATCTCAGGATATATTTACACAATATTCTCTTTGTTTCACTGGAAACTCTGCTGGTTTCTGACACTGAACTACAAATGTGCCTTGGACCTCTTTAGGCAGGTTTTGCATTGGCAAAAAAAAGGTAAATTTAGTTGAAATAGCAGATTATACAGGTCCTACTTATTTTGTAGGCAAAGAGAATTTGGTATAATTTAATCAGGATTTGGCTTTTCTTTCTTCTCTTCAGTTCTTGGTCTGAGCAAGAACAGCATTTTCAAGCATTTCTATTAAAAATATTGAGGCTGCTGTGGAGACGTGAGGGAGGGATGAGACAGAGACATCCCAGTGAACAAAAGGTGGATTTTCACAGAAATTCTGCAGAGACTGTCCCTTAATCTGTGGCAGTGCCAAGAACCATTTCCCTCCCTGCTTTCCCTTTGAATTCCTTGGAAAAGGAACTCTCTGAACAAACAGCCCAGAGATCCTGGAAGGATGACCAAAATCTTCAGGCAAGGTTGGCACTGCAGGAGGGAAAAGCTGATTAAGGCACAGAGTCACCCACCTCAGCCAATCTAGAAGAAAAAAAAAAAATTGGGTTTGGTTTTTTTTTTTTTTTTTTTGTTTGTTTTTTTTTTTTTTTTTTGTTTTTTTTTTTTTTTTGTTTGTTTTTTTTTTGTTTGTTTTGTTTTGTTTTGTTTTTTTTTTTTTTGTTTTTTGTTTTTTGTTTTGTTTTGTTTTGTTTTGTTTTGTTTTTTGGTTTGGTTTGGTTTGGTTTGGTTTGGTTTTTGGGGTTTTTTTGGGTTTTTGTTTCTTTTGTTTTGTTTTTTTTGGTTTTTTGGGGTTTTTTGGGGGTTTTTTTGTGGGTTTGGGAAATCTTTTCTGTTCAGATCAAATGCTGGAGGGTGTGAAAAATTCTGATCAAATCTCCAAAGACCTGACTTAGGTGGAACTGAAATCTCTCTATGTGAAATAATTCACAGCCACTTTGGTAATTTTTTACTGCATCCAACCAAATATTGGAGAATTTTAGAAAATCCAACCTCCTCTGGCCATGCAAATTTCATTTATTTCTCTTTTAATTACAAATATCTGCACACCCAAAGGTGCAGATACAGATCTGAACAATGACCTTGAGAAAAGAATTATTAGAGATGCACTACTTTGCAATACTTTTAATATCCCAAGAACTCTGATGGGTAATAATAAAAATAAATGAAAGTTAAGAGTTTCTGCTCATTTGGGGGAAGAAAAAAAATAGGAGAATTTTCGTAAGTGACTAGAGAGACGCATCAATTATTTATTTCTGGAAATTACAAGAGGGAGTTAGTTCATTTTGAGAGAAGAGCAAAATTTGTTCATCTTTCTTAAGTGTTATTAAAAAATCCTCAAGCCCGATGGAATAAAAAGTGATTTTTGTGAGGTCGTTGGGTTGTGTGCAAGTTGGGATTAAATGTATTCTGTAAGAGCCACATGTATTTATAATAAAGCTATTTAAAATTTGCCATAAAATCCCTGTGCTCTTCAGTTCCTCTTTCTTAAAAACGAGGGATTGTTCATTTTGCAGAACTGCTGGGTGCCTGAGAGAGGGAAGGCGCCTCCACCAGCCACTTCCATTAGCTTAATTAACATTAATATGTATTAATGAGTCCTTTAGAGATGAAAAGGAGTCTAAAAGGAACAAGAGAGTGTTTGTGCTACAGTTGGAATTTCCTTAAAACAAAACCAACCTGGGTGGGCAGCACTGCCTGATGCAGAAGGAAAATCATTTGGGGTTCAGAGCTCTGCTGTAGACACTGCACATAAAAAAGGTGATTTTTTTTAAAGAGACAAGCCACACCCTTGAGCCAGAATTTTTCCAGATTCTCTCTGCCCGGCCTGTGAAATGGGAGTAATTAAATTTCTGTTGTTCTGCAATAAAATCCACAATGAATTTTGCTTTCAATGTGTTTATATTTTATTTGGGCTACTCTGAATTGGGATAATTGACAGGAAATTTCTGTGAGAATCCCCCTAGCCCAGGACAGTGGAACTGCTCTTAATAATGCCCACAATGGTTTTGTAAGAAAATGTTCCTACAAAAAATATTCTCACAAAAATATTCTTATAAAAGGAATAGTTGTGGTATTTCACATTTTGAGTCACAGGAAGGTCCCTTTGTCTTGAATCTTTCAGATTCCTCCATTTAACAAAAGCTTCCAGCTCAAGGGTGAGAGAAGGAAATCAAACTAATAAGACAAAATTACAAGATTGTAAATTAAACTCGCAGATTAAACAGAAAATTCAAATTGGGATTGGGGAAGGAATTTGATTTTAATAAAATAACTTCAGGTGTTAAAATTGTGGATGAATTCCTCAACCTTCTGGAAGGAGCATCTTCCAAATTGGAAGGTTCAGTAAAATCAATCTTTCCATTACTCTGTTCTCTATCCAGTGTCAATAAATACAGGAGCAAGAAATGATACCATTGGCTTAAACAATTTCTGCAGATTGGATGAAAAATGTAAATGACTGAAAAAAAAATTAAATTCTATTTTATTCCTAATGTATTCAGCCAGTTCTGAATATTTTAAATTTTCAATGAAAAAAAAAAACAAACCAAAAAAAAACCAAAAAAAAACCAAAAAAAAAAAAAAAAAAAAAAAAAAAAACCAAAAAGCTAAAAAGAAACAAACAAAGAAAAAAAAATCAGAGTTTAAAAGTGTTTTTCTTTCTTTCAACTGCACCTTTGTGGGAAAATTAAAAATGTGATAATAACAAGAAAATATAAGTTTTTAGCTTAGAAGAGAATGTAAATTTTTTTAGGTGAAAGTCCATTTGAAGTGACAGTAACAGGGTTGGGTATTTTCTCACCTTGTGAATTTGATGAATTGACTTTTCAGTTTGTATTGCAGAACTTGGATGTTCATTTACAACCTATTTTTGGAAAAAATATTTGAAGAAAAACATCCTTTTATGCAGCTATTTGGATCAGTAAAAAACCTCAATGACACAAAATAGTAAATTTTTTGTTTGGTCTTTTTTTTTTTTCTTTTCTTTTTCTGGAATTCTTTATTTAAATGTTATAAGTTCAGATATAAATATTAAAGGGAGCTCTGTCCACAAAGTGTGATCCATTGAAACACACTGAATTTCATCCCATGGTTTCTATATTTTTCTTCTGTCCAGGACTAAAAAGTCATTATTGCATCATTAACATGAAGTGTTTTAATAAGAAATTAAGTCATAAATACTTTTTAAACCTGATCTTGAAGATCATCCAGATGCTTTTCAAGTACAACTCTCCAGCTGCATTTAAAAACCGGTTTTCACTCCATTTTCCATTCAACTTCTCTTTTTTCACTCTTTATAATGGATTGGAATAATATTCATTTCAGACCTGTCATGTACCTCTATAAAAAGTCAGATTTGATCTCCAGCTCAGCTTTTGGAGACGGTTCCTTTTCTCTGCTGGTGATTTTATCTGCCTGTTCCAGCAATGCAGAGCTCAGATTGTGGCAGCCAGGGTGATAAAAAATCCTGGGAATTGGGGATTGTCAGGCTGATTTCTGCAAAAAAAAAAACCCCATCTGATCAACTCACCATCTCCTCTGCACGTGTTCAAAATAATGGCTCAAAGATTCCCATAAATATTATCAGGAGGATTCAGACGGAAAAGTGAAGAAATGTCATATGAGCTCTGTAGAAAAGCACCATAAGTAAAAGAAATTAATTCTTAAATCTTCATTCTCTAAATGTAAATCATAAAAATATTTCCTACAATGTATGGGGAGAATGTGGGAACAAGACTAAGAATAATTTCTTCTTGATTTTATTTTAATATCAGCCCTAAGATCCATAAAAAATAAAATAAAATTTAAGTTATGAAAGTATTTTCATTTCTTTTTCCTGTGACAGATTGGAATAACCATTTCTGATGCACACAAAAAAAATTACCTTGGAGAACACAATCCTGAGAGGTTTTGTGCAGCTAAAAGGGGAAGAGGAAAATCCCAGTTTTTGTAGCTTTTGGATGCTGGAGGGCAGCAAAAATGCATCCCTGGAGTGTCAAGAAACTCCTCCTGGTGCCAGTTCTGTCCCCTGGCAGAGCTGAAGAACCCCATTAATTCCCCAAAATCACCACAGGAACACCTGGGAGCAAAGAGGGACCTTTTGCCTTTTTTGGCTCCTGGAGAAAACTGATTTTTTAATCCCTGGTTAAGGAGCACAGGGCACTTGTGGGGCCAGGCCTGGGCTGGGGGAGGAGAAGTGCAGAGCTGTTCTCCTGGATTTGGGATAATGGAACTTTGCTGGCGTTTATTTAAAGCGCTGATGAGCTCTTTGATCTCTTTAATCACATAATCCAGAGAAAATGATTCCTGACCACTCCGAGAAAAAGTTCCAAATGGTTCGTACTCAGCTGCAGAAGATTTGTTTTAACCTGATTTGCCCTAAAGACATTGGGAAGGTTTCTTTCAATGAGAAAAAGAAAAAAAAAAAGTTAAATTCATTTTCATTCAAATTTGTTCCATTTCTTTTTCATTAGCTGCTTGCTTGCCTTTTTTATAATACTAAAAGTGACTTAAACTGAGTTTCAGTTGAAAACTTGAAACAATTGGGATCACCTCTTTCAGCTGAACTTTGAATAAATTATGCCCCTATAATTTATATATATATTTATTTTTTTTAATCCAGTCTCTAACACACCGTGAGGATTTAAAGGAACACATTTGAAATTACAATGATAAACTGGGACTTTAAAAGTGGAGAGTTCCAACCCAGCAGTAGGATTTGGATGGAAAGTGCATTAAAGGAACCAGAATCCCCCAGCCTTGTTCCCAACAGAGGAAAATATTAAAAAAATAATGTCTGTAAGGAGCACCTATGGCAGTAGCTGAGCCTTGCTTAAAATCGATAAAAATAATTTTGTTTGTTTGTTTTCTCATGTGTGACTTTTTTTATCAGGCTTTGAGTGGAAGAAATTTTAATTGTTGCTAGAAGGTCATCCAGCATGTTTTCTTCAACATCTGATTCAACCCCCACCTCATTTCACTCCATCCCGAGGTTTTAGGAATACAAAATTTAAATTCTTGTATTTCTTTCATGGGTATAAAAGTTTCATACCTCATAAGCATCACGAGAGCCTTCAAAATTTGAGAGCCATTGAGGTCAGTCATGAGCAAAAAAATTAGAATCACTTTTTCCTGGTGAAATATTGAGTTTAGTTCATGAGAAATATTGTTTATTTATTATCACTCCAAGAAGAGCTGGCAGTTAATAAAGAACTCGGGAGCTTTTTGTGTCTCCTTCCATCTTCCCATGTTGAAACTAAAACTGTTGCTGGAGGGGCTTTACACATTCAATAGAAAAGCTTGGAAGTTGTTTTAGAGAGCACTGTTTATTTAAATGTCTAAAATATTTGACTTCTCATCTGTTAAAACAAATTTGCTTTCTTTTCTTTTTAACTTTGTCTTTGCTGCTTTCTTACGTCTCTGAATTAAATGTATTTTTTCACATGTTCATTAAAATTCCTTAGCTGCAATAAGCATTTTGCTTCATAATATATTTATAACTTTCACCCTTAAAAAAGTGATTAAAGATTAGAGTTGATTCTTATAAAACTGTCTGAAATACAGGGGACTCGAACAGCTTTATTTTTGCTCCTGGTTCAACAAGGTTTGTAAGTCATGGACATCCCTTAGGTGAATAATTCCCTGTGATTTGGGAGTTTTGTGCAGGTGAAGAAGCAACGGATTGAAACAATCAATCAGAGAGCGGTTATGTGAGAATTGAAATAAATTAATTGGTGTAAAACACCAATAAAAGGTATTTTTGATTAAATGTGCATTTAGAAGGGTGAAATGTCAGGAAAAGTGCCTGTGCATGGCATGGATGGAGGATGGAGGATGGAGGATGGAGGATGGAGGATGGAAGTTGATGGGAGATGGAGGATGGAGGATGAAGGATGGAGGATGGAAGATGATAAAAGATGGAGGATGGAAGATGGAGAATGGAGGATGGAGGATGGAAGATGGAGGATGGAGGATGGAAAATGGAAGATGGAGGGTAGAGAATGGAGAATGGGAGATGGAGGATGAAGTATGGAAGATGGAGAATGGAAGATGATGAAAGATGGAGGATGGAGGATGGAGTTCTGCCAGATTTTCCCAGAGGAACAGGATGTGGTGGGACCCGACGTATTTATGAGCAACAGAACCTTTATTCCACACTCTGTCTTTAAATAAAGCTCCACTCCTGCTTTAGGAATCACAAACTCCCCTCTTAAACCAAGATTTTTTGTGCCATCTCTGTGCACAAAGTTCATCCCACCATGGCCTGAGATGCTGCAGCTCCACCAAGTCCTGAAAGTCCTTGTGTTGTAAAATTGGATTCTCTGAGAATTAATTGAATTTCTTGATTTAAACCCCCAGTAATGCATTTTCTGAGTACAGTCCTTACACACAGTGTGCTCTGTCCCTCCCCTGTCAGCAGTGGAGTTGTGCCTGTGTGGAAGGCTCTGAGCTGGGAGGGACAGGGATTTGGGAATGTTTCACTTCCCTCCAACACAGCCACAGCAGCTGCCTGGAAAAACCCCTCAAAAGAAGGAGCTCCCAGATCCGTAATGATAAACATAAACCAGTGATGGATTCTGGACAGAGGTTTAACTTCATGGGTCAAAAAGCATAGCTGGGTTAAGAATTATCCCAAGATCAGTTTAGTGGTGTATTCTGGGCTGTGGAAAATTAAAAAAAAAAAAAATTGTATAGTGTGTTTCTGACATACTGAGCTATGAAATGTTTCCTTAGAGTAGCCTTAAATACCAGTTACACCTCATTATTTTATTTATAAATTCAAATTCTGGCTGGGATTCAGAGGAAATTGGCACTATTACTGGAGTTTTAGGGAAAAGCGTATTTTAGTAGCAGAGAGAGAAGATAAATACAACCATTTACTCATCCTGCTAAGGCTAACCTTGACTCCTTAGGGGTGGGATCCTCAAAAACCACTCAACACTCCCTCGTGTTGCCCTAAAGTCAGATAAAACCCCCACTCAGTTGATCAGACCATCTCTTCCTACACCCACTGCCGTTGGCAATTATTAAAGTTAATTTGATACTTCTTTGGCCATAAGGGAAATACAGAACTTTCTCTTTCTCATGGGACTTTTCCCATCTGGTCACAGTTACCCGAATAACTCCTGCTTGTTCCATGGAGCTCTACACCTTCCTGTCAGAGCTGGGATAGGTTAGAGCACTCAAAAGATAAAATTCAAAGTAGAAGCTTCCCTCAAAAGTCAGCTCAGATTTCGCACCTGGGTTGTCCCTAACTTTCCCCTGGGTGAGAGCATCCAGACAAGGTTTATTGACGTTCATTGACTTTGACATCTCAGTAAAACCCACATGAGTTCACCAAGGAGCTCCAGCCCCACAAACCCCTGGAGACAGGAGCATCCAGTGCCAGCGACAGCAGCTACAGAGGAGATCCACACTTCCTACAAACCCTTGGAGAGAAAACACTCCTCAGGCTCCTGCTGGTGGCATTTTAATTCCCCTGCCTTTGTTCCGTGTGCTCCCAAAGCAAATGTCAGCCAGGAGGAGTTATTTGTAGGAACTCTGTTTGTTTGACAAACTTATGTCCCGGAATAAAGTTTGGGACCGGAATAAATTGCATTCTGTGTCTCTTATCAAGGGCAGGAGAAATCAGCATCAGAGCCTGCCAGGAAAACTTTTTCAAGCTGTTCAAGACAGAGCATGGAAGACTTAACTCATGTAAAGAAAACCTGTTCATTAATTAAGCTGTCAAGCTCACTTCATTAAATAATTCATCCTCTCATTTGTCTTTACTGGGCTCTTTGTTTCACTGCACTTCAATATTGAAGTGAATTTAATAAAAGCAAACATATTTCTGAACAGATCCTACCCAAACCCACTCGTGGAACCTCTCTGTAATTATGTGGATGTATGCATTAAAATTTTTCATGTGATGTTAGAATTTCAGCTGTTTGGGTGCATTTTGTTATTTTTAATGAATGATGAAAGGAAACTTTCTGTTTACATAGATGTTCATGAATTTTAATGCAACACTGGAAGGAATTAAACCAAAAAGCACATTTAATATGGCAAGATTTCCCACAGACAGCTCTCAATGATATGAATATTTAGTTAGCATTGTTTTGTGAAATGAGACAACCAAAAGTCTGCCCCAGTCTAATACTGGTATAATAAGCAGCAAACTCAGGATTTGCCACAAAGCCTTCCTATAAAATTCAGAGATGCATTTAAGCTTTAAATAGCTTTAGAAGAATTTTAATAACCACAACTCATCAGAATAACAAATAAACTGAAAACGTGAAATAAAAAAATGTGAGTCAAACTGATCATACACACTAAAATTTCATGGCAGCATCAATTAATTCTTTTGTTCAGAGCAACCTTTAATTCTTCATCCGAGTTCGTGTTGGGTATTTACAGAAAGAAGAGCTTTAGAAGTTTATTTTTTTAATTCCTCTTTCATAACACAATTGTCATCATAGACAGCTTCCAATTCTACTTCAGTGTAATAAGTTTTAAAGTTAACACAAATTATTTATATGTTCTGAACCAACATACCTGAGATATAAATGAGCTCTGAACTTCAGCCTCAAGCATTTTGTTTAGAGGTAAAATTAGGAGTTAAAAACTTGCATTATATTCCATTAATTATATTAAATAGCAGTTTTTCCTCCTGCTGATCAGGATGGGGAACACAATGAAAAGGGGTCTCAGTGTTTTTCAAGAAGGTTTGGTCTGATTTGGTTTTGCTCCAGAGAAGCTGAGCATCCCAAGGAAAAAAAAAATAAAAATTAAGTTCTCTAATTTCTTTCAACTAAGGCTAAAATAAGCACAGATGAAGAGGAGAAAACCAAAGTAAATATAATTACCTCAAGACCAGATGTTTCCTACAGAAGCTGGTGATGTCATCAGGCTTTTTGCAGATGGAGCAGCAAAAATGTCACTTGCAATAGTCGAAGATGTGATCAAAGTCCTCCATTCAGCTTTGGGAAACCCAAAGGACAGATCCCAACAGCCTCATTTGGTGTGGCGACCAGAAAATGCTTCAGTGTAGAAAAATGAAGAAAGAGCTCTATTTATCTATAATTATCTATGGAGAAAATTGAGAAAAGAAGGTGAGAAAATAAAAGGTATTTTTAAACACAGAGCAGTAATTCAAATAACTCACCAAAAAAAAAGGTGAAGAAATGAGAATAATGAGCAATAACATGAGGAACAAGATGGTTCTACAGCACAGTGGGTTTGTACATGGTGGTGCCATGGAATCCACATAATTATGTTGTAGTTACCCATCCCTCGTGACAGGGCTCACCAAACACGACAGGAAAAAACAGAGAGGGATTTTCCAGAAATATCCAAACTTGCCTGAAGTGACATTTTTCTGACAGTGCAGGGAGACTGCTCACTTCGTCTGGCACAAGAATTTCCTTTAATCAGGTCTGCACTGAGTCACTGCAAAACACAGGATTGGTCATGGGCCAGCCTGAACTTCCCTAAATGATGTGAAATAACAGATAATGGAGACAGAATTCTCACTTCTGCTGGTTCCTCCTGGAAGTGTTGGATGTGCCCATCTACTCCTTTTTCTACAAGGAAATTCACATCCTCTGCTTTCTCAAGAATGGGACAAGCCTCATTTAACAAACATAACAAGAACAATAATTATCATTATGCCTTCATTAGCCATAGGCCAGCCAGGGTCAGTCTCTTTTTGGAAAGAAAGGGATTTTCAGGCTAAAGTGCCCCAACAATCTGTGCATATTGTTCTTCTTTATTAAAGAACTGGGGGGAACTGTAATCCGTGAAATAAAAACAGGAAGGAGCAGCTCTTTAATGAATTGCTGGCTTATGTGGTGTTTGAAATTCTTTCCTTCTTATCCCACAGGATTCTTTTGGACTTTTGGAAAACAATCAGATCAAAAGTCCTCTCAGATCTGGGGTAAACAAGACTAAATATCTCAACATGTAAGAGTAGAAAACCTCTCGCTCACTTGACTTTTTCCACCCATGGAGAAGCTTGGAAAATTCAAGTTATCTGTCCAAGAAGTCTTTGATTGATTGTGACAGATCCATGGCATAGAGCTAAAAGAATTTCCATATTATCTATATATTTTTTTTAAATATTCCAGTAAGGGATGGTAATGTTTCATTCGGAGCCTTTTCCATAATGATGAATTTCTTGTTGAAATTACCAGCTAGTTTTGCTTGAAAGGACAAATATGTTCCTAAATGCTAAATTCTGTCATGTTTCTCATCTTTATTTCCACTTCAGTGATTTTGTCATTTGTAAACAAAACCCTGGTATTTTTTAGCCCAAATTAGTATCAAGTAATTAATAATTCATGGAGATACAAATATGGCTAAGAGTATGAAGTCGTTTAATTGCTTGTCGCTGTTGATTATTCACAATTCTTCACATTATAAGTAAAAAAACTTGTGAATTCACAACTGAATTTTATTTTAAAGCTTCTAACTCAGGCCCCTACAATTTTCTGTCCAACCTTTGGCACTGATGAGGCTGCTGAGGGAACACACTTGAGGATTTAATCTAACCTGCCTTCCTGATAACACACAACGTTTTCTAGAGCTCACTGGGATTTATATCCACTCCAGTAAATTTCCACTGATTTATACACAGATTTATCTTGTGTCTCTGCTGTTTGGCACATTACTCACCATTTCCAAGGCTGAGATTACCATATTTACTCCGAGGTGCAGTTTATAACGATGCACAGTGTTCTAGAGAGGAAAAAAAAAGGAATAAAAAAGTTTTCAGCTTCTCCAGCTTTGGGTACATTTGAGAGCAGAGCACAGCAGCTGTATCTGAAATTTCATTGCCCAAATGAGACATAGTTATACAGGGGCAGGGTTAAACAAACCCAAGAAAACACCTCCACTCTGTAGCCAAGATATTTTCCAAAGGAATCTTCCAGAATCCATGGCTTAGCACCATTCGGATGTGGTTATTCCCAGGAATGCTTCCATAACTCATTGAAAAAGACCAAAAAATCCATTTAATCTTGGGAGAACTTCCTTCCCTGAGAAGAGGGAAATTCCATGGCTGAGTTTTCTCCTGAGCTACATTTCCTCTTCCTTTACGACTTCCTTTGCTCTGAGCACTTCATTTCCAGCAGTGAGCACAGAGATGGATGGAGCAGGAGGTTGTGTTGTGTCTTCTGTCTGTTTGTGCTTCCAGATCCAGTAATTGTGGCCATCCAATCATGCAGATCATCAAACCACATACAGATGTTTGGAAAGCACAGGCCCTTCCCTTGAGAAATGTTTTTCATTATTAAACAGAAGCAGGGAGATCCCTTGGGGGTCCCCTGATCCAACTCTGCCGAGACACGAGCTCTCCTCCAGCTCAGCTTTCCTCTCTGTGCTACTCCAAGCTTTTAAAAATCAATTCCTCTCCAAAGTTACAAGATCTTTCTAATTTTTATTTGTCTTTTAACTGGAAATGAGCTGCGCTTCAAGGTCTTGGTGAGTTATTGTGACAGCTCTGATGATGAAACCCAAAATTAGTCACAACAATCAGCGGTGGCGCCTTGGCCAGGGTCATTTAAATCATGGCAACAAGACTTTTTGAGTGCTGTGCAACAGTGTTTGAGCAAAATTATTTATGTGTGACAGAGACATTCCATCAAATAATGACTTAGAACAGCTAAGAGGTAAACTTGGAAAGGATTGGATTCATAAATGAGTAAATTATTCTATTAAACTTTCACTTTACCTGAATTTTACTTGTTCTGTCTGAAATTTCTGAAGATGTTTTGGGTAGGGTCGATATTTTCTGTACATGAACACGGGGAATGGTGGAAAGGTTTGGGTTGGGAGGGACCTTAAATTCCATCCCATTTCACCCCTGCCATGGGCTGGGACACCTCCCACTGTCCCAGGCTGCTCCAAACTCATCCAGCCTGGACTTAGACATTTCCAGAGATCCAGGGGCAGCCACAGCTTCTCTGGGAATTCCATTCCAGGGCCTCTCCGTCCTCAAAATATAAAAAAAAATTGTGCAAGTTTATTATAAATTAATATAAAATTGTTCATAGATTCACACAGTAATTCAAATATTTGCATTTAAAGAGTCGAATGGGAAGAAAACCCACTCTGGACAAGAGAGTTGCCAGAATTCAGAGTTACTGAAGCAAATCTGAGATGGGGCCTGATAAACCTGCAAACAGCAAGCAGAACTCAGAGAGGAATAATTAACCACATAAATCTAAGGCAAACTACTAAAATTGCTATTTAAATGAGTGGTTTTGATTCACAAAGACTCTCCAGTTGCAGTTGTTGGTTGGAGAAGACCAAAGAGAGATAGAATAATAGTAAAAAAATATGGGAATGTTTTAAAGTATTTTTAAGAGAGTAAAAATATGTAGTGATATTTAATAATAGTAAAAAATAAATAATAAATGTAAAAAGCTAAAAGTATTTTTTTAAATGGTAAAAAAAAAAAAAAAAAAAAAAAAAAAAAAAAAAAAAAAAAGGAAAAAATATGGGACGTTTCCTCAATAAATAGTTTGGACAAAACAAAACAAAAAAAAATCCACACAGAGGACAATTATGCAGAAAATGGGGAGACAGAACAAATGATCTCTTCAGGTCTTTCCAAACTTGTCAGTCTAATTCCAGTCACTGTCACTGTTGGTATTTTCAAGTTCCTGTTTTTTTTATGAAAACATTTGTTCAAAGGACAAATAAATAAGACAGATATAGACATAGTTCTGAAGTCTGTACAATCTGTTCAAGTCTCAATATTTTTAAGCTAAATATAAATATCGTGTAAAAAAAATCTGTGATTGGAACAAAAAATCCCCACAGAATAGCAGTGCTGGAAGAGAGACAAAGGTATTTCTTCATCTCAGTCATAAACAGAATAATATATTGCAGAAAAAAAGCCAAAACCAACCCACAACAGCCTCAAAATGCAGCTCTGTCCTCCTCCCATGTTTCAGTGCATTTGTTCTAAAATCTGAGTGAAGCAGAAAATCACTGAGATTTTTTTAAACCAACAGCACAGGTTTGATGTTGCCTTTGGGAAGATCCATTGGATTTTGCCTCCTGACAAACTGGGATGGCACCAGAAGCAACCGATGCTGCCTCAGAGTGGGAGATGGGAATACATCCCCAGTTTTATCCAGAGATGAGGATGGGATGGGGCAGGACCTGCCCCAGGTGATGCTGGCAGGCTGGAGGGTGTGATTCCTGCAGGATTTGAATTCTGTAGGGTGTGATTTCTTCAGGGCGTGATTCCTGTAGGATTTGATTCCTCAGAGTGTGATTCCTGCAGGATTTGATTTCTGCAGGCTGTGATTTCTGCAGAATTAGCCTTCTGCAGGATTTGCTTTCGCCAGAGTGTGATTCCTCCAGGATTTGATTTCTGTAGGGTGTGATTTCTGCAGGGTGTGAATTCTGCAGGATTTGAATCCTGCAGGGTGTGATTCCTGCAGTCTGAGATTCCTTCAGGGAGTGATTTCAGCAGAATGTGATTTCTGCAGGCTGTGATTCCTGCAGGATGAGATCTCAGCAAGGTGTGATTCCTGCAGGGTGTGACTCCTGCAGAATTTGATTTCTGCAGGATGTGATTTCTGCAGGATTTGCTTTCTTGTTTTCTTGTGAGAAACACCTTGTTTTCTCCAGGGTGTGATTCCTGCAGGCTGTGATTTGTGCAGGATCTGACTTCTGCAAGATCTGATTTCTGCAGGATTTTATTCCTGCAGTCTGGACACCAACAACCCAAACAGGATTGCTCTGAGCATCTCCCATCCCAAGCCACCTCTTCCACACCAGGAGCTTTATCCACTAAAGGCTTCCCCAGAAATTCTCTCTGGAGTCCCCTGGTGTGGTGAGCTCATGTTCCAAGCAGGATTTTTCTTCTGAACAGAGATGATTTTATCCCACCCCACTCCAGGCCCTGTCTGTTCTCACCCTGCTGGGGATTGCACAGGGGAAAATCCCAATATTCCTTTTATTGGCCTCTGATTTATCCAGGCTCATTCCAAGGCGTCATTTGTAACTCCTGGCCACTTTCAAACCCACCAGCAGGTTTCAAAAATAACCACAGAAAAGTGATTAAAACATAATTAAGTTGCTTTGAGTTTAATAAAAATAGATGTTTGAGAAGAACAGTCAGAGGATATTGAATATTTCCAAGTTTAGCCAAAATTTTGCTTTCTTTGGGCAATTTTTCAACCACAGCAACCAAATTAGCATTGCCAAATTAATCTGGGGTAAATAACTCCAGAGTTTGAGGCTCAGGGGGAAGCCAGTTCTGAGTTTCCCTAACTGACACAATCACTAATTATTTGGGTAATTTTCTAACTAAGTAAAATCAAGTTATCCATTTTAATGCCTTTAAAAACAAAAAAGGTAATAAAAATACTGCTTGAGGGCTGATCTACACTTTTAGAAGGGTTTTATAGTGGTGTAACCTCAAGGAAAGGAATGTAAAAATTTGCTTAAAAGAGATAAAACTGCACCCACTGCCCTCCTATGCTCTTTTGTTTCCTAATATATCGTATTTCAATTCTAACCAGTTTTAGACAAAAATATAATCAGGTGTGAATAGGACAGAATAAGAACTAATCACAATCCCCTAAATTATTGACATTATTATATATTTATATTTTTATATATATTATATTAATTATATTATTATAGTTATTAAAATATTATAAATTATCAAAGTAATTTTGATTTGAAATTCACCACCTTGATTTATACTGTAGGGACCCAAAGCCAAAACCACAAATATTTGCATTTATCATAATATTCCTTTAAACTGTACAGTAAATAATTTATTTAATTCAACAGTTTTGCAGGTCTGGTTTGGGGGTTTGAGGGAGATTTTGTTGCTTTAAATGTGAAGAAACTTGGTAAAGTTAAAAAAGAAAATAAATAAAGGCCACTGGTAAATTCTGTCTGCTTTTCACAGCTTTCCCTGCATGGTTACACTATTTTAACTTGAAGAGAGTCTGTCTGAAAAAAGAATGAGCTACAACTTCTGGAATAATGCTGTGTTGTCTCACTACAACAAGATAAAACATGAGAGCAAGAGAATAAAATCCAACCCAGAAAAGGGCATTGCAAGCAGGGATCTTTCACAAAAGTGGGCTGTAAATAGCATTAAGCCACATATAAGGCACGTTTAAAAGTAGATACAGCACAAATGCTCCATAAAGTGCAGCTCCATGCAAATTAACCAAATAAATAGTAGCAGAAATGGTGATAATTACATTATTTTCAGGACTCCTCTTCCTGCAGCTGTATACAATACTCAGCCTCCACTCGAGCACTGAGTAAATCAAAGCAAAGTGAATTTAATAGGTCTATTAAAAGTGCTCTGCTAATGCATCTTTATACAGCTCAGAGCAGCAGCAGCACTTCTCCAGAAATCAGGATAAATAGAATGTGTCCTCCCAAATAGCAGTAACTGATTTTAACAAGTACTTAGAAAGAGAATATTTGTTTAGATCAATATCCAATTAAGAATCCGGCTATTCAGAACCTACTCTTTGCTTTCCCTGCAAATTATGAAAGCAAAAGCTATTAGTAAATCTTATTAGTTTCATGCTGGTCTCTCGAGATATTTTTTTTTTTTCCCCTCCACCTGAATACTCAGTGTCCCTTAAAAGATAATTTTAAACACAGTGTGATATTGATTGTTTCGAGGCACTAATGGGAACTGATCAAACACAAGCAAAGCAGATTTTACTGTATGCACAGGCAAACTGAGGACTAAGATCTGTCAACATCTCAGGTTAATATTTCCACTTTACCCAAAAAATTAACAACTAATCAGGAACTCAAGGAGAGAGTGGAGCCCTCCTAACATTTGTAATCATGGCATCTGCATAAGGCTCCAGTGAATTAGCTGCAGGAACATCCTAAAAAATATGAACTTCAAAGGCTCTGAAGGTTGCAGGTCTATTATTTTGAGGGAAGGCAGAGAGAAAATAACTCTTTTTTCTGTTTTCTGTCTGCATTCTTTGTGTTCCCTCTGCCTAAATAACTAATACTGATGCAAACCATACCTGCTGATTTCTTTTATGTACTGAATAATCACAGGAGATGAGAAGTGAGACTGGAATCAGGTTTCTTTACAGAAATAGCTGCCTATAACCTCCCTAAACACAGGAATAAAGGGGAGGTACAGCAAGCTGCAATGCTGAATGAAAATGATGAAATTTTCCCTTCCAGAAAAGAGCCTGAAATCCTGGAATGCCTTCCTTTCCATCCCTTCATGAGATGAATTTTTAAGGAACAGTTTTCAGGATAGTTTTTAAGGAATTTTTATCCCTTTTCAATCCTCCAACATCAGTGTTGTTCTGTAGGAGAACAAAAAAAGAAATTCCTTCTGGGCTTCAGTATTAAACCCACAGGCAGCTGGACTAGTCCAGGTAAAGGATTCAAAATTAAGCAACTTTTTCTCTCAGTTTTCCTAGATAAGAGCTGGACTGAGTCCCCAGAGGGATGAAAACCTTCTCTGTGTCTCCTGCCATCCCTCAGCTAATAAATATCAATTGCCACAAGTGGCCTGGTGCTGTCTGCTAATTAGACCCTCACTTACACACTTTAACCAGAGCAGTGTGACAGCATGAAGGAAAGGATCCTGAGAATGCAGCAAAAGAAATGTTAAAAAAAAAAAAATAAATCTGCTTTTCTTCATTAAATACAAACATACACAGCTATAGCACCAAATTATTTTTAGCTTAAAACAAAGGGACAGGGTTGTTTTCACTCCACGAGCAGAATTCCTGCACATCCCATCGTGTTTCCAAGCTAATGATTGTTGTGATGAATGAATATCAACAGCACATCATTTAGTTTCATAACTCCCCCTGACTGTCAGCCCCTTGATGTCAGACAACATTCACTATGGCAACAATATTCCATAGTCATGCAGGCACTGGAATAGTAAAGAAAAGGGGGGGAAAAAAGGAAAAAAAAAAAAGCTACTAATAAAAACTAGATGGTAAAGAATTATTACAACAAAAAGAGTTGGAAGAAATAATAGAAAAACTGCTCTAATTTCTTTATATGCTGGTAGAATTTTTTTTTCTCTGCTATTGCCTGTGCTTTCCAAAAATGAGCATTTTAATTTTTTTTTTTTTTTTTCACATAAATTAAAGGCTTCTTTAGCTGGGTGTAATTCCAGGCAAAGCAAAGGAAGACAAAAGCCATCGCCGACTTCAAGAGGTTTGGGATCAAATACTAATTTATAGACAGCAGGGGAAGAATCAAACTTATCTCACTATCGAGTAACAGCCTTCTCACTTCAGTGACTTATTAGTGTCAGAATAAGCATGTGGAGCAAAAATTGTAATTTGTATTAAAGGTTACCACTCTTAGAACTGCACAATCATGGAATGGTTTGGGTTGGAGGGGACTTTAAAGATCATCTCATCCCCTCCCATGGGCACCTTCCACTAGCCCAGGTGTGAATGGGCCTTCATTGCTCATGAAAGAAATAAATTCTGGCTTCAGAGGCTCCAAGCTGTAAAATAATTATTTGTTTTATCCCTTTGGTTGTATTTTTTACACTGTCCTTCGCAGGCAGGACCCTGGGATTGTCAGCAGAACAGAAGCCACCACTGGAAATGAGAATTCAGGGCCTGTTAGGGCTCTCAGCATTCCCCAAACTGGTAAATTAAAAAAGGAAAAAGTCTTATGTGAATGTCAGCAACTTCCACTCTGACAAAACTGAAGTGAGCTTCTTCTAAGTGGAGAACTCTTCCCCAACAGTTGCTCCAGTTCACACTTGAAGATGTTTATTCGAGGAAACGTGAAGTGCACCAGGGAGGGAAAGAGCTGATGTGGCACAAAAGCAAAACCAGCACGTTGACCCACTTTGGCTGCTCTGCTGAGGGAACTTCTGCTTCCTCCTGCCTGGGGGGACTGGGAGCACCAGGACTTGTGGTGCCACAACCACCTGTGCACGTCTCTCCCACCACCATCAGGGCTGAGGGAACGCAGGGACAAAAGTGCTGAGCTGTGGTGACACAGCAGAGCTCTCTGAGAGGTTAAAACTGGTTAAAACAAGGAGGAAATAATATAAAATATTGCTGGGCTGCAGTGGAAGACATTGACCACAAGTATTGAGTCTGAAGGGAAAAAAAACACTCTTGTAGGAGCTGCAGCTGATCCCATGGTGACCAAGTGTCCTGAGGTGGCACAAGGGGACACGGTGGCAGGGGTCAGGTAAAACAGACTTTTCAGTGAAACTGGTGAGCAAAATATGATCTTTTAAAGAGCAGATGAAAGATGTGATCTTTTAAAGAACTTGGCCACACACACAGAGCTCTAACACGGATATCCCACGTCCCAGAGGGGGCCTCTCCTCCAAACATTCTCCCCTGTAAAAACCTTTAGGATCAGGAAACTCAGAAAACCTCATCCTGCACTTCAGAAAATCTCCAGCCATTTACAGCTGTGAACTTAATCTGTGCTAGAGAGGAGTTTTTTTAAATGATGTGGGGACTGAATGAGATTCTAAAAGAATGAAGTTTCCTCTAGGATGAGCCCAGAGTTCCTGACATTGTACTTTGGGTATTGAGGTATTTGCCATCCAGTAACCTTTAGTGCACTTTACAGTGTAAAGGACATAAAAGATCAACCAAGGAAACCTTTATTTATTTTTTTTTTTTGTCTCCTATGACTGCATCTGTCACAAAGACCAATTTACTGATTAATGTTCTCCAAAGAGATTCCATGAAATTCTGTTCAACTTCAAGATCATTTCCTCACATCTAAATTTTATTTTTTTTTTACATTCTATACACTTTCTGCTTGCAGAACATGAAAATATATTTATTACTACACATAAATACAGCAATTAAAGTGAAATCTTCAGTTATTTCAGGAATTAAAATAATGATTTAGCTGCACCAGCACATGTCTGTTACATTCAGCAAAGCAGTCAGAGGCTTAAGTTCTGCTAGAAAAAAAGACAGAATGGCTCAAGAGATATAATACCCACCTTAAAATGTGTTTATATGAAGCAAATTGATTCATTTTTCACCACTTGTATGAATTTGGATTCAGTCTCTAAAATCACTCTTCAAACACAAACAGGAGTTAAATCAGAGAATTTATATTATGGAATATATATTATTACTTTCAGTAAATAACTTGTTCTCTTGAATTATACTAGAGGCTGGTAATATATTTGTATACGCATTTGTAGATGCAGATCTTCATAATTTTTTTTTCTCTTAAGAATAATGTTTTTGGCATCTCAAACACTGTAAATTGTCTACCAACTGTTCAGAGCTGGTTACAGAACAAATCAACAATATGAACAGTATCTAACTGCAGACAAGAAAAGGCATCTGACATTTGAAACACAATCAAGTCTACTCATTATTTCCCCTTCTTCCAAGTCTGCTCAGCTATATTTAGAATGGCATGCAAAGAATACAAAGTCTGTAGAAAACATAAAGCATACATAAATCTCCCTCAAAAGCTCTTTTATTTCTGGAGATGAAATTTTGACCTATATTTCTGGGATGCTACATTAAAAAAAAAAATCACAACAAAAACTGTTTCAGACAGCTCGAGTGGTGACACTTGTATTATTTTGTGTTAAATAATGCTCAAACAAATGATAATAACGCTGAAATTGTCACACGTCACCTTTTAAACGGGTAACGCTCGTAAGCTCCTCAACCACGGCTGACTTTGTGCTCTGTTTTACTCCACACCAAACCTAAGAGAAGTTATTTTACGTCCCAGAGTAGCTGAGATGAAGCCCTGACACTGTTTGTCATGGTTTCAAGATGCACCGGGCTGTTAACGGAGCTCAGCTCGGGCTTGGTGACTTGTCATCAGCTCCATCTTCAGAACAACCCCAAGGAAATGGAGGTCAGCCAGGCTTTGTTCCACACAGGCGAGACACAATTTGCAGCTCCAAGGTTTTGGAGGCTCTTCATTTAGCACTTCTCTGACAATTCTGAGAGGGGGGGAAAACTGGATTCCAACCAGGAACTTTCAGTTTTTCCGTGTTTGAACACGCGGGTTTTTAACGACGGGTGTCGTTGTCACCTTGCCAAGGCTCAACCCTCCAACGGTGGATTTACCCACATTCAGCACTTTTTTTTTCGGTTGTAGTTAAATATGTCAAGGCTCTGGCTTGGGTTTGGACTCGGAATCTTTTCCAAAGAAGATTGGCAGCAGGTGTTTTACACTTGCATATGCAATTTGTTTAAGCTCCATATGATCGGCTATATATAATTTTTTTTTTACTTATATAACAAAGCAGGGACATTTCTCAAATGTATCAACCCTCAGGTCTTTCTCATCTGACAAACAGCTGTCACTGCAACCAATACAAAGTAATTCCACAGTACTTTGAAGACATAAACCCCTGTCTGAACACCCCTAAATCAAGGCTTTTTCCAAGGTATTGACAACATTCAATCTTTAAGGTGGGAAAACAAAAGCAGTTGACAAAAGAACTTAAAAGAACAAGATAAAAGGAATGTTAAGGTTTAAAAGTGAACAAAATTACATTTTACACATTCTAGAATGTAGATTCTTGAGGAACAAACTTGACTTCTTACAATTAGCTTAAAAAAATCTCACTAACAGATGCAGTCACATAATGAAAATTATACAAAACATTGAAAGTCCAGAGAGAAGAAAACGCATCTCTGTGTTTGTTTCATGTAAGATACCGGGGGTTTAGTTTGACTTGTTTTTTCCACGGTCCTCAATTAACAAATTAATGAGCTTTTTGAAACCTCAAACCTTAGCTCAGCTTTTCTCTTTGGGATGGAACAATGAGCATTTCTGTGAGTCTGAACTTCACATTTAAATTTCTGGAACATCCAAGAATGATTTTCTTACTCCTTTAAGCAGTGACTGATGGCAGCTGACCCAGCAGAAGTGACCTCTGTCAGCTGCTGATGGCCAAGAGGGCAGGAGTGACCCAAGACTGATGATTTTACCCAACAATCGCCAGATAAAGGCAGGGTGAGCAAAGATAAACAATGTCAGCTCCGAGTGATGACACGATGAAAGGCAGACAATAATGAACATTGTCAGAGATTGCCAAAAAAGATAGAGATGAGCAATGTCCTGTTGTTCAGCCAATTTCAGTAAACGAAGATAAATGACACTGGACACTGATTAGAGAGCGAATGGACAGAACATGGGTAAGATGTTCTTAAAAATTGAATTTTTAGACTATTTTACATATGGCATACAGTACAGCATGACTATACACTTTTTTTCTTCCTCAGATATTTGTGCTGTAGCTCTGGAATTACAACAACCCCAGCCCAAACATGGTGCATATTCACACATAAATAAATTATTTTCAATTTCACCCATACAGCCTTTTGCTTTCAAGACATTTTATGCTCATTTTCTGCCCCTGAAGGTTGTAATTCTGGTTCGTTAGAAAAACAACAACTCCATGGTGCCCTTATGGGTTCCATGTGTTGAGTTTTCTTTCCAAAAGTGTCACATGAGGGGGGTTTAGTCAGGACTTTCAGTGAACAATTTTAGAAGCTGTACCTGTTAAAACTAACAGCTGCAGCTCCGAGAGTGATGGCTGTGGAATACAAACAGCAAATATCCCCTGAAGTTTATGTAACTCATTCTCTACTAGGGATGGTCTCTGAAATATTGCCCAAGCAAGGCAGGAAAGCAGAACTTTTTTGATAGAAGTGGAATCCTGTTAAGGCTGGTGGCTGGGCTGGTTTGTGCAGGGCAGAGATTACGAGTGAGTGATTCACAAAATCCTGCCTGCTTTGATACACTCTGGCTGGTTCAGCCTGGCACAGCAGCCTCGAGACAGATTATTCCATGGCCTTGTGGAGCATTACACACCAGCGGAGTCTGGGGTGGTTTTTCAGGAAACTCACAAACTCCATGGCTGGAAATGAAATTACAGTTCAGACCAAGTGAGCCTCTGAGTCCTGAGCAGAACAGAGCACAAACTTTTCCAAGTCCTAAACTATGGGTTATACCCACACTTCTGAGGGCCAGCCTGGCAGAAACGTGGCTAATATTAATTAGAGAAATGGCATGATGGAGTGTGCCTTGAAAAATCAAAAAGGTTTTATTAAAGAAGGAAAATAATACAAAAAAACAAGAGCAAAGCCAAGCACAGTACAGAGATAAGTCTCCTACTTGCTACAGCACCTGGAAAAGCATAGAGTTTCTTTGTTTTCTCTCTTTAGTACTTAACAGCTTGGGCGGGCTTTTTGGCCCTTGGCCCAATGAGATGAACAACAGACTTTGAGTTACATTCTGGAGTCCAACCCACACTTCCGTGATGGCTCCAAGCCAATTACAATGAGAAATCTATAGAACTTTCCAGCTAAACTCCCTAAAATGTCTAAAGGTAAACTGAAACTCTTTCCCTATCTGGAAGCACCTGCTGAAGGTGTAGGAAATGCATCACCACACTAAACTCTTCATATCTCCATGTTTGGGGCACCCAGGACAGCAGTGGCACAGGAAGAGGATCTCATCCCTCTGCATAAAAACACGAGATGTGACCCTCAGAACAGTCACAACCTATTGCATTAAGAAAGCACTGAAATAAATATTCACTCAGAGGAGATAAAAGCAAGAGAGATCACAGCAGCTGCTGGGCTGAGAAGGGACCAGAAATGTGTTGCTCTCCCATTTCAACATCACTCCTGAGTGGCACACTAATAGTGAGAGGCATTGAGAGGAAAAAAATATTAGAGTGATTCCTTTGGTCAGAAAGACTGAGAGATCTGGGTTTTTGTGATGCAATTTCTCAAAAGAGGCACATGACCTTTGCTTGAGATAAGATTTACTCCATGCACTATTGCAAGCACTAACATTCATGTAGAGTATTCCAATTTTTATACCAGATCTCATCTTCAAATCATCAAGTGGAGATAGGGAAGGATTCCACACAAAAGGTCTGTGAGAAGTGCTGAGGAGGCAGTTCTTACTTCCCTCATCCTGTAAACACAGAAGTGCTTGAAGCTACTCAGAAACAATCAAAAGCTGAATTCCTCTGTGACACCTCAGCAAGGTTTCTTGTTCTTGTGTTTTGTCATGCTAATGAGCTTCCAGCAGATGAAGAATTAGTTAATGTCTCTCAGGTAAGCAGGTCTAGAGCAGTAAAAAAGAAACAGGGGATTGTATAGAACCATAATTCTACTGAAATGATCAGAAAGGGATGAGGACACTGTTTCAGCAAAGAATTATTTAAACAATAAATAAAAACAATGTAAAAATTCAGATTAAAACAAAAAAAAAAATTAAAGTTTTACAAAGTAGGTGCTGAGGCTGAAGGTCTCATTCTGCTTAAGTGCCTACATGGTCAGTAGAGGAAAATAAACATAAATTTTACATTAAGGAACCTCTCTGTCAGCCAATGAAGGGAGCTCATGACGACCAGTTTAGATGTAAATACCCAACCTTTAAATGTCTAGTGAGATAAATTTTCCATAAGGCCTTTGCCACCCAAGTGTGGAAATTCTCAGCCTGATCTTTACAAAAACCTTGGCAAAAAGAACCTGTCAGTGAGTTAATGTCACCTTCCCCACAGTCTGAACGTGGAGCTCAGCCTGCCTGGCTGAGCAGAGTCCCTGCTCCTGCAGACAGAGAACTCCTTGAAAGGCATGGAGCACACACCATTCCTAGGGAAGGATTCATTAAAAACCATCCAAATGCCAAGTGAAAGATTTCTGTGAATGAAAACTCAACAATATTCCCTAAAATTCATCGTTTGGTCAGTCAGCTCAGCTTTGGTAGGACCATGGTATTTTGAAGACCAGGAGAAGCTCCAGGCTTCTCATCATCTTTAAGAGTTTCTAATCTCTCCTTATTGTCCTAAATGCAAAAAAAAAAAAAAAACCACAACCCAGAGCTACCATCAAAAATGGGCTGTAGAATACTTTACCCACATGCAGTGGTTTGAAAGCAAAACCAGTGAGAGACTCCGAGTCAGAAATACAGTTTAATAGGAAGAAAGAGGGAAGAATAAAAAAGAGTAAAATAAAATAAATGGAATAATACAAAAGAGCACTGACAGAGTCAGAGCACAACCTGAGCAGGGTGGTGGGAGCAGTCCAGGTGAGGGGCTCTTCCTGAAGCAGTGATCCCACAGAAAGGTCTGGGAGCTCTGCTCCTCTGGGAATCCAGTGGCTCAGGGCTGCTTGTCCTGTCCCAAATCCCAGATTCTCTCCAGGTGGGAATGCTTGGCTCCTCCCTCTGGGCATTGGGAGCATCTCCCAATGGGATGAGGAGTCGTGCAGTGGGGCCTTGGTGGCCCATTAAACACAGACAGTCCTGCAGTGGGTCCTTGGTGGCCCATTAAACACAGACAGTCCTGCAGTGGGGCCTTGGTGGCCCATTAAACACAGACAGTCCTGCAGTGGGTCCTTGGTGGCCCATTAAACACAGACAGTCCTGCAGTGGGGCCTTGGTGGCCCATTAAACACAGACAGTCCTGCAGTGGGGCCTTGATGGCCCATTAAACAGAGATAACTCCTGGAGGGAGTTCCCTGTGAGTCCTGGGCAAGGCATTGATGGGCCATGAGCAGAAGAGCCCAAAGGAGGGGCCTGGGAAAACACTGCCCCACTTGGTTTTACAGTTCATGAAGATGGTGAGAGAATAAATACTTTGTGCACTTCCTACACTGAAAACCCAGGACAGCATCTTAAAAAAAAAAAAAAAAAAAAAAAAAAAAGATAAAAGCAGCATTTAAGAAGTCATAAATTCCCTTAGTTCCAAGGCTGTGCACATCTTTCATGCTCACAGATCCCTCTGGGCACATTTCAGACCAAGTGGCCCTTCCTTTTCTGCTTCCTTGCACAACATTTGTGGGTAGTTACTTAACAAAGCTCAAATGAATCATGCTGTAATGCTTATGAATATCCCTTTTCCTCTTGGTTTTTTATGGCATAAACCCCTCTTTACTGAGATATGGCAATTACCTGAGGTAAGCAGCCATCTGTGGATCCAGACCTCAAACTGCAGCACTTTTTCCATCACATTTTCCCCTACACACGCTCCACCTCAGATGGGGTAGGGACAACACAAGGGCTCAACAGCTGATGTCCAATTGATGGGAAACATTCTTATTTCAGCAAATTGAAGGGTCTAAAATAGCAAAGGAAATTGTGAAGGCTACAATTTATTTTCTCATTGGCCCAAACTGAGGGGAGATGACACTGTGCTGATCATCTCAGGTTAAATTAAAAGGACAAGTTCCTCTTCTTTTGGCTTTACTTTCTGTCCTAAAGAAGTTCCAAATAGCTGCTGCAGCTTGTGCTTTTCTCTTGTTATTTTCTTAACCACAGTTCCATCTACATTATCTAAATATATACAATTTCTAACCCTTAGAAATCACCCCACTTTTAAGCTCAGAGTCCAATCTTTAGCTCTATCTCCCATGAAATGGATGTTTGTATCAGCGACAGATCTGATGCTGTGTGCTGGCTTTAATCCCTTTTCCTCTGATGCTTGGACTAAAACAAGAGAGCTCCTCTCCACTGTGAATTGAAAAAGAAAATCAGTGTGAAATTTCATCATCTCTTCCTTATTAACCTCTGATAACCAACAGAAGTGTGCTTCAGTGGTGTGCTACTATAACCGCCTGCAAAACCATTAATGAGTCTATGATTTAAAAAAAGGCTTTTTCAAAGAAAGATCTTTAAAAAAATTCATTTACAACATAGCATCTCTAATTGGTACAAGTTACAGACTGATTTTACAGAGGGATGCTGAGCTGCCCATTTCAGCTTGCTAAAGCAATGTCTTTCCAAAGCAACATTGCACCTCATTCTGGAAGATTCTTTAATTAATTGGAATGCTGAAGCGCTGCAAAAACAAAAAAAAAAACGTGTTATGCAACATTTGGTTTCACTGAGCCATCCAACAGCATAATTTTTACCAGTTTCTCTATGTTCCCATTGTGTTTAATTCTGCTACTTGTATGAGGCTGCAGATGTCTGTGCCTTTTCCCCACAGCTAAGGCTGTTCTCTCATATAATGTAATGGCTACAATATAACCCCCAGATCCAGGACAATTCACTTGTTATGGGAGGTTAATAATTTTTCCTTCTTACATTTTTATGGAACATTTACTTTCAAACACATCCCAGTGACTGAGGTGTTAATTCAAAACGGGCCTTTGAACAGCTAGTAAGAAAATGAGAAGGGAAATCCAATTTCACAAAATGTGTAAAACTGTGCAGAGACGGGGGGGGAAATGTCATTTTTAGAGAGTTGTCTGAGGATGACTTTGAAATTCACCTCCCAGCCACATGGTGATGCTGGACAGAAGGGAACCTCACTGCTAATGAAAAACACAACAGCCAAACCCCCAGGATTTGGGAGGAGCAGCCCTGCAGGTCAGGGCTGTGCTGTTCCTCATCCACCTCCGTGGTTTTCTTGCCTTTTTCCCAACCTAGAAATGAAATTTGAGATGATTTTAGTAAGGAGGGAATATAAGAGCAGATCTTTATTTGAAGGCCTTCAGGAACAGTTCTGGAAAGTTGTCCACGGAAGCCCAAAGCTCCTCCAGGGGTGAGCACATTTTATAGGTTTTAGAAAATTAGTATAATTTATAAAAAGCATCAATTAGGAGGACAAGTGGGGATGCAATTCCCCCCCAGGTCAAACTCCTTCTCTGGAGCCATCCCTTGGCTCTGGCTGGACTTTGTCCATGAGGATGGATCTCCAAGAGTTGTTCTCAACCCTTGATTCCCAAGAAGAACCAAAATAGCTCTGGGGCTTTACACCTCTGGGGCTTGGAGCTCTGCAATTTTTGTCTTTCTGCTTAAGGAATGGCCATGGGAAAGTACTGGGAAAACCAGCCACTGATACAACAGGCTACAGATATATGTGTGGAGAATACAGAGAACATAGGAAAAAACCAAAGGGCTGCAGTTTCAGAGGAGCTCCTCTGCACAGGACCCTCAAGGGCTCCCACACCCAAGCCCAGCCCAGCTCTTGAGCCTCTTCCCCAGAGAGGATGTTCCTTCTTACAGAACCAACCTGCCCTGCTGCTGCTGCTGCCAGAAACGACAAAAGTCCTTTTTCATCCAGCACATTTCATGGGTAAATTAATAAATAAATATTTTATCCTGGAGGAAAAGGGGAATTTTTAAAGTCTGCGTTCAGATATGAAATTTCTCAACTTTGTCTGCTGGTCCCAACCATTATTCAACTCTTTGCCACAATCTTTAAGGCAAAGGTACTGCTGGTGTAGTGCTGGTTCTGCACCCTTTGCTGAGCACAGTCAGGCTCCAGAAGGTCTCATTCTTTCCCCTCAATGCCATGGCTGGCATTGGGGAATAGATGTTTATTCAGAGTGAACTGAAGAAAGGAAGAAATAATCAGGTTATCAGCAGCCAACAAAGCACACATACTGTGATGATTAATATGCATTTGAGTGGAGAACTGCTCTTTTTGCCATTAAAACTTGTATTACTTAAATCACATCTTTCATCAAAGTCTTCTAATTGCACTACAGTTTGTGATCATTTAATTATCTGTGTTTTCTTTTCGAGATGGTATCTCTAAAATGTACCGTATATATCAGAGTACTCCTCCACTTTTGAGTGTAACTTGGCCAAAGGAATTTCTCCTAGGAAAAAAAAAAAAAAAAGCCATTTCAAAAAGCATTTTCTTCTTGTCCACTTTGGGCTGAAAGCAAGTTAAAAATGCAGAACACTCTCAGCTCTTCATTTGAAGAGGTAGACATCATAATTATAAATTCCTGCTGCAGTTTAAGGTTCACAGGACAAACTCACAATAGCTTCATTACAAATTCCCTGTGATCTCTTCATACATTTTAAGCACCTGGAATATTTGCATTTCTGATTTTACTGGTGCAGCCTTAGCAAGGGAGAGATATTCTCACTCACTGGGAACTGGATGAGGCTCTGAACAGAAGTTTTTTTTGTTGATTCAGGACATAACTGAAGAGAAAGATGGAAATAGAGGTCAAAAAAGTGGTAAAGCCATTGCACTGTGACTTCAATTGTGATTTATTTCAACTCACCTTTTAAGGGATCACCTCTTCTTAAAGCAAATGAAATTATTTTTTAAATGTCCTTTTTCCTTCCTCCAGTGAGATGTCCAGGATTTGAGGGCTCTGCCAGGTCTGATTTGAAAGAAAAATAAATGAAAACCCCTCCAGCTGAGTGTCTAAACCCTCTAAAATAGTAAAGATTTGTTTGGGATGATACAGAGGAATAGAGATTTGCTGCTTTTATTAAGTAGAGATTTTCACTAAAGAAAATCTAAACATGCTGGGAAATCAAGTTTTACAAATATGGCCCTTTGTCCAATTAACATTAGTGATGTAGTTCTTTCCATGGGATAATTATGCATTTATTATGTGTGTACATAAAAAACTGCAATGACACACAGGAACAGCACATTGGAATTAAAGTGATTCAATGAACAATATCTCAGAATGAAGTTAGTTACAAAAATTTTCTTCTTATCTGTGAATTCTTTATATATATATATATATATATATATATATATTCAATGGATTTAAACAGTATTTGGTGTTGTGTTTGGCTGGAGATCAATTGATTTGTCTGATTAGAGCACAAGACATAATGGCTGTGTGAGACAATCTGTGTGTGATAAAGATATATGTACATAACTGCATAATATAATACAAAGATAAGCTGATAAATGCAATTTATATGAAGATAATAGATTTTCTTCACATGGGTAAGTATAAAATACATGTAAATATGAAGCATTCTTCCAGACACTTTAATTCCTCTTACAGCACCATCAGAGCTGGCACTTCTCTGATGACAATATCATTCTTTGAAATATTTTTACAATGATAAAGAAGGATGAGATTTAATAAAGAGGTAATTAACAAGCTGTAATACCTAAACATCCCTGTTTATGTGGAGTAGCAGATTTTTTATATACTCATTTTAGTCAGCTCTGACAGCAAATCTGTGGCTGATGGTTATGCCAGTCATAATTAAAACTCTTACCCATTACATTCATTATCACAACAGATGGGATGATTTTGAGAGTAAGAGGTATCAGTTTTATATTAAAAAAAAAAAAAATAAATTACTTGTGCCACTCTATTCTTTTTGCTTCATCCCTTTGTTTTGTTTTCAAAGAAAAGGAAGGATTAACTTAAGCACCAAAGCTTTGGTATTAATGTCAAGGCATTATAGAAACCACAAATAGGATGATTGGAATCTGAGAGCTAAACATGGGAATGGATCCTGAGCCATGATAATAATATATGAGCTGTATTTACAGATCAGGTTAAGAGTATAAAATCATAAATGGAGAGAATTATCACCAGCCAATTATCTCAGGTAATTAGCAACCAGGCACTTAATTGACTTTTACCACTGCTCTGAAGCCACAATATGGGTGTGGCTCCTGATGGAAAAATCAGTGTCAGTCTTACCTTAGAGCTGATGGGTGTTCAGACTGTAATTTCCAATAGGAATATCAAACTCAATAGATTAACTGGGAGCTTTTTTTTTTTTTTTTTTTTTTTTTTTTTTTTTTTTTTTTTTTTTTTTTATTTTATTTTATTTTATTTTTTTTTTATTTTATTTTTTTTTTTTTTTTTTTTTAGAGAAATTAAGAACACCCACCATGGATAAACCAAAACAAAGCCAAGACCAAATAAAGAAAATAAAACACTGGCATGGAATAGGGTTGAGTAACAGGAACTGTACATGAGTGCCTTTGAAATTCTGATGGTAGACTTAAAGTTCCTGTGTTCTTGAATAAAGGATATTCATTGTTCAAGAGCAAAATCACTCACCACCTCTTACTCCATCATATTTTCATGTAAATAACAAAGACAGGCACAGCTCCTCAGAAGGAACAGGTGGGAAGCCAACCCTGTTTTCCTTTTAGATCCACAGAAAACAATTTTACTTAATTACACAATTATCCCAACCAGCTTTTTATTTTTTTTTCCCTGCCTGAAGAGGAGAGCAGAAACGCATGAGCTAACAAAGTGATGAGATGAATGGTTCATTTGCTCAGCATCCTATTTTATTGGAATGGCCAGTCCTTGGCATTCCGGGCAGAGGTACAAAACACACTGCAGCACACAGGTGTTGAACAATTTCTCCCTTGGAAAGGTTTCCTCCTTTCCCTCATCCTCTGTGTGCTCTCCAGAACTGCCATTTCAAACAGCTGCTGGCTCTGTGCCTGTGCCTGGGAGCGATTCATCACTTCAAAAAGCCAGCTCAGCACACTTGAGCCATCTGAACTATTTCCACCATCCCACATTATATTTGAGAATATAATTGGGGGGGAAGAGAGGACTTCAACTCTCATTGCTGTTATTGCTGCTCCAGGAGAGAGGCAAAGAGTATTTCTATCTCTATTTCTATTCTATTCTATTCTATTCTATTCTATTCTATTCTATTCTATCCTACCCTACCCTATCCTATCCTATCCTATCCTAATTTCATTCCTATTCTATTTCATTCCTATTCCATTCCTATTGTCTTATTGTATTCAATCCTATTCTATCCTTTATTTATTTTTACTCTCTTTAAGATAAACTTTGACACATGTCCTAACTCTGATGTGTTCAAGTCCAAGAGAACTTGGAGAAAGATTGTTTTAACAGTGTAAGATTGAGGGAAGGGTGGTTTGTTTAATATTGGTGGAGGAAAAAAAAAAAGATGTTTGTGGCTGAGTGTGTAAGACTCCTGTTTTCAGTTTTATTTTCTCAAAAAATATTTTATTTTCTCTAAAAATGTTTATTTTTTCATTTCTGCTACTGTCATTTACACAGAAGTATAGGTTAGTCCTAAAACACTTATTAGACAGTAGGAATGAAAAACAGAGACCTCTAAGAGTAAAAAAACCACCGTGATTTAGAGAGAAGTTTGTGAATTTGCACTTTCTGGGAGTTTTTAATGGAACAGAGTTCCTGTGATAGGGAAAATTTCATTTTGAAACCCACCCAAACAAGTGTTACCCTCGCTGCTGACATTTTTAATCCTTCACTTCTGCTTCTGTGGCTGAGCACTGGAAGTAGGTCAAGCTGCAGCATCGTTACCTGTTGCAGATTCTCTACCACAGATGGAAAAGGAGGACTTGGCTCAGCAACTCAATAAAGTTAATCAAAACCAGATAATCATAAGCTATGAGGCTTTCTCCAAAGCAAAATGAAGGCTGAAGTCACAGGAGCAACAAACGGGAGAGAAACTCGAGCAGAGAAGTTGATACAACTCCAAAAAGCTCCAGATGTTCATTTGCAGGTAAAAAACTTGTAATTAAACTTTCCAGACACTGCATTTCCAGAGATTAGAACACTGAACTTTACATATGAAGCGCTGATGAATATGAAACCAAACGAAATGATTCCAGTCAGATGGGAACAGGCTGATTCCAGACATCTGTAATGTGGGGATTTATAATCAGCCCTTACAGTCACTTTTACCAGCCTGTCCTTGAGAAAATGCAGCAGTACAACATTAATCAACATTTCACCTGAGGCTGTGGGCTCAGGACACAAAGAAATTGCTCTGAAATTCCAATCATCCTTCAAAAATGTGTTGGATCAAAATGTTTCAGTTGTTCTGGGCACGAATTTTGCAATATTTTCTAGTCCAGTTTGGACCAAACTCAGTAAAATCTGAGGTAACTCAGTGCCACTGTGTGAATTCCAGTTACTTATTTTTAAAAAATAAATGTAGGCATCTAAAAACTCACACATATTTGTGAACATATATTACACAGGCACAGTGCTGTGTGGTATTTACATGACGGGATGGGAGGAATGTTATCACAAAATGCTCCAGAGAAAAGAGATTAGCAATAAATGATCCCTCACCTGGCTCATCAGCCTAATCTAACATTCTCTGTGGTGTGATGGAATTCTTTACAGATTTACAACTTTTCAAATCCTTATCCCCAGCCTTTTTACACACATAATGGATTCCAAAGCAGCATTTCACGGAGGAATCTTTTAACTTCCCCTTCAATTTCTCTGCTGAATTCTCTGCAAGGAGACGCTTGGGCTCGTGTGTATTTTGCATAATGTAAACACCTGCATATAGGAGGGCTGCAATAAGAAGTTAATTATGTCATAAGAGTTGCAGGGTCCTCCTTTGGATTTTCTCTGAGAAGCAAAGCCAAGTCCCACTTGCAGCCTGTCAGCTTTCCTTTGAATTGCCACAATAATTAATATTCTTTTCATCTGAAAGTCTGCCACCAAAATGGGACAGGTGGTTTTGAGAGCTGCTAAAAGCTGTTAAATATCTCTGGCAGTGGTGCCACAATGTCACTACAATGATGGGCCTTTTCACCCTTCCCCAAAAAAAAAAAACCAACAATGAGTCACAAATTTAGTTTAGGTGTTTTAAATGGAGTTCTACTGATTTTCCTTATCATTCATGCATAGAAGGGTGGGTTTATACATAGATGTGAAAGGACAGAGGTGGATACTGAATATAAGGAAAAAAAGGAGAAGATGACTCAATATTCCAAGAACACCTCAATTTCCAGCTCCATGCTCATCCCAGAGTGCAGACAGCCCTGAACTTGCGGGTTAGAAAATGTCAAAAAATGCATCACTGTTCAGCAAAATCCAACAGAGAAGGAAGCAAGGGAAATAAATAATAATTTTTAAAAGCTTGTGGAATGCTGGAAGCTCACACAAGCTCCAAAATCAAATTTCAAAGTGGAGCCAAGCCTTCCTTCCTTCCTTCCCGAGGCCCACAAGAAGTTCAATTAGCCACAAAACAACTCCCAAAGTTTTCTGTTAATATAAGCAAAGCTGCTGTGCCACCTGGTGAACATTTTCATATGCAAGAGTCTCTTTTGCTGTATTTCTCGATAGAAAAGGCTAATTCGAGTGCTCTTGGCAACCTTTGTTGGTGCCTGCATTAAGACGTGTGAATAGTTGCAATCAGTAATGAGAGAGAGAGACTCCACTTCTGCCACCACAGAGCGCTGGGCTTTTGTCAGCACATCACTAATGTGCTCATTATTTCTCAGCAATACACGTTTTAATTCTGGAGAAAATGAAGCAGCATTATTTGCGGCATATAGAGGTGAAAAAAAAAAATAATTCTACGGGGGTGATATGTTTGAGTAAAATATCACTGTGTTTGCAGCTCGTGAACTGATCGATCGTTGATCGATGATAAAATTGGAATTAGATGATCAGACTTGATCATCGCTTTCAATATTTTTTTCATTGAGCACTAAATAATTCTTGGCCCATCAGCTGCGTGGATCAATCCATTAAAAATATTTAATGGCACTGTGGAATTTAATGTTCTCCAAAGTGTTAAATCAACACTATCAGACACAAACCACACAGGATGGGTTATTCTCAACACTTTGAATCAAATATCTTGAATAAAGTCTCTGTTAGATACCTGAAATATATTCTGGAAATGTACAGTGAGAGCATCTAAAGCTGTTCTTTTGTCACATCCCTGTGCCAACTGACCCCATATTTATGAACATGATCACCAAAAGTCATTAATTCAATCAAATTCAAGACAAAATTGCCCCAAATTAGGACACAGACAGGCCTGGCCTAATGTGCATAGTGCTACTCCAATAAAGAGAGGAAAAATATAGGAATGTGGAATTCCTGATAATCTTATCCCACATTGCTTAATGTCTCTTTTTGCTATTTGTCCTCATTTTTACCTAATAGAAAATACATCTTTTAATTTGAAGGAAGTCTGGATTCAGATCAAATCTTGATTCGTGTTTCATGCTCTAGAAAATCCACCTTCCCAGAAGACTGAGGAAAATATCTGCAGAATTTTAGAGAAGGTCAGCACTTAAAGCGTGTCTTGGCTCAATATCTATACGGTTTTTCAGTCCCTTAAATTGTTCTGCTACCTTGAATTCAGTTTAGGGAAAGTAATTTTCTCTATATATTTTCCCCACCAGTTTTTTGATGATTCAGCCAACACACTGATCCTCCTTTTAGAATTAGTTAATTTATATTTTCTCTTGACTTCAATATCATTTGCAGTGTTGGACCCGCTCCTATTTATTTATTATTTTCATACTGGAGGTCTATAACTTCTGCATGAGAATAAAACTAAATTAACCCCTCTACACAGAGGTCTAAATCATTTGGCAGGATATTGTGTTTTCTAATAGAAAACAGCATCAGTTTTTTTGGACAACTAAATGAACTTTTGGAATAATCCAGAAATACATTTTCTGCAGGAGTTTCCTAAGGTGAACAACAGTGAGTTATAGTTTCCAACTTTGCTCCCATTTTTCATCGAGTAACCAAATAATGTTTATTCATGAGAAAGAACATAAATCTTTTGGGGTATGGATGGAAAGATGCCATCAGATGGCAGGTGTGCCACTGGCCATTATACACTTATTAAAGGTTTTCTCTCTGGTGTCTAAGGCCTCAGCCCTTCACAGAAAGTTAATTAAAGTTCAAAACTTTGTGACAGAAAAAAACCTCACACATTTTCCTTTCCTAAAAAGTTCAAGTTTCTGGATGAAAAATTCAGCTTATATTAAAATAAGAAAGGAAGCTGAAGGCCTTGTTTGGATGATATATAGGAATTTCTTGCTTTTCTTTCTGTTTCCTCTTCAGAAACTGTTCTCTCCCCCTCAGCTGACCAGTATTCTTAAAAATGGGAGTATCTCCAGTTTTTCATTAATTTTATTTACAGTCAGAAAACTCCAAAATTCCTCTGACAACTCCCAGGATTTGTGGTATCTCTCAATCCTGTTTTGCTTAATTTGACATGAGACACGTCCTTCGTATTATCAAGGGCAGATTATTCTGCCTGAAGGAGTGTCATTGATCAGAATCCGGTTTGTCACCCCTCAGGCCATTCCTAGGGACTGATTTTCCATAAATCTGGGATTGTGACCATCCACCAGGCACAGCCTGGCTGCCCTCAGAGATGTTTTTGGGTGGAAAACCTGAGTGGGACCTGGGGAGATGTCCCTGGGAGATGTCCCTCCCTTTAGAGGATGTCAATGATCTCTCGTACAGCCCACACCTTCCAGGATCTCCTCAACCCCAAATCTTGACCTAAAAGGCATCATCTTGAGCCTGTCATGAATTTATGCCCTGCCAGACATCTCATTTTTCCTTTTTCTTAGAAAATACTCGCATACCAACTCTTTTCTCTTTTATTTACCTTCCTGCCCCTCCTTATTTACAGACAGCACCAACACAGGTATGACATCAATGTTTTTCTTCTGTTGAGTTCTATTCTCTCTTCACCTCAGGACAAGATATTTGCCTCTTTTTTTCAGAGTTATTTCTATGAGCTGGCTGCTACTGACAACAGCTTTTCTGTTAATACTGAAAAGTGGTGAATTAGCTGTTTGACTGACTGAGCTCCTGTGTTTGGAAATCAATATGAAATTGCTGCTTCCATCAATTCGAGCTACTAAAATACAGACATATTCATAAACTCATTATGTAGAAAAACTGCTTGGAAAAGGTGAGAGATGGAGCTTAAAAATACCAGTCTATTGCTACAATTACAGTGAATTCATACAGGAGTTATCTGAACTCAGTGCTAATATCAGATTCTGTGTCAGAGTCTCAGGGATATCAGAAGAAATGCACCTCTCCTTTTTGGTTCTTTTCTCCTTTTCTCTGTGTCTATAATCATTACAAATGAATAGCATCCATTCTAAGCACAATATTTCTCAAAGAAAAAAAAAAAAAAAAAAGAAAAAAATTGAAATATGAAAACTTCTATCATGAAGACACTGGAAATGTGACTTACCCACCATGCAGGTTGTGCTCACCCAGCAGAGGATGCAGCAGGACAGATGGAGGGTTGGTTTTTCTCATGGAAAAGGTTTCTTGGTTTTTAAAGGATCACTCCAAATCTCAGATTCCTTTTGGAATAACCAGAAAGCAGGGCTGCACTTCTGTCTGCTGTGCACAGAGGAGAAGGTGTTTATCACATCACAGCACCGAGGCTGGAGATAAGCTCTGCCATTTCCCTACAAGCAAATCCAGACATCTGGGGAAAAAACAAGTCGAGCTGTCAGACAGGACGCACAGGAGGGCTGAGCAACAACTGTGGCTGCTTCTTTTGCTCCACAAGCAGACATGGGTCATTACAGTTAGATCATTTCCCTGCTGGAAAATGGGATCCTGCAAGAAAGAAATCATTATTTATTACAACTTGGGATTTCTTACAGTTCTCAGGTTTAAACCAGGCCCACCTCATATTTGAGGGGATTCATCCTGCTGCTGGAAAATGTGAGTGTGCACCTCGTCCATGAGAGAAATTCCAGTCAACTTTTAAATGCCAGATAAAAAAATAAAAGAGTTTGCTTCCCTTTTGGGGTGATTATAGCTCATATTCACCTCTTATACTCTCCTCAATGCTACTCTTTAGTTCTGTGGCAGAGATGAGTTATTTTGTGAATGAGCAGAAGCAAAATTCCTTTGGAACCATCTGAAAACGCAATTTATCAAATTCCTCTCTATTGCCAAGTGCAAACTATTGAAAGTGCTTGTCATGTAAGTCAGGGATAGAATTCCCCTGTCTGTCTCCCCTGACTCAGAGATTTAGAACCAGGCTTTTAGTTAATGCTCATGCAAAAGGCTGCACTGTAAAGTATTTCACTGATGACTGTGACAGTTAAGAGGTTTATTATTTTTAGCACACTCAGACTTGTAGGGAAATCTCCTCAGGTTTCATGGAAGAAAATGTGTCCTTCCATTCCTGCACAGGCAAGTTCCAGCCTGGAATTCTTAGGTGGCAAAAAAGCACAACTGTTTTTAAAAAATATAAAGGATAAACAGGCACACCTTCATGTATTCCATACATGAATTATGACAGTAATCCATATTTCCATTATCTGCACAGCACAGGCATTTTTAGCTGTGTTTCTGGGAATTAGCATTGGCTTACAAGTAAATAAAGAGAATTTCTGAAGGGATGTGATACTAAATTGTTGGACAGAGCAGTTCCAGTCCAGAAACATCAGCAACTCCTAAACTCCAGAAAGGTGTCAGAGCCATGGGGCGTGATGGGTACTGGACATTTCTCCTACAGAGACAAAATTCATCACAAGAAATGTCCAGAACCTAAAAATTACCATCAAGTTGGCCTCTTAGAGTTGCAGAGTTCTCTCCTCCACCTCTGGCAGGAACACTAATTACTGCCTTAGACTGCAAAGCTAAATTTTAGGTGACTAAAACTAGATTAAAATAGTCCCCTTCTAAATGAAGGCTTTGCATAAAAGAGCAGAGCCAATACTGAGAACAAGGCGTGTGCCATTACTGCCAAAAAATTTACAAGTAGCAGGAATACAATTCTCCATTTTTATAGCCTCATCTGTATAAGCATTTTTATAGCCCCTTCCATAAAAATGTCTAAAAGTGCTCTATAAATATTAATGAATTAACCTGCCCTGCGTCCCCATATGGTGGGTATTTATTTTTACATTGTAGAGTTGGAGAAACAATTGCAATAAAGCCAAGCTCTGTGCACAAGTCCAGCTCCCAATTCTTTTAGAGAATCTGGAATAAATAACCCTGGATCCTTGACAGTAAACTCAAGGATGATTTATCTACCCTGCCATATTTACCCCATGGCTCCAGAGCAGTGGGATTTCCAAAAATCTTGTGCCCTGTCCCAGCAAAACTCTCCAAAATCGAACATTTCTAAAAATTTACATGCCTAGAATAAATAGGATGGATATTGTGGTGCTCCACTTCCACAGCTGAAAGTATTCCTGCAGATCTTGAAATTGTTCTGCAAGATGATGTTTTTAATATGTCAATTTTAACGTTTTATGGGTGGACACATAAGAGCTGGAATCTAAGAAAGACCAAAAGATTTCAAGGAGGAAAAAAATACAAGAATCCAAATTCATTCCTGATAAGAGACAAATAACTAAAGAACTATAAGTCCATAATAAGTTAAAAATCCATGTATCATTCCAAGGAAATATTTTTTCCTATATGCTATTTGAAAAGACAATTTCTGAGTCTTAGGACATGGTTTGGGAAAAGCCTTCTACATTATTACTGTTCATTTTACTTGTTTTTTTCCTCCTCCTTTTTTTTTTTTCCAACTGTATCACTGTCTCACTTGCAGTGCACCAAATACAAACCAAGAGTGGCCAAAATACCAAGTACCATTGAAAATAAACGTATTTTATGGCTCCAACACACATTTTCCTTCAGAAATTAATTTGGTTAATAACTTAACTGAAGGATCAATCCCTGTGCTCCTCACGGATTTTTCCCATTATTCCATAAGAAGGTAACGGATCCATTTGTTGCAATCCACAGCAGTTAAATATCACTGTTTTTCTAAAAGCAGAAACTGATTCACTGGGAGCCTGTACAACTCCAGGACCAAACTTTCATTTCAACTTTATCATGAACTATATATGAAAATATATAATACAATATATATAATCATATATCACATTATATATCCTATAAATTATATATTAGCATATATATTTATCATATATCTTTACTATAATATATATCCTACATATATTATAATAATATTAGATATATATTAGATAGATATAAATATAAATATAGGTATAAATATATATATAGATTAGATTATATAGATATAGATATAGATAGATAGATAGATATAGAGAGAGGAACTTGCATTAGATATGTGTTTCACCCAAAAACCTTCTCAAGAACATTTTTCTTTTCTTTTAATATCTGAGGGAATTTCTGACAGAATTGTTCCCAGTGAATTAACATTTCAGAGCATGCTTTGATACACATCGACTTAAAACCACCGCATTTTGATCTGTGTTCAAAGTCTCCGAAACTAAACCCAAAGTTGTTGAAAGAAATAAACTTTATTAACTGCTTCCAAACCAAATCAGAATGACTTGGGGACATGCACTAGTGGGACATTGGCCAGCAGCCCTTTGAGTGGCTCTGAAGAAAAGACACACCATAATTTAAATAAAATATAATCATTCAGGTATCAACCACAGAAAAGGCATCAAGCAAGGATTAAAATTTGATTTAGAATTGTAGTGGGTTTTCTCTTCAACTAAAGGCCGAGCTATGTTAAACCACAACAAGAATGGATACAAATTATTGTTTCTACAATTAAATCTGAATTCAATGCTGTCATCACCCTGTTGCACTTATCCATGGAGATGATGTAATATTAATGAAATACTAAATGAGGCATTGTGCACATAAGTGTGATTTCTCTTCGGTTTTTTGTCAATTCAAAATAACAACTACAAACTTTAGAGGGTGGATTTGACTTTTTTTTTTTTTTTTTAATAAATCTTGATCTAATTTTAGTAGAATTTATTTTTAGTAGGAAAAAAATCAGTTCAGTTGCGGGTTGTATACAAAACCAGAATCAGATAAATCCTCTCTGCACTGGGAAATCCATGCATTCCACAGAGTCAGAGAAAAAGACTTTGCTGACTACAGCAGAGGGAAAATTGGGTAATTAGGCCAAATCCTATAGTGCTTATTTAGAATTTAAGCTTATGAGAATAAGTGAGTGATTATCATTATTATAATGACATGACAAAACCTATTATTTTCCTAAGTATTTTTGTAAATGTACAGGAAAAAACAGCCTGTGAATGATTCTCTGCTCCAAAACCTGAGATATGTGGGAGCAAGATGCCACAATTTCACAAAAAACACACATCCCATGACTGGCAGGAACAAGGCAAAGAAATTTCCCACCTTCCATAAAAACACAGACCCCAAAGTCAGAAGAGTTTTGTTCCTGGAAGTGATGCCAGTGAGTCCTGGAAGGGAATTTTGGGATCTTTTAGTGCCATTTCCATTAATCAACCCTGAAATAAATTCTTTGTCTCTCCCACCAAGATGTGGCACAAAATTATTCTCATCCCAATGTTTGTTCACTGTTTTAATTTGATTTTATCCACTTATTGTCACCCGGGCAGCAATAATAACCCTCTCACCAGGATAACTTGCCTGGATTCTTTTGGTGCTCTTTTGGGGAATTTTTCCAGCGCAAACACCTTCAGTGCTGTTTATTTCTGATTATGAGATTTTGCAGTTTCATTCCATTCTCTGATAAACTCCAGGGCAGAGTGGGGAATAATTACCTGTCATTTCACTAGCCCTTCCCTACCATGCAACAGGGAACTTTTTTTGTTGTTTAATCTCTTTTTTTTTTTTTTCATTTTTCTTGCGTTTTTGTGAATCACCACAAGAATCCCCCTTTAAAGACTCTCCTTAACATTCTGCCCTAAATTACCAGGACATCATTGCTCTCCTTCCATCATTCCTAAAATACTTTTCCATCTCATCCCTCCCTGGAGAGATATTTGGATTCTGCAGGCTCAGGGAGGCTCCTCCTTGTGCTGCCTCATTGAGACATTTCTGTACCACTCGAAGCCTTTTCACTCCAGTGAAATATTGGCTCTTTCAGCCTCTCACAAAATACAGGTGGGCTCCTCTTTACTGCTGCACTCTTAATTCTTGGGGATTATGTAAGGAACAGCTTCTTATTAGTGAAGGATGAGCTGAGAGAGATCAAAGCCCTGCTCCCAGCTGTGTTAAGGTCCCTTTATACCGATGTAAAGTGTCTCACACTGAGTGGATTCACACATTTTTTACCATTTTGCCATGAAATTCTGGTATTGTGGGCTGCCTCTTTTCAGGCAAATTTTTTTAGGAGAGAAGACATCCCACCTTGCTCTCTGAGTATAAAAGGAGAATTTATAAATTTGTTGTTCCCTCAGCAGAGTGGGTTCATTACATGGTTTCATTTTTTTTTCCCAAGGCAGGAGGAATGTGCTGTGTCACAGTTCCCCTCAGCAGCTGCAACTACAAAAGGAGAAAAAGTAACACTCACTGTCTGTCTCAGAGAAGTATAATCTGAGCAATTTAAAGAGCTCCTTGCTGCTGGTTTTTAAGGCAAGAACCAAGAACAAGGGATTTTCTAAAACATGGAAAATTCCAACTAAGCACGTTCACATTTGGTGTGTATGGACAGAAAGAGATTACACTTACACAAGAAAAAAAAAAACAACAAAAAAAAACCCAAAAAAAAAAAAAAAAAAAAAAAAAAAAAAAAACCACCAAAAAAAAACCCCACCAACTTTACCATATAAATATGATGCTTACCTAGGAATAAACTATTTCAGTGATAATCAAACTGTAAAACCTAAATGAGAAAAAAAAAAAAAAAGATGTTTTTCTGTAGCATTTTTCCATATCAGGCTCGAAGTGTTTTACAAAGAACACAAATATCATTATCAAGGTGACAAAATGAGATACAGGGAGGAAAACTGAGCCTCAGTTTGGGGCTGCCTTTAGAATATTTGGGGTTTCACAGTTAAGGGAGAAAAGGCAAATCTAGGAGAGAGAGAGAAGGCTGAGTCCATCTCATATCTAAACACTATTTGCCTGTATTTGTGGAGTACCATCAGCAAACTGAAAAGCAAAAAGAAAAAAAATCCATATTTTTCAGAAATTCTAATAGGAATCAGAAAAATATCTACCAGTGTGAGATAAAGGGGTCACTATGTTATCATATAATATAATATTATCATATTGAGCATTAATTTTAAACTTCTGTAATAAATGAGGGCTGGATTTCTGTCATGGGAGAGCTATATGATTCAAATATTTAATAAAGTTTATTTTTGATTAAACCCCAATGTTTTCTCGAAGATCAGTTTCAGACTTTTAGAATATTACTTGATTAATTCCATACAAGATCATTTTTGTAATAATAAATGAAATAATGACATGAAAAATTGCCTAATATTGTCTTTGAAAAGGGAAAGCAAACACTTTCTTAGGAAATTCTTTTTGTGAGTGTTCACAGTAGCAAATTAACAGAAAAAATAATTTTAAATGTATTGATTGGAGAGGTTGAAAGAGTTCTCTCATGACTCTCTATAGACAGATGTTTTACTTTGAGTGGATTTGCTCTTTGAATAAAGGCCAGCAGTGCTCTGGTATTTTAAAATTTCTTAATTCCCATATATTATGTCAAGCCTGCAATGATCAGAATGAAACCCAGACAATGGGCTCAGCACAGAGACTTATCCTTTTCTTCCTGCCATGGATGGTGCCTGGGAAATCCTTCCTTTAAAAAAAAAAAAAATCTATGAAAAATCAAGATATTCACCTAGACAAGAGACAGACTCTCAAATCTGCTTTAGCCCATTTGCTTTGCATGGCCTTAAAGGCACAGTGCCCATCAGAGAAAGTGTGATGTTTTTCCCAAGTGTGTAATTCTGTTTTAAAAATTGGAAGTTGCCAGAAAAACCCTTTTTCTGACCCAGAGATGGGGCTCCTGAGAGGAGTTTTAAAGATTTTTATTCCATTTTCAGTTTCATGTGAAGGGTGGGAGGGTACAGATGTTACAATTCACACCATCACAATCAGAAGCTGAATTATTTCCTAATTAAAATACATTATAAGTGGTTTTTGGCCTATCAGCTTTTCCCACACAATGCTGCTAATGCCTTAAAGCCAATGATCTATTAAAATACCCCACGTGGGTTTTGCTACAATTCATCTTTCCTATTTCTCTAAAATATCTAGTTTACTTGTAGGTCATCATTTAAACTTGTTTCTAGCTCAATTTCTCTCTCAACAATGTCTATCCTATTCCATGGCCTTTCTAAGTGAGCATTTTTTATCTCAAAGTTTGCATACAGATGCACAGGACTATGGGAGCCTTCTGCCAGCCTTTGAGAATTCTCTACAAACCCATTTCCCACAAGAAGTGAATTCACAGAGACCACACAAACAAATAAATGAATCAATATTAAAGAGTGGGGTCGAGCCTGGTGGAGCCCTGATTCCAGTTCCAAGCAGCTGCTGCTGTGTCCTGCTGCCAGAGGGGAAGGATGGATGGAATATTGGGAAGGAATTGTTCCCTGTGAGGGTGGAAAGCCCTGGGATGGAATTCCCAGATTTGCTGTGGCTGCCCCTGGATCCCTGGCAGTGCCCAAGGCCAGGTTGGACACTGGGGCTTGGAGCAGCCTGGGACAGTGGGAGGTGTCACCATGGCAGGGGGTGGAATGGGATGGGATTTAAGGTCTGTTCCAGCCCAAATCACTGGGATTTTGTGATGAAGACACACCACGTGTCCCAAGCATTCCCTCATCCCCCCAGCCCCATTCAATCCCCCAAGCCATAAAACACAACATTCCAACTCCACCATTCCTGTTCACCACCCAAAAGTCCACTATTTTAGGAGGATTTTTAATTGAAAATTAAACATCAGCTTGCTGCCTGGTGAGAGGAATGACAGACTTGTCTTTACAAACAAGCACTGGGTCTGCTGGTAGATAAAACCAGCACTGAGAGATAAAAGAAACAATGGGAAGGATTCCACTGATTGATGAATGGAAAAGAAGATATTTGCCTTTACTAACAAACTGATAAACGAAATTGGATATTGAAAGATGAAAGAAACAATGGGGAAACCCCATAAATTCCTGAAGAATTAAAAATTAGAAGGGAGAGTTATATATTAAGGGGGAATTTTAGGTATTAGGCACTCTGGCAAGTCTGTAGCTCTCAAGTACCTCAGTATGGGGAAAGAGAGAGGGAAATGTGGATGGAAAATTGGGATAAATAGGAGGCTGTAAATAATAGTAAAAAAAAAGTAATAGTATAAAGTAGTAAAAAATAATAAAAATAGTAAATAAAATAGTAATAATAATTAGAAAATAGTAACAGTGTAAAATAGTAAAAAATAATAGTAAAAAATAATAATAGTAAAAAAAAGTAAAAAGACTCTTCTGTGTCCTTTCTGGACATAAACCTCTGATGACGTTTGTGCGATTTAATTTTCCTAACACTGGCCTTCATTAAAACCTTCATTTTCTCTTGGATCAGGCTGTTTGTGGCTGGCAAGTCCATCCCTCTGCTCCCCTCACTCAGCAGCGCTGCCGGGCACTCCTCGCGCTCCATTATCATCCACAAATTCTATAAGAATTAAAAATTAAAGGGGAGGTTACATATTAAAGGGGAATTTTAGGTATTAGGTACTCCGGGAAGTCTGTAGCTCCAAAGTATCTCAGTATGGGGAAAGAGAGAGGGAAATGGTTCTGGGAAATTGGGATAAATAGGAGGCTGAGTCCTCCAAAATTTGAGACACCCCAGGGAAACGCCCCATGGCCTCTCCCTTTACTCAAATAAAGTAAAAGGACTCTTCTGTCTCCTCTCTGGACATAAACCTCTGACGTTTGTGGAACACTGGCCTTCATTAAAGCCTTCATTTTCTCCTGGGGTCAGGTCCATCCCTGTGCTCCCCTCCCTCAGCAGCACTGCTGGCACACTCCTCATGCTCCATTATCGTCCTGCAGAAGGGACAGCAGGCCTCATTAAGTCGAGTTAATGCAGACAACCCCTGTCATGTTAATCAGTCCAGGGCCCTCTGTTTGAAGGCCCCAGACACGTTTTCCAGGCAGTGGTGGAGCTCCAGGAGGGGAGGCACTCAGAGGTCATTCCCCTGCCCAGAGGAAGGAGTGGATGAACCTCATCTGTGCTGACAGACACTTGGTGCCCCTCCACCCCGCTCTGACCTTCTCCTGGTGGCTTTACAAGCACCCTGAGCAGGCTGGTGCATTGTCTGTCTGCCCCTTCCCTCCGGGTTTTCATCCAAATCTTCCTGTCTGCAACCTAAACCCTTCACATCCTTTTATCCAAACAGATTTTTACGCTCCTCTTTCCTCCCTGACTGTTTCACACACTTGAGAAGTCCAGCTGTGCCTCCCTTGGCTGGAAACAAACAACTAAAATATAAAATAGACAATAATTTCCAGAGTCTGATACTCTTCCTTCTCCAGGCTGAGAAGGAGCCTGATCTGTAGGAGCATCCGTGGATGGCAGGGAGAAGGAACTCTGCAGACCTGAGATATTCTAGAAACACGTGGGTTTATTGCAAGGGTCGTGGGTAAAAAGGGCTTTGCCTTCAGCCACCAGCCTGGGCTGGAGGGAAACCCCAAAAGAGAAAGAGAAAGAGAGAGTATGAGGTAAGGGAGGTAAAAAAGCTAAGAGGAGTAAAGGAGAGGTAAGAGCAGGAGTGCAGGGGTATGAGTGGTAAGAGAGAGAGATAGAAGAGAGGTAAAAGCAAGAGCAAGAGAGAGGGAGTGGTAAGGGAGAAGTAGAAGAGTGAGAGCTAAGGGGTAGAAGTGAGGTAAGAGAGAGCAAAGACCTTGTTACAATCCATTATATCCCTTTTTGTGTTGAATATTCTAATTTACAGTGACCAACCGGCACAAGATACAAAACCTAAAAACTTTGCAGGCAGCCTATGAGAACTGCTATATTACCATATAATTTTATATTCTAAATTCTAAAGACTATTTTTCTTATCTGTTTTCTCCCTGATGCCTTGGCAGGGTGGAGAGGGGCTGCATTCTTGGGTCTTTTGTTTTTCTGTCCTTCAACCCATCTCCAGCTAATCACCATCTTCCTGCCTCCCGTGTCTACACATCAAAACTGGCTTTCATTTCTATTTCACTCACAGGTTTTACATCTCCAGTATTTCTTACCAGACAATCATATCCATAAGTCCTTCCTGTCCCATCTTTCCCAACATTGATCAGTTCATCTTTCTGGAAACGAAGTGCTCAAAACTGGCCCCCATGTGTGGAGCAGAAGAAGGAGTTTGATCACCAACCTGTGCTCATCTTCCAAATGAGGTGATGACATTCTGAGCACACGGTGCTGGTCCCTCCTTGCACAGATTTTAACCCAGCTGTCTGATTTTTTTTGTGGTCCACACCAGATAATTTCTATCCTGCAGAGGCTCTGACAGAGCTGAGGTGTTTTCCACACTGCATTTGTTCTTCCCAGCCACCCCTGCCTTGCTCACTGGTGGTTTTTTTATGTTTGGGTAGGATCAGTCTTTATTCTTATCCACTCATCCAGTGTAATTTCCTAATCAATGTTTCTGCAGTATTCTCTAACATCTAATATTAACTGCTCCAAAAGACACATAACAAAGCTTGCACTCCCCCACAAAGCCTTCTGTTACATAAAGAAATCAGACTGGTCTGGGATGAATCATTATTTAAATAAATATCTGCTGGCTCTTTGTCATGTTAGAGATACCTCAGAGAAGTGAAATAAAGCCAACTGCTCTGCAAATCAGGGCTCCTGGATTTTGCCTTTCTGAGGAAGACATCAATTTTTGCTTTCTCCCAGTTCTCCATCTGCCTCTAACGCACACAGAGTTCTGGTATTTACTGTGCAAACACTCCTCAGCATTAATCCAGGTCATGGCTTCCAACACCATCACATTTTTAATGATCCCATTCTTAATATTAATACAAAATTTCAAGTGGTTCTCAATCAGAGCAACCTCTAAAAATCAATATTGTAGTAATTATTACAGTGGGCAGCACTATGATAACTCAAAATATGCTTGTTCAAATAAACCCACATGTAAATTAGTTATTTTAGATAGTAAGAAAAATTTCTATATGCATTAAAAATATGTCATGCAAAATATACATGGAAAAGCTCTTGGGTCCTTTACCCATTAAAGCTGTTTTCTGTTTATTTGGTATTTTAAAATACATAAGGGCACCAGGGAAATTTGTAACTTCTTACAGGATACTTGAATAAACCAAGTTATTATATATTCACCATGAGCCACAGTACAAAATACTACTCAATCAATTTTTAATAATTGGATCCTTCTTAATTCACAAATTACCTGAAAGTGAGGTTGAGGGCTCAAAACTGATAAAAATATTCTTTTTCAAGTATAGTGACAGCATCCCACTATGTTCCTGACCCAAAAGTCATAAAAGCTTGTCTTTTCATGGTGGTAACAGCTATGGTCTGATCATTGCAGAAGCCACAATTTCTAAGAAAATAAATGATAATATTCTTCAAAACATATTTTTCAAGAAATGAACTCCAAGATAATTCACTTTCCTAAAGTGGCCACCATTTCTAAAATCTATATTTTTTCCGTATTCAAGGACAACCACTGGCTTTATGACCAAAAAAAATGATGATTAAAAAAGGCAATCATAGGTTACATTGTAAGTGGTTAAACTTCTGCAGAGTGAGGTGAGAATTTTGCCAGCAATTAATTTTTCTTCTAGGACAATATAAGAGAGAACTAAGTAGCAAAACCACAGGTGTTTAACAGAAAGAGAGGAAAATGTAGGCAGAAAAATGGGGTCAGTGTCTGCTGGTGTCCTCAGGAACTGAGCACAGTTACAGGAGGGTCAATTAGGATCATTCCCCTTAAAGGGTAATTAAGCCTTAACCCAAGGCAGGAGCACATAAAATTGGAATTTTGTATTGCAGAGTAGTGTGATCTCATAGCAAGATGTTGTAACAGGTGCCACAAGCAGGGACCTCACAGAGGGAAAAGAAAATTAAAAGATTCTACAACTTCCACTTTGTTGTAACTGCTTTGAAAATACGTTATTTTACATTTGGATAACAGTCCTGATTTTTTTCTTCCTGTTGCGCATTATACATTAGTGCAAAATTAATAATAATTATAATAATTATAATAAATCAAAACTTTTCCAAGTGCATTTTAATGTACTTCAGAAGTTCTTTCTGCTCTTTTATTTGATCTAAAATCTCACCCACTCCTAAATAATTCCTTCATGACTGGCACAGGACACGTTCAACACATCAGGTAATATCAAAACCAGATCTTTAAAATCTTCTACAAAACTCAGAGTCCAGATGGTGAATCCAAGCAAACATACAAGGAGATGAAAAAACTACTTTTCCCAAAAAGTGGAGCGCCCTGGTTTTTGGTCAGGGATGCTCAGAAAGGGTCTGAACTTGGGAATTGAAACTGGTTTGGTTTGCCTCTTGAAACTTGAATCAGTGTCAACTACCTGATGTGGTGAAGTGGGTGAGGGTTTGGCTTGCATGCCACAAAAGCAAAAAAAAAACCCAAAAAAAAAAAAAAAAAAAAAAAAAAAAAAAAAAAAAAAGTAGATGAATATAATGACAATGAGAACACAGGTTTGATAATATGATAATAAGAATAAGGGTTTCAAGTCAATTGGGTTTTTAATTTAGATTTTTGTTTGTTTTATTTGCACCCATGCAGAGGAGGAGGAAGTCCACCAAAGCCAGCTGAGCTGGAAACCTCAGGTAAATATTCCTTTACTTTATTGCAAACCTTTGAGGCATTATTCAAGGACAGGCAGTGCCCAGATTTGGTGTCACTACTGATGACACTTCACATTCCTGACTGCTTTTCCTTTGAAAAACAGACTTTTATTTGCTTCTGACACAGTTTTGAAAAGAAAATGTGCCTCAAGTATGTTGTGAAAGCACGAGGCTGAGAGGCACAGATGTTATTACTTGCTGCCATATGCTGTTAAAGCTTTAATAATATGCATTTATACTAAGTTAAAAATGGTACTTCAGCGCTCTGAATGTCAGCAAAAGAACTGTTCATTCCTTGGTAAAACACACCAACAAATGGAGCAACACTCTGAAAAGTGATGTTGGATTTTTGACTCTGCACAAGTGGATCCTTGAGGACTTTCCCGTAAAGATCAAGCAGATCATTAGGAGTCCCTCTAAACCATTTTATATTGACATTCTTGTTTTCCGAAGCAGCAGCTTTCATTTATGTTCTGCTTTGGTTTATTTGACAGCCTCCTCTCACACAATTTTCAGACATAAACGCCAGCCACAGGCTAACATGGAAACAGAGAACAAACCCTTGTGCACATCCAGAGCTTGTTAATATTTCTGAAACCTTTGCCACCACAAAAATTGAGACATGACCATTACCTCACCTGCCCCTCGGACAAAATCTCCAGTGCGTGTTCCATTCATAACCTTTGCTACAGAATGATTTGGTGTTTTCCAGCATTCTGCCCAAAGGTTCCCATTTTGGAAAGATTTTCAATAAAGTGAGGGAATATTTACCTGAGGTTTCCAGCCCAGCTGGCTTTGGTGGACTTCCCTCTCCTCTATGCAGGTGCAAATGAAACAAATAAACAAGCAGAAATCTAAATTAAAAATCCAATTGGCTTGAAAGCTTTGTCCTTATTATCATGTTATCAAACCCATGTTTGCATTGTTATTCTGTTCATCTACTTTTTATATATATATATATATATATATATATATATGAAAGCCAAAGCTTTACCCATTTCAACAAGCCAGGCAGTTGATATCTGGAATAGCTGTCTAAGAGTTGGTCAAGCTGAACAACTACTGTATGGAACACCCTGATTATTCACAATTCACAGGGAATTGTGCCCAGTTCCATCCACAGGGAATTTCGGCCCAAGTGGTGGGAAGTGAATGTGCACCAATCTACCCCACACCCCATCAGTATTGGGGTTTTTTCACTGTACATTGTTAAAGAAACACAAATGAAGCCTTCTGAGAAGGTAGTAGTACTTGAAAATTGGGGGGTTTGGGTTTTTTTTTTTGTTTGCACTGAAGATGACAGATCCTATGAGGCTACAAAGTACCAGTCCTGGTTCTAAATCAACTCTCCTTCAGGGTAAAATTCCACTCTCAGCATATAAAAAGTAATAAAAAATCTGATTTTGAACAAATATTTCTGCTTGAAATACAGCAGGAACACTTCCTTGTGCCTGTTCAGTGTATTTTCCTATTTTTATGTGGGCCTTCTAAACCTCCACAGTCCTTAGTAAAAGTCAAATAATTTAATTGTGAAATAACTCAGTCCCAATCAGTGGAAGCCAAACAAGTCAGACAAGCATTTCCACACTCTCTGAACGAAAGTCAATGAGACCTGAAGACAAACTGCCTCTAACAAAGTGTTTGCTCAGAGGCCCTGATGAAGCAGCTGACACTTTCCCTGCGGAGATTTAGTCGAATAAAAGTCCTGCCAATTTTTTCCAGCAGCCACCAGATTTTGTTTCCAGCCTGTGAGAAGGGCCCCTGTACCTATATCCATGAGCATATGGATGTGTAGGGAGGAGGAGGTGACAGCTACAACCAGTAAATGTGAAATCTGCATCATCAACAGCAGAACAGGGAAAAAAAAAAAAAAAAAAAAAAAAAAAAAGTTCTGTTAATTAAAACTTGAAAGGCTCTTTCTAACATTCACTCCAAGTTTTGTCCCCATCATTGGAAAAAATCCCTTTCCCTCTGAGCCTGTTTCACTCCCTGCCTTCCTTATTTGTTTTTATTTCATTTCCAGAGCCAGTCACTCTCCATCCTTTCTGGTAACTGGTCAGACTATGATAACTATGGCTAAGGGATGATAATTATGGCCAAAGCATGGGATGGCAGGTGGAATTGATCCCTCTTCCCTCTGCTTTTCAGGGCAAAGGGGAGCTCCTCTTCTCTCCCAGCCCAGGGGAGGCTCTGCCCTTCCCTCCCTCATCGCCAGGCTCAGGGCTCCCTCTCCTGTTCCAACAGATTTTTCACCAACATGATTCCAAACAGATCTGACAGACAAAATCCTGGGATGTCTAATGGAATCAAACACTCAGGGAAAAGGTGTACCTTTAAATTCTTTAATATCTACAGTATGGCAGTTAATATTAACTTCTCAAATCATAAAACATCTTTTATCACGTCACAAAGCTTTGGTATCAGCTCTGAGCACAAAACCAGACTGTGGGGATACATGTAGAAAGGCAACAGAAAAATAATCATCCTGGGACAATCACTAAAATTCTTTAAAACATAAAAGAATAGCAAATAATACCATAAATTTGGTGGTTATTCTGCATTTAAAGAGAGATTTGGCAATTATAGAACATATAGCATAAACAACGAATATTTAATCTTCTTTTAAGAAGAATTTCCCTGGGATTATTCCATCTATAAGAGAACAACAGGGAAGGAGCTGACATGCTCTGAAAAGACAAAATTTAAAAAAAAAAAAATCTCAGAGCAATAAAACATATTAGACTTAATCAACATCAATCTAGAAATATTCAGGGGTCACTCATTGCTTTCCAATTAAAATATTTGATTTCAAACCAACCAGACACAATTTATTTTATTAAAGAAGAGATGAAAAAGGGCAGAAATCACCATTTTTGTTTAGACTAGATTAAAAACAAATTTAAAAAATGAACACCATATAACTGATGATAAAGGAAAGATAACACCCCAAAACTTTATCTACGAGAAGGTAATAGATTAAATTACCTTCTCTGTTGCAGGAGGAAACAAAACAATTTCCAATAAATATTTAGTCAGACAATTCTGGATCTGTGGTGGAAATGTAAGACCAGATTGAGCTAAAACATGTAGGACTTAAAGAGAAACTCCACTGTCATCATATAAATCAACAAGTTAATGAAATAATGAAAACATGAAATATAAAAGAGCCGTGAACAACTACAGCAGAAATAACATGAGCAGACGATCAATGAATTTCATGGAAGCCTTTCCAGTGCCATTAATAAAATTCAGAGCTGTTTTTTTGTGCAGGGAGCCGATGGCAACTTTAGGTGACACAATCATTTTTGGGCATTAAAGCACAATGATGACAGTGCCTTCTGTCTGTGCTGGGGAGGGGAGGAGGTGCTAAGATTGCCATTAGGGGAGGATGAAATGTTCCACCATCCACACGGGAACGGGGAGCCAATAAAATATTCCTGGCAATGCCCTTGAGATAACCACCTGTCACATCACCAGAATGTGCTCCCGAGTTATTTTTTCTGCTGTAGTTCCACTCCCAAATCCCTGTTTTCACTGTAACATATTACTTTTTTAGTGGCTGGTGCTCCATACAGCACACGGATTAATTTCCCCTCCGCCGACGGAATTTTTAATGAAGATAAATTATAATCATGACATTTACATCTCAATGATTTTCACAATTGAAACATTCTCCTAATCCTGGTGCACATGCTGTAAAGTGGGTTACGCAGCCAGATACTAAAGCAATCATTTTATCATTGTCAGAGTGAATATAATGCCTACAGCAATCAATTGGACTTTTATGGGAACAGTTAGCTCAGCTGGTTTTGCATTGAAAAAAAATGCACTGAAGTGCCCATTATCCATCTCCACTGTCAAAGGGCAAGCCAGGATCTTGGCTTTCATCCCCAGGAGTGTGGAACTCTGTCTTGCAACCAAGATGAGAAGATGAGAAAGGGCCAAAATGGTCAGGAACGGCCAACAGCAAAAATCTCATGAGCTGCAGGAAGAATAAACCAGAATTACCAGGTTTAGGGACAAAATTTGGGTCAAATAAAGATTCCAGCTGTGGTGTCTGCAGCCATGGAGGGCAGGAGGTGGTCCTGACCAGGCAAGGAGAAGTGAAGACAATGAAGGTGCTAAAAATAAAGGCAGAGGAGTGAAAAATGAGAGCTTTGATTGGAGAGAAGCCTCAGAGGAAATCCCAGTGTTGGTGTGGATGAAAAATGAGAACAAACAGGGCAGTTTTCTCTCGTGGTGCTGTAGAGGATTAGGGGTCAGAGCTGTCCAACAGCTGCCAGGATTGCCAGGACAAGGTTTCCTGCAGCTGCTCCCCCTTATTCCCAGCAGTTCCAGGATTCAGGTGGGCTCTCCTCTGCCTCAGGTTCTCACCTGCTCCTTTGCTGTCCCAAGCAGCCTCATTAATTTAGCTTCTCACAACAATTTTTGTGACTCAATTATTGCTCATTTCAGCAGTCTGTGCACCAGTGGCCTGGTGCACCAATCCCTACACAGAAATATCCAGGAGAGAGGAATGTCTCTGCACTTCCTGATCCAGCCCAGGTGCCAAAAAATCCCAAAAATTTGCTTGTCATTGAATCTTATGGACTCTGTATCAGTAGTCATGGAAATCCTTGGATAAGACATGGTGGGAGGGCCACCAAACCAGGAAAGGAATTTCCCATGGAGAAGGTGAGGAACTCCTGTGGAGTAATTGCTAAGTTTTGAAAACCTCAGGTTTATAGAAAAGATGGAAAACTTCCAGTGATAAAGTCCCTTGGAATAATTTCTGCTTTTTTTTGTAATGCACTGAGTCTCCTGAACATCTCAGCAAGAGATATTATAGCCATAAATCTTTTCATACTTTTGAAGGAAAATGAACAGTAAAGGTTAAGGCTGGAATGTACTACTTAAAATAAAAGAATAAATACTTCTGCCAGCTGTTTAAACATTCAATGGCCAGATCCACAGGAGAAAATCTGTTAATGTTTCTGTTCACACCATCGAGCCTCACTCAGAGCTTGCAAGTTGTGCAAGCATAAAACCTTAAGTCCTCAACTTCCATACTTCAAATTTGCAATGATTTTTAGGAATTTAGTGGTAGAGAAGAATTTTCTGAATTTATTCTGGAAAGGCCCCACCAGTAATGGATGTATTTCAGGTATCTCACAGCATAGTCAAAGAAAACAAAAGGAATTAAATACAATAGAAGGTTGGGAAACAAAAAGCTTCCATAGCACAGTGGGGGAGATCAGATCCCATCACAGTCAGACTTTGTGCATTGAATCACATCATTCCAATGAGCAGGAATTATAATTGCAATTATAATCTTAATTCATTGGCAAACATAGTTCTCAAGAGGAATCAGGTACATGCAGGCACAGTACCTGTACACACAGACACCACTCAGAAGGGAATTGGATTTTTTTAAATTAATGCCACGCAGGAAATCCGTCTACTGACAATTATCTCAATAAAAATTGATTTCCTTGTTATTGAGTATAGATTATTTAACTTAATAACATATTCACCGGGGCACCAATCATGCATAAAAACTACAGTCCAGCAAGAAAAACTCCACAGTTAAATTAATTCCACAGAGGAAAACTGGGGAGCGGAGGGGGAAAAAGGCTTTGTTATTGCTGAAATTAAATAAAACACTAAAAAAATCATTAAAGCCAAGTGGCTGTGTAAGGGCAGCTCAGTTGCCCACTCAGGTTGATAATTAAAAGCTGGAGAACACTCACCTGTGTCCACAGTGGGTTTTAGGATGCAGTTCTGTGGCTGGGAGGGATCTGGCAGAGCCCCAGGTTTACCTGAGCCTGAGCAGCTCTCCTGGTGTCACTGTGTCCCTGGACAGGCTCCAGCAGCTCTGGCATTCCTGGAATTCCTGGAATTCCTGCACCTTGCTGCTCCCCAGCCACACTCCCGGGGCTGGCACCTTAATGGATGGCAAAGGAGAATTAAAACTGAGGGAATTTCAGAAAACAATGGCAAACACAGAAATCCATGGGTAGGTGGTTAAGAAGGAAAAAAAAAGCACTTTTCAGAAGCCTGGTGCTCCAGCTGAGGGTGCTGGCCTTGGGAGAGGCAGGATATTTATCTGACCAAGATCCACTGGAAAAATCCAAACACTGCAGCAAATTCAGCCAAGTCAAAACACCAATCCCTTGAAAATCTCTTCTCCAGCAGTGTGGATCTCCAGCAGCAAAAACACCTCAGCCCTCTGTGAGCTGTTTCATCCCTTTATTGCAAAGGCTGCATGTATTCCCCTTACCCTACCTCGAAATGTCTCGTTCCTGTCTTTGATTTCAGCTGGTTCAACTTGACACCCTTTTTTTCACCCCCCAAAAGCAGTTTACTCACTGCTGAGCTAAAAAGCCCACCGTGACACAAGCAACACTCTTTGTACTAAAAAAAACCAGAGATGTGGAGAATGGCATTATGCATGGCAAGAGCTGGAGATGCTGGGAATAATATTCAAAGAACGGGGGAACGTGAGAAGTTCGAAGCTGCCAATGGAAACAAAGGGAGCAGCAAGAAAGGAGACTGTAGAAAATGTCTTGTCAGTGACTCCTGGCCTGGAATTGAATCCCTAGGTGAGCCTGTGGCAGTCTCTGGAATGCTAATGAGGTGTTTAACATTACCCAGTGTCGGGCTGAGTTTGCAGACTGGAGAAAAGAGAGAATGGGAAGTGGGAATACAAAATACAAAATACTCTGCTGGCAGAGCTGGGGGAAACAGCAACCAGGGGGAGGATCCTTTGTGATCCTGGAAAAACAGGCTGGAAGAACAGCAAGAACTTTGGTAGCACAGAGCGTTTTACAACCACGGCACTCACAGAGCTCCTGGGACTCTGGAGGACACAATGGATCCATTGGGACCAAAGACCTCCTCAAGGGGTGACCTGTGAGCTCCTCATTCTTCTCTCCTCGATTTTCTTCGCATTCAGGACATATTTTTACTCACCTGAGAAGATCGGAATTGCAGCAAGGAGTATTTAGTGTTTACACACATTTTTACACCAACACCAAGAAATACTTTGCCATTAACGTTCTACTTTGGTGCATTTTAGTAAGTAATATTTTTAGATCAATGTCTCAGATATTACATGTCGAGTATTTTCAGATCATAACCAGCCAACAGAAACTGATAATACTTCAGTAGCAAGAAAATGAAGAATATAATTTACCGTCAGAAAAAAAAACTTTGGAAAATAAATCTGCAAAAACAATTTAGAACTATTTTTAGGATGTTGACTTGTTTTGGATTGTCTGAAACCTGAAATGAGAAAGCTCTGCTTTTAAAGACATGAGATGGAAAATACTCCCATCGTGTATTTTTTAAATCTCATAGAAAGAGACATCTTGTAACAATTCCACAGCGATGAAGTTGTCAGCAGTGTGATCAGGTAACCTGCCAAGTTTTCAAAACACTTTAGATATAAAAAGAGGAAACAGGCTTTGAAAAATACCAATCCTACTTTTAAAAGTAAACTTTTGAGCCTATCTTAGAATCCCACCCGACCGTACAATCACAAATTCAGATACTCTAAAATAAATCAAATTTACAGCTCTTAGGTTGAACAGCAATAAGATATCTATGAATGTGCTGCTGTCATTTCTAAAACATTTAATAGCAGGAACCATATTACTTTCCCCAGCCTCTCACCAAGTAATGTGGTTTTTTTTATTCCAGAGATAACTTCAATATTCTGTCAAAAGGTGGAAGAGTTTTGGGTTTTTTGGGTTTTTTTTTTTGACAAAAACCAGAGATGTCCTTCTCAGAAATGTTGTGCCTTTGAACAGCCACCAAACTTTGTGAGACGACATCAATGCAAACATCCCATGGACCAGCAGCCAACCCTAAATCCTCAATTCTCTGCTCACCAAAGTCCAGCTTAACTCAGATAACATTAGGTAACATGGGGCAGGGAGTTTTGGAACTGATGTGGATTTGCCTTCCTGCTGGGTTTCCAAAGTAAAGTGTCAGCCTGTTGAAAAGGAAGTTCTGTGGAGCACTGGGGGCTCTGCTCAGGTTAGGAAGGCAGAGGGAGGCTCCCAGGTGTTTGGATAAACTCATTGGGAACAGCTCATCCTGAACAAATGGGATCCTGAACAAACGTGACCCTGAATAAACAGGATCCTGAACCAGGAGCAGCTCATCCTGAACAAATGGGATCTTGAACAAATGTAACCCTGAACAAATGGGATCCAGAACCAGGAACAGCTCGTCCTGAAAAAATGGGATCCTGAACAAACGGGATCCTGAACCAGGAGCAGCCTAAATAAATAAATGAGATCCTGAACAAACAGGATCCTGAACCAGGAGCAGCTTATCCTGAACAAACAGGATCCTTAACTGGGAGGAGCTCATCTTGAACAAACGGGATCCTGAACAAATGTGACCCTGAACAAACGGGATCCTGAAACAGGAGCGGCTCATCCTGAACAAATGGGATTCTGAACAAAGGAGATCCTCAACAAGCACCGGCTCATCTTGAACAAAAGGGATCCCGAACAAATGGGACACTGAACAAATGGGATCCTGAACAAACAGGATCCTGAACAAGGAGCAGCTCATCCTGAACAAACGGGATCCTGAACGGGCGCCAAGGCCGGGATGTGCTGAGTAAGTCCCACTGGCAAGTCAAGATGCCTCAGGGCACCTTGAGCTCGCACACCCGATTTTTCCACTCTGTCAAAAACGATCTGAGAAGGGATTACATCATGGAACCTGCCATCATCTCCTTTTGTCTTCTGTTGAATCCCCGTCCTCCCCCCAGCCTGGCTTGTGCAATCCCCTCACGCACCTGGCACATTTCCCAGACCTCACACCGCGTTTCATTAGAGAGAGAGAATGCTGATTTGGGGTGATCTGCTCTGTGTCTCCATAAAATACATCCCTAACTCCTGATTCGAGCTGTAGAGGAAATCTGTGACCAGCAGAGCATGAGTAAGACAAGCAACTCTCACGTATCTAATGTCTTCCTCCAGGTTAGGAAAGGCAAGAGGCAGAAAACATCTCCCTGGGTGTGATGCCAGACTGGAGCCATGCTGACAACCAGCTTGCTACACAGAAGGCAACCTCTTAATAAACACTAAACCCTTCTAACCTGAAAGATTGCAGCCACTCTAATTACCAGAAATTAAATTGTTCACGGAAGGCTCGGAAAAATATAAGTCACTGTGGGGCCAGAGAACAATGATATTTTTTGCCTTTTTTTTTTCCTTCTGGCAGGATCTAGTCCGCTGGGTGGTATTACAGCACACGAGATTAGAGACAGAAAATACAGATACTTGCTAAAAATGGACCTCAATGAAAAGTGCTTGCGAGATTTTATCATAAATAAAAATTAGGGTTGTTTTTTTTTTTCGTCTCGCAAGTGCCTGTGATGTGTTCATTACTCAGAGACTTTGTTTTATAGAATATTTTTGAAATGGATATGTGAGTTCTTTGTATTTCCACACAAGTTGATTTAATCACAAATTCGTAGATATTTTAAGATATTTTTGTGCACTCGTAAATTACGATCTGTAAAGCTTTTAATTTGCTTTTTTCCCCCCTCTTGTGCTCAAAAGAAATATTAGTTTGACAACACTGGAGGCAGAGAGGATAGTTGCAGTAAAAATTATGTAGTAATAACTTCAATGCCTGAATCAGCCCATGTAGGACTGTCACTGCCACTACAGGATATAAAAGAAATCATGTAATTATACCAAATCCAAATGCAGCCCTGTTGCCCACAACAGTGGAAATTTCTTATGCTGGAGAAAGTGGATAGGTAATGAATAGATAACAACAGTTTTCAACAAGTAAACCCTTGGAACAAAAATAAATAACAATAAAATCGATTATATCCTGTAATATGCCTTTTGTTTCTGTGGGAATAAAGTTTTATTTCCCTCAGTAAATTTGTTTGCTGAAGGAATGGATTAAAGAATCACACCAGAGAGATCCTGTAATTCACAGCCCCAGCTCTTATGCCCTGAAAGTCCTTTTTCAGAGACTTTTCTCCCTTAACAAGGCAAAAAACCACATCCTTGCATATCCCCACATCACCATATTTCATATTCTTGCTGCTGTACTTCAGTAACTCCTCTGGTGACAGAGAAGGTTATTCAGGTCTGGAAGGGTCTCTGGTGAGCTAGGGCAAACATATTTAGTTGAGTTCCTTTTTTTTTGAAGGTATAATTTGGAAAAGAGTCCAAACTGTTTGTCTGAGCCTCGTTCATGCCCTCCAGCACACCAGATTTGGAGACAGCTGCCAAGCCAGCAAGATGTCAGAGCTGCTGACACCCCTGAGTTCATTCAAAATGAGGTGCCCCTATCAGGGGGCAGAAGAAAACAGGAAAAAAAAAAATCTAACACCTCATTAGGAGCTGAAAACCTGTTTCTGAAACCTCCCCTCCTCTCTGCAGCAAATATTTCATAGGTTAAAAATTTAGCAACTCTTAAGCTTCTTCAAATTCATCAAACACTTTATCATGCATTAGGACTGCCTCAAAATTACAAGATATTTGCCCAAATAATGAGAGTTTTGTTGCAATGCTTGGAGCTGGCTTTAAAACTTTGACGTCCTTTCCAAAAGGGAAGTGTGGTTGTGCAGATCCATACATCCATAGCCCACAGCAGATTGTGATTTACAGTCTTAGAGAGACATAATATAAATATTGTATAACATTAGAGTCCTGTCACGAAATCCAGACTGGTTTGGACAAGAAGGGACTTTAAAATTCATCTCATTCCACCCCCTGTCATGGCAGGGACACCTTCCACCATCCCAGGGTGCTCCAACCTGGCCTTGGACACTTCCAGGGAACATCATCCTAAAAATATCATCTCTATATTAAATGTTGCACAATTTAATGTGAATTTTATATAGATCAGCACCAGAGAGGTTCATGCAAACTGATGTAAGAAAAACACCAACTCACCTATCAAGTATTTGTGTTTAAAACTCCTACAAAGTTAAAGCTGAAAGGGTTTTTAATTTGTATTTAATTCTGACTGTGGATTGTATATTCTGTTTGTGAGGACCAAAAGCTCCTGGCTGGGTCATCAGCTGCTTTAGGTGACTCCATCTACACCCATGGATTTATTTTCCCTTGCTAAAATACTGGGATCCATTCAATAGTCCAATGTTCCAAGACAGGCACCCTCAGATATTAAACCCCCTTTTTTGTGACTGTTTTGATGTGGGTGGGTTTTTTTTTGTTGTTGTTGTTGTTTTTGTTTTTTTTTTTTTTTTTTTTCTTAATTAATTTCTCTATTTTTGCTACAATGGGCAGTGGAAGCAGGAAAAGCCTGTGACACATCATTTGGCCTCTCACATCACTTAATAAAGGAGCATGTTTGATATGAAGATAGGATCTACCCACATAATATCCCTTTGTACAGTTCAAGAGTGACACATTTCAGAGGCTACACTTTACTAGAAAAAAAACACATTTCATTGTTCACCTCGTGCTGATATGATCTGCAATCCATGAGATGATGTGAAGGCAGGGCCAGAAGAACTGTGTGACTTAAGCTGAGGAGAAAATAAAACCTTCAGTAAAAGCAAACAAATAAATCATTGGTATAGCAAAGTATGAAAAAACTGCACAGGAAAAAAAATACAATTAAAAACTCAGTGGTTATCACTGTACATAAATAATGCAAGAAATTCTCAGGAGATGCAAGACGATAAAAAACAGTGGTTTGAAATTATTTTGGGAAGTTAATGTGAAATAATTTTGGTTGGGATTTCTTACGATGTTTTCTGCAAGATCCTATACATTTATGTATCAGCTGATATTATTTGAATTTGCCTTGACATAAACACATTGAAGACCAATATGTGGAAATTTATAATATGGAAAATTGCAATGTGGACATTTACAATATGGAAATTTACAATACAGAAAATTACAAATGTTCAGATACTGATTGGGTTTCTAAGGAAAGATCAGTGCTACTCACAGACTAGTTTTTTTCCTTTTTTCCTTCTTTTTTTTTTTTTTCCCCTCTAAAAAAACTAGTTTCTTGAAAGGAAAAATGAGATCAATCTAATCTATCTGGACTTCACTAAAACACCTGATTAATTGCCACACTGGAAATTACTCGTTAAAGCAGTGTAGATGAGGATCAGCACAAAAAAATGAGGGTGGCCTGAGCCCATCTGAAAGAGACAGAGGAGTGGAGTGATGAGTTGAGGCTGAATTTCCCCGTGGCAGCATGGATTTATCCCTTTGGCATTTTGATGCCTGTCGTGGTTTGAAAGCAAAACGAGTGAGAGGCTCCAAGTCAGAAATACGATTTAATAAGAAGAAAGGTAAAAAGGTAAAATGAAATAAATGCAATAATACAAAAGAGCACTGACAGAGTCAGAACACACCCTGAGCAGGGTGGTGGGAGCAGTCCAGGTGAGGGGCTCTTCCTGAAGCAGTGATCCCACAGAAAGGTCTGGGAGCTCTGCTCCTCTGGGAATCCAGTGGCTCAGGGCTGCTTGTCCTGTCCCAAATCCCAGATTCTCTCCAGGTGGGAATGCTTGGCTCCTCCCCCTGGGCATTGGGAGCATCTCCCAATGGGATGAGGAGTCGTGCAGTGGGGCCTTGGTGGCCCATTAAACACAGACAGTCCTGCAGTGGGGCCTTGGTGGCCCATTAAACACAGACAGTCCTGCAGTGGGGCCTTGGTGGCCCATTAAACACAGACAGTCCTGCAGTGGGTCCTTGATGGCCCATTAAACACAGACAGTCCTGCAGTGGGGCCTTGGTGGCCCATTAAACACAGACAGTCCTGCAGTGGCTCCTTGGTGGCCCATTAAACACAGACAGTCCTGCAGTGGGGCCTTGGTGGCCCATTAAACACAGACAGTCCTGCAGTGGGGCCTTGGTGGCCCATTAAACACAGACAGTCCTGCAGTGGGGCCTTGGTGGCCCATTAAACACAGACAGTCCTGCAGTGGGGCCTTGATGGCCCATTAAACAGAGATAACTCCTGGAGGGAGTTCCCTGTGAGTCCTGGGCAAGGCATTGATGGGCCATGAGCAGAAGAGCCCAAAGGAGGGGCCTGGGAAAACACTGCCCCACCTGGTTCCAACAGCTCAGGGAGATGGTGATAAAATAAATACTTTGTGTACATCCTACACTGCAACCCAGGACAATGCCTTACCTAGGGAATCACTGCCTGCCCACCCACAGGATTCTTCCAGGTAAATGCAGGGATGTGCAGAGGTGTTTAACCACGGAGCACTCCCAAAGAATAAAACACATAAACTGTGATCAGGATCATATTCATCTTCCTCCTAAAATCACCTGTGAATGAGAAAAGGTAGGCATTGGCCTTTTTATGACATTGTGGCTTGTCACTGTGTGAGGAATGACTGTGAATAAATATTGCACCCAGGGCATTTTAATCTCCCTTCCATCTGAAGTTCCCAACGATATCCGTACCCACAGATTTATGTTCCCCACCCAGCCAGGCTCAGCAAATGACAAACCTTGGTGTTCAATTGCATTAAATGATAATTAGTCAGTCTAGTACTAATCTGATGGTTAATAGATCACGTCTAACAGATCATGTCTTTCTTATGAACAAGATTGAATTGGAATTTCTTCTATAGCGTTAACATAATGCATCATGATAATGGGTCCCAATCCCACACCTGGATATGGAAATCAACTTAAATCCAAGATTTCTGCCTCAAGTGTCTCAATGTGCAATATGCCAAACCAGAATCTATGTATTTTTCTCCCCCTGGATTTGGGGCAAATTGAGATTTTACATTAATAGTGAATTATATTATCTGAGTAGAGCATGACAAGGCTCCCAAGATTTAACTGGGAATATAATGGGGTGAGGAGAGAATCCCAAGAAAGAAATCTGAGAAAAATCCATGCTGACATTTGTATCTAAAATATTTATACAGCAGGTATAGGCTCTGTGAGAATGCTCTTCCACTGCACAGTCACTCTTTGTAAACTCAAAACACATTTTAAGAAATAAACAACAGGAATACTAAGAAGTGAATTACAGAAAGAATGGGATGGATTTGCTCAGCTGGAGCTTTTAGCTCACAGAGGAAGAGCAGGATGAGTTCTTGCCATGAACTTTGCATACAGAATTTAAAAAAAATAGTACATTTGAGTAGTCAGGAGGAGCATTTACTGAGATCCAATCTGAACCTTGGTAAGAAATGGGAGGAAATTTACCTTTTATTTAAACTAGTTATTATTATTGTTATTGTTATTTTCACTCTTCTAAATCTGGGAATCAAAAGCTGTAGATTTCTTTACCATGCACTGTGTTTCCTCAGTAGGAATTTTCACAGATCAAGAAACTTGCCCCAGTCTGGGCTTAGTGAAAAAGGGAATTGATGTTCTATCAAGTGGAGTGCAGCCTTGATCTGGTAAAAAGTTACAAATAGGAGTAAAGAACTTCATACAAGTAGAGTTATTGATTTCATTTGCTTTGTACTGAATCGATTTCAAGGCAATTTATTCACACAGAGTCCATCTTTTAAAACATTGGAAATAATCTTCATCATTGTTAAGCTGAAAAGTGTTTCAGCATCAAAAAATGGCATCCCTTCAGAAATTAAATGTAAATAGAGAAGGCAAATCTGCTGTAATGTTGTAGTTGATAAACTTGCCATTCTTTAGGAATACACAGCTCTGGGTGCATTATGGAATGAGATCTTCAGCAAAGAAAATCTCTGAAAATAATTTTTCAACGTTCCATCTGAAAACTTAATTATTATTAAAGGATAAGCAAATAGATTTGCAAATTCAGGGGTTTATAGGGAGCACTGTCAAATTAAATACTAATTGCTTCTATCAGCAAACTGCCAAAAGTGTTATTTTGTTATTTGGAGGCTGAAATTGCCAAAGTATCTACTTTTTGGAACAAAACTTCCCTGCTATAGAAATGCAGCCTCCCTGCAGCTGAGCTAACCCTACACACAAACTACCTCCAGCAGACCTCACCAGAAATAATCTCACAAACTCTCCACACTCCACAGCTCTGTAGTTCCTGGTGGGCTGAGGAGTGTTGGGAAAATTTAAAAAAAAAAAAAAAAAAAAAAAAAAAAAAAAAAAAAAAAAAACACTCCTCCAAAAAAACCACCAAAAACCAGGAATTACCAAACTTCCCACCAGTCTCCTCGTGTTCCACTTAGCAAGAAATTCTGAGTGCACAGCTGGGGAGACAAAGAATTCTCTTGTTTGAGAGAGGCCCAGACAGCCTAAAAAGAGAGATTAATGACATAGCTCAATTAGAGCAGCACAAGTCTAAACTGCCTTAACTATTCTGTCTAAAAGTTGCATTGTAAGTGAATAAAACCTGAGGAAACCTGTTGGAGTCCCGGGCATCCCTCTGGGCACCCTGGATGGTCACAAACCTCAGTAGAGACACCTGGGACCTGAGAAAGAGGGTCTGGGGTCTGTGCAGGGGGGTTTGAGACCCTGGCACAGAGCCCAGGAGGACACGGGCTTTGATTTTGGTCCATGAGAAAAACTTCCAACACAGAGAGGAATTACAAGTCACAAATGTGTGACAGACAGTGGTGTAATTAATCACTGGGTGGAAATTTTTGTAATTTTGGGTTTTAGGATGTAGGTGCAAGGGAACAAGATGGAGGATTTAGGGTGTTGCCCTGAGTTCTTCTCCTTCTTCCTCGGCAGCCATCTTCTGATGTGGTGATGGCACAAGGTAGTTTAAGAGGATTGGGTCAAAGTAGGAGTGATCCTTCTAGTATAGTTACTAAGCATTGGTATGAAATGGTAAATAATAACTAAGTAGTTATCTGACAAAAAGCAGAGCAATCTCCCATCACAGGGGAGTCACATCATGTCTGAGCTGCTCTGAACATCATGGCCAGACACATAATGAATTTGTAAGATAAGAAACAATAAACAACGCGAGAAACCAGAGAAAAACAAGACCTGGAGACTCTACTTCATTCTCGTGCCAGACTCAGAGCCTTCAGAGGGCAGAGAGCAAAAAAGACTCTCTAGAACCATCACCAGAACCACCACCTAAATCTCGAGCAAAGAAAACCAAACCTGAGGAAACCTTTCACATCACCTGCGGCAAAGTTGCTTTGTCACACTACACTGCCCTACACAGGCTTTGCCAGCACTTTACTGATGGTTTTACAGAACAAAAGAGAAACAAAACCAGATAAACCAGCACCTTCCTGTGCCTAAAGGGGCTCCAAGGGACCTGGAGAGGGAATTTTTACAAGGACATGGAGGGACAGGACACAGGGAATTGCTTTCCATTGGCAAGGGGGAGGGATGGATGAGATATTGGGAAGAAATTCCTCCCTGTGAGGATTGTGAGGGCCTGGAATGGAATTCCCTGAGAGGTTGTGTCACTGTTCATGACACGAAACAACAACACTCACTCCAGGTTGAAGTGAGGAGGGAAAGAGACAGTTTATTATGATTTGGGGTTTAAATAGGATTTGGAGTTTGATCAAGGGTTGGGAGATGAGAGGAACACCCCTCTGACCCCAGTGGTCAAACTAGCAGTCCAGCACAGAGAGGAATGAAAACAATCTACTTTTGTTTTATGTTAAAAGCATGAGAAGCTCCATTAGAATTATGTAAACAATGACCAGAAGGCTGAAATCAGGGTGACAAAGCTGTGCCTACCCCTGGATCCCTGGAAGTGTCCAAGGCCAGGTTGGACAGGATTTGGAGCAGCCTGGGACAGTGGAAGGTGTCCTGGATGACCTTTAAGGTCCCTCCCAACCCAAACCATCCTGTCAACCTGTGATTATTTGTATTTTCCATAAGTAAGGGGAAAAAGAGATGAAATACACTGCAGAACACGCTGCTAAACAATGTAGAGATTAAGAGAAAGATTCCTCTGTATTTAACTGGAATGAGCTCACTGTAAATCAAAAGCTTAAAAGTTTTAAAGTTGTAATTGGATCAGCAGGGCTCTGACAGCTCTCTGGTTTTATGGCAGTGTGGATCTAAAAGAATGGCTCTTCCTGAAAAAGAGGCTCACGAGAGACAAGCAGTAAAAAAGATCCAGCCTGGGATATATTTTCAAAGGAATTTCAAATAGACTATCAATCTCTTAATGCTCCTTTTGTATTATGAGCAAACAGAGCTTTGGTTTAAACTTCAGAATGCAACCTACCCTACTTTGCCAAGTTTTCCTCAGTGCACCTAAAAACCCCCCATTATTTGACAGATGACAAGGACTTACTTGATTGTCTGCAGTTGTTTGATTTACACTCTTGACAAGCACAGTCCATTAAATTAGGGGGATGCCAGCCAAAGGGAGTGATGGAGGTTTCCAGAGCCGCAGAGGGGAGAGTCAAAAATAAATAGTGAGGTTTTCACCTCTGCAGCCCAGGCCCCCAGCTCGCTGTTATCAAGACTGTTATCTTGCAAAGATAATTATTATGGCTCAAAATAAAGTTAGAGGCATGTGGCAAGCCCAGTCAGTAATTAAGATTCCGTGGAGAGCAGCGTGCTGAAATTGATAGCAAATGCTTATAACCCTGTCCCTAAAATCCATTTATCTAAGTTCCACTGACTTTCATTGGGACTTAGATATCTAAGCCAGCGAGATGCTTTAGAATAACAAATCCAGAAGGAGCTGCAGATAAAACCCTGGGCATCTTCAATGCAGGAAGTTCTGCCTTGCCATTCCTGAAATACAAAATGCCAGAAAATGTCTGCCCTGAATAACAGCACGAGCTCAGAGCTCTGCTGAGAGATTCTAAATACAGGGTCAGCTTTTGGGGCATTGCCTCACTACAATTGTGTGAAGCCTCCTCTTTGAGGGCTTTGTAGCCTTTTTTATCAATAAAAATGGCAACAACAAGTTGGGTTTTTCTCCACCTGCGGGTTCCAGGTAAATCCCATCCCTCCCATCAGCATTCCAGGCACGCAGAGGGCACAGGGAAGGGAAGGCCACCTGTCAAGCAGAAAGAGAACAAGTGCTATTAGGGAGGATTTTACAAAGTGACAACAGCAGGAGCAGCAACAGGGACAGTATATATGCTTAAAATACAGGCAGGAGAACAGCCTTGGCAAAAAAAAAAAAAAATAATATATATATATATATATAAATAAATATATATAACTCTCACAGAGGAAATTACATTAGGGAGATCAAGGACCAAGTTGTATTTTCAATTTGTACAGAACCTATAGGGCAAATGCATTAAGTGTTACACAGCCCAACAGAGCTTTGAACTTAGCTTGATCTCATCATTTATAGTATTATTTTATTACTAGTTCGTAATTAAACTTTTAGCAAAAGCCATTCTGTATCACCAACACAGGCCAAGGACAGTGTTTGGGTTGATGGAGATAAGCTCATGTTGCTGGAGATAAGCTAAAAAGTATAAATATTGAACAGGCAGAAAACATGGCACGTCTTACTAGGGGAAAATATCATGGCTTGAAGGGTATATTATTAAAAGAGAAATAAAAGGGGGTGGTGGGACATGTGTAATCTAAATCTAGATTATCCAATCAGAAAAAAAAAAAAAAAAAAAAAAAAAAAAAAGAAAAAAAAAAAAAAGAAGCAGGAAATAATCTATTGAAGTATGAAAATATCCATTAAATTATGTCTTTGCTCTGACCCTCAGAACTTCCCAAATTTTTTAGCACATGTTGTAGATAAATGGGTGCCTAAGAGTCCCAGTGTGGTCTTGACATCAGCACTGCGCCACACAATCACTAAACCCAACTCAAATTTCTGACTTAATAGACGTGTTTTTAGCAATATTTCTCCAATAATAATGTTATTATTAACACAAATAACATTAATCAAAGCTCCAATCAAAGCTCCTCCAAGAACATTTCAGTGCTCCACGTAGGAATTACCAAATTTAGGAAAGATTACCCTCAGATCTGGTGTAAATTACAAAACTTTCCTTTAAAAAAAAAAGCCACTTCTCTTAAATGGAAACTTTTCCAACAGGAGCAGTCATTTATATTCATGGCAGGAACCTGCAGCAATATGACAATAACTCCAAAGTTTACATTACGGATTCAGAACTGGAGATCAAATGCCTGCAGCATCCCTTCCACTGGTTCCAGGTTATCATCCCAGGTGCATTTGTGGAGAAAAACAGAGACAACAACATCCTCAGAAAAGAAATCAGGTGTATGTTGTCATGTATTTATAATTGTGATAATTCTCATTCCTTCCAAGGCATTAAAAATGAACTTTCTAGATCTTTTTTGTTGCTGTTGTTGTTGAATAATTTTTGAATTGCATTTTCTCTGTAGACTCTAGGCTTACTTAAAATCTTTTTTTTAGTCCCATGTTTGAAGAAACACACGTATTTTTGGCAAAATCCTGCCAGGCATATACAGGAAAAGGATCAAGGTGACACAGGCTGGTTGGTGCTCAAAAAAGGATTATTATATTCATTTATTTTGTTACTGGAGCTCACAGGCTGCACCTATTGTTCTAATCCATTATAAAATGGGAAAAATACCCAAACAAAGGAAATACCAACCTCCGTTAAATGGGTTCAGTCATTATTTCTAAGATTGGGGTTTTTTCTATCTTTATTCTGAGCTGCTTCAATCTTCCTTTCAATAAATACTTTACTTTTTTTAATCTCAAATATCAATGACTGCAACTGTTGGTTCATTTTCTAATAATTGCTGATTCTTGAGTAAAAAAAATATTAGAATCACATGAAACATAACCCCTGCAATAAGAATTTGAATAAAGGGGAATATTTCACAATAAACTCCACTGAATCCTCCAACTTGTGGACTTTTTTGCTTAAGTGCCACCACTTCTTTGTACAATAGGTCAAATCACTGGGGATGAAGCCTTTGTGCTTTTTTAATTAATTTCCTCATTTATCTTGATGATCTCCTAGATTTACTGAAGCAATCTACAAGAGTGTTATTTTAATAAAATTGCTGTCACCGCTTCTCTGCCCGGAGTTTCTAACTGAGAATATTGAACAACCTACTGAGGATTTACAAGTTTAAAACAAATTGGTCGCTGTTTGCAGCCGTTACAGAATGTTGACACTCACCAACCAGACACATTTCCTAATCCAAAATTTATCACTAATCCAAATTTTTTTTGTTTGTGATAGCTACAGAATATTTTACCATGTTTATCCTAGAAAACATGTTAGAGGTATTTTTAATTTATATATATATATATTAAGTAGATCTATTTTTATGTGCAATTTGCTTATAGATATAGTCTGCAGAATTGACCTTAAATATCTCACTTTGTTTACTAATTATATAGCATTTTATAATCCTTTCACATTATTAACTTATTTAATTAATTAGGTTTTGATGATTTCTTTATTTCCCTGCAATGAAAGCTGTAGATCTTCCAGAGTGACACAAATTTCTTCCCTGAGGGAAGAGTTGCCCCATTTTACCCCTGCTGAATCTCTGGCCAGTGGAGTTCTGCAATTCCAGTCCAGACAAACCTCTCATCCTGCAAAAATCTGGGAGATGATGAAGCTGATGAAGCTCATTAAAAAAAAAAAAAAAGTCTTGCACTTAATAATGTCAAAAAGTGGATTAATAGAATTAATACACCTGCACTTTTACCACATTACCGGTCATGTCCATCAGTGCTGCAAACCCTGGCACAGTTTGGGCATTCCCCAGAGAGAGAACTTTAATGTGATTTTAATGAGACTGTGGGACTAGAGTTGAAATACGTTTTTGTTTCTCATTTAGACACCTTGCCTTTTAACACTCCATCACTATTCATTAAGCTTAAACTGCATTTTTAACCTCTGTTCAAAGCCAGGCTTTAAGGTGAGGTGGTTTCTGGAGAGCCCTCAGGCAAGAACTGCAAGTCCCCTAAACTGCAAAATTCCTGCCAAACAAACCTGCCCAAAAAAGGGAGAATATCAAGGAAATCTTGACATGAAAAAAAGCAACATTCACTTCTTTCTTCCTTTTTTTTTTTTTTTTTTTTTTTTTTTTTTTTTTTTTTTTTAAGGTAAGGTTCTTTTTTTTCTAGCAGTTATTTTTTGTCATTACAGTGAGCTACACTAGGAAAGGCACAATCCCACAGAAAAAAAAAAAAATTACTCCAGAAGTCCATAGATTTCCATCTGTCATGGATGAGTTAATCAGTGCAGAGCCCTAGAGGAAAGTCAGGTACTTTAGGCCACGTTTAAAGCCTAAAGAGAAAATTGGTGTTGACCCTGGATCCTGCTGGGAATAACTGGGTAACTGGAATCAGTATCTTTATTTTCTGTGCCCTTCCTTGTGATGAGCACAGGGAATCCAGCTGGAGCTGAGGATGGCTGGATCAGGCATCAGGCTCAGGACATGGAAAAGAGAAATAAATCCAGCTCAGGGAAACAGATTTACCATCATTCCTGAAGCACCTCTTCCTCCAGCAGGCTGGAGCCGAACAAAGTTCAAACTTCTCATTGAATGTGGTTTAATTAACACAAACTAATTTAATTAATCCGAACACGATGTTTATATTTATTGTTCTATTTTTAAAGGCAGAGGCTGCGAGCGCTAAATTAAATAAATGCGAGTTTCTTTGTTCAGACTGACAATGGAGCATAACAAGTGAAAGGAACACACTCTACATCCTAAGCAGCCGTGCCTTCATTTAAAAATAGAGGTAGAATGCCATCTACTTGTTATTTCCCTATATTGCTGGCTGAGGGGAAAGAAGAGCTCCCACCTTTGGGTTGCTGCAGTTTTTAAATCCATCATCAGTGTCCAGAATCCATGGGAGAGGAGCAGCCAACAAATTATTAGCATGCACCCGACACGTCCAATGCATCAGTTACACAACACAGCCCCGCTCCCCCCCTTCCCAACCCTGGAAATCATTCCAGCCTCTGAAGTGAGAGACACCCTCTGGTGCTCGTTTGTGCTTTAGGATCCACATCCTCGGCCAGGAATTTGCAATGCCCAAGGTGTGGGAGTGACGTCTCAGTTCTGCTCACCCGTCACCCTGGGGGTGGCTCCAGGAGAACAGCTCGGTCCCCAGATGTGCAGGTGTGGAGTCCCTTAAAGGAATTCCCCAGATGTGCAGGTGTGGAGTCCCTTAAAGGAATTCCCAACAGCCTTGGCATGAGAAATTGAAGATTACTCTTCCCAGGTGTAACAAAAAGGCCTCTCCTCCATGGATCCTTGCAGACACTGTGGAATTTTCTCTTTGGGTTTCGCAAGTCCATCACCCCCTCCATGGTATCCCATTTCCCTATTTCTCCATTGGTTATGGGGCCTGGTGTCCAGTTCCTCTCTTCCCCATGGTCACTTGCCCCCTGACCTGCCTCCTTTTGTACCACCCACGAACCTCAGACCCTGTATAACTGAGAAAATCCACATGGTCCACCTCTTTGGCTCTGAATTCACCTTCAGCACACGGGATAAACACTTGCTGGAAATTGCTCTGGAGCTGGGAGCCCTCTGCCTCTCTGCTGAGCCAGCCTTGTAATGTGTGTGGTTGTGTGAGCTGGAATTGCTGCCTGAGTTCTTCTCAAGCAGTTTCTCTACTGGAGAGGCTGACTGGGATCTAGAAAGGCGTAGCTGCACTCCAAAAAAGACACACTGTTCCATGCAGGGACCTGATTTTGTCACCAGCTGGACAGGGTAGCAGGGTTGTTATCCAAGTGCAGACACACAGAGTTTGTTATCCAAGTGCAGACACAGGGTTATCGTTCTTCTTGTTGTTGGAGTCAAATCTCAGGGTCCAATCTCACTGTGGCCACCAGGAAAATCCACAACATGCCCATATAAACCCATGAACTCAAAGGGTGATGCTGAGGGAGTGGAAATGTCCCTTCCCATGGCAGGGGGTGGAACTGGATGGGCTTTAAGGTCCCTCCAACCCAAACCAAAATTCTGTGACTCCATAACACCTGCGAGTTTTGATTATCAAAACCCCCATCAGTTTTCTCCCAACTCTCTTTGCACTTCATCACCTCCTTGTCTGCAGCTCATTTTGTTTTACTAACAGACTACCATGCCTTTCAATGGAAAAGTCTCTTTCCTGAAACTAAAAAGCTCTGGTGTACCTAAAAAAGAAAAAGAAAAAAAAAAAAGGCAAAGAAAAAAAAAAGCAACTGTTGTCTTTTTTTATTCCTTCCCTTGCAAAGGAGCCATCTGTGGAATAAAAGTCTTGGAAATAAGATCTATAATTGCTGTGTATTGAGTTAAGTTGCCATATCACCAGCTTTTTAGCAGTCCTCTCTCCAAGTGCTAGCAGCTCTTTCACAAATATTTATTTGGGAGCTTTATAAACCTTTTAGAAGCCTTAACCGTACCCAAGGGGCTAAACAAGCAAGTCCCCCGTGAGAATTCCCCTGCTTTACAAAAAGGGAGAGAGCAGCTCTAAACCTGAGAATCATAAATATTATTATCTGTCTTATTGTATTTGCTTTCTGGCTTTTGATCCCACAAGGGATGAAGGCTGCCACAGTCACTCTGAAGCCAAAATGACTAAAAAATGTGCTTCAGTATAAAATAAAACTGTTTCATGCCTGTATTCATGGGGCTCTGCAGGCTGATGCTGTGAGAAAACAGCCAATAGCACACGGGATATGGTTAAATAAGGTAGCAGTAATAGTTCTGTTCCTTAAGTGCTGCATATAAAAAGGTATTCTGAGATTTGAAAAGTATTTCAGAGATATCTGATGAAATGCCAAGAAATTTTTTTTCCAATCTCCTTTTTTTTTTTTGGATATAGATCCAAAGAAGAGAGAATACAAGTGTAATACAAAATATCCATTATTTAGTTCCACTCTATTTACAGAAGCCACTCGATCTTACACTCTTAAAGATATTATGGAATTGATCGGAATCACAATTAATGTAGTAATACACAGACACTTAGGGATGGTACAAAGCAGGCACCATTCCAGCTCCAGACATGAAAATACAGAATTCCTAAAGATGTTGGCTTTGCTGCAACTTGTGCTCCCTCTCCTGCCTACTTTGAGAACCTTAGAGCATTCTCCTTCATTTTTTAGTTTATATAACTGAGCAAAATGATAATTTACATCTTCCACCAGTTCTCCATGCCCAAGATGACTTCGACAAACTTTTCCAAAGCGTCTGGTCCTGTTGAGAGTTATCATTACTTGAAATAAAATCTCCATCACCACATTCCCAGTGTTTACATTTATGCTTTCCAAAAGAGAAGCCCTGAGATGAGGCGGGATGGAGAAGAAGAGATAAAATCCTCCAAGGAGCTGAGCCTGGATTAGTTGTTTCAATAATACACTGGGGGTCTCCTTGTGCCTTTGGCTAATTGCTCCTCATCCTACTGTAAGGAAAATCCTGCTGGGAAAAGCCAGTGTCCATGAAGGAGACAGAGAATCCTGCAGCTTTATTTGAACAAAGAGAAGAGAGTGCCCAATGGGTTTTCGAGGGTTTTTTTTGAGGTTTCAGAGGGTGCAACCTCTTTTTATCCCAAGCTCCGGCCAAATGTTCCCCTGCTCCCTTCCCCACTCTGAGGTACCAGGGAGGTGCCCCAGATCCCCCCTGAATCTGGCATTGAGCCCCAAAGTTCAGAGGTTCAGCCCTGTGCAGCCCCTCATCTGTGTCAAGAGCAGTGTCTGGGCTCTGTGAGGAACCTGCTGCTTGAAATTAACCCCAAAGTTCAGAAACTGCCCCTTGTCTGGGTCAGGAGTCAGAGTGTCTGGGCTCTGCCCCAAACCTGCTGCCCAAAGTCAGAGGAGACATTAATAACCCATTTTAAATCCATTAACACCCATCCCCTCACCAGTGGAGTTGTTTGTGAAGACATCAGCACACGTCCTCCCTCTCACCATCCACTCCCCAGAACTGAACCTCCTCCTGAGGTTGGAGGATGATGGAACCCTTTGAACAAAAGCAGAAGGCGGGGAAGGATGACAAGCCACCCTTCAAAGGATGACAAACCACCCTTCAAAGGATGACAAACCACCCTTCGGGATCTGTTCCTGCACAATTCCCAGTCAGAAATCAGCAGCCTGGACAAGCCACATCTCCAGAGTTCTGTCCCCCAGCACACCTGGGACAATGGGGACATTTCTGAATCTGTAGGACACTCAAACCCCAAGAGAACCATTCCAGCCTATCCCACTGTGAAGCACAACCTGAATCCTGACAAGAAGAAACCTCAAAAAGACCTTTTCGTTCCAATATTTAAGAGGGCTACAAAGATGGAAACTCCCTTTTTACAGAGAGCCACATGGAAGAGAGGACGGGCAATGGGTAGAAATTCTTCCTGAGGAGATTCCAGTTGGACACAAAAGGAATTTTTCTCACAATGGGAACAATCAGCCACTGGAATATGCTCCCCAGGAAAGTGGGGGATTCTACAACATTGGAAACTTTTAATATCCAGCTCTACAAGGTGCTGGCCCATCTTGTCTAGACTGTGTTTTGGCCAAAAAAATGCTGGATCCAACCTGGAATTCTGTGTTTCCATGGATGGTTGTCAAAGGCACATCAACTCTGACCGGGCCACAACAACAATGAGTTTTAGTCATTTTTATATAAGAAGTCTGTGTGAGTGCATTTCAGCAAGAAACTCTCTGTGCACTTTGTGCATGCAAAATGGGAGCATCTTTAATTTCTGCAGTTCCACCTAAGTAGGTTAGGTCAGGTCAGTACAAGCAATTAATATAAATGAACAAGAAGTTCATAAAAGCAATTTAACTTGAATTAACAATTCATCTACTCCCAGACTTGGCTACAGCAAAGAGGCTGCTACTTTTACCTATTCGTATTTTTATTTATGTAGCAGCCACATGGTAGAAGATGGATGCAGGCAAGGATCAATGTTACAAAGAGTTCATAATGCAAATAAACATAAAAATGTGTCAGAAAAACTTGTATATTGTTTTCTTTTTCCAAATGAAGCCCTGTGGTCCTCAGTCATGAGCTAGCACTATTCTAGGTAATCTATCTCATATTCCAAATATTATTATTATTAACAATAATAATGATGCATATTATATAAGGAAAATAATTATATGTATTATAATATAATATAATTAATAATATAATATAATTATTATATATGCGTAATATATAAATAAAATAATGGGGGTTTTTTGCATTATATTCTGCCTATATATACATCTATCATATATTATCTATATAAACTGTATATGTGAATATTACAATATACAATTATATGTGCAATATTCATTAACGATTTTAACTCCTTGCCTTAGCCTTTCTTATTGAGATACCCTTTTTGGAGCTGTGCTGTGTAAATGGAATGAAATCACATAAAAAGCAGTGGAAAGTCCAGAAATCTGCACCTGGTCATTCCCATTCAAAAGCTGATACAACAAAACTCTGTCCCCAGGGATGAATCTCTCTTACAATTGCTATGGAAACTGGACTCTTAATATATTTTGACACATTTGTCTTATTTTGCCTGTGATTTTTGAAGGAGAAACCTGCTGGCACAGAATACCAGATGGGAGAAATAAACGACTGGAGACAGGTGGTGGCCACGGACTGGGCATGAGGAATTGGGATGGAAAATCCACCTGGGCCCTGTGGACACGGGCCATGATCCATCAGGAAAGCAAACACACAAAAAAAGAAGTTCTGGACATGATCTAGGGAGGAGGAGAGGCTTTCTCCGAGCTCCCAGAAATTACTGCACAAAAATTGTTTGTTGTCTTTGCTGGTCCTTACCGCCAACGCCTGGCACACAGTGATGGTGCCTCCATGCAAACTTGCTGTGCACTCCATGAAATTTTGCTAAATCTAAATGGAAACACTCCTTTCCAGGCAGCCCTTAGGGCAGGATAAGAGTTTTGGTAGGATGAAATCTTCATGTTTTCTTTCTTTTGGAGGTTACTGAGGCAACCAGTGAAATCAGACCCAGCAGAGAGCCCTCCAAACCCATCCCCAGCAGCAGGAGCTGCTCCTGCTGGATCTGCCTCCAAAAGGTGCCAACAACACCCAGCAGTCAGCGCTGCTCTTTACAGCCTGCAAGTACTTTGCAAACACTCATTAATTAGTCTCCCAACTCCTCCTGAAGGCAGGCAATTAACCGGATTTTATTTTAAAAGCCCTGCGATGTGGAGAGGTTAAGTGACTCGCTGGGAAAGAGGGAATGTGCTGGGATTCAGCCTTGGCTCAGCCTTTCATGGTCAAGCAAATATTTCTCTGCTGTCGTGTCCACAAGGTCCCTCTTTGTGGTCATCTCCTTTATTTCACTGAGCTCTTACTTTCCAGCCAGCAGCTCCCCAGTAATTTAAAAGCACATAAAAGACTGGATCCAGCACTAAAAAGTGACTGCAATTGCATCCAGTTGCTGAGGAGGAAATTGGATCTGCTGGCAGATACTGGGCACAGAGTATTTCAGCCTTGGTTTAAGGTGTATCACTGGGGTATTAATCAGCAGTGGCTAAAGACATAACCTGGAGCCATTAAAACTAAAATTAATCACTGGAGCATCACCCAGGGAAGGTTGGTGTGTTTGATTACAACTGGTTTGGCTGAAACGTGCTGGAACTGGGGTATTTTCTGTAATATTTTGGAACCAAAAAAACCTCCAACCCCAAACCCCCCTATTTCCTCAAAAGATTCCATTTCATGGGAAAAAAGTACAAACAGAATCTTTAGAGAAACCATTAAAACCAGACATTATCACCTGAGTCAGCTCAGTGGTCCTGCGTGTTGATCTACAAAGTTGCAATGATTTTGATTTTTTTTTTCACTAAGGATGGATGAATCCCAGACTTTTTTCCAAAGGGTTTTAAGCCTCAGCTATAGTTTAGGTGAGATCTCTCCTTCCAGTGCAGCCAGGAAGGACCTTCATGTAGCTCTTTGACTGAGAAAACACCATATTCCATCTTTGGTGATCAGAGTCAGACACAGTTTGGGGGGAAAAGACAAAACACCTTGGAGATGAAAAGGTTTTCCCTTTCCAGCCTCAAAAATCGAGGTTTAACATTAATCTTCAAGGCAGCAGTTGGGAGTGCTTTGGTAGAAGACATGGAAACCCTCAATTTCCAACTTCCTCTCTTGTGTCCAAGGATACTCAGACAATTTCCACTTATAGAAAAGCTGAAGAAATTTTCCTCCCTGAAAACGCTTTTTTTGTTTCCTACTTCCTTTCCCTGCAGTTCACAGTGTCTGGGGAGGTCACCAGCTGAACTCTGGATTGATGCCACCTGATGTCACTGGACACAGCCAAACCAGCCAACGTCACCATAAATAGGAACTGCACTTTAATTGGATGGATTGCTCTTTATTTCAATAAACACAATAATTATTGTGTTTGGCCTCTGTACAGGGCATTGATTGGGATAAGGAACAGAGTTGGCTCATGTGGTCATTATTTTTTATGGACTGAGATCTGCCTTTCTTATAAATACAGCTCTGAGAGGCTCCCAAAGCTGTCCAAGCAAGTCAAGAGATGTCAGCCCTCAATCCCAGCAACAAGTGATAGAAGTGGCTATAAAACCAAAACAGGTGTTGTTGGGTCAAAATTAAACTTTTTTTTTTTTTTTTTTTTTTTTTTTTTGGCTTGTATTTATTTGTATTTTTAGTAATCAAAATTTAGAAGTCACTGTTCCAACTCAAACCATTCTGTTTCTTTACCTTGATTATTCCCCCTCTTCCATTTCCCTCCATGTAAAAACTGCCCTGCTCCATCTGCCTTCCACAGGTAGAAAATCATATTTCCTCCTCATACACAGACCTCCTACTATTCTTCCAAATGTTTTAAGTGAGATAAAATAAACCTTGCTGTAAATTCCTTTTCCAATCTGGACCTTCCATCTTCTGTGGAGAAGTTCTCCATCTCCTGCAGTGACAACCAAGCAAATCTCCACCTCCCTCATCTGTGAAGACAGACACTTCAGGCTTTGGCACTCTGCTTCTGCTTGACATTTTTTCCTCTTCCTTTTATTTTTTGAACCAAAAGCCAGGACAGAATTCACTGTGGTACTGCAGGGAAAAAAAAAAAAATAGTAACAAGAGTGCAGGAAATCCGTTCAATAAATTGTCATGTTTCTGCAACACTTGTTTTCCTGAGGGCTTCCAGAATTGCCCATTCCATTGGCACTTCAAAGTCGTGTTGCCCATCATAATATCCTTGTTATCATCCTCTGAGTGCTGCCTTTTCCTCATCTCAGTGGTTCTGCAGCAGGGAAGGGTTATAAATGTCCCCTGCACTGTGGATTTAATTCTCCCCTCAAACGCAGCATTAACTTGCCCGATCACAGTGAAATTTTCTTTCCCCCTTTTGTTTTGGGATTGCAACAACTGCGTCTGCACAGTTCTGTCTGTAAATACAGCTCTCCCAGGGGCAAATTCCCATTCCTATGGATCCTGCCTCAGCCTTAGAACTGTCTAGGGGGGGTCCTGAAATCGTCCTGCTGAAATCCAGGGGCAAAACCAACTGTAATTTCTGCTGTTATTCTCACTCCATCAGCATCCCAACAATCCACACGCGACCCAGTGTCCTCCTCATGCCTCTGCATCCCTTTGGAAGCTTCTCAGCAGAAGACATGCACTGATTTCTATAAATATGCCAATACATCATCCAGCCAGGCACTGAGGAATCATACAGCCCTTTGCCAGGAGGGAAATAGAGATCTTGGAAAGGATTTGGGCATTTTGTCTCCAAATGCAGAGACTACATGGACAAAAGATCCTTCTTTTACAGACTTCAGTGACTGGATGAACCAGATGGGGAATGCCTGAGCTGAAAAGGTTTACCCAGTAAACATTAAAATGTAAAAGAAACAAACAGAAAAAAAAAAAAAAAAAAAAAAAAAAAAAAAAAAAAAAAAAAAAAAAACAGCAACAACAACAACAACAACAACAAAAAAACACACCTCTCTTGAAATAGCCAGAGATGGAAACAATTATTTGATAAGAATTACGAGTTTGAGTCATTACCAAAGATAGAGTCCTCTACAACAATCTAATAAACCTAACATTATTCCTGCTATTTAATAGCCTAACATCTTTTTGGGGAATATAAATTATTCAACGTTTAAGTGCCTTGTAATTTGATTTAGACGACAAATGGAAGAAAATACTTTAATTGTGAAATATATTTTGTATGCACCACACAGAGACACCAGCCACCTCCCTGAAAGAGGCTCTCAGGAGAGCTGCATGGCTCAGAAGTTTGCTAATGGGATGTGGCGTCCTTCATCATTAAAATCATGAGTGGAATCCAGAACATGCTGGAAGCAACTGGAAATGGTTTCTCAATATGGCCAGAAATTCAAACCAGAGGTAATTTTAGCTCCCTTTGTCTTCTCCACCTCTCGTTTTTGTTCAGGAACATCTGGAAAGGGTGAAAGTGGAAAATTTCCAGCCCTTCTGAACATTTTTTCAAGGTTGGCCTTTCTTTTGGAATTGTTCCTTCACCCTTGGCCAACCCTCACACCATTCCCAAACCATCATTGGACACTCCCTGATGGATCTGACACAGGAATTGTGTTCAGCTGCTGGACATGCCATGAGTGGTCAGTACCTCTGAGCTGGCCCTTCTGTATCGCACAAATTCTTAATATTTTCTACAAAAAAAAAACAAAAATCCAGAAAATTCTTTCTTGTTCTTTTCCCTCCAAAATACACACCTGCCAGACCACAGAAGCCTGATAGAATTTCTGCTTAAAATACCTGAAAGCATTCTCAGTGATAATTTAGTTTAACTAAAGCCACAATCGTTAAAAAGTGAGAGCCCCTTGCCATTACAAAAGCTGAGAACAAGAATCAGGCAGGCGAAATTAAAATATTAAACCACATTGTGGTTTGTTTATTTGTTTGGTTGTTTTTTTTTCCCAAGAAATAAATATATTCAGTGCTGTGAATTATTGATTGAGTGTATTGACTGCTCAGCTGATGGCCAGGAGCCTTCATGGCAACTCCTCATCCTCCCACCAGCCTGGAATGAGCCACTTGAAGAAAATTACTTTTTTTTTTTTTTTTTTTTTTGCCTGCTGCGTTTAATTATTTTGAAGCAACAATTATCTGTAACTATCTGTGAAGTTTTTAGCTCTATAAATCTTCAATCTCTGTTGGATTTTTTGATGCCCTGCTGTAATAAAAATAATAGTGGCTGGTTTGGCTTTGTTTGTTGGGATTCTTTACAGCACCTGTGATTTCTGCTTATCAGATTTACCTTTTCTGATTTCTCCTTGCTTTTTTAAATATCCAGCCTGAAAATCTGCAAAAATCATCATAAAAGCAAATATCCCTGTAAGAATGGGTAGATAAATTAATGTCCTTGAGATGAAAGGGAAAAAGGGGGCAGAGGAAATAAGTGATTTTAGATAAATTGATAAACCTGGGGAGGGGGAAAAGTGCCAATCTCAGCCCCATTGATAGGAGTCAATTGACCTCAGAAAAGTTGTATTTTACCCCAAAAAAGTAAAATGTGTCTTCCTGAAGCTCTGATGGCACTGGCAGCTCCTGCCACCCACTGATTGATTGAGCACATCAGTGGAAAAGCCTCAAAAAACTGAAAGTTCCAATTTAAACAAATGAAGGAATTTCACACTCAGGGAGCCCTTACAAAGACAACTTTTAACATATTTGAAAAGTCCCCACCTTCCTTATTACCATCCTCTTCAGAAATGCAGAAACAAACGGCCATTGAGGGGAAGACACACGGATTGCCTGGGGCAAACTGGGATTAAATGATGAAAATCAAAGACTTTTACTTAAAGGACGACTCGAATAGATGAGAGGGAGCCGTTTAAAGCTGAGAATTTACAGAATTAGAAATATCATTTGTCATAAAATATGCTGAGTCAAGCTCAGCAGAGCTGCTCCAGTGTTTTCCATGGAGATCCACCCAGGGCTCCGGCAGGTTTGCAGATTTTAATGATGAGTTTTGTTTGAGACCACCACGGGCTGGGGACTGAGGCAGACCCTGCCTCCTTTTGCCACCAGCAAAGAGACCTTCAAACACCCAACATCACTCTCCAGCAACCATGAGTTCCTCTGGATTATAAACAAAATCCATGTATTTGCTTCCTAGGAAAAAAAAATAAAAATACGAGTTTTATTTCACAGGGTGTGTTGAGATAAAAGAAAAAAAAAAGAAGAGAATTTTCACTGTTAACAACAAGGTTGACATAAAGTATATTTTCATTAAACTCCACAGGTATCTAATAATAAGTAGAGAAACCAGAGAACGGGAGAAGATGAAGTGTATTTTCAGAGAAAACACTGAGAGTCGCAAAAATATCATTAAAGCAATTTCATGTGAAAGTTCTATTCAATCTCTCTAATGCAGCTCAAAATAATTTTGTGATCTGAAGTACAAAAGTGTAGCTAAATTTACTGTCACAAATGCTTTGATGACAAGTGTGCTAAGAAGGTTCTTAATGGCGAGAAAAGGCAAGTCCTTTTTTTCTTAATTACTGCACCACAAAGCCATTCTCAGGCACATTTTGACACTAAATTTCCAGGGGGAGTGTGCATGTGATAAATTATTTCAATGGGCACAGCAGATCTTGTTTTCATATAAATAACACACTCAGCCTCAAACAAAACTATTGTGAATATTTCTGCAGATCTCCGAGTCCATTGGTCTCTTACCATTTTCCTTTCTGCCACAATTTCAAAGAAAAATTACACCACAGGGGCAGAACCTGTACAGCTTTACTACCCTACTATTATCAGGGAATTTATTGCAAATTGGCAAATATAATTTTCACAGACATTGGGGCCTTTTATCATCACTTGTTTGCAGCTTCAGAAAGTGTCACTTCAATGACAGAAAGAAAATGACCTGCAGAGTTTGTGCACTGAAAACCTTCTAGTGGTGACTTCTTCTGTTGGGAAAGGTGAACAGATTAAATTAAATAGGTGAATAGTATTTTGAATAGGAATAGGAATTTGGATGTAGCAAGATTAAGACATAAGGGATGTTTTTAATGCTTTGTGAACAGCTTGGAGAGGAAAATAATTTGATTTTTCTGCATGGACTCGAGGCAGGAAGGGATTCACTTTGGGTTTTAGGGGATGGGTGAGTGCTGGAAAACTTTCCAGACCTGATTCCCTTGCACCTGCAGCCACAACAGCCCTGCACATTGGGTTCCCTGTGTTTAGTTACCTTGGCTGCAGCAGTTTGCCAATGATTAATAACACCTTAGCACAGAAACAAATAAACACAGAGTCTGCACTGAGCCGAGCACCGAGGGCCCCGAAATGTAATTAGCCACTCGCGCGCTTTTTACAGGCAAATATTAAACCACACAGCAAACAGAAATAAAGGACAAAACCGAACTGTGCAGCTCCATTACTCAATAAAAATGATACATTTATAACCTCATTACTCACGTTTTATTGGTGGTTGGTTGCTGGAACACGGAGAAGGGGCTGTGCAAGGTCACACTGGCAGAGTTGGGAAGAGAAACCAGACATCTCATTCCCCTACTCAGGGTTCTGCTCCCTCTTTTATATTGCTTTTTTTCTCTCTTTTTTTTTATTTTTAATTTAACCATAGATAGATCACCATAGCAAACTTATAAAAAGGCCTTGTGTGACACACACAGATAACTCTGGATTTAAGATAAGCTGCGTCTCCCCAGCTTGTCTGGCAACAATGGAGTTTGCTGATTGCAATAAACCTTGTGGAAATAACATCAGTGGTACCAGAAATATACAGAATAATTCTTTATGGTAATGTTCTGGTCTCTCTGAACTCAGGGATGAAACTTCTATTGTGAATAAATTGTGCACACAGTATTGGATTTGAACTTTTGCAGCTTGTAAATTGTCTCACCCAAGAGTGAACTGCTGCCAGCCCAAATCCTTCCCTTCTCCCTGGATCCACTGCTGAAGGAAAGAGGAAAAGACACAACAAGCTCTCTTTGCTGCTTGGTCTTCCTGAGAACTCATTTGTTAATCACCGTTTTCATCTTCAGTTTGCCTTGAGTAATGCCTCTGAGGAAAGAAAGGTTTACCTCAACAAATCCCAATAAAAATGATATTTTTCTGTAGAAAAGAAGTTTAGTTGTGTTTTTTTTTTTTTTTTCCTCCCTCCAGAGCTTCCTCATAATTCCTGTTTTCTGCAAGCAATGCCAGACCTCTTTAGAATGAGATTCCACCAGTTTGTTTGAACCAACCAAAGTTGGTTCTGTGACGACCCTTTCCAAGCTCTGGGATTTCTGTGCTGTAAAACCCCCAAGGCTGTGCCTGGTTCACCTTCCCACTGTTTCACAAATTCCTGAACACACTTCCAGTCCAAAACAGCCTCCCCACGAGCCCTGCCTGGGTTTGAGCAGATTTGGGCTCTGCTCCAGAGTCGTGCTCGTCTCCCACAGGCTCGTGACTGAGCCGAGGGAGGGGAGGAAAGAAAATTGTCAAATCTTAATCCAGCTGTGAGGGAAACTTGGCAAATAAAATGACTAAAAGCTGTCTAAGAGACAATGAGCTCCCTTCAAAACATTTTTGGGTCTTCTCTCAGCACAAAGCAGCCAGAACTGACTCCAGCGGAGTCCACGGCGTCTCAGATTTCTGTTGTTGTCAGAGATCTGTCAGAACAGATCTTTAGTTCTTCTTAGCTCTCTTCAATATAATTATTGAAATTAAGAGACAGATTTGGCTCTTTTAGTGAGACCAGTTCTTATTCTTCAAACTGTAAAGGCATAATCCTCACATGCAGGATTTTTAATGAGAACCAGGCCGAGGTTCAGGACGATGAAAACATCTGAGGAAGAAATGTTGAAGTTTGTATTTCACACAACTCAGAAAATCCATAAATTATAACCATAAATAAAATTGGCATCACCTGATATCACCCTGATGGACCAAAGCCTGTGATTTGGCACAACTGGGAGATGATTATTAGGAAAAATGTCCCAGAACTCATTCCCTGGGGCTGCAGAAAGCACCATCCAACCCACCAACACCAACAAATGATGCAATTCATGACACTGACAAATCAAAGGATTTCTGTGGGAACAACAAGTTGGGCCCAATCCTTTAATTGCCCTTTCAGAACTCTCTTGTGTTTATATATATATATATATTTTTATTTTTTTTTTTCCTGGGGACAACATGACAAGGAATTTTGAAGCAATTAAACACCCACCTGATCTTTCACATCCTGCAGCCTAATGGAGCTCAGGATGGGTTTGGTGCTCTGAGCTGCCAAATGACACCACAAACCTTGGGCCTCTCTCAAAATAAACCCAGAGTCTCATCCTGCTGCCCTCAGTCACCTCTGGCAGTGCCTTATCCCACAAATACATCAACTCAGAGCCAAGTGCTTAGTTGCAGAGTGAGGTCCGTTACAAAGTGAGCTCCACAGGATGGAACTTTTTTTCTCAGGCTGCATCCCCATCTTCTCTTTGTCCTTGCAACACCTGAGGCTGCTCAGCGAGTGGAAGAACACGGCACCACAAACAGAGGAGGGAATGTCAGCTGTCACTGCCAATATCTTGGATTTGTTTCTTTGCTCGCATGTACTGGGAATAGAGAATTATATGTCAGTTTTATTGGCAGCTGGTTTATTTTGTATTTACAATGACCTAGATTGCCAGTTTACAATCTGCCTGCAAAGCAGTCGAAGCTCTGCTCTCTCCCAGAAGAAGACTTTGGGAATCAGCTGGCAGGGACAAATTGTACAGAACCACAAGTACTTGCCTCTTCTAATGCTTCAATTTCCTACAGAACCAGGGAAAAGAATATTGCTGTGATGCCCCTAAATTTAGGATTCACAACAACAACAATAATAAATAAATCTTAGAGTAACAGAATGGTTTGGGTTGGAAGGGACCTTAAAGCTCATCCAGTGCCGCCCCTTGCCATGGGCAGGGACAATTTCTACTATCCCAGGTTGCTCCAAGCTCTGTCCAGCCTGGCCTTGGACATCTCCAGGGATGAGGTAAATTGATAAAGATGAGGAAATAATTCTGATATGGGCATCTAACATGGAGCTGTGACTTGTATTGAAAAACATTTGGCAGCAATCTTTTTGCTCTCCTTCTCAGATTTTGCAAGCACTGCCATAGCTGCAAAGCCCCAGACATGTTTGTATTTTAAATATGTTAGAAATGGGCCTCAAGTTTGAAGAAATTCAATGAGATTCTATTAAACATTGAACTTCACAGCTTTTTTTCTTTTTTTTTTTTCTTTTTTTTTTTTCCCCACTTATTTTGTGCTGATGTCTTTCAAATCTGAAAGACAATTTGGGCGGATTCACTGCTTGCTACAGAACAGTTGTGGGGTTTTTAAATAACACTCCACTACCCAAATCTTTCTCTCTCCAGTGCTCACTGAGAAAAGAAATTAAACAAAACTATTCTGTAACATGCCAGACTACAGAATATCATTGCCCCCATCTCTGGCTCTGAACCAGGAATCCATAATAACACCTTACATAAGCATTATTTTCATTAACGGATTGATAAAGACAATGTCAAGCCCAAGAACAACCCTGACAATAAAATTGCAGCATCATCCTATTATTAGCACCACAATCACTCAAATGCTGAAAGATTTTTAAAGGAATTTTGGGATCAGGGTTGTGTCAGCAATATACTAATGATGGAAATTCATGGTCACTTCAATCACACGTTTAGGGTTTGTTGTTTCAAGGTAAAGGATTTGTTCTTTCATCCTTGTCCCTTCTGCTCTCACCCACTGCACCATCAACGTTATTAAAAAAGTTTCCTTTGTGTTCCCTCTCAAGAAAAGGTTTCCTTCTTCCTGTTGTCCCTCTGCAGGAAGGAAATTCAGGTTTATATAAAAGTGAGAATGCACTGTGGGCACATTATAAACTGTATTTTAAGGGCAATTTAAACCCTGCTAAAACAACATTGTCTTATTTGGCATGGCCATTCAAGGGAGAGGTAAAACATTTCCTCCTCATAAAAATGATGGAAATATTAAAATGATGCATTTCTGCAATCCAGATGATGGATTTTGCCTTCGGTATGAAAGAAAAATTCTCTGAAGGACGAGATAAAATGAAGCTGTGAAATCTTTATGAGGAACAAGGAGTGACATTTGCTGTCCCATGAAACTCCACCCAGGAATTGGTGTTTGGGATGAAGTTCTCATCACCTCTGTCCACTGAATTAACAAAACACTCAATTTTCCCAGGGGATGTGCCTTGTTTGTTTAATTGATCAGCCTCTCCACGAGGGGAATGTGTTCTACACTTGGAACAGGTTCACAACTGGGGAGATCCAGCCCCTGTCACGGAGATTCCACTGGAGTCAGCACATCCAGCACAGGAGCAGACGGAGCCTCTGTGGGACCAGGCTGATGCTCAGGTCAGATATTGCCTTTGTGCCAGGAAAAAAACCCAAAAATGTATCAAAAAAGCACCACCAGAACTCTGATCAACATCTTCCTCTTGGATAAAGCAGTGTACTGATAAAAAATGTGCTGCTTGCATTAACTGGTAATTCTGCAAATGGAACAGTGGCTGAGTTTTTAATTCAAATCACTAACAAATTACACAGCTTCACAACAACCTCCACTGCTCTCAAGGGCTCACAGCAGCCCCCAGATGTGCTGTTTGGGCACCTGATGGAAAAAAAACACGTGTCAGAAGCTGGAAAGCCCTGTAGAACAAAACCTGTGCTCACAGTAAAAGCAAGAGATAACACCTCCCCTGGTTTCTTTTGTAATTCATCACACCTCCTGCAGTGTCACAGCAGTTTTTGCAGCTTGCAAAAGTTATTAAGGCTAAAATTAATCACAATTACGTTTTTTTAAAGAAATTATGAGAAGGTTGAGAATGCAAAATAAACACCAAATGAAAATAATCTGAGCTAGCACTTCTCATTGTCCCAGTCTGTAGTTGGAATATGTCACAGCTGAAGGGAACAAATCTTATTATTCCTGGAAAAAAAATATAAATGTAATCCAGAAGAGATATATATGAGAAGAGAACCAGTCAAAAGCGTCTTTCTTTGCCCTTCTTTACATTTGGGCACTGAGATTTATTCCTTTACCATCACATAATTCCCACTCCTCAGGACTTGGTTTTCCAAGTATCTGTAGAGGCCCAATCTGCTGCAGTTAGAGTTCACTTTCCTTGCCAGACTGACCAAATGTTCATAAAAACTAAACTTGGGACAATTTCTATTTGCACCACATAAATCTGTCTGCTTTGATTCACAAGGGCTGTAAACCCCAGGTTTGCCTGGCTCCCACTGAACTGAGCATTTCATTATTTCTTTTCCTCCCAGCTGACAAACAAGAGGACAAGGGGAAACAGCCACAGGCTGTGGCAGGGGAGGCTCAGGATGGACATTAGGAAAAAAATCCTCACTGAAAAAGTGTGAAATGCCTTGGAAGGAGATTTGGAGTCCCCTTTTTATGCTGTTTTACACCACAAGGACACAGACTCTGACTTCAGAAGGCTGAAAATGACTCCTTTATTTCTGGGATGTGTCTCCCTTTTATACCATTTCACACAGACCAATTGGATTGGTGACACAAAGACAAACCTCTTCACTCCCATTGGTCAGAGCAGAGGGACAGCAAGAAGTCCCTCCTAAGAAAAGGAATGAATAACAAAACATTTCTCCTGTTTACAGAAAATTCCCTGGGAAAAGAATTTCAGAAAACCAAAACATCTCAGGCACAAAACCAGGGCTACAGGAGGAGATGCCCAGGGAGGTTTGGAGTCCCCACCCCTGGAGGTGCCCAAGGAACGTGGCACTCAGTGCTCAGTGAAGGTGAGAATGGGGCACAGGTTGGAATCAATGGTCTTGGAGGGCTTTTCCAACCTCAGAGATTCTGTGATTCCATAAACATGGACAGGTACAAGCTGCCATCACCCCTCCTCACTCCAGCAGCATCCCACTCCCATCCCACTCCTCCAGACAAGCAAACCCTTCTCCCTGCTCCACCTGAGCCATGACGTTCAGCAAGCTGAGAATTGCTTCTTTTGTGGGTCATTTGCCTGATCACTCTCATTTCCACAGGCAGGAAAAAGATTTCCTCTCCCGATGGATAATGTCTGCACCCAGGAGAGGGTGACAAAAGCTCCCATGACTATTTCATGACTTCACGTAGTGACTGGGCACAGTCAGTGGTGAAAGCTCCAGAACTAATCCATCCCTGGTGATTGCTCCAAGATTAGGATAATAAATTAAGCTTTTATTTTTTTTTTTTTTTTTTTGGCTGGCACAAAAATCAACTGAGATGAGGAGCTCACTTGGTCTCTCTGTCACTTGAGATCTCTCCCTCCAAGAGTGACCCATGGCTCTCTTCTGGGGTTAATCTTGTCAGGCAGAGGAGCTGAGCAAAGCTGTCCCACCCTGGTGGAAGTGCCCCATCTCCTGAGGAGCAGGAGCACCTGAACACCTGCAGGGAGGGCAGAGCTGTGCTCCTGTCTCTGTGTGCTCCTGTCTCTGTGTGCTCCTGTCTCTGTGTGCTCCTGTCTCCTGTGTGCTCCTGGCTCCTCGTGCTCCTGTCTCTGTGTGCTCCTGTCTCTGTGTGCTCCTGTCTCTGTGTGCTCCTGTCTCCTGTGTGCTCCTGTCTCTGTGTGCTCCTGTCTCCTCTGTGCTCCTGTCTCTGTGTGCTCCTGTCTCCTGTGTGCTCCTGTCTCTGTGTGCTCCTGTCTCTGTGTGCTCCTGTCTCCTGTGTGCTCCTGTCTCCTGTGTACTCCTGTCTCTGTGTGCTCCTGTCTCTGTGTGCTCCTGTCTCTGTGTGCTCCTGTCTCCTGTGTACTCCTGTCTCCTGTGTGCTCCTGTCTCTGTGTGCTCCTGTCTCCTGTGTGCTCCTGTCTCTGTGTGCTCCTGTCTCCTGTGTGCTCCTGGCTCCTGTGTGCTCCTGTCTCTGTGTGCTCCTGTCTCTGTGTGCCCCTGTCTCTGTGTGCTCCTGGCTCCTCTGTGCTCCTGTCTCCTGTGTGCTCCTGTCTCTGTGTGCTCCTGTCTCCTGTGTGCTCCTGGCTGGCCATTCCACCTTCCTAGCTCCTCATGAGGAGCCCACCACAGCCCAACCCAGTCACTGATTTTTTTTTCTGAAGTCTGTGGAACCCCAATACAACCTCATATGGTTAATTTGTATTTCTACTACAAGTGGAAACGTCAAGACAAGTGTCAAGACACAAAAAGTGTCAAGATTGAGGAGCTTGGCTTGCCCAGAATCCAAACTTTCAACACTTAAGGGACTTCCATGGGTGAAGCCTGGGGTAGGTAAGAATTTTGGGCATGATGAAGGTAAGGAATTTGTCACAGGTCAAGGAGAAGGGTATAATTATCTTTGTTATCCTTCACCCAAGGAGATATTTGAGATTTATGTATCTGTGTTCTCCTAGGGGTGCAACCATAAAAAGACAAGTTAAACTTCTAAAAAGACAAAAAAAAAAAAAAAAAAAAAAAAAAAAAAAAAAAAAAAAAAAAAAAAAAAAAGTCCATATTATCATCTATAAATTTTGACCTGAGTCATTTCTGTCCCCAGGCAGAAGTGGAAAAGAGGCAACAAGAGACCAAGAGTAGGCAAGGGAGCACCAGACAAAACATTACTTATTCTCTTTTAAAATATGCCTTTTCACATTGTTCTATTAGATTTTGCACTTCACATTAAATGCTGAACCCTTGAATGATTTGTTCTAACTCTTTGCAATCTTAGGTCTGTATTTTCCAATAGCATCATCACCTAAGAGTGATAAAAATACAGATTTTGCAATTTAATGTTTAATGAGAAGTCTGAAGTTGAAGAGCTACGTTATGATCTGAGGATTTAAATAAAAACACAACACGGTGCTGTTTGGAGATTTTAGAGTTTCTAATGCCCACCTAGCTCTGAAAATGTTCAGCTCTGATAATTTGCCTCTTTTGCCTTGAAAATAGAGGGTAACAATCAGGCACAGTGCCATAAAACCAACATTAATAAAAAAAAAGAGGATGAAACAGCCACCACCAGGTCAGTTCTACACAGAAATGACAATTATTGCACAGGGAGGACTCAACTGTTCATCCAACCACACTGTGCAAATACAGGGGTGGGATTTGCATATGCAAATGTTGTTCTTTTCATATTCAGATCCATCCACCTGCAAAGTGGTTTTTAGAGGTCAGCTGAAAATATTGCCTAAGGAGTTCAGACTTTTCCAACACATCAGAGATTTTCACAATTATTCATCAAACTGTCTTGCCCTTGTTTTCTCAATCACTCCTTTTAATCAAACTAGCAAGATTACAAGGGAAAAAATATCATTAACATATTATCCTGAAAGGAAATTAATACAAATTAACAATTTGCAAACAAGGAAGAGGAATAGGAATATCTTTTTAGGGCTGCATTTCCTCTTGTCACACAGCACCCCCTTAACCACGACATGACAGACATCAACCAACAGGAAAGATGAAAGACCTGCTGTGGTCTTCCCTGCTTCAAACGCTTCAAAACATGGAATTCTTCCAGCAAAGGATCAAAAGTTGCATCTTTCACTGGAACTGCCTCTCGTTTTCACGGCGCGCAGGGAGGTTACAAATATTTCTGTGTACGTTCCGTGCATGGAAAATGTCTTTGGCAAGGAGGGCTCAGGCACCAGGGAGGGTGTGTGGAGGCCAAGGTGTTTGCAGGGGACCAGCTGGAACAGAATTTTGGCCATTTGCAGTTGCATGTTGTGATACAAGAACAGCTGAAGTGGATTTTGTCTCCAGGAGCACACGCTGCCTCTTGGAAATGCCCTTCAAAACACCACAGTCCAAATGGAGAGAATGGCTACCCAAAATATTGGGAAAACTCGACGATTTGAACAGGATTGTGACTCCTTTGGTTGAGCACCTGAGCTCCATAAGCACATCTGGTTTCCTCAGGGTCTGTGTTCTAGTGAGAGATGTCATTTCCACAGCAGCCAGGGATGCAAAAAGGAAGATAAAATGCCAAATTTCCAAAGATACCAGAGGATGAAAACATGGATACAAATCCAGAAGCCCAAAAAAAGAGGCCAAGCTCCACACAGGCTCAGAAGGCCAATATCTGACAGGGCCCCAGGCTGACATCAGAGCACAGAAATTCATAATTATTGTCTTGCCGTTCATTTCTTGGGGGACCTGAGAGGTGAAACATGCCTGTGCCTCTTATTCTTCTAATCCCAGGGTTTGAGACATTCTGCAGGAATTCTGAGTGATGAGAAAAGAATCAGTGTCAGGTAGAAGCAAAGACATGTTCTCATTTTTGCAAATGTCCACCAATGCCACAATCAAGAGTTTTTGCCTTGCTAAGCCAAACTCAGCGAGTTTCATCCCAAAAAGGTTAAGATGAGGCTTTAGGAGATGCTGAAGAGGAGTAAATCCAACTGGACACATTTCCCAGGGCTGTGGTGGCTCAGGACAGTCCTGTGTCCCTTCCCATCCTGGAGCAGTGTCACCAGTGCTGCCCTACCCGTTCACCTCTCTGGGGTAAAAAAACCAACAGTGAGACACTTTCCACACCCAAACAACTCCTGAGATTGTGTCCTCCCCTCAGCTCAGCAGGAGAGATCACAGACCTAAATCCCAATTTATCACCTTTTTCTGCTCTATTTTCATGTAGATTATCAGAGCAGGCCATTGGCGCCTATAGAACTGGCAGAAAAATCAAATATTTCCTTTTAAATTAAGGCAGCAGCGGGAAAACCACCATTTGCTGAGGACACCCAACATTTTATCCTTGCTTTCCCTGCAATTTCCAGGACATTCTTGAGAACAACCTGAACTTAAAACCACAAGGATCTGCCTGCACTGCCCTGTGTGTACTTGAGCACCAGTCTGGGTTTGTATTGTGCTGCTGTGGCACAAGGAATCATAAAAGAACCTCAAAACCACTCCATTAAAAGACAAGTTCTGAGCCCTCACATCAGCAGTTTTCTTCTCCAGGAGAATTTCTTTTCCAAATGACCCAGCGTTGTCATCTCTCAGCTCATTTGTGGTTTTGGGGAAATGAATCAAGACTTTCCAATGTCTGCTCTGTGGTGAAGGATGCCCATAGATAAGAAGGACTCCTTTTATTATCAATATGAAGTGTTATATATAGAAATATGCATTTCCAAAGAGTGAAATACAGGCAGATCTTGTGAAAAGTTGTGTCTCTCGAAACACATTAAAGGAACTTTTTAAAACTTTTCTAAATAAAATCCTTAACTCTGGAGATAGGCTTGAGGAGGGGGAAAAAAAAGTAGTAAAAACAAAAAGAAAACCCAACATAAAGTCTAAAAACCACAAGGTAACATAATTTGATGGGAATTGCAGGTCATTCCTGCTGCCACCAAGAAAGGAATTAGGGTGTGGGGGACTGCTTAATGCTCCATCATGTGGAACATAAGTCAATAAAATTTTAGTTATTCAGTAAAATGCCATTGCAAAGTCTCCTTGCTTGACTTTGCCAGAGCTGCTCTGAGTGTCAGGTCTGAATAACTTTGCTGGGAACGTTTTCTGTTTGCTCTCCTTATCTGAGCGCTTTATTGCAATTGATGCAACAAGGTGTTATCACATCAATATTAATAGGAACACGCAGATAATAAGATGACTTTTCATGTTTCACAGTCATACGTGGAAATTGCATTCAATCATACAAAATATTTCATAAATTACTGGCAAACTGTGGTAAAACACAGCAATTCAATAACATTAGAACATACAAGGAAGTCAAAAATAATAAGTCTAATCTTAATTATTTTTTTTGTCTGGGTCATACATGAAAAAATTGGTGTAATAAATTGAACTGATTCTGGATCAGCACAAAATCTCCAAATGCAACAGGAATCTTCTGCATATGGAAATTAACACCTTTACAGGCAGCTTATTCAAGACTGCAAGGAGCAGATGGAGATGAACATCAGCTGAGGCCAAAATTGGGCCCCTTTTGCTCTTGCTCCTGTGTCTACTGGAATTGGTGTGCAAGAATGAGCAGTTCCCACCCACTTCTCAGGGAAAAACTCTTTTGGAGATCCCACTTGGTCACAGAGAGCCCAGCACAGCCATTTCCAGAGAGCTGCCAAACTGTCACAGCTCCACTGGTGGCTTTGCCCACTCAGGTCCCCCAGAGGACCCAGAGCCACTGGAGTCCTCTGCAGCTGCAGGGAATCTCTCACTGCTGGGGAGGCAGCTCATCCCTGCAGCACCCATCATCCCTGCCCTGCTGCCACTGCCCAGGGCACTCCAGCCAGCAGGAATCTCTTCCCACAAGGATCCAGCTCTGGGCTCCCAGCAGAAGGATGTGGAGCTGCTGGAGCCAGGCCAGAGGAGGTGTCTGAAGTTGGAATGCAAGATGTAACCAGCAGTATGCATTCTATTACTGTCTGTTAAAACCAGGTGAGGCAGTGTTCTCTTCCATGACCCATTCCTCAAAACTTGGGGGAATCTTCTGTTAAGGAACCAGCTCTTAAAACCATCTGGGGCAGTGTTCTTTATCCCTTCCAGGACCCATCCTCCCTCCAGGGGATCTCTGCTGTCCATGGTCCAGCTGTTAAACCAGCTGGGGCAGAGTTCTTTATCCCTTCCAGGACCCATCCCTTATCACTCTGGAGGGATATCTTCTGTTAAACCAGCTGGGGCAGTGTTCTTTACCCCCTCCAGGCCCCATCCTCCCTCCAGGGGATCTCTGCTGTCCATGGGCCATCCAGGCTCACTGCAGGGCTGATACAATTCCATCATCCCATGGGGAGATGCTCCACCCAGGGGGAGGAGCCTGGAATTCCCACCTGGATCAAACCTGGCATTCAGAACACCAGCACAGCCTGTTTGGATTCCCAGAGGAAAACTTCCACCTTGCAGAAATGCTGTGAGGAATAACACACCAACAATTACTGACAGCTGAGACAGGAAGAGGATGGAAACCACACCAAAACTTAGAATAATAAACAGCCAGGCAAACAAAGTGCAAATTAACACAATCACCAAGAAACGGGTGATGTGCATGACCTGTAAGTGGGAAACATGGTCCCAGTAATAAAAGAATCAAAGGGAAATGAGAAGAGCACTTCTTTCCTGCATGGCATATTTGCTGCCTAAAGGTCAGGTAAAATGAATTGTTATCAGCACCTGGCAGCCACACAGGGATGGAGAGTCATCCAGCTCCACGTTCCCCTTGGCCAGGCATCCCTTACCCTCAGCAGGTTCTCATGGTTAAAACTTCACCCTGTTCTTTAAAAAGGACCGAGCTGAGGACAGGGAGATGAAATTCAATATCTAATTAGCCATTCACAGCTGGAATAGCCACTTGCCATTCTGAAGCAGACAGCAGGAAAAACAATGGGGAAGGGAGGGTTTTCACACTCCTTGCACAGCTCCAGCTCTGCAGGACGTGGAGTTCCTGTGGAGGGAGCGGCGCAAATGTCACTGACACGGTGACATTTCATTCCTCACCGAGGCTTCTCTGGTCAGGTGGAGCCCAGGCGTTACTCACAGTCTAATTTTAGGCACTGCTCTCTCCACAGAGCCTTGGCAGACAAAAACCCCCGAGGTGGAGCCCCCAGGGCTGCAGGGACAGCAGCTGACTCCCATCCAAAGGCGTCGCCTTGGGTCGCAGCATCCATGGATTCAATGACACAGGGAGAGGGCAGAGCAGGCTCAGGGATGAATGAAAGATAAAGCCTGGATATCTGCCAGCTGCAAACTCAAAAAAAAAAAAAAAAAAAAAAAAAAAAAAGTCCCAATTCAATAGCCCAGACGTGATTTATGCCTGGCATTTAGCAACATAAACACAGCGTGTGTTGAACAAGATTTATGTGCAATTTGGGCATTGCTCGTATCCGAATCTATCTTTAAATCAGAGACACCCCACGCTTCTGACCAGGAAAAACAACCAACCCCTACACCCAGGTAAAGCAGGATATGACAACAAACTGGAAAGAGCAACGTTTTTGCGTGTCAAAATTAATAAATGTCATATCTTCTGCTCATGCAGAAAAAAAAAAAAAAAAATGCAAGGTCACTTTCAGCAGCTCCAGCGAGCACTAGCGTACTGTATGTGGGGTTTTAACATAATATAAAGCCATCTGGTATGGAAACTCGAGCTCAGCAGATGCATTTGGAAAACAGAGCATTCATTTTTATTGTGCACTAAAATTACATTTAAAGTGTGCTCAAAAGCATAACTAAAACAGATTGTCCCTTCCAGCATTTGTGTTGCAGGCATTGATGGGGCCTCTGTTTGTGGAGTCTGTGCTCAGACCTTTGGTCTGCCTCCTCTCCCTGTCATAATATTGAAAGGGAAGCATCTTTCTTTCTGATAAATACAACTCCAAATAATCATCTAAATGCTCTCTTATGCTTGTTAGCTATTCAGATTTTCTTAAGGAAATGCGCTGTTTGATTTCAAAGTTTGTGCTCGATGAAAATCCATTTGACCAGAAAAGCAAAGCATTACAGGCTGACTGGTTTTTCTGTTAGCTGCATTAATTCTGGGTCTCCACAGCAAAAATAATTATATAAGAAAAAAAGGCAGACAAAAATATAAGGCATTTGCTCTTCCTGGTACTGAAAAAGCCACAGATCTGGAACAGTGATAACACCATACCCAGCACCCTTTTAAATAACAAGTTCACCTAGAACTTGTTATTGTGAATCCACATTTTTGGAGTTTCAGTGTGATTGGGTTTTTGTCTCTAGAGACTGGAAATTGGTTGCCTTCAACAACAAAAATAAAGACAATCCTAACGAGACCAGCAGCATATTTGGTCTTGCATACAAACTACAGTAATTTAAGAAGTGAAAATAATTCTTGATCTCTCTGTAAGATTTTGGGAAGAAGAAATGTTCTAGCACAATTTTCAGTGTCTTAAATCAATAGGGGCAGTACTGTTTTCTCAGTCTGGTGAAGAGGCCAATGTAAGGAAATATTCTCAAAACTCACTGTCTTTTCCATAAATCAGAATTAACCTGCAAGAAACTCTGAAGTCTTTTAAAAAGCTGTAGAATTTTTTTTTATTTTTTGCTTGATCAACTCTTTCCAAAATCCCACAGTCACCCAGTTCTACTTTTTCAGAGTTTGCAAGGAGAATTCCCCATCACCACCAACTTTCCCCTTGTTTCTGCTAAGCCAAGCTTCTGTCCCAGAGAGCCACAGCTTTGAAGTGCTTTGAAACATTCCCTGGAGTTTCTCCTCTTTGCTTCCACCCCCACATTCCTCCACTCTTACCTTACTCATGACTTAGGTGGCTCAGACCAGAGGATCTCCATGACTCCAAATTCTTGTTTCTCTCCCAGATCTCCCATTGCCAGCACAGATTCCACCCTGCTCCTACCAGGAAAGGATTTACCCATGCCTGAGCTGCTCTTTTCCCTTTTTTTCTGCCTTCTCTAAATTCCAGCTCTCAATATCTCCTATAATGCAGTAGTCAATTTTATAATTCACTCTTGCTATAAACCTTTAGATGATGCTCTCAATGGAAGGCTCCATATGTACAAAAAGATAATAAATGCATGAGTTGGATAGTATATCAGCAATATTCCTCCTTGGAAAATCATTTTTTATGTTGAAGCTCTGGAAAACACAGAACACCAGTCATATTTAACTTCCTTTCCTGTTCTACCCCCTTGATTCATGCAGTGGCTTTAAAGACTCTTGCTTTTGTTGTCACAAAAACCAGTTTGATTCCAATATCAAAAAAAACCACAAACAAACAAACAAACAAACAAAAATAAACATAAAAAGAAGAAGGAACATTAAATACTTTGGGGTTTTCTTTTGTTTGCAGAGAATGAACATATAATTGCACATGGCAGAGTTATGGAACTGCTGAAAGGCAAATCGATTCTGAATCCGTGGGCCCAGAGTAAGAGCAGAGAGAGGCCTGAGAGCCTAATTATCTCAAAAGTGACCTGAGATGTGCAATGAGCTTCCAGAAACGTCCTGTTTGTCAGCTTGTGTTACTGAATGGAGCCTTGTGGGTGGTTAAATCAGTGACTGGCTGAATATTCCCGTGGATTTCACCACTGCCCTGAGACAGAACAAACCATCCAGTGCATTTTCAACTCTGTATTCTCTGCTACTCCACCTTTCAGAGGCAAGCCCTGCTCTCAGGGCTGCAGGGAGCTGCTGGAGGCAGAGCTGCAGCCCTTTGCAGGTGTGGAAGGCAGTGGATGGCACAGGTGGCACAACATACGCCGCGTCCTCAGCGGGCGCCGCTCGCGCCACGGGCACCGCCGTGTTCACAGCCACAGATAAATGAGAGGACATAATGCAGGATCAGGCTGTAGATTTTTTAATCTATTTGTCAAAAAAGTCGTTTGAGGGATTAATTATGTTCAGCTATGGGCTGGCTCTGTGTTCCAGCCTGGATGGTCACAAATTGCGTTTGTCCAAATCACGGGGGTTGGTTAATGTGTGTGAATTGTGTGTTCAAGGTGCTGGGAGGGTTGTAGTGTGGGCTAATCCACTTCATGGCCTGCCAGAGCTGAGGGGAGGATGGAGTGGGGCTTTTCACAAGGACATGGAGTGATAGGACAAAGGGGAATGGCTTCAAGCTGAGAGACAGGAGGTTCAGATGGGATATTAGGAAGAATTTCCCCTTTGTGAGGGTTGGGAGGTCCTGGTACAGGGTGCCCAGAGAAGCTGTGGATGCCCCTGGATCCCTGGGAGTGTCCAAGGTCAGGCTGGACAGGGCTTGGAGAACCCTGGGATAATGGAAGGTGTCCCTGCCTATGGCAGGAGGTGACACTGGATGATCTTGAAGGTCCCTTCCAACCCAAACCACTCCACGAATTAATGATTCACAGACTCCCAACTGTCTCTGCAATGGCATCTGCATAGAACCCTGCATGGATTGTGAGAACAAAATATTAACAACATAATTCTGCCATTCAACAGAAAACTTAGAGGCTGGAGATGGCAAATGAGCCTGGAAGTGAATACAAACAAGTTAATGAACTCTTGGATGGACAAGCCTTCAGGAGCAATAACAATTCTGGCAGTCACAGCAAGGGCTGCCTGTTTTCTATTAGAAGCAAAGAACAATTCAGGAGCTCTTAAGGTTTGACATTTACAGAAGGTCAGGCTACAGACTCTCTTCTGGCCTTAAACAATGCAAACAAAAGGAGTTTTCTCTCTCATAAATTTTTGTTAGACGAGATACTCTTAAAATCTCCGGAGCTGTGCACAGATACAATGGATGAATATATTTCCATCTTTTAGACCCGAGGTAGGTGGTGAAAAGAGAAGAACAGATCTCAAAATTTCAGGAGTAACATCTCTGAGAAGTATTTCTTATTGCTCTTGTAAAAAAATAAATATATGGTAATAAAATAGTGAGGAGTGGTGCAGAACCACCAGCACAAACAGCAGCCAATTGTGCCATTTATTGATGGATTCCCCAATGACTGTTTTTAATAAGGTCCTGATCCAAGGAACTTCTTAACAACCATAACAGAACCAGTTCTATAGTCTATATATATCACTATTGGTTATGGAAATTTAATTTACAAATATAAGTTTAAGTCTAATGAAGTTCTCCTCCTTTCATATACGCTTTATTGGCATATTTTTGCTAATTGGGGTCTCTACTTGACTGGTAAAAGAACTATTTAGAATATTATGTGGACTAGTTATAGTTACAGTAGTAAAATGAGCTGGTTGATTCTTTATTTTGGTTTTTATTTTCTTGTGGAATATTCCAGATATTAGTGCAACATTTCCTACCAAGTCAATTGCATTTCATTGTGGAAATAAGAAAACAATGAGGAAAACCACAACAAGGAAACAAAAAAGTCCAAAAACAACCAAACAAAACCCAACAATGACAACAACAAAAAAAGAGACCTGCAGAGAAAAGTAAAGAAGTCTAAACCCATTATAATAGAAAAGTTTACAGTTGATTCAGAGTTATTCTCCCATTATCTCCTCTCCCATTCTCCAATTCACCTTTTGTGGTTTTTCAGGAGGTTGAGGTTTTCTTAAACCTCCCTGAAGTCTTTTTCAACCTTTATTTATATTTGACCTTCATCCTTTGGATATGAAAGTATTTACACTCCAAATCTGAGGTCACAGAATAACTGAAAAAAAGTTCTGGAATTAACCCCAAATCACCCTCTTTGTGCTCCAACACACACATGGGCCAAGAAGTTAAACTCAGTCTGGATGCCTGTGATACTTCAATAATGAAAAAATTAGCTCAAAATTACCAGTATCATGGAATCACAGAATGGTTTGGGTTAAAAAAACCACCCCTATGCATTCCTTAGTGAAATTCTGGATTTTGTAACCAGCTCTCTGCCACATGAAATATCTGTACATAAAATATCTGTATATATGGACCTCAGTGGTCAGTGCAGCTTCTGCCTTGATTAAACAGCAACAGCTGCCACTAAATTTCCACAGACATGACCCAGACTGTCTCTTGTATTTAGGTCCAAGCCACACATAAACTAAAATAATGATGGACTCCATTAAAATAAGGCAGTGAACCCCAGCTACAAGAGTTTGTTTTCTTCACCAACATTCACAAATAACTCCTTGATTTTAATGAGATTTTTCTCCGTTTACCATACACCCAATTAGGGAACACTTCCTCTCTCTGTGCTTTACAATTTTGGGAAGATTTAGGCAGAGAAAGCCAAAGTTAAGGGGCTGATGGAGGTGGTTCTGCTGCAGAAAAGAACAACATTTAATATATACAGTGGAGCTGCATTTTATATAAGTTGCTCTGGTGTAAGACAATGACTTTTGCAGCAGCTGCTGGAATTAATTGTGTGGAGGGAGAGCTGAAGTTTAACCCAGGGTAATTTGGTGAGGAGGGAGAGGTCAGTGCCACTGGGAGTGGAAGTTCTCCCTCATAAAAAGTGGGATTTGAAGCTGTGCTTCATTAGGTTAATGGTAATAATGGAATCACTGTATTTGAGAGTGCAAAAGTGCAAATTTACCCCAAAGGTGACTCCGGGCAGGGGGTAACACAGGACACTCCTCAGGGCTCTGTAGCTGCTGCTCAGGTGGATGTGGATGAAGTTCTCATGCAGGACTCAGAGTATTTACCCAGAATGATCAACTCTTACATAAAACACAATCTGTTGAAATCACTGTTTGCATTTCCATATTTCTACATCTTCACAATCTGGGCTTTTCTCCCCAGATCCTCACCCAGTTGACACTGCCAGTCTCACACTGGGAAGAGCTGAGTGTCCCCAACACACCATAAGAGACCATCAAAACACCTTTGATTATTTCACGAGAAATAATTATCAGCTCTTAACGATTTCAGAATTGATTTCCACCAGAAAGTGAGTACAGAAGGGCGTGCACCAGCACTGCACCCCTGACATGTCACCTGTGGCTGTGACAAAACCACCAGGCTCTGCTTTGTCAAACATTTAAAGCATCAGTGAGTGTTTGTAGAAAGACCTACTTCAGCTCCATGCCAGAGCCTCACATTTGGCACTGGATGCTAAAATCCATCGCAACAACATGTTTCCAAATTCTTGAAAGCTCCCACTATGTTCTCCCCAGGAGAAAAATGGAGATTACAGAACCTTGTCTTCCATAGTAATAACACCAGCTTAAACAGAGATGAAAGAAAAGAGGGAAAGGTAACAAGGGTGAATCTTTTTTTCACTCTCTGATTAAATCAACTCTTTACTCAGACAAGAGTCCTTGCTTCTCCTGAGCTCTATTTTAAAGTCTGAGTTCAAATACAATATCAAATGCTGTTTCCTTTACTCTCCTGAAGGAGAGATCAGTAGAAATGGTGTGGTGGTGAGCAGGCAACAGCATCTAGCTGAGGAAATTTGTGTCTGAGAGAGACAACTTTATACCCATTAAAAGCATAACAGGCAGCAGAAAATACAGAAAAGGGCAGACACAAAGCCAAGGCATTAAAAGCAGAGAACAGCTTGTCTCCCTTCCAGACCCAGAACACTTTTAAATCTTCTTTTACCTGAATTCTCCAATCAGGTTTCTGGATGATTAAAGGGGCACCTGCGAGGGCAAAGTTTTCTATTAACTAACAAACTTAGTTATAAGTAAAACACATTTGGACACAGCAGAAAAAAAAATCCTGATCCCAATGCAAGGCTCACCCATACAAGAGAAAGTCTTTGGGATGAATTTGGGTAAATAACTTGGCCCCTCCCAAAATTCCATGATGTAGGAATTGATTTGGCAGCTCAGAGGTCCCACATCTTTTGTGTCCTCTGTTACAAAGGCCAGTCTTGTCACCTTGCACCACTTTCGTGCCAGATCTCCTTTATCCATTTCTACCCAAAAGGCCAACAAATCACTCTGGAGGAACCTCCCACTCTCTCATTTTCCCATAAAATTACTGTATTATTTAGGCCAAGTTATGAAACCTCTTTTATTTCTAAAACCTCCTCCATCCTGATGGTAATAAACCAAGGATGTTGACATTAATTTTATCATTCTCCACTGAGCTGGCACCCCCAGGATGCTGCAATTCCCATACTGGAAATGCGCTTCAGTGAACTTCCTATAATGAAAACTTCATTAGAAAATTTAGACTTCAATTAAAATGTGAAACAGCCAGAGTTAAAATACCATTTGTGGTGAAAGTGTTCTGCTAAATGCAAGATTCCAAGGCACTAAACAGAATGGATCTAGTTATTACATCGAGTTTTATCTGTTTTTCTGATCAGCACTAAATGCCATTTGAAACAAAAAAATCCCCATATATCTGGTGCAGTATCAAGCTGAAACATTAGTTGATTATTATTTTCTCTTTACAATTTTTAAGGAGCCCTAAAGATTTATGTGAGTAACTTGTGTTTTGTGCTGACAGCAATTTTGCATTGCACTTTCTTACTCTTGTGATTTGCTTAATTTGGTTTTATATTTGCAAGTCCTCCAACATAACTTGCCCTGATTAAAGAAGGAAGAAAATCCTCCCCTCAAACCCAGTTTTAATTTCTCAAATTGTGCTCTGATTACCCTTTTAGTGAGAATTCTACTGAAAAATTTCTGCCAGAATGTTTTTTTTTTTTTTTCTCATGTTCCCACACTAAAGACAACTTATAACTTACAGTCAAGACAATCTGAATTCAAAATGTTGAGATAATCAAAAGAACGAGGCAGTTGGGGCATATGAAATAATTCAATGTCATCACTTTTACACAGGGTTCCTTTTGCTGAAGCTGTAAATATTCCAAACAGGTGAAGAAATAATTTATGGGCCATTTGGGCAGCACATGGAGCAGCTCTGGCCCAGGGGAGCCCCCGAGGCGTTTTGCCTGGAGCTCCACAGGTACAGACAGGAGCATACAAATTGTTCCTCCTCCCTGAGCCTGTGCCCAGGGAACAGATAACCTGGGGAAACTCCAGCTGCTCGCACTGCAAAGGTTGTAGGACCAGATGCATCCCTGTCCACTGATGCACGTCTATATTCAGGGAGTCTTGTGGCATTAATTGTGTGGATGGAGAGATAAAGTTTAACCCAGGGTAATCTGGTGAGGAAGGAGAGGTCAGTACCACACTGGGAATGAAAGTTCTCCCTCATAAAAAGTGGGATTTGAAGCTTGTCCTGGGTTGTAGTGTGGGATGTGCACAAAGTATTTATTCTATCACCATCTTCATGAACTGTTGAAACCAAGTGGGGCAGTGCTCTAGTGTTGGGCTGTCTTCTGCTCATGGCCCATCAATGCCTTGCCCAGGACTCACAGGGAACTCCCTCCAGGAGTTATCTCTGTTTAATGGGCCACCAAGGCCCCACTGCAGGACTGTCTGTGTTTAATGGGCCACCAAGGCCCCACTGCAGGACTGTCTGTGTTTAATGGGCCACCAAGGCCCCACTGCAGGACTGTCTGTGTTTAATGGGCCACCAAGGCCCCACTGCAGGACTGTCTGTGTTTAATGGGCCACCAAGGACCCACTGCACGACTCCTCATCCCATTGGGAGATGCTCCGCCCAGGGGGAGGAGCCAAGCATTCCCACCTGGAGAGAATCTGGGATTTGGGACAAGACAAGCAGCCCTGAGCCACTGGATTCCCAGAGGAGCAGAGCTCCCAGACCTTTCTGTGGGATCACTGCTTCAGGAAGAGCCCCTCACCTGGACTGCTCCCACCACCCTGCTCAGGTTGTGTTCTGACTCTGTCAGTGTTCTTTTGTATTATTGCATTTATTTCATTTTACTTTTTACCTTTCTTCTTATTAAATTGTATTTCTGACTTGGAGCCTCTCACTCGTTTTGCTTTCAAACCACAACAAAGCTGTGCTTCATTAGGCTAATGGTAGTAATGAAATCCCTGTGTTTGAGAGTCACCTTTGGGGTAAATTTGGTGCACCCCAAAAAGCACAGAGCAACTCTGAGCTCGTTCTTAATTATACAAAGATCAAGGAGGGATAATTTGTCTTGCTGCCCGATAGAAGCAGCCACAGGTTTGGAGAACCATTCCAAAGATCCAACAGGTGCCCCTGTGCTGGCACTGAGACAACCATGGTAAGAAGGGCATGGAAGGTTCTAGTTTTCCTTCCTTGAAAGACTTGAGGGGAGACTGAAACCCTTTCCTTTATTTGGGAACATCCCCTTGGGTGTGAGGCTGCACTGCAGCACACCTGGAGCTCCTCAGGACCAGCACATCTCCAGCCCAGTGTCACTGCAGGGAAAGAACCCTCACCTCACTGCTCTCTCTTTGCTGCTCTTGCTAGAATTAAAATCCTTTCCAGAATTTTTAAAAAAAATTATCATTATTTTATTGCAGTGACTACTTATGTCAGCAAGTGATAGCCCACAGGGGACAGGGTTGAGAAAACAGGGTTTTGTTTGTTGTTGTAATTCCCCACACTCCTGGGCCAAATTTTCTGCCAATTTAGCAGTAAACAACGTAGGGAAATGTAAAGGTATCACATTGCAGACAATTAAAACTAAAGCTGCTTTTGTGTAAACTCCGGGCATAAGTACATAATCTGCAGCCCTCAGAGAAGCCCTAAGAAACCAGAGTGACTCAGAAATGTTGTTCTTTCCCTTAAGTGTTTTCACCCTTTTTTTTTATTTTTAATCAACATGCTCTGTTTAAATGACAACACAGTAGACAAGAAACAAAATCCTAAAATCACTTGATTTTTGAGGAAGGGGATTCTGCCCCTGTGCCCTGCTCAGGTGAGGCCCCACCTGCAGAGCTGCCCCAGCCCTGGATCCTGCACAGGAGGGACCTGGAGCTGCTGGAGAGATCCAGAGGAGGCACCAGGATGATCCCAGGGATGGAGCAGCTCTGCTGGGAGGAAAGCTGGGAGAGCTGGGATTTTTCCCCTGAACAGGAAAAGCTTTAGGGTGACCTCAGTGTGACCTTGCAGGGCCTGAAGGGGACAACAAGAAAGATGGACACAGACAATTGACAAGAGATGGAGGGACAGGACACAAGGAATGGCTTCCCACTGCCACAGAGAAGGGATGGATGGGATATTGGGAAGGAATTGTTCCCTGGCACAGGGTGCCCAGAGAAGCTGTGGCTGCCCCTGGATCCCTGGCAGTGCCCAAGGTCACATTGGACATTGGGGCTTGGAGCAGCCTGGGCCAGTGTCAGGTGTCCCTGCCCATGGCAAGGGTGGCACTGGATGGGCTTTACTGTCCCCTCCAACCCAAACCAGTCTGTGCCCCTCTGGTTTTGAATTCTCAGCTCTACAGGGTCCTGCTATTCCCAGTCACTGAGAATTTTTATCCTTTTCTTATCAGAGCACAAGGTGAGAGTTTTGGGACACACACTGGGAGGAGCAGGACAGACATCTTAAGCGCTCTTCCTCTCTTCATATTACATTATTTTATTTTTCTTATTTTTATCTAGTCCCCCAGGGGCTAGACAAAAATAAAAGACCAATTTAATTTTCAGAAAGATAAAATTACGATTATTCTTTTACTTAGCTTTTTGTACCAACCACTTTCCTAAAATGATGGGAGGAGATGCATCTTCCAGCAAACCTCCCTTAGGTTGCCCTACACCATCCTCAAAGCTTTAACTCTTCAATAATTTTTAAATGTGGAAACAGAATGAGAGAACCAACCAAATACACAATCAAACCAACCAAATATATAAAATTAATCAATGTTTAGCTGGGTAGACTGACCACGCAGAGGATAACCCATTTTGTCCATGTTTTTCCCCTGGAAGCAGCAGCAATATTCCAGATGGCTGTGGGAACCTCCCTCCATCCTCTGCAGCAAAATGTTGCTGTGATGCAAGCAGAACACACACATGTGTTCCTGCAGAGTGACACATCCCCCAGAACGGAAGGAGAAGAAAAGCAAAAAAAAATCTCATTTACAAAGAAGTCTCAGCTTAGGAGGCAATTTGAAAGATTAGAATGAGGAAACATGTCATCGACAAGGCTGGTAATTAGAAATGATTTATTGCCTTCCCTTGTTAAGCCTATTATTAAGACAGAATATTTTCCTACTCCTACTGCTCCTAACGTATATAAAACCTCAATTATTTGTGTCTTTTGTTCTTTACAAAAGCTGCAGGACAACTGGTTTAGTAACTTCCACTTAACTGAGAATCAAAGCCCTGTGAGCTGCATTTGCTCACTAAAAATCTTTCCTGAAGCCAGCAAGTCCGAGGAATTTGAAAAACTCAACTTTATTCCCCAGTGAAAAGCAATCAACTGCTCTCTCTGTGTCTGCATTTTCTGTGCTGCCAAAGAAAAGTGTTTCCCAAAATGACTGTGCATCTCAGCACGCTTTGCCTGCGAAGCTTAATTTTTCCTGACACTTGTCCCAGGGTAAATTTGTCAGAAGAGGTTGCCTTAATTTTAAAATTGACTTTTAATGATACTCATATTTCAAAAGGCTGGATTTTAAATATACTGATTTTTTAATTATTTTTGTGTGTGTGTGTGTGACTTGGATAAATTAATGAAAGGACACAGGCCACAGGACTTAAAAAAAAAAAAAAAAAAATAAAATAATAAAAAAAAAAAAAAGTAAATAAAAAAGCTCAAACCCAACCAGAACCAAACACCACAATTCCCTGGCTTTATGTATCACTGTCCTTAACTCACCACACAACTGAGGCCCCTTGTGTAAAGACCTCATAACACCCTCATAAATTAAGATTTTTTTTTTTCTTCCTCAGCTAGCAAAAAAAATATAAAAAGAAAAAGGAAAAGCTGGGGGAGATAATCTCACTTCCATTTATTTGGCTGCTCAGTAGTTGGGTTAGTCAGAGGAACAGGAATATCTATATCCAATTCCTTACCCAAAAGAGATTCGAGTCTATATCATTGCTTTTTGACAGGTTTTAACCTCTCGGTCCCAAGCAGCTGAAGCTTGTTCTGCTGTAAGAGCAGCTGTCAAAGCCAAGCAATTTTACAAGAAATGATTAAATGCTCAATAGGTTAAAACCAGAGAGCAGACACAGGCAGAATCCTCCAGCATCACTTTCATTAGTGGTGACACCCAGACTAAAAGCCAGTTGCATGAAATATTCAATGCTTACCTGAAAACACACCTCTCCCACAGAGAGATCCCCTAAAATCTCCTGTGGAATCCCTGGGACTGACTTCAGCACTGTTTTCCTCCAGCTTGTGTCAGCACAACTTCACTGATTCCAAGTGAACCCAGCTCAGAGCTATTTGTTTTTCCAGCCGGAGTCCCCTGACAGCTCCATCAGCACAATAAGCAGGTATTTTCCACTCCTGCACAGTGCAACTTCTCTACTTGCTGAACAGCAGCCTCACAGCCCTGCCAGCTCCTTGGAATTCAAACTGTGGCATGCAACACACCCCAGCTGTGCCCAGGATCTGCTCCATGATTGAGGTGTTTGCCTCAAATCAGCTGAAGGAGAAATGTTGGCTGTTATTGACTCTCCAGCCCTTTCTGCTGAAATATCCCCTTTCTCCCAGTTCACTGGGCTGCAATAAAAAAGTGCTGGTAGTGAAAGGCCTGAGAGCACATCTGAACACACTTTCTTTGTTTAGGAAAGCTGGTGTGGATGGAAAAGAGCAAATGGACCCTTGGGACCAGATCAAAGAGCAGGAAGCTCAAAACCTCATCATTTTTCCAATCATGAAGCCATTCTAATAAAAAAAAATTACTGCCTTTGCCTATAGGCCCTGGATCTCTGGTGTTGCTTTTTGGGGTAAAGGATGTGTTTTTTATCTTCCATGCATGATTATCATACATTACATGGATGTTAAACACCCTGCAATGCCATCCCTTCCCAATGGCCCAAACACCCATTTCCTGACCCTGCCAGAGGCCACTTCCCTTCCCCACCCTCACAATGAATCCTCTCACCTTTCCCAATTACAAACATCCCCACAAAACCACCAAGGATGACCCAGCTCCATCAGAAATGCAGCCTGTGGGGTCAGCATGGGACAGCACCACACAAACTGTCCCTTTCCATGGGGTTTCTATGGATTATCAGGGTTGGAAAACCCACTCAGGTGGGAAAAATTCCCTCCATCCTTCTTGGCATTTGAGAGCCCCCAAAGAGAGCTGGAGAAATGTGAACTGCAGTAAATCTGCTCCTCACCATCTGTATCTCACTGCTGAAATGATCCCAGGAGGATCAAAACCAGTAAGGAATTCAGGGATTTAAAACCTTCTTGTTATTCCTTGCATGGACACAAACCCTTTTCACTCTGATGATTTGATGATGCACTCAAGACTTGGCAAGAAAGCATCCAATAATATTTAAATAATGTTTAAACTAGTACCTACTAAAATTAAGAAGTAAACATTTCTGTTTCACTCTATTCCACAGGCAAATGGATATTTTCATAGACAAGCCAATTATTTTAAATTTGCAGATATAAAAGCATTTTACAAATCATACCTCTGTACCCAGCAATTAATTCTAGGTGCTATGTCTGTGCTCCTGCACTACAATTATACACTAATAAAAGATAATTATCCCAGTTTCAAGTGTCAGAAGGTTAAATTTCTCTTTTCCAACCTAAAACACGCTTTGTTTTTAAACGTTTAAAGGTTCTCAATGGCATTGAAGATGATCTAAACTCATTTCTGGGGTGTCCTGGACTCATAATTTTGTTCTGCAGCACTGTTGGAACAGGAACACGTGTATTTTTCTATCCCATGCTGCTGCAGGCTTAAAATTTTCTAATTTTTTATAAAATACCCTTCTAGGACTTTTATAATTTCACAATGAAGGGGTGAGAGAGATGCTGGCCTGAATTGTTGATCAGTGAGGGTTAAATAATATGAAATTTTTAGGTTTATAAAGCACACGGGAAGAAGAGGATTCACAAGTGAACTGGTATCTCAATCCTGTAAAACTCTAATTAGGATTTCTCACAAGATTTTTATGAGTTTAAGTGACAAAAAAAAATCTAGAATAGTTTAATATTACTAGAGATAGAAATATGAAATATTAGTAATACTTTCTGCAAGCAGTTAGCACGTGATACTGCAAATTGAATCCTTACAAAGCCAAAAAATGACAATTATGCACTAATAAAATAGTGTATTATTACACTATTATTATTATTTATAATAATAATAAATTATTATAATAAAATATACCCATATCTGACAGCGTGATTTACGTAACTGTGATCAATGAGCACGATGCTGAGGAGGCATTAAAGAGTTTGGGTCTTGAATTAATACACTCATTGCACAACATAACTCGAATTTACACAGATTTTTTTGGAAATTTTATGACTGTATCAATATCCCACTGGCCAATCCTCAGGAACAGGCAGGTTTAGGGTCTGGCAGCAGAGCACAGCTGATTTCCAAGTGGAACTCCTGGGTTTGGGGAGGGTTCTGCCCATTGCTCGAGGCCTTTACAGAGAATTTAATGCATTAACCCTCAGCACAAGTGCTCACCCCAACCCCACTCGAGATAAAGACAAATGCAGTTTCAGCAGCACACCCTGGGCTGGAAAATGAAACAATTCCTGCAGTTTGAGAAGCACCTCCTGAGTTTCCCAGCTCCCAGCCATCACTGTCAAGCTGCCTCTTCCCCTGGGTGGAGGGTCGGTGGTGGCTCAGCTCAGATTCCCCTTTCCCTGACAAATGACAACTGCTCGAGATGTGATGTTCTTCCTGCTCATTTTCTTTCATAGGTGGCTCTATTCCCAGTGCTCTAATGTGATTCAGCTTCACAGCCAGGCTGCTTATATTTCTCCTGGAGATTGCAATTATATTTCTAAGCTACTCTTTGTGTTGCTGCGAGGATCAAACAAAAAAAAAGGGGAAAAAAAATGTTAACGTTTCAATGAAGGAAATTTCCATAATGTGTGGTGGCTGTCACAATCTTGCTGATAGAAATAATTACTCCTCCTGATGTAACTACACTGAACCACTGAGAAATGGGGAGAAAAACTGTGTACCCATCTGTGCAAAGCTCTCTCATACATGCATATGAAAGCAGAGCTAAATGCAGAGATTGGGATGCTCTGGGATGTGCAGCAGGACACAGATCCCAAGGGTGACAGGAATCTGTGCCCTGGGAGGAGGAAGGAATTACCTCTCGATTTTTAACAGCTACAAGGGATACTGATGATTTGGGATAACTTTGTGACCCATTAAATAATGCATGCAAATCCCCAGTTTTGGCTGATAAACTGAAATAAAAGCCCACCCTGCTGCTGTAGCACTGAGCTGATGATATTTTTTTGAGTGAGAGAAACTCACATTCTCTGCACACATTGTTTGCAGATAAACCACTGAGAGGCTGCAAAGGGTGAACAGGAGAACAAATCAAAAATTAAAGACCATTTCAGGGGTGCTGGGGTTCTGATCTTATCCAGACACCAGCCAGAGGACAGTTTAATTTATTATCAGGTGCACCTCTCTGATCACTTCAGGATGTGACTTGGACAAGCTGGAGAATTCAGCGTGGCTGGAAGCACCTGGGCACTGCTGGATTTGCTGTCTCAGACACTTGAAAAAGGTTTCAACAGCAAACCTGCCTGAAAGCAAAGGAAATAAGCAAAGAGGCAGCAGCTCCTACAGAATTCCTGAGCAAAGCTAAATGTGGGAAATGAGTTAAAAGTTAGAAAACGTGGCTGAGTCTCTGTGGGCATGCAAGGGGTGCCATACAGACATCACAGCAAAAATGTGAGTAGGGAGATGTTGAATTAGACAGTCAGAGAGTGGTTTGGGTTGGAAGAAATATAAAAATCCACTTGTTGCAATCCCACTGCCCTGGGCAGGGACATCTCCCACCAGGTCAGGCTGGAGGTCTGTTCCCTTGCTAAGCCCAGACCTGGTGTTAAACTTCTCTGTAAGAGTATTACCAGATTAGAAAGTGTCCCCAAAATTAGAAAAAATCCACATTTCCAACTCCACAGAGCTGCAGGCAGTGTGTTCTGGAAACTCCTGCACTGACCCACCTGAGCTAAATTACCTTCCCTGCCCAGTGACAGCCAGAATCCCCCAGCTCAGCCCAAAACCAGGGGATATTCCAGCCCTTCCAGGAGCCACAGATCCCTCACACCACACTTGACCCCCTCCATGGCCACACCAGCACAGACTGATGCCTGAAGTTTGATCTTTCATGTATTTCAGGTTCTGTGGTGCCCAGGGGTGCAGCTCTGAGCTCACAGTCAGTGTCACTCAGCTCTGCACACAGCAGGGACACAAAACAAATCCTTTTCCTGCTGCACACCAAGGACAACTCTCAGCCCCAAAGGCACAAACAAGGGTGGGCTGGAGGGAGGAACAAGAAGGATGAGACCTCACAACCTGGAGCTGGAATTGGACAATTAAACCCCAAAATGCAAATGGGCCAAAACTTATAAAAGTGAGACCTTGTGACCGTTTGTCCATTTTGTGACCATTTTGGGTCCACTTTGTGATCATTTTGTGTCCATTGTTGGTCCATCTTGGGTGTAGCCCTGGTCAGGCTCTTCTCTTGCCCAAGGTGGATCCTTAAAGGCCTTTTAATGAATCTCTATTTTATTCTCCAGCTCTGTCCAGTCTCTGTTCCACCTCAGCCTTCCCAAGGTAACCCTCCAAACACCCTCCAGCAGGAGGAAGTTGAACTCCACGCTGGGTTCCCTGGGGGTGGAATTGCCCCTGCAGCCCACGAGGAGCACAATGAGCTCCTGACCCAAGGACTGAGGTGCCCAAAGCCTCCCTGCAGCAAACCCAGCAGAGCTGAGCTCACAGCTCCAGGGCTGCCATCTCCACACACCCACCTTGATTTCCTGACTGCAGGAAATTCATCACTTTTTTGGCAAAATCCCTAAAAACCAACTCAGCACACAGGATGGCCAGGGCTTAACAAAACTGTGACCAGAGCACCCAGAGTCCTAAACCCCAATAATCCTTACTCCTACACATCCCCCTCTTCCTCAGAAACCCTGTGGAAATCCAGGTTTAAAAGATCACAGACTAATAATGACTCCCTGCAGAGCTACTGAGAGTTACCCAGGCTTTTCTCAGCGCAGGAGAAGACCTGGAGCATCTGTGCAAGGAGAAGTTTTGCCAGCAAAGGTTTTATCCCCTGACTGAACCCTCAGCAGCTCCTTACAGCTGTCAGGAAGAGGAGATCACGGATCCTGTTGGGTTTTCTGCAGGAGTTCAAACATCCCAAGTATCCACTGGAGGATTTCAACCATCCTCCTCCTCCTTGAAGCTGAATATTCAAGTTTAGGCAGGAAAAACCAGCAGTTATTCTTAAGTCTTTTAAAATAATAGCTATTTAAATTAGTCCTAAATGTTTTTTGGTTTTTTTTTTTACTTACTTTGGTAGATTTCATGGGCTTATGTTTTCTTACTTGTGACGTGAAATGTCATAATGTTTAGAAATATTTTCATTTTAAAATATGCACAAATCACTTTTGAGAGTCTTCTGGGTTCATCCCTTTTACTTAGAATTTAAGAAAAAGAATTTCAGAATTTAAGTGAAAGAATTTAAGTGAAAATTATCCAATTCATAAAGTTACTGTAAAAAACCCCCACACTACTATAACTAATAATAATTTGAAACATGCCTCAAACTGGAATTATTCCTCTTAAAAATGTCAAATATTCTTGTGTTAGGTAAAATTAATGACCACCATCATGAACCTTTTAAATTATTTTGAAAATTCTGAATGAGAGACGGGACGAGTCCTCGAGGCCTAGAGATGCCTCTAGATGGGATCTTCTCCAGTGGGGTTATCACAAAATGAGCGGGGTCTCCAGAGGTTTTATAGGTTGGTTAAGGTGGGGACCAAAGTGAGGGGACAGAGCCAAAGGGGACCAAAGTGAGGGGCACAGAGCCAAAGGGACCAAAGTGAGGGGACAGAGCCAAAGGGGACCAAAGGGAACCAAAGTGAGGGGACAGAACCAAAGGGACCAAAGGGACCAAAGTGAGAGGCACAGAGCCAAAGGGACCAAAGCAAGGGCACAGAGCCAAAGGGAACCAAAGTGAGAGGCACAGAGCCAAAGGGACCAAAGGGACCAAAGGGACCAAAGCGAGGGGACAGAGCCAAAGGGGACCAAAGTGAGGGGACAGAGCCAAAGGGAACCAAAGGGAACCAAAGCGAGGAGACAGAGCCAAAGGGACCAAAGGGACCAAAGGGACCAAAGCGAGGGGCACAGAGCCAAAGGGACCAAAGGAGGGGCACAGAGCCAAAGGGACCAAAGTGAGGAGACAGAGACAAGGGGACCAAAGGGAACCAAAGTGAGGGCACAGAGCCAAAGGGAACCAAAGTGAGGGCACAGACCCAAGCAGGAACCACCTGTGTTGAGGTTGGATGCTCAGGAACAAGCTCCAAACCCCACCTCTGGTACGGACAGACCAGTTCCTCAGCTCAGTCCACTGTGACCAGTCCCATTGTCCCTGCACTCCGTTCTCATGGAGATGCAATTCCAGTCCTCCAAGACTTGGCAAACGTTCCACCTCAGCCAGGCCAGGGGCTCCCTTCAGAGTCTGGGGTCCCAGTCCCCAACCATCAGAGACAGTTGTGAGGCATCTCACATCCTTGGACAGACTGTGACACTCTCTGACCCTCTCAGGTTCCACCTCAGCCCTGTAGCTTGGAGGATGCTGCCACCAAGAGTCCCGGAGCCCAAAGTGGCACGGTGACAGCTGCTGTCAGTGAGGACAATGAAAATTGGCAGGTTCAGCCGAGTATGAAGCATGACAAATTGCAGGAAGGCGAAGGGAAGGCAGTGCTGCACTCGATTGAGGAGCCAGATGACATTTGCAGGGGAGCTTGTGGGAATTCTCCAGACAGTCTACAAGATGTGCTAAATGTTATTTGCATTAGAACAAATCATAAGGTATCGACTGCAAAATCATTTCCCTTTAATGAAGACTCGAAGGGGGAAAAAAATATCAGAGTCAATTAGGAGACTGGAACTACAAATATGTGTTGTGCTTTACATATCTCTGAAGCATGAAGGAGCCAATAAAGTGCATTTAATAGAAATGAACAACGAAAATCGCTGACAGCATTCCTGAGTTCATGCCATGCTTAGGAGGCTTCCCCTCCTCTCCTCCCATCTACACCCGTGGTACATTTCCCAAAAAAACAGGTTATTCTGCATGAAAAGAGAGATCCCACACTGAGCTGTTGTTTCTTACTGCTGGAGTGGAATTGTCACTTCATCTCTTCTCACAAAACAACCCAAGTGCACTGCATCAGTGCCTCAGCAAACCACAGCTCAAACCACGACCTACATTTGCTCAGCATCAAGAGGAGGGGTCCTTTTATTTATGACAGATTGGAGAGGGGGTGGGGGGAGTTTCTTTTGCTAAATTTAGTTCTTTTGCTAAATAGGTTTTGTTTTGTCTGTCGAACGCGTTTTCTCCTTTCACAATATTTGGTTTCAGCCGCTCTGGAATCTGAGTGTATTTCTGATTTTTTTATTGCGCTGTTGTCAGGTGGCGAGTGGGGAAAAAAACACAACAAACATTTTTAAGTGCTACCTGTCAGCGTAAAAGAACTCTGCAAACCGATATTGTAGACGGATTAATTTTCCTCCAAAACACTTCCAGTAGTGCTTAAACAGTGCATTTCACAGCTCTAACAGAAACCAGAATGCATCTGAATTTCCACTTGCTCTTTAAAAGCAACACAATCAGTAACAATGCTCTGCTATTTCTTCACGATTTACTAAAATGTGCTGTCTAAAAATTACCCTTTTTTTTTTTTTTCCTTATCAATTTGACTGTTGTGTAACTCACCTGGAGAGAATTAAGAGAAACAGCGAGGGCCACCCACAGACATCCCTTATCTCTGGAGTTTGTGCTGTTCAGATAAGCCCAGGGGGTGACAAGATATTCCAGAAGTGTCTGTGCTTGGGCAGGGAGGGAGGTGGGACCAGAGGAAGCCCTTGGTCCCTTCCAGGCTGACCCCTCCTGTGGTTCTGTGACAACTCTGCTGAGTTCTGTCCCATCCCTTGGCCCCTCCACGGCGAGAAGTGACAATTACAGCCCACAAAGTGACATTTTTAATTAGATACCACACTTCTCTGAGACGAGCAAGTGACCCAGAACACCTCAGTGACAAGCATGGCATTTTATTGTAACCTGAAATGAGGTGAAAAACATGACTCTTAATTTAAATGCCTGGGGTTTTTTTCCCTATTAGGTAAATTTTTATACACCTAGCTCTGAGGGGTGGAAAAAACAGATTGGGAGGGTTTTTTTTCTTCTCCTTCATATTTTATAACAAAATAATTTAAAGTTATTATAGACCAATTCCAGCACTTCTTTTCTCACAAGTTTCCCACCATCCAGTTGAGTCACAGCATCTTCATCCTGCTCAACAGGTTTGAGTCCAAAACTTCAGAGCAGGAAGTTTGAGCTGCTTCATAAAACCCTCAAATACTTCCACATTCCTGAGGTAGAGGAGGAAAATAACAAACAGGGGCCACTGGATTGCAACAACAGGATTAAACCAACCCTGGTGAGAGCTGGGTGTCAGGGAAGGTGATTAAAAAAACCCCAAAATATCCCACAGACACAATTCCAGACCTCACACTCTCCAAGGAAGCTGGATCCAAACAAGGGAGGGAAAAAAAAAAAAAAAAAAAAAAAAAAAAAAAAAAAAAAAAAAAAAAACCACAACTTGGAATCAAGACTATAAATGTTGCATTTATTTTAATTCTCTACTTTTGGATCTGACTTAAAATGGAAGCTCAGCACAACCAAACCCAGATGGTTTCATGCTCAATGTCTGTGGAGAGAGGGAGGGATTGTCTCAGGCTGGACAGAAGCAGGACATGGGAAAACCATTGGGAAAAACCCTTTCTTAAAAGTTTTCAACAACCTCAAGAGTTTGAGAACATGATGTGGACACTAATTATACATTAGGAACACTGGAGAAGAGATTTTTAGGAAAGCAACCCACACAACAGGCTGTGTTGGCAACAAAAAGATAAAAAAATAAATCATAAATCAGTCAATGTTTAACAAATTTTCATCCACCTTTCTACTCCTCACATACAAATGCTGCTGTTTCCCCCGGAGATTTTGGCATCTGCAAGCTCTGCTGTACATGAGGGGAAAAAAACTGAGCAAGACAGTCAATATTTTTGATAAAAGAAAGTAAAAAAGGCAAATCTGAAATCCCTAATGTTGTCCTCCATGTCAAAAAGGAATACTTTTATCTTCCTAGAAAGATTACAGCAACAAAAAGAAAATATTCTAAGTCCTGATTTCTCAGGAGTTCCAAAGATAAGGTGGCAAAAAAAATAAACTTTTGGTGTGATGTAGGGAAAAGGTCTTTGCTGTGTGTCTGAATTCATCTGCAGCTCAGCAGTTGTTAGAAAACACTCAAGTTTTCAATTAATTATTTGTTTCTTACTGAGATAAGGGTGAGCTGCAAACTCTGCCTGGGTTAGTAAAATCTGGGTGAAATCTCTGTGTTCAGTGGGAGGAGACCTGAGCTTGAATCCTTCACTGGGAGAGAGGAACAAGGTCCTCATCACCCCTTGTTCACAAGGACAAGATTTGTCACTCATCTTTCATCACTCATTATTATTTTCTTGGGATTTCTCTCCCCCAGTTTTGCCCTCTGCCTTAAAGCACCGAATTTCCAGGCAAAGCAGTGGAAAGCAGAGTAACTGTTGTGACACAAAAATGGAGTTTAAACCAAGCAGATGGCTGGGAAAGGACAATGACACCTTTCCATGGAATAAAAGCACAACAGAGAGATTTCACGCTTCTCAATTCAAACGTGGACCGGGGTTTTCTTGAGAAAAAATAAAAATAAAATACTCTTAAAGCTCACTTTTTCTTTCCACACCTTCTTTTTATTGCCAAATCCAAGCCCTTGGGTTATCATCTCCATCCCTGAAGTGTCCAAGGCCAGGTTGGACATTGGGGCTTGGAGATACCTGGGATAGTGGAGGTGTCCCTGCCCATGGCAGGGGGCGGCAGTGGATGATCTTAAATTTTTCTTCCAACCCAAATCATTCTGTGATTTTATCAGACATCCTCCTCTCTTTGATCAAAACACCACAAGGAAACATTCCTCCCAACGGAAAAAATGAGGAATAGCAAAAAAACCCCCAAAAATCCAAGACCCAACCAACCAACAAAAGAAGATCCCAACTTGTTCTCATGTGGATTCTGTGGATAGTTTTTCTCCTCTCACCCTCCAGCCCCTGAAGCTCTGCTGCCCTTTGCAGGGTTTACAACCTGCCTGGGTATGGAAATTCAAACCCAGCACCCCAGGGAAGGAACTGAAAGGAATTAAGGAGCATTTTGACTTCAGCAGCTGCAGCAGATCCAAATTCCCTGGAACTCTGCCCTTCCCACAAGGATCCCTTGGGTTTGCTTCTCATCTTGGAAGCCAAAATAAAAACTGGGGGTTGCTCAGCTTTTACACCACAGTTCAGCTGGATTTAAGGCTTCCCTTTTATTGTTGTGGCAGGAAAATAAAAGTGGGAGACTTCTGTGTGTCATCAGGAATATTCCTGTGTTGGTTTGGGGAGTTTAAATTTCATTTTTCCCTGTGGCAGGTGGAGGGGGGACCACCAGCACCCAGGTCCAGCTGGGGATTTTTAAACTCAGCTGCAGTTTTATTTAAACTAACTCCAAAGAGAAAGATTTTGAAGTTAATTTAAATAAAACTAAGTTATCTTTCTTAAAGTTATCCTTCTTAAAGGATAAACACCTCAATCGTGAGTTGTTTTCCAGCACAATCGCAGCCGTGCACACAAGGCCAAAACACAGGAAAAAACTTTCCTCAATCTCAGATTAGAGATTCCCTCTCATTTTAATGACCCTCATCTATTCCACCTCCTTTTCTTAGACTAATTTCCAATTGTAGAAAAATTTAGCAATGATCCTCCTGTGCCCCAAATTTCCCAAGGTATAAATTTAAGCTCTCACAGAGTTGTGACACCAATCACTGAATCTGGACCTTGGAAATTCTGAATTCCTGGAGAAATCTCACACACCTACAGGTCCATCCAAGGAAAAAAGCCAGACCCATTCCTACCCATAATTTTTGCATTTTTAACTCTAAAATTCTAAATGTCTCAGAACTCTGATCAGCACAACAGCACCTTGAAAAGGGGATGTGAAACTACCAATCCACAAACACTGGAATGTCACAAATATTAAAATAAAAACTGAATACAGAAAAAAACCTGCTGTAAATCTGAAGGGAAAAAAAAAAACACCCACAGAGTTGGAAACAATTTTGATATTCCCTTTCAAGAATTTGAATTGATGGAATCGAGGTCAAAAAAAAAAAAAAAAAGATGGAATTGAAGTGAAACTTCAATTTTGCAGGCTCGATATGTTGCAATTTCTTCTGAAGTTTTCAAGACAAGAACTTCAATTTTTTTAACTAAAAACAATCTCACCTGTCAGCTGCACAAAATATTTTTTCAAGATGGTTGACTGGAGAAACAAATCAGAATAAAGTGGCTGTCATCAGTAAATCAGCTTTGACAGAGCAGTACATATCACCAATTTTCATGGGAAATACCTGTTAAATTCCCTTCTCTCAGGAAATGTTTTTCTCAGGGAAGAAAAGTGGCCGAGGTAAGAGAAGTAATTGATGTATTATCCATGATTATCTTTCATTATTTTCATCCTTGCTTAACATGCCTCTCCTTACTGCTGTTCAGAGTGATTCAAACCGCACACAAATCATCTCTGCCTTCCCCCAGACACCCATCCTGATAAAAACAGGATTTTCCAGCAACACAATATCAGGGAGAGAAATCTCAATAACCATCAACCACTTGAAGCATGCTAGCTCTGCAAATAAGATGTTTAACAGCAAGGTTTCTGCTGTTTTGCACAATCCTGAAATAAATGTGAAATGTATTTATTGATTCTGCAGTTGACGAGTCAAAGTCGCTGTTCCGACAAAAGGTGCTCAAAGAAAAATACATTAACAAAGGAAAATACAGTGGATGTTTATATTTACTTACGTTTCTGAAAGTCAGCACTGCAGACACAGGGTACTGCTGGTTGACTTTTAATTGCACCTTATTAAAAATGTTACCACTGATGCCTGAAGTTTAAATTTCATGTATTTCAGGTTCTGTGGTGCCCAGGGGTGCAGCTCTGAGCTCACAGTCAGTGTCACTCAGCTCTGCACACAGCAGGGACACAAAACAAATCCTTTTCCTGCTGCACACCAAGGACAACTTTCAGCCCCAAAAGCACAAACAAGGGTGGGCTGGAGGGAGGAACAAGAAGGATGAGACCTCACAGCCTGGAGCTGGGATTGGACAATTAAACCCCAAAATACAAATGGACCAAAACTTATAAAAGTGTGAGACCTTGTGACCATTTGTCCATTTTGTGACCATTTTCTGTCCATTTTGTGACCATTTTGGGTGTAGCCCTGGCCAGGCTCTTGTCCTGCCCAAGGTGGATCCTTAAAGGCCTTTCAATAAATCTCTACTTTATTCTCCAGCTCTGTCCAGTCTCTGTTCCAGCTCAGCCTTCCCAAGGCATCAGCACTGACACAAACATCCCCGGCCAATGAAGTTATTTAACACACGTGGCAGCACAGCCCTGCCCTGGTCTGGTGACACTGCAAAACTCAACAGTTCTACAGAGAAAGGTTCCAGCACAGCCAAAACCACAATTTTAAAACCCAAAAAGAGCCAGCCATTTCATCAGTTCAGAGTCTATCAACTTATAGAGCATAATTTAATTTTTTTCTTTAATAAATCTACAAGCTGTTTTGCTTTTAGCATCTTTAAATCTCACTGTGGCACTTCAGAAAACTTTAATTAATAGGGGAAAAGAGTTTTAGTATCTCCTCTATATTTTAAAAGCAAATATGGACTTTCTGTTTAGAGGTGTTTTATTTTAGATAAAGGAAAGCAAAACAGCTCAACAGCTCCCAGACAACACCAAACCCACACTGACAGCCCTGGAGGCTCCACTGGGGAAAACTGGGAAAGGATTTCATCCTCCTACAGCACCGTGATTCCACCAGATGCCAACATCATGTACTCATCATGCACAAAGAAAACACATTGAAAAAAATAAATAAATCAAAGAAAAAAAACCCTGTTCCTCATTGAAATATTGGTCAGCCCACCAGAGCCTGAACTTTTAAAAGATGAAAGGATAAAGGAATGGTTCTCTCATTGCCATTGTTTAAAGCCCAGTTATAACCAAGGATTTTCTATGTTGATGAGATGTGTTCAACAGAGACTATTCATTATCTTCTCTACATGTGCTAAACTTTACTTCGTTCCCCAAAGATTAAAATCAGGCATCAGCAAAAGACCATTTGCTTTTTCCTCCCATCACTGAATTCCCTAATCTCAGGCACTCAGCCCCAAAGAAAGCTGTAGGAACAGGGACAAACCCCTAAAATTTACCTTTAGGTTACCTCCAACACCAACCCAATGATCTGTGTCCCATATAAATATTTCCCACAGCCATTTCTTACTGGTTTGGAATTCTGATCTCCAGGAGATCAGTCTGGGGGCAGTTTCAGCATTCAGGTGTAAATTGAGGGGTTTTTTTGGCTGCTCTGATTTTGCCCTCTGCTCCTGAGGCTCAGGCAGATGCAGAGAATAATCCATTCACTAATGACAAAATTCAGGTTCCAGCTCAGTGCAGCCCAGGCACCGACTGTGCTCAGCTGGCTTTGAGGGCCAGCACTCCTGCAAAACATTCAAACTCTCCATCTCTCACAATAACAAAACCACCAGCGAGCTGAATGGTTTTCATTAAAAGAAATTTGAGTAAAAAAAGATTTTGTTCTGAATGGAGGCACTGCTCTCCTATGGGCTTGTTTTCATGCTTTTTTTTTTTTTTTTTTTTTTTCCTATTTAAAGAGAATTCACAATGCTCCCATTTTCTATTTCTTCCTGCAAAACAGATTCCCTGAAACTGAGCAACTGAAATAAAAATTAATTAAACGTCGGACTAAAGTGAGATTATCAAGGTTTATAAATTCCTCCCTTTGGGACAGAGGCTTCTGTTCAAAATAAAATTAAAGAAGAAAACCTATAACTACACAGCTTTTGTATTAAGCCACTTATCAAAAGCTTTTCAGAGAGGAAAATGATAATGTTAAATGAAACTCGTGGGTATAGTTTATTCATTTTATGGAAAATTCAGAATGAAGAGCAGCAGCTGGGTCATGTGGAAGGGACTTTGTGTTCTCTGTGGCGTCATTCAGACATTCACCAAATAGAGTGAGTTGAATTATTTTTGGGGGAAAAGAGCAAGTTTGGAGTTGTTCATCCTTATTTTTCTCATTTATATTCTCAGAGGCATCACCCATGCACAAGATAAAAGAACCAGCTGAGACCACCAAGCCTCCAGTGGAGCACAGGACACGGGATTTCCCTGAACTAATTTTAAAATCCTCAGAAACTCAATTTGCCTGAATTTATTTTCACGGAATTTGACAAACAGCAATTTGCTGATTGACAAATACGAATTATTGTGAGTATTAAAGGGAAAAACTGCTGCAAGGTGCTTTGTTGGTGTATAAAGATTCCAATCAAAGCTCAGGTGGGGTTTGGGTATAAATTTCCATAGAATGGCAACAAACACATCAAATTTTTGCCTCTGTCTAAGGTGTGATAGAGCAGAAAAGCCCTGAAATGCTCTCCTGAAACGCAGCCTGACTGTGAGGATTTCAAACCGCCAGAAATGGCAGCAAGATTTTATTTTAACTACCAACAAACTCGGTGGATGAGAGCCTTGCAAGGCACTGAAAGTTCACCCACTGCCACATATCAAACCCAAGTGTCAGGGCTTGCCAAGGAGGCAGTTGCAGTTGGGATTGCTGAGTGAAAAGTGTTCTCAGACTCTCACTGAAGCATCCTCAGACACTCCTCGACTGCTGAGAGACTCAGGCTCTTGCTATTTTATCTTTTATTTGAAAGTCAGAGCTCAGCTTAAAAAGGCAACAGGATGTGAGATCCTGCAACCCGTTGGCAATCAAATAAATGTCTGAAAGTGCGGCAGTCAGCAGAGTGCAAGACAGAAACTGGGCTGGAGCTGGAGTCAAGGCAAGTGCCAGGAATTCCTGAGCTGAGAAAAGTTCCTGTCGCTGTAATTGGAAGCAAAATGGGTCACAGAATAAACCAGGAAAACCAGTAACTGAGCGATGTGAGGGAGGTGACGGGAGGAAGGCAGCCTGCTAAAATTTGCTCTGAACACAAGAGTCCTGCACCTCCGGATGCCCCACAAAGGTTAATCCCCGATCCTTCTGCAAAGCCATGACAAAGGTCCACTGAGCAGATGCAACCCCAAGATCACAACAGAATTTACCTCCATGTCCTGTTCTGAGCCCCCTGAGGAGGGGTTCTTCTGAGTAAAAAGTCCATGACTTCCTTCCATATCAATGGCAAGGTTCTGTCTGCATTTTGGGGGAGCAAAACCAAGCCTAGAAAGAAGCCAAAGCTCTGTGGGCCCTTTATTTTATCACCTGCTGGGTGTGAGCAGCAGCCAGTGTCTGCCTGAGGATTAGTTTGCCAAAGTTTCTTTGATAAATCCCAAAGATTACAGTCCCCTCTCTCAGATCCCTCAGCAGTTTAGAAAGAAAAATTTGGTCCTTGCATTGATGCCTAAAAATACCTTGAGAGTCTGGCAGCCCATTTCCCTGCACCATGAATGATCCTCTTGGTGTTTCAGCCTCATCTGAAGTGGTGAAACTACTGGTGAAAGCCAAATGCCAAAAAGGGATCTGCATTATTTCCTGGGGAGGAAAAAACCTCCTGTGTCTGAAAAGCAGGAAACAGCCCCAGGACTTCAGTACTCAGCCAGTGCACCTTGCCCAAAACATCCTCCCTTTCAGGACTCCCTCAGTGCCTGGGCACTGCAGGGAATTAATTCTCTCAAAATGTGCATGTCCCTGCCATGTGTCCCTGTCATGTCCCATTAAAGAATTTGGGTCTGGATGTGGCCAAGCCAGTCTTCTCCTTCCTTCCTTCCTCTTCCCAATTCTTTGTCTCATTTGGTTCAGATCTCCTTGTTCAGCTCTGCCCCTCACATCCACCTCCAATTCCCATCCTATGTCTTGACCTACTCCTATCTCCCTTTATCAAAATTTTGATAGAACTGCCAAAAAGATGGGGTTTATCTTTTCTAAATTTGTTTTGCTGTGACCATAATGATTAATTGTGTTCTCAGTCCCATTCTGAAAACAACACCAACAATCCCTGTTTATACTCCCCCAGATTTTATCCTGGAGATCGCTCCTTTATGATCAACTTATTAAAAAAAGGAAACACCAGAAACAAACAATTCAGGGCAACACTTTTAAACTTAGATTTAAAGAAACTATACATCCATGGACATAAATATTTCCTGGAAATATTTCAATTACTTTTTTTTTTCTTTCTTTCTTTGCATTTTGACTTTAGTGAAACCCATATACCTACACTACATATATATATATATATATATATATAGTCTTACTTTTTTTAAATGTGACACATTGATAACTACTTCAATCTATCATCTTCCAGCCCCTGCAAAGCTGCTTCACCCTCATTATTCCAGACTGAGGTCTCCAGGCATTATTCCTCCACCTAATTCTATCAGAATTAGAGACCCTGGCTCTCCAAATGTGGACCCTGATTGTTCTGTGTCTCCTTTCTGAGTGATGCAGATCAAATGAAGGCAAATCTGAGCTGGGAGACTGTCACACCAAGCGAAATCTGAATAAACTGGCAACATCTAAAAATGAGCTGGCACCTCATTGGAAAGCCTCAGAATATCTCACATTATGTAACGTGTCAGTGGAACAGACTCCCAGCTCCACGCCAACCTCTGACCTCAGAGTGCATTTTAAAGGCTCTGAAGTTTCATTTTTCCATGGATCCTTTGCTTCCCAACCTCACCCCACACTCTGCTCCCCCTACTCAAGTCAATAACATTCACAGTTCAATTTTGCCTTCTATCATTTCTGGCCTCCTCTGCCAGAAAACTCTTTTTTATCTCTGTGTTAAGACATGGGCAGTAATCTCTCTTGCTGCCATGTAACTTTAATGTGGATTGAACTGAATTCGCTCCTGAAGAAAAAAAAAAAAAAAAAAAAAAAAAAAAAATCAAAACCAAAAACAAAAAACAAAAACAAAAAAAACAAAAAAAAAAAACAAAAAAAAAAAAAAAAAAAAAAAAAAAAAAAAACAACCAAGGAATAAGAGCCAAGATTCAGATGGAGGGAAAAAAGCTTACAAACCTTTTTATACTTGAACAGGCACAGATGTCTCTCTTTCTTGTGTAGGTACAGAAATGATTAGAATTGATCAAGAACTTCACAGAAAAGTCATAAGAAACACAGATTTTAGAACAAAAACATTCAGAAACTTGTGTTTTGAAAAAATGCCCTAATCCAAAGCCATTTCCTCCCTTTCACACATTATCTGATATTAAGGATTTTCTTTTTTAATCTGCTTCCAGTGGGGTCTCAACAGATCCACCTGTAAATACAGAGGGGTTTGTGAAACTGCTGAAATATCTATTGAGAGCATGGCCACTTAAAAAATCAGAGAGCCACACAAAAGGACATCCAGCTGGTTAAAAAGGAACAAAACCATCCCATTCTCAAGTAAAACCATTGCTCTGATACATCCTCTGACCAGTAAGAGAATTCTTCTACCATCTCAAATGTCTCTGGTGCAGTTTGAGTTCAGTACCTCTCGCCCGGTGTGTCCTGGAAGGAAACCCAGAGGATTCTGCAACAACCTTTGACATCTTTGAGACATTTTCCCTCTGCAGAACCATTATTTTTGTGCAATGAGAAGTTCTGTTATAATCAGTTATTGGCTCACAGACGGAGGTGCATAGCCCTTCTTATATTTTCCCCACAATTTTTGTTTAATATACATATAATTTCAATATACATATAAATTTAATATGCGCATACATTAAATATACATATAATTATATATATAATTTTATATGTGTATATATTATATGTGTATATATTATTTGTGTATATGTATATATATGTGTATATATGTACATATGTATATATTTATATATATTATATGTATATATATTATTTTTAAAAAAATATACAATATTTTCAGGGCTGAATGTCCCTGATGCTTTTGAGCAGATGAAAGCTCTTTGCCCCTGTTGTGGTTCTGGGCTTTGGGTCCTGCCCATGCCATCAGTGCAGGAGGAAGCTGCATCCTCCCCCAGCCCACGGTGAGATCGACTCCAAAGCCATTCCATTAACTTCATTAAGTTCTGAGTTATGACTCAGCCAAGCCCTACCAGCAATTTCAGAAAACACATCACAGGATATCATTTTTATTCCCTGAAGTACATCACTATTTTAATCTGGAGTTGTAATTGACTCCACTTTTAAAGGAGGTGATAAAACGCTCAGGGAGTTGTTGTGCTACCTCCAGATAAGCAACCCTGGCAATATATAAGGGAGATAGCCCAGCCAATGGCTGGGGGAATGATTACAAACACATTAGAATGATCCTTTGCCACATGGACCTGTAATTTTAGTTTATGCTATCTATTAATCTCAGAGGTGGATGTTTTGAATCATCTCTGAGGGGATGGTGCCCCTGGTGATGGCTGCTCCCACTGAGCCCCAGCCCACAGGGCAGAGGGAACACATCAGGCAGTGTGAACATGATGGGCAGGACTGATTGTGGAGCAGATAGGGCTGGGAAGGGGAGGGTTATCAGGGCCAATATTGTTTTCTGCCGGGTGAGATAAGGCAGCACAGCTCCTGTCCCTTTTCAGCAAACACGCCTCGTGTTTGGTGACAGCAAAGATAAAAGTCCTTCCAAGACAGGGACTCCTTCCAGGGCTGGAAGTTGCAGTGAAGGTCAAAAGCAACAAGGCTTCAGGCAGTCCCTGCCACTGGAATTGAGAGGAGCCTTCACAGCCACCTGAAACCAGAGAGGTTTTGGAACAGCAGGGAAAGGAACTTGGGCTGGGACATGAGGGACAAACAGAGAAGTGAAGCAAACATTCCCTAACCCTACCTAATCCATAACTGTGTCAGCTCCTGGAATGGGATGGCTCTGCTGGCTTCAGCACCTGCTGGACTAGAAACCTGCCCTTTGCATCACAGCCATGCAGCACAACTTACCCTTTATGTTCATCTTTTCCACGGATCATTTGGAAAGCACTCAAAAATTAGCCATCATTCCAGGGGCTCAGAGAGAACTCACCTCCTTCATCATTTGTCTCCTGTGAGGCAAAGATTAATTCCTTCAGGAGGAAAAAAAACATGGCCCAGGAAGGTGTGATCCCATTGCAGGAATATTTCCTCCTGAATGCCACCAATATCCAGAATTTCTGTTTATATGTTGAATTAAATCACTTTTGTGGCTGTGCAGGCTCCAGCTCCTCACTGGGGAGAATGTACAGATTAAAATGAAAAGTATTCCTGTTTACACTTCCATGCTTTTATGGTCATCAACTCACCTCAATATCTGAGAGCCTCACCAAAGGCTCTGTTCTCTTTCCTCTCACTCAATAATGGACTGATTTTTATCTACAAGGACCTCAATCACAAAAAGAAAAAAAGTTAGAGGTTCACTGTGTCCCAAAATCTCTTTGATTTTTCTACAAAGGCAGTCTCTGTCCAAGGCCCCACAGCCTGGCACAGCAGCTTTAGCAAATCAGAGAAGCAGAGAATTCTCCTGCATAAATAGTGAACAACACAGACATTGCCACAATCATGGTAAACATCACTTGGGCTTCTTATCACACCACACATCAAAGGTATCAATTACAGGCCAGAGATTTCTAGCAAATGAGCCTTAATTAACACTGCTGCCTCCAAATTTCCTCATTCCCGAACATTCCCAGCTGCTGTGGGAAATTAATTAAGGCTTAAATCTTGTGGTTCTTTCTTTAGTACTTGTTGCATGGCAACATTCATTTTTATGTATGAGCTTCTCCCTCCAAATGACTTTATAATAGTCTTACCCAAAAGATGAGCTCTTAAACTCTTAAACACAGATATTTACATGTCTTGGTTTAGTTTCTTGTGGGTTTTTTCACTCGTAGGATATGAATTATTCACTGATAAGAGGGGCTGTGATGTTCTGGTTGGTTCCAGGCATCAGTAGAATCAGTCAGAGGATTTAACTGGCTTCTTTTAACAATCAGTTCCACAAGTGTGGAAAGAATTTTCATTATTTTTAAAGGATATTTATTGCATTTAAGTTTTGATCAAGAGGCAGTTTCCAGAAGGAAATTGCAGATGTGAACTCTCCCATGGAGGTGACTCTTCCTTCCTGAATTACTGGTCAAACTCCCCATGGGATGAAGCCAAACTCATGCCATGCCACAAGTAATACTGATCAATATTTTTGCTGATTTCAGTCAGAATTGCCCAATTCATAATAAAATAAACCCCAGAAGAAAAACAGTACCTCGCCAGAATACAATTGTGCCTCATTTTCAACGAGCTGCAAATAACTTAATTCATATTATACCATGAACAACTACTGAGAGAAATGATCAACATCTCATTTTACAACATAAAGTCATAATCCACAAAGATTAGAATTTCTCATTAAAAAAAAAAAACAGTTCTGAGCTTGGGGAAAAAAAAAGGGAATTTCATAAGATATAAATTGACATATAATGGAAAGAAATAGTCAAAATACACAAAGTTCAGATGAGTTTTGATTATGGCTCTGCAGCAAAAAGGCCAAGGAATAACATCAAGGTGACAGCAGAGCTCCTGTAAAGTTTTGTTCCCTTGTCACAACCTCCAGTGAAATTTTCTGACCTCACCTGAGGTGTCCATGGACATGATTTGATGCCATTTGCTGCCAAAAAGATCCCAGCGACATTTAAGAATGTGGGTTTAAAATCTACCAGGATAATTACTAAAGTGAGGGTTAACTAACTGAGGAGTTAAAATGAGGAATAAAAAAATTAGGAAAATTTTTATCAGTTATTAAATAAAAGCGATAACTTTCATTAAAAGCACTCTACTCATAATCTATGACTCAACTTTATAAATAGATTTTAAAAATGATGCAGAACTGATTTTATGCCTTGAAACTCCATAATTCAGACACGGCCATGGATTAGATCTCAGATTTTCCACTCTTTGTTCTCCCATCACTAGAATTTATTAAGAGGCACAGAATCTTCTCCATGTGCTTTAAAGGTTTGAACATCTCCTGTCCTTACACTTTGAAGCTGTTCCAAAGCTTCCCCAACAAAGGCCTGAATATATTTCAGCCCTCAACAGGACATTGTATTCCTCTGTCTGGGAACCTCTGAGCACCAACACCAGAAATGTGATTGGAGTCACAAAAAAATGCAATATTTCAAAGTAAAACAGGTTCCATAAATCAAGGGAGAAATGCAGGATGGTGGAGATCACAGGATCTTCATATCTGATTTTTGACAATGTTCCAGGTGTTCTCAGACTCTGCTGATGGAAGGGGGAATCCTCCTGCAGCTGCATCCACGGGTTCTTCACTGGTGAGCACCTACTGGAAAAAATCTCAGAGAAGATGGGGCCAATCCCTCATGAAGGCTCCAAAAAACTCCATTTTTCTCAAAGAAAATGCTGAATTAAAAATCTTATTCTATTATCCTCTCATGACCAAGTCTTTTTTAAAAAAATATTTAATTTTTTTTTTTTTGTCTATATCAAAACAACAGGAGTTTTTACTTTGCCTAATCACTATTCCCTTAATATTTGAGTGAGCAGAATCTGTTTGCTCTTCCAAAACTGCTGGATCCAGAGTGAGGAACAACCAATTTTTTCTCTCTCCTGAAGACATTTTTATTCAAAAAGATAAACTCCACTTCCAGTGCAGCTCTGCAATCTGTCAGCACATGTGAGGACCAACAAACCTGTTCCCAAAAGGAGATGGGCTCGAAATGGAAAACTCACACCTCAGTGGCTATTTTTGATTTAACTCTTTCATGAGGTTCTAAATCAAACCTCAGCTCAGTGAGATTTGAAGACATTCAGAAAAAAAAAATTGAAAAAAAAAAAAAGTTGTTCCAATTTTGGAGAATTTCAAATTCTCATTAGTTTTTCACAGGATTTCAGTATTTTGAAACTGTCACCAGCCCTGTGGAGGAAACATTCACACACACATTTATTTAACGTGACCTCTTTTTGTCTCACCAAGGCTTTAAATGTCCCTGAGTGTGCTCTGGCACTGAATTTGTCCTATTATCCAGCAAATCCAGCTCACGCAAACAAGTTTTCCTTCTGCTGTCCCTGCTGGTCTCAAATAACATATTCCGAGTAAAAGCAGAGTGAATTATGTGCAGAGAATAAATAAGATGAAACTCCAGCCTAACTGTATTCAAGCACTCAAATTGAGTGTGAAAGAAAGCTCCTGCTGGAAAATTTTTAATTTTTTTTTTTTTTCTCTCATTTGAACCAACTCCCTCTCTCCAGTAACATCCCCCCAAGTTTCCAAAGGGAAACAAGTCCTGAAGGGCTTGGATTGCTCTCAGTGCTGGGAATGTTGTTCTCACCCATCATTGATGGGGACACTGGGCACAGCTGGCGATTTGGGACAATGGAGAGTCACTCCTGGGATGCCTCTCCCTTAGGATAACCAGAGCTGTACAAAAATTATGAGACACAGGGTTAAAGCCCTAAAAAAGGTGAGAAATTTGGGATACCTGTGGCTGGCAGCTGAAATCCGTGGGACAGCTTGGCACATGCCAAGGCAATTATTTGTGTTAGCACAGGCCCTGCCAGGAAGGCATTAATCTGGAGATGATTAGAACCTGCTGCTTTCTTTGTGAATAATTTATCTATTGACTGCAGGAGTCATTTATTGATAATTTACAAATGGAGAACACGGCGTGGCTCTGCCGGCTGCTGGCAGAGCTCCCCGAGCTGTCCCCAGCAATGTGCTCCAGCCTCATCCTTGTCACATCCCTGGTGCTCCAGAGACAACTGGGAGGTGTCTCTGTCCGTGTGTGAGAGGAGCTTTTGATGCCTTAAGCTTCAGCTTTTGTATTTTCCAGATTCTGTGCTGCCTTAGTGTGTAACTCTGAATTTCGTATGAGGTATTGTCAAGTTCTTCTCACAGTTTAGTCAGAACAATCCTTTTCCAGCTCAAGGGCACCATTGCAGCTTCAGGCTCCAAAAAAAATATAAACAACAGCAAAATGAGGAGCGCAAACTGGGAGAGTGGGACTCCACAATCTGAAGCTGTAATTGGACAATTAATCCCAAGACGTAAATGGAACAAACTTGTAAAAGTGTAAAAAACTTTTACACTTTACACTTGTAAAAGTGTAAAAAACTCATGATCCATCACCCATATTGGGTGTAACTTCAGCAGGGCTCATGAACTGCCCAATGTGAATCCTTTGAAGACCTTTTAATAAGTAAATAAATAAACAAATATATAATAATAACAACAAAAATAATAAATAATAATAAATAAATCAATAATAAATCAATAATAAATAAAAGAGGCTGTCCCAGGCAGCCTCTTCAGGCATCACTTTGATTCCCCTTCACACCCAAACCATCCCATGACTCTGAACCCCATCCTGGGGTTGGAGCCTCTGTACCCCACACCCAAGATCTCCACTTGGCCAAATCTTCCAACTCAGCTTCAATAAAAACCTTCAAAGGAGCACAACAGAGATACAAAACCCACAATGAAATGGGAGAATTCCTTTACTGTACTCAGTAGATGCCTGTGTTAATTTATCTTCCTTTTTATCTTCCTCTCACATGTTCATGTGGCACAAACAGCTCCTGGAAGAAGCACAAAAATTAGGAGAAGAGAGCCTCCCACCTCAATCAAAGAAATCTATTCCATGACAAAGGAAAAAAAGATGAAAGATATTTGTATTCTCAATAAAAGAACACCAGTGTTAAGATTTTTTTTTTTTTTTCTTAAACTGTGAAGGACAAAACAGAAATCATATAAAAGGCAAAAATAAACAGAATTAATAGGAACTCAAAGCAAGGACAAGCTGCAGGTCCCTGATGGTGTAACAAATTACAAAGCAGGTAGAAACTAATGTCAAGAACTATTTATTCATCTCTATAATGGGAACAACTTCAGGCAAGGACAATAATCACAAAGCAGGGAAGTGTTCATTAATTAAATGGAAACAAATCAGAATTGCTCAGGCACAGCTTGCCAAGGATCCTTTTGGCAGGCAGAGATATGAAATGTTCCTCCTTGTGCTCAGGAGCTTCTGCATGACAAGAGGTTGAAGGAAGTTTATCAAGGCTCCTGCCTGCACAGGTAGCTGCTTTGCAAACCCATTAAAAATGGAAATCTTGATGACCTCTATGTCTTAAGGGCTTAACAAAATCTCAACAGGCAATGGAGAAAGCCTTGACTTGCTGTTCTGTGATCAGGACTAGTGACCATCAGAGCAGGTTCTCTGTGCTTGCCCATCCCCTCTGATCCATCAATTCCCACTCACAGCACCAGAACCCACATCAGGTATTGGGGAACCTCCCCAGCTCTGTACCAGCACCATGGGCACCACTTAAATACTCTTAAAAATATTAAATATCCTCCAAAACTTGTAAAATTTCATATTCTCCCTGACTGGGAAGGGAGATATAAACCAGATCTTCCCTTTGCTAGAACAGGCATCATTTTATTACAATTTATGATATTTTTAATAACATTATTACTATTATGATTATTATGATTATTATTATTACTCACAATTATTATTACTACTTCTTTCCTCCTATTTTTGTATAACATTATTATTATTATTACTACTCACAATTATCATTACTATTTCTTTCCTCTATTTTTTATAACATTATTATTATTACTACTCATAATTATTATTACTACTACTTTCCTCCTCTGTTCTGTCCATGCAGACATGTTCTGATCTGCTCTCAGATCCAGTCCTTCACAGACCTGGAGACACACAATCCTATTTTTGGAGCAAAGACCACTATTAGGCAAAAAAAAAAGAGGAATTTCTGGAGATAAGCAGTGCCCCAGCTGGGGATTTTGGTCAGGAGTTTGAATTCCACTGCTTGAAGTCCACAATGTTGGTGGAAATTTTTAAATCTGACCCTTTGTGGGCAATTTTTATTTCAGAGCTTCAAAGGGCTCAATGGACTGAAGCTCCTAAAACACCCAGGACAATTTGCATACAGAGGGACAATTGATTTGGAGGTTTTTTAGAGTGTCACAAATTGGGAGGGCTGAGTTATGAACTCCCTGCTGTAGAGGGGAAACCACAGTGAATCCCCAATGACAGCCCCATAAAGATGATGTGATAAATACAACATTAAAAAACGCAGCAGAGCCGTGAATCTGCCGTAATTTAAGGATCTGCCATTAAACTCAACAGGGTTGCATTTTTTGTTTTTTCCTTTTTTATCACCACTGTGTCAACACAGAATGGTTTGGGTTGGAGGGACCTTTCAAAACGTGAAATTTTTCCAGATTTTAGGAGATTATTTTTTTTCCTTCTTTCCTTCCTCTTTTTAACATACATGGAACCAACATTTTCTCTTCTCGTCTTCGTAAATATATAAAGCAAAAAAAAAAACCAATCTGGGAAAACCACATTAACTATTCCACACATCAAAATCTCCAGAAATGAAACAAACCAGTCACCACAATAAATACAACTTCTCTTTTTACACCACCTTTTTCCAAGTGGAAGCCTCCCTGTATTTTTTTGTTACACCATGAGCTTCACTCAGCTCAATGTCAACCCCACAACCAAAAAAAAATGGGATGGAAACATTAAGATTTCCATTATTTTTCTCTTTATTCCGTGAGAAGTCGCTGTAGGAATTTTTATAGGGGGAAAAAAAGTCATTTCTGAGAAGTGAAATGAATGCAATATTCATGGGGTGATCCGACAGACCATGTTCGAAGAAGCATAAAATTATCTGACTATGAAGGTCAATTAGTTTTGACATTAATTTTGGTAGCACAAGTTAAACCATTTTTTTCCTACACCAGTGACAATATATATATATATAGCAAATTCTAGGGGAAAAAAAATATAGCAACATTTGCAAATTGCAAAACATTTTCATTATTATTTCCATTTGCAAGGGAACTGGAACATCACTAAATACTTTGCTATTATTTCAACTTCATTTCTGGCACATTCCTGGGGTGGGGATGGGGCCTGTTTTGCAGGAGTCAAACCAAGGGCCATTTAGGAAAAACGCTCAAGAAACTGATGGAAATTAGAAGTTGTTTGGAACCGAGCACTGAGAGCCATAATGAAATCTTATTTCAAATTAATTACAATTTTTAATCGGAACGGTGGAGACGGTGTCAATGTAAACACAACAAATTACAACAAAATCTAAAGTCACAAAGAAGTAGTTTAAAGACTTTCCATAGAAGGGACACAATTTATCATTCTGCACGAGAAATTTCATTTTCTACTTTTTAAAAAACATGACTTGCCAAATGAATCCAGCAATAACTGGAAACGGACCAACTTCCACAAATGAATGTTTTATATTTTCAAGTATACTTCAGTTAATTAAAAAATTAATTGGCCTTGAAAATAGTGCAGAGCCTATATTTCATCACCCCTACCCCAGGCATATGGAGGGACATTTGTAACCAAATCCAATTCTCTGGTTTTGAAAAAAATCTGCAGAAAACAGCACCAGTAATTCTTTTTTAAATTTATTTTTTAAAGAGAAAAATAACTATAATATTTGCAAGAGCCCAAAACTGCAGTTTGAGGCTCTAGGAAGGCCCAGCTCCCCCCAGAGAAGATGGGAAGACACGTGACAAAAACATTGCCTCACTCTTCATTTTAAAGGCCTTTTAGGGTCTTTTCCCCATAAATTTTCATCAATTCCTGACCAAAATTCCCAAAAGGAAAACACTGCAGTCCAAATTTGAGCATTGCTGCTGATGTTTTCCTAAAGAGTCTCCACTGAAAAGTGCCACCCCTGGGAATCAGTCAGCACAGGGAGATATTTTGGATTTTATCCCAAAACTGCTCTGCCCAAAGCTTTATTTCCATCCTCATTTCCCCCACAGGACACGGGATCCTCACCCAGTTCTGGAAAATAAATCTGCTCCAGCCCATTCCTAATACACAGAAATGCTGGGAGGTCAAAAAAAGGCAGGACAGGCCTGGAGGAATTTATGAATAATCTTTACAAAAGAATAATTTGTGGGATTCTTTCCAGAACCAGAAATAAATATAAGGAATAATTTACCATTGCTCAATTTGCCATAACCAGCTGAGGGAGACTGCCTTGGCAGATGGTGTTTCTGATCAACAATTCCCATTATTCCTTCAAATGCCAAAATTAAAATGTTCTGATGCTTATATTAATATTGATTTCTTTTTCCTCATGTCTTGTCAAATCTAATCTCAGTATTATTTCTCTTTTTTTTTTTTCTTCTCTATAAAGAAGCCATCATCGGCAAAAATTTAAAGTTTGAAGCATTTATGTCCTAAAAATAACCAAAACCGACAAAAGCCAAAGCATTTGGTCCCTGCACCTGCCAAGGTGCTCAGGGGGGAAGGATTTTCTCAGCCCAGTGTCACAACATCCATCCCACTCTGTCCCCAGCATTCCTTTATGGAATATCCCTGGATTGTCACCCAGCTGAGGGACAATGGTGTCCCACGGTGTCACACAGGGTGTGTTCCTGTTGAAGGAGCAGAAAGAAAAGGTCTGTGACAGCTTTATGTTGTATCTATCACCCTCCCAAAGCCCTCACTCAAATAACACCTGGTTTATGACCAGTCAACTGAACTGAACCCTTAGGAACTTCTAAAATAAAGAACTATAAAACCTCCAGTCAAGACCCAAAGAAAAAAAATATAGAAATATACATTTCTACCCCTCTGCTTTTACTCAAACAGTAAATTAGACCAAATCCATTCTGAGCAGAAACCATCCAGCCTCGAAAAGTCCATTTTTACAGACCCACAGCTCCTTTCAGCTTTGAGGAAATTCAAACATCTGCCTCTCCTGGCCCAGGCACTCAGCACCCTGCTGCCAAGCAAGTGCTCCAGTGGTTCCCCGTGGTTCCTCCCCTCTCTGTCCTTCTGTGGCTGCAGACAAGCCCAGCTCCAGGTTACCTTTCCTGCCTCTTTGTGCAAACACCGGGTCCTGTGGATGCTGCTGCTATTATTAGGCTGCCCTGGTTCCCACTGAAAGTCCTCCCACAGCTCCCAGCAGGATGCCAGGAGCTGGCAGGCTCAGAGAGCCTGAAGGCTCTGCATCTGTTCCCAGACTGACAGGTAGCACAGCAAGTTAAAAAGCTCATAAATTTGCAGCAGGAAAGAAAAAAAAATAATAATAATAAAAAAGCCTGTTTCGGTTTGTTTTTCCAAGCACTGGGTCATGCTCTGCCTCTCAGGGAGTCCCTTTCCCATTTCCCTGGGGTGTGGATGCTCCTGTGCCCTGTGGGAAGTGCTTGTCCCTTCTCTCTGTCCCCTCTGAGGGATGTGAGTGGCACAGAAGGATGGGGGATGTCACCCTCTGTCCCCCAAACACTGATTTTTCTGGGAATGTCTCTCTGCAGGCTCATCCCAGGGCTTTTCCCCAGCTGGATCCATGAGATGGGATGCAGGGGGTCCAAACCTGGAGCTGGATCTGACTCAGGTGCTGAAGTCACTGACACCTCAGTGAGCTCCACCTTCCACAGGACCAGGCTGCTCAGAATATGGAATTTCAGGAATTCATTTTGTGGGAGGAGCAGTGGAAAATGTCAATCCCTGACAGCACACACCTAACTCTGACTTCAGACTGGGGACACCAATTATTGAGTGGTTTTAACACTGTGGAGTCTGCTTAACCTGAAGGGAACCAGGACAGGAGAGGGAATAGAAACACCTGATCACCATTTTCCTCTGCCCTCTAATGCCACTGGACAATGCAGTTAAACACTTGGAAAGTCCCAGATTTTGTCTGTTTTGTAGCTGACAACAAACCCACAACCCAACCTTGAATATTCACATATTCAAGCCCCATCCACACCAAGTCCAAAGGGATGGGATGCAGGAGGTACAAACCTTGACCTGGATCTGACTCAGGTGCTGAAGTCACTGACACCTCAGTGAGCTCCACCTTCCACAGGACCAGGCTGCTCAAACCTGGAATTTTAGGAATTTATTTTGTGGGAGGAGCAGTGGAAAATGTCAAACCTTGGCAGCACACACCTAACTCCGACTTCAGACTGGGGCACACCAATTATTGAGTGGTTTTAACACTGTGGAATCTGCATGACCTGAAGGGAACCAGACCAGGAGAGGGAATAAAAACACCTGATCACCATTTTCCTCTGCTCTCTAATGCCACTGGACAAAACACTTAAAAACTTGGAAAGACCCAGATTTTGTGTGTTTTATAGTTGACAACAAACCCACAACCCAGCCTCGAATATTCACATATTCAAGCCCCATCCACACCAAGTCCTCCCACCTTGCCACAACCAGCAAGCAGCCAACGGGCTGAGTAATTAATTAGTACTTACTCAATTAGTAATTCTGAGTGAGGAGAATGGGCAGGGAGATCTTCATGCAAAGCGGCAGAAGTCTAGACCCTGTTGCCCGAAAAAAAAAAGAGTGATGGAAATAAAAATTAAATCCTAAACTTTCCCAACTCCGTGTCCTCAAGGTGTATTGTATCAAACTCCTCTGAGGAGCTGAATTCTAGTCTGATATTGATATTCCAACGAGGAAAAAAAGAAATAGAAGAGTAAATGCTGCCATTCTGAAGGTTTTCAGGTCATAAATATGACAGAAGTGAGCTAAGAAATATCTGCTAAGAAATACCCACACCTGCTCTAAAACCCAGAATTTCCTTATCCCACTCACCCACTGTGAATCAACAAATGCAGGATGATGACCCGGGCTGTGGAGAAAAGGATCAAAATCATTGTATGGGCACTTCTCAAACACTTTGCTGCCTTTCCTACCCCAGGAATCAATTCCCAGGCTTCAAAGGCAGAGTTCTCATCCTCTAATTGACCGCTGGTGTAACACTGGGTGAAGAATCTCAAATGAGGATTTCTGTAGTCTGGTAACTGCTCTTCAGCTTGTGAATCATCTTTAGAGAGTGATCAGAGAGATCTCTGGGGAGATCACAGCCAGCAAAACACTTGAGACAGTCCTGGAGAAACCCCACTCATAAAACAGGCAAATATTTCACTCTGCTGCTGTTAGTTAGAAATGAGTTTTTCCTTAACTCCCCATCCAAAGCTGGAATCTGTGTGCCAAAGGGAAGAGGTGTGTTGGAACCCTGGATGCCAAAAATATCAAGTTTTCTGCTTTAACAAGTAGTGACCCTCAGAAGAGTTCTGCCTTTGACTTGAGGCTGTAAAAACAGCTTCCAAAATTGAGTAATAACAGTGAAAGTCTCTGTGTGTGCTTGAATAGAAGTGTGTGATGTCACAAAGGAAAATATTTAAAGTTATAAGTTTTAAAATATAAAATAATAATACATATATATGAAACAATATAGAAAGATTTAGGCATTGCCTAAATCCTTCTTCTTCACTTTCTTCTTCCTCCTTCTTCTCGAGTTTAAGTGATCTTTTCTAATTAGTTACTAAAAACCTCAGTGCAAACATTGTGTAATCTTTAATTGAGTTATAAACAAAAATAACTCAAGTGTCGAGTTCTAATTAGTTTTGCTCATTGCTTAAAAGTCCTTAAAACAAAGTAAAACCAGACATTTTCTTGTCCTGTTAGACAGAGCTCACATTGTGTGGAGCTGTACCTTAAATACGACATAATAAACAACCAAGTCCAATAAATTACCAATAAATAACCAATAAATAACCAAGTCCAAACAAGATACCATCATGTCTAGAGATTTCTGTCCTGGCGAGAGCTGAGGTGGCTCCAGGCTGGCACAAGAAGACACTGAAATGCTTCAGCTGCTGCATCTCCATGGTGGGGCAGGATGGGAGAGGCACCAGACAAGATTAAAGCCATTCCAATGGCTGCAATTCCATAGAAATCACCACTTTTCTCCCCCAAAACTCCCACTTTTCCATCATGCAGCTCCTCTGAATAAACTCCCCACACTTCTGCACAGCAGAGATTTATGTTCCAAATGTTGCATAATTTCAAATAAACTGGATTATTTTATATTTACCTTGAGCAGGGTTTGGATCTGCCCTCCATTAAAGCTTGGATTTTTGGTTGGTTTTGCTGCTTGGGGTTTTTTTTTCTTACAGATATCCATAAATTAGAGTTTATTAATTGATAAGAAAATGGTTTTTTGTGTGTGATGCTGCAGTGGTTGGTTTCAGGCCGTTCATTTTCCACCCAGCTTTACATTAAACCCCTTCCTGTCTGCTATAACAATTATACATTAATTTTGCTGGTTTTTTTCTCTCCATTCTGTAACAAAAACGCCTCATTCATCCCTGGCAGCAGGTGTGAGATTGCAGGCAGTGGTTCCTACGTGGGCACCAGTGACTGCTCACATGGCCACGGTGCCTTCTGCTGCATCCTCCCCTCTAAAAACGGGCTTTTATTTGCAGTTTGTACCTGCAAACCTCAGCAATGCACTCGTGCCACCTATTGGCAAATAACAGCACCGTTCCCACGGCTGGTGAGCAAACCTCGAGGTAAAATCCCAAATTTAGAGCTGTAAATTTCCCCATCCTCCACAAAAAACCAGAAGGGTCTGCAGTGAATCCTCCAGAATTCTGAGAATGTTCTCCTGAGTGAAATTCCTCGTTTTTTTACATTTCTGTTCGGCACAAAAATCCCCAAGAGTGCTGCAAACAGAAATCTGAAAACACTGTCCTGAGTCAAATTCCTCATTTTTAAAATGTCTATTTGGCAAAAAAAAAAAAAAAAAAAAAAAACAAAACAAAAAACAAAACAAAACAAAACAAAACAAAACAAAACAAAAAAAAACTCAAACAAAGAAAAGAAAAAAAAAAACCACAAAAAAAACCACCAAAAAAACCACAAAAAACCAAACCAAACCAAACCAAAAAAAACAACCAACCAACCAACCAACCAAAAAAAAAAAAAAAAAAAAAAAAAAAAAAAAAAAACAAGAAAAAAAAAAAAACCAACAACAACAACAAAAAACACCAAATCCAAGAGTGCATCATCTATGGGTAGAAGCATAGTTTAAATGATATTCAGGTTTGTTAATTCATTTCCAAGTATTTCTATTCTCAAAACATTTGAAGAAAATGCAGACTTACAGACACGTTGTGATAAATTTGGTAAATATAATGAGGCTCTCCAATCAATAGTGTCTCTCTGAATAATCTCCTGCAGACCAAAATGCAGTGCCCAGCCAGTTTGGGGAGTCCTGCTGCTCAAATGGCAATAAAGAACACGACAGGAAAGATTTACTGCTGCCAGCAAGGCAACGGACAGGTTCTCATTACCTAATGACAGAAACTGAGAACTCTTTTTTTTAATTTTTCTTCCTTTTAGAGTATTTTTCCAGCCCCAAAAAAAAGGCTGATTTAAGAACCCAGTGCATTTATAAGCACGTGTCCTAGGAAAATGTGTGTGGTATCTCAGAGCCCAGGAACACCTAACACATGCATTTCTTTTTTCATTTCTTCAGAAAACTGATGTAAAGCTGGCTTAAAACCCGGTGCTGTGTGTGGCTGGCTTCACTCTGAGTTCTTTTCATCTCTGATGGAAGCATTTCCTTCTGCATAGGATGGTCATCCATTTAATTGCATGGTACAGAGAGGAAAAAAAAAAAAAAAAAAAAGCAAAGGAAAACTCAGCTGTGGAGATAAATCTCAATAGAAATGTGATGAGTGCTCCTGCCAAGAATCATTTGCAAAAAAAACTTCCTATTCAATGCTAACCATCAGAAGTGGGACATCCACGAGCCCATCTGGGAATCTGGAGATAAGAAGCTGCTATTCAACACCCAGAGCAGTTTGTTCCTGGCCAGGAGCAAAACCCACCACTTTAAATCCTGGAAACTTGAGAGGAAAAAAAGCGTTTTTTGAGCTGCCACAGCCACAGAGCCTGAGCTGGGGGATTCAGGGCCTGGCTCCCAGCTGGGTTTGGGGCTTTTGGAGGTGAATACCTGACAAATCAAGAGACCAAAAGAGGGGGAAATCCAGCCTGACAAGCACATTTACCAATTCTCCAAGATGGGGCCACAGGAGGGAATTCTAATGCTGAACTTGGGCCAGGAGAACACGAGTAGTGCCAGTGGCTCTTTACATTTCTTTCCTCCAGCTCACATATCCTTTCTTGTGTGTCTCCAATCACTGTAGACTGTGGAATATTCCAGATACTCTTTTCTTTTTTTTTTTTTTAGGATTTCCAAAATTCCCTTAGGGCCTTAAGAAGGACAAAAAGGGAGAAGTCACTCTCTTTCCAGATGAAGATGTTTGGAAAAGCCTCTTCAGCATCTGCTGTCAGCTGTCTGGTGGGAGGATGAGTAAACCTGGAGTATCTTACTCCTAACAGAGAATTCAACAGAGATTGTGCTGAGATAATGCTCATCCACTTCTTCAAGTGCAGCAAGGCAAATCAGAACTATTAATTGTTCATTATTTCAGCATTATTACTAATCCATTAATACGGTATTTTCACCTATCCAGTCAAAATGAAAAAAAAAATAAAAATAATAAAAAAAAAAGCCCCAAAAACTGTCAAAGGAAAAAAATGTACTAAGATCAAAGTGGAGCTGCTTCAGTCAATCCTTTCACTCGAGAAAAAATGTTGGATCAATAAAGAAAAGCCTAAAATTCTCTGTTTATCTATCAGCATCAATGTGAGGATCTGAGAGAGCTGCACACCCCTCAACTGCAAATCCTACAAATGTTCAGGCAGCTCCTGTTCAGCACAAACTCCCCTGGACTGGGCTCCCATTGCAGCAATTATTCCTGGAGTTCCTCAAAGACGAATTCCCAACGCTTTTGTCTATTTTTTCCTGCTCCTCCCATCTCCAAAATCAGCCTCTGCTGACTGTGCCTGACTTTCTGTGCAAATTGATTTTGTGCCTTGGGACAGGACCCTTGACAGCTTTAAATCTTTACATTCTGCTGCTCTGAGCTGAGGGAGCTCTGCTTTGCTTCCCCCAGCCAGGGCCATTCTTGACCCCCAGGTTTGTATAAAACATCTCAGTTTTCTGAACATCCTTTTCTTTCATCTCCCAGCATCACCTGGGCAGTTCTGGAGGAGCAGAGTGCCGTGGCCTGAGGCCAGACTCCAAGAAGGCTGGAGACAGAGAGGGTCTGGCACTCTGAAGAGATGTGGAACACAAAACCTGCTCCTTTTATCTGCTCTCTGTGGGGCCATGGCCCACTCTGAGCCAGACAAAGCATCCTTATACTGAAACAACCCTCAACAGTGAGGCAGAAAATTGACCTGCACCCTGCCCAGGCAGCTCCAGGCACTTTTCTCTTCCATCAGACTTTTCATCTGGTGCTGTCTCTGCCCTGAGAAAGCAAACAGAGGCATCAACATTAAACTCACAGCAAAAAGAAAACCACTGACCTGCTAAGCCCATAAAAACCCCTGGCTGGAGGGAGATCCAGCCCTTCCTCTCTGAGCTCAGCACAGAATCTCTGCCCCAGCCTTCCAAATTCCTCAAGGAGACACTTCCATGGAGCTCAGCCTGTGCCTGATGTGCTCAAAGCAGCCCCAAAGTGGCTCCTCTGCTCTTCTGCTCTGGGACATCTCAGTTCAGTCTCAAACCATCCTGTCCTGACAGTTAAAAGAATTATAAAAGAAAAACCTCATGAAATCAGGGCTGCTCTGCTAAATTGCCAAAGTTAACCTGTCACTTCTTCTAAGTAATTTGCAAGTTTCCATATAAAAACAATCTTGGTATGAAAACTCGTTAGCAGAACAACCTATTCCTGAGTTAAATAACAAATGTACCTGCAGTAACAAGGAATTTATCCCACGAGAATCAGTAAAGAAAATATGTCAACAATCCAAGAATAGAGAGATTTGATGGACAAGTAGAATACCTTTTACTAACCAATAGGGTAATTGGCAGGAAAGCTGTAAACCAATTAAAGTTGGACACGAGGTCTGTAAAAACTGTACGAAAACTGTATGAAACGGTATTTTCTATTGTGAAAATAAAGAATTGGCTTTTCCCACATGAAGATAATGGAATCTTGGCTAAATTATTGCAATATCATCCCATCCTAAATCCTTCTGAAGGCACAGGAGAAGCCAAGAGGGACCTTGAGGGACACAAGGAGAGCTTGTGCTGGGCCATGGGACAGGGATGGGTGACAGGAGAGCTGCAGACACAATACCTCTCTGCTGCCCCATACACAGGGACTGATGGTTCCTCTTGATGCCTTTTGGGGCCACCTAAAAACAGAGGCCAGACAGAATTAAGGGAATAAAAAACAGTTCTATTTATTGAGGGGCCTCCAGGTACATTTAGGGCAGACAAAGACTCCCAAAATAGACCCCGGGTCAGGGGTTTGCACACTTTGGTCACTTTGGGCCATTTGCACATTGGGGGTTTGTTGCTGTAGGACATGAAATGAAGGACACTCACACAGTCAGGTTGTCAGGGCAAAAAGAGGGAAGTTTATTTTTTTTACTTCAATTTATATAGATTCTGGACAATGACTACAGGATTGACACCTCTCTACCTACACTAGAGTTAAACTAGGGTCAAACTAGAAATCTATCAATTATCTTTCCTCAAGAGAGGAAGGATAAGCAAGAAGAAAAGTTTACAATAACATTACTTTTGTTTGCATGACAATCTGTAAAAATACAAACATCAGAAGGCTGAAAAAGATCAAAACAACAGGGGTTCATCTCCCAATTCCAGCTCCAGCTAATGAAGTCATTTACCCCAAGTTTTCCCCCCCAACTCACTTTTGTTCCCATCTCTGGGGCCTGAGGCAGTGAGGTGTCCTTGATCCCCAGGCCTGGAGAGGAATTGTTGTGTCTGCCCAAACTGGGGCAGCAGCAGCTGGGACTGGGTGTGGAGTTTAGAGTCACACACTAAAGAGCTGCAGGAGTACAAATGGATGGGAAATAGAAAAGCTCAGATCCTAAAGCATCAACTCTGGCAAAATATTCCCAGGAATTTCTGACCATGCAAAGCTGAGCTGAGGAGGAAAGGCTGGCCCCCAGCACAGAGGTTTGTGTGCAAATTAATAAACAGGAGCTCTCTAATGGCAAATACTGGATGGATCCACCTCCCCAGCAATGCTGAATTTCACCTTTCGCAGGTAGAAGAGTTGAGAATTATTATAAAACTGATCCAGGCGGGCTCTCAGGAGAACAAGCAGTATTCAAATGCAATCAAGGCAATGTGAAATTAGTCTGTGGAAACTCCTGGCACATCTCATAATGGATTGCTCAAATATGATAACAAGTACACTGATTTTTCTCTCCGAGGCAGATTAAGGCAGTTGCTCTAAAAACACAAGATTAATCTGACTCGTGCTTTGATATTTATTTGTTCCAGCACTGAGTGAAAAAAGTTGTGTGTGATAATGCAAAACCATCCAGCTGGGCATTGAGAGCAAAATAATGTCCACTGAAGCAGTTCCATCCCATAAATGAAAATTAATTAAGCTTAGGCATCGTCTTTGATGGGAACAGAATTTGCACCTGTAAATTTAATACTGATAAACTGTGTTATTTTTTTATCAAACTTCTCTACAATTATGTTAATCTTTAGTTGACTTGTGGCACCTTAACTTCACGTTTCTCATGCTTTTTGGGCAGAAAAACTTGAATATATTTTTTAAAAATGCTTTAAAATAATAGGAATTGAAGTTGGATATTTTTTATCAAATACAAATAAAATACTGTGGAAATAAACAGCAGATTTCCTATCAATTCTCTAGGAATTCCTTTAGATTTATTCTAGTGAAAGTAAGAATAAATATCAGCAGTATTCACTAGTCCTGGTCTTTTACTGGCAAAATTCTACTGACTGCAAAGTACTTATAAAAACAGAGAAAAAAAAAATAGCAGCCTTTAGTGAGATAATTTTATACATGGATGGACAGATGAAATAAAATTTCCCACCATTAAATGATCTGAGAAATGACAGGAAAGGTTAAAACAAAGCAAGCAATGACTTTTTTCTTGCCAAGGAAAGTTTTGCTTTCAGGAAGGTCGATGCCCAGAGAAAGGAGTGGCTGAGGGAAAATGAGGAGTTGAGTTTGTGGCTGGAAATTCAGCAGCAGCTGAAGGGGTCAGCAACCTCTTCCCTTCCCAGCTTCTTCTCAGGTGGAAACATTCCTGTAGATGCACAGTCAGCAGGAGCCCACTCAGCTCTAAAATCCTTAACAAAAGAGATTATCTCATTAAGGATGGAAACAGGTCATTTGGATACAGAGAGGGAAAAAAAAATAAAAAAGGGAAATGACAAAAGAGCGAGGAAAGATTTAGAAATGTATTTATTACATTGATTTCAATAGAGAACATGCTGAAATACAGAGACCCAAATAACTCTAGCCATTAAATCCATTTTTTCCTCTTCCTCAGCAGCCTCATTCACCTCATCCAAAAGAAGGAGGACAAATTTCCTTTCCAGTTGTGTTCCCAGAACATCCTGACACTGAACTGCTCCGGGAGGAACAGTTTTCTGGTTCTAGTTTTCTAGTTCCTGAGTGGAGCCTCCTCTGTCCATCCTTTCTTCCCAAAGGCCACCTCCCATCTCCAACCCCATTTTCAGCTTCTCTTTAATTCAACAAACCCTGATCTTTGTGACAAGCACCAATAATGGTGGGTAACCAAAAGGTTTTTATTAATTATCTCACTAAGAACTAAAGAAAGAAGAGCAAATATAATTTATCAACAGAACGTCACCAACAAGGCCTCTCCAACACTGCAATTTTAAACAGGTTTGACAAAAAGCCTAAAAAAATTTGAGAATTTATAACATAGGTGGAAAAGCAGGAAAGATCTTCTGTTGCTTTGGTTTTTATATAATCTTACTTTCTTCTCTTAAAAGTATTTTGGCAGCACACAGCTACTGCTTTTCAATCATTCTCATCATTTTCCACTATTCTGAGTGTTTGAATAATTTTGAATATTGAATTTTGGAATATTTGCAATTTTGAACACGAAAATTAGGTCCTTCTAAAAGTTATAAGTAATACCTTCTGTTTTTCAGATACTTGATTTAATAAGCAATTGAATTTAGGACTGCAAAGGGGATTTTCCAGCACCTTGTGCAAAGTGATTTCTGTGTTGGAGAAGACACCTCATATTCTTTTGAAAGGAGAAGAAAACACATTTAATTTGAGAGTATAACATCTGATGCCACTCAAAGATAATAATATTTCTTTTTTCTCCCCAGCACTTGATTATTTTTTCCACTAATAAGACTTGGGGGAAAAAAAAAAAAATTAAAAGAAAAGCAAGACACATCTTAACGATTCCTTTGATAATGTTAATATGCCCTTTAAAAGGGAGTCCAGCTGGGAAATTGAAAGGGTGACAAGTGGAACCAACTTGTATTAGGTTGGCATGAGACCAGTCCCTGGCATGGCCTAAATGACAGTGACTGCATCTGGGAAGGGCTTGATAAGGAAATCCTGTTACAGTGCACTGCTAGATTATTATTTTTTCCTTCCCCTCCTTAAATTACATCTTACATGATTTTTCTCTCTCTCTCTCTTTTTTTTTTTTTTTTTTTTTTTTTTTTTTTTTTTTTTTTTTTTTGTCATTTCTTCATTTTCTGACAACAAAATGGTTTCATTTGAAACAGTTTTGATTAAACAAATGCCTCGATGATAGCTCCCAGCACTTTCTTTTACGTGAAGAAAAAGTCTTATGTAAACTAATCTGATCCCTCAAAGACTTTGGCTGGGCATCCTTCCAGTCAGAAGTTTAAAATTTATGATAGTGGTTTACAAAGTACCTTCCAAGTGAGGGAAAAGAGAGAGAGCATAAGCTCTTTAGATGACCTTGATCTCTTCAGCTTCACTGCAGGTAATCCCAGGGGAAGGATTCTCCTCCAGCTGCAGATGTTTCCTGCAGAAATTCCCAGAGAGAGTCACCCAAGGAATCTCTGTGTGTGCAGAGATGCTCCAGAGGCTCCAGGTGGGGAAGGGATCACCCAGGGTCCCTGAGCGTTAAGGAAAAGATAAAAGAGAAAAATCAGAGGATCTTGTCAAAACCTTGCCCTCAGCTAATCCACAGCTCTTGTTTACAGCTGGATCTGTCACGGCTGTTCCTCCTTCCCAAACACAAATCTTCATCTCTAATTAAGCTGTCCTGTGGCTTCACAGGTCTCACCAGCCTGGCACGGCTGTCACAACTTTGTCAAGAGAGGTGGAGTGTTTAAAATAATCCTCCTTGCTGCTGACATTTGTGTTTCTGAGGAATAAACACCATCCCTGCCACCTCTGACTTCCCCAGGCTTGTTCTGACTCGGATTCACAACCCAGAGCTCAGGGTCCATCACCTGAACATTGATCTAAAGAATTTTTAGTCTTTCCCCATTCAATGTGCTGGGCAACATCAAAAACACAAGCAGGAAAGCCAACAGAGAAGCAGGCGAGTCCCACAACTCAAATTACAGATATTGGGGTTTATTTCATCACTAAGGGTGCCTGAATTAACAAAAAGCAAAAATAAAACATAAAATAATCTGAGTTAAAAATATGGTTTATTTTTCTCCAGGTCTGTGGGTTGCATGCAGGCTCCTCAGGAATTTTTGGAACTGCTAGACAATTTCAGTCAGATCTGTCAGATTAAAAGCATAGAACGTAATTATCTTCTCATTTAAAAAAATTGATTAAAAGGCATATAAGAACGCTGCAGAATGTTAATGTAAAGGCAGCACGTTCTGCATTAAAAGATGCAGAGCAAGTTTGCTAAAGAGGCTGAAACATCCCAGAGTCAGAAGGATCTTTAGCCAAAGCTTATCCAGGCTTCAAGATCCTTATCTGCTCCCTATCTAATGACATTTTTCTAACTGTATTCTGGAAAAACAGTGTTTCTGCTCCTTAGAGAATCTCAGGTTGGATTGATTTGTGTTGGAAAAAACCTTAAAGCCCATTCTATTCCTGCCATGGGCAGGGACACCTTCCACCATCCCAGGCTGCTCCAGCCTGGCCTTGGGCACTGCCAGGGATCCAGGGGCAGCCACAGTTTCTCTGGGAATTCCATCCCAGCCCCTCACCACCCTCACAAGGAAAAATTCCTTCCCAATATCCCATCTAAACCTGCCCTCCTCCTCCAAATGTTTCTTGCACTGGCTGGATTTTCACAGGAATTCTTGGACTTCTGAGGATTTTAAGAAGCTTCAAAAATGCAGGATAAAAATCAAAGGAAAATTCCAAAGCTGCTTTGAAAACATAAATAAAAATGGAGCTCCTGTCCTGGAAAAGATGCTGCAGTTTCAATACTGCAAGATATTTTAATCTTCCTTTCTACTCTGTTTTTCTGTGTCATGTTGAGTTCACGTTTCAGGAAACTGTGGGTAAAAATAGGGTTCTGTTGTCAGATGGATTTCAGTCATCACAGGGCACCAATGCTCCCAAAAAATCCCAAATCCTGTCCAAGTCCCTGGGAAGAATCTGAGGCATGGCCTGAATAGTTCAATATTTTGATTCACTGGTATTTTACTGAGCACCTGCTACAATAAGATGCATTTTCCTTTTTAACTGGGCAATATTTCAGCCAACTTCCAATCCATTTGGCCCTATAACTTCTGTCAGGTGCAAATTAAGGTAAAATATTACCCAAGCTGAACCCAGACTGCATGGCTGGCTCTGACTAATTTTCCAGTATGGTTTTATGCAAATGTGCATCCTAAAGCATTGATTTAGCTAAACATGTGCACAGCCAACACCGCTCCTGGCTCCCCCAATCATTAATTTAATATTCATTTCATATTCCCAGGAAGTAGAGAAGTTATTTTACTTCACTACAGAGATTAAATGACTTAGAGGAATTCAGTAAATTTGTGAAAATGCCAGGAACAGAATCCAGGTCTCCTGCCTAATTCCACACAAACCATTCTTCCGGGCACCACGTGCTGCAGCTGCACAGTGGAAATGCACAAGTTAATTACTCTCATTTCTTGTCCAACACAATCTATTTACTTCTTCTTCAGAATTAAAACTAATGTTTTGTCCCAGCACAAGCCCACTTTTTCTTGTTAAATTCAACATTTCAGGTGCTTTGGTTTGTTGTTGATGGAATTTTTTATGCAGAACACCACGGCTTAGGTTGAATTTTCAGCCTATAAATGGTGATTATATTGATTGAGTTAATTATGAGTCAAGCCTTAAAATAAAGCATTTTATACCTGGACAACAATTACATTATTTTTAGGTTTTAAAGTATTAGGAGATCTCTTTCATGCACTCTTTCAGCAGCCTAAGATTTTTACATCTATAAATATTGAAATCACCTCAGCATGTTTCTCCCTGTACATGAAACTGCTGCTGAAGTTACATTTGTTTTAGTTTTCACTCTGAATAAAGACAAGCCAACCGATTGTGATCTTTTCCTCCTGGTTCATTTGCCACACGATTTTAAAAGGGACAGAGCAAACACACAAAGCTGACAAGGAATATGAAGCTTCCTCCCCACTAAACCCGATTAAAGGAAGTCGTCCTGAAGTTAATGTCAATGGAAATATCATGGAAACATGACTGCTTGTGGTATTTCCAATGGAAATACCAAACAAAGAACTGTCCAAATACTACTCCTCCTGTAAATATCATGAGGGTATTTGCTGCTCAGCTCAAAGGCAGGAAGATAAAATGGAGAAGAGGGAAAAGAGGGCAGAGAAAGGAAAGGGAAATGGGGAAAGCCGAGGAGCAGAGCAGGGCAGAGCCCTCGTGGAGATACAGAACAACAGAAGCAGAGAAAGCTCTCAGTAATATAATCTGAACTTCAATGGTTGGGCAGGATTTAGAACTCCACAGGAAACCAGTGAAAAGGAGGGAAGTACAGAAGATTGAGCTACAGAGTCATCCAGCCTGGTCTGGAACAGCTCTGGAGAGCTTTCCAGGCTCCCTCATCCCTGGCAGTGCCCAAGGCCAGGCTGGACGAGGCTTGGAGCAGCCGGGGGGGGTGGGAGGTGTCCCTGCCCATGGATGAGCTTTGAGGTCTCTTCCCACTCAAATAATTCTGGGATTAGAATCAAAGACACTGAGATGGGAAAGGCACTCTGGGAACTGAGGTGAGAATGAGATAGAAGAAGATGCATTTTAAAGCTTTTCAGAAGTGATGTAAATGTACACTGCCCCACACTCCCCTTGCCAACACACCTGTACTACCCTTACTTGTGGCACTGATTCAACCAAGGAGACACATTTTCCTATATTCATGTGCATAAATATATTTATACACACTTTAAAAGTACACGTGCATGAAAATAGGAAAATGTGTCTCCTTGCTTAAATCAGCGCCATATTTATAAATTATTATAAATATAAATTATTTATAAATATTTACATTTATAAATATAAAACAACTCTCCTGACAGTATTCTCTTGTCAATGGAAATACATTGCAACACTTCTCTTGCTCCATCCTCCCAGTACATTATTCCAGGAGCCAAAATCTATTAATGAGAAAGAGACTATACAGCTCAAACCCTTGTTGATTTTCTCAGTCCATCCTACACACGGTAAAATTAGCACTGGGCATCTTTAGATGCATATTTAAAAGTTTCAGTTTTCAGCTCTTGTACAGAAACAAGACAAAATATGAAGAAGTGAGGTTATTATTTAATTTCTTTTGACATCAATCTTTCCAGATGAGTGGTTCTGTCTTTTTTCCAACACAATTATAAGTGTACAAGAAGTCTAGAAGAACTTTTGCAGTGTAAAAATACCCTGTAGAGTGAGAGGAAATCCCGTTCACAAGGGAAAATTATTTGTATGCCACCGCTGTAAAAATAAACTGAGTACTTCACCACTTTTGTAGCGCGGATTAATAATGCATAAATGTTCACAAATAGTAGAGGAAAGCTTCAGTCATTTCAAAATCCTCTTGATCAGTCAGCATTCCACAAAATGTCATGGAGAAATCATTCCAAATATTTCCAAGGAAGAAGGAAGCTTTGGAGAGTAGAATGAACACTCTGTTACTGAACAATTATTTATGACTCATATTGAATTGATAAAAACAATTATTCATATTACAATTCCTCCTGGATGCCTCACAGACATCTAAAAAAGTCCTGCATCAAGACCAGCAAGACTAAAAGATCATGGAAATGGAAGTGGGAGAAGGAAGCAGAGAGCAGGAACTCACCAAGTGGTTTCACAGAATGTAAAGGACTGAGAGGAGCCACATCTTCAAACTGCCCAGAGAGCTCTGCCTCCCACCTGTTAACACAGGTATAAAGCTAAAAAAAATTGTGATATTTAGCTGCCTTGCTTCTTGAAAAAATTAAATCCAAATTTAATACAATTTACAAGATAAATATGCAGGACAAATTAAGGATGTATACTACATGAGTATGTAATTCCAAACTATATATATACAAAACGAATATGCATTGCAAATTAAATACAAATTAAATCAAATCTTATCATTTCCAACCCCACACTTCCAAAATAGATAAGACCTTGTCAACCTTAAATGCAAGTACATGATACCTTCAAAAGAGTTTTGTTTATCACGCCGAGATGAAAAGAAATTTACTTAAATTAGAGGTTTTGGTGTGGGTTTTTTTTTTTTTTTTTTTTTTTTTTTTGTATCTGCACCAACCTGAGCACATAAAGCAGGCAGAAAACAGCTCAGAGATAGACAATCACCTTTAGGATTGACTCAACATAAACATTTTATTGATCCTCATGTTACGAGATCCCCTTTAAGGCAGAAGCCGTTCCATTTCCAAGTCCAGCCTTTACTGGCTCAATAAACATTTCTATATTTCCATGCTCGTGTGGCAAACATTAGAGCAGGAGCAGCTTTTCCACACACCCTGAGGAGACTGAGCTTCATCATCTGCAGGTTGAGCTGCCTGCTCCACTGATCCTGCCAGACCTCCCAGTAAAGGAGGTGCCTGTTCTGATTGAACTGTGGAGCCCAATAATGGGAATTCCCTTGGGCTGAGGCATCAACACCTCCCTAACCCAAACCTCGATGGTGCAGAGGCCAATGGACATCTTTCAGTGCATGTTCAGCTGCTGGTTCTCCAGAGGAGATTTAAGGACATGTTCTAAGAGCCCAGGCAACTTTTGGAGAGTTTTCATTTCAGCACAAGGATCTTGGCACTGAAATCCATCTAGAGTGGAGTCCTCTCTTTGATCAAAGAACTACCAGCCCTTCTTTTGCTCAATACCTGCTCCAACAAATAATAATTATTATTATTATTATTGTTGTTGTTATTGTTATTATTATTATTAACATTATTAACATTATTATTAACATTATTATTATTACTATTAGCAGTAGTAGTGGTTGTATTATATTATGAACACAAATAGATATGGACACACAAGCCCAGCACTGGATCACACAATCATGGAATTATTAAGGCTGGAAAAGACCTTTAAGATCATCCAGTCCAACCATCAACCGTGTTCCCCAATAAACCACACCCTCAAGTGCCACACCCACAGGTTTTGCTCTGAGATCTCTGAATTCCTCAAGCTCAGCTGCACCAAAGGGTGACATTTTCATCTGAAGGGGACAGGAGCTCTCCTCTAAGCCACAATTCAGCTCTCTCTGTAGGAATTGGCTTGAACAGATGGAATTACATCAATTTTTCCACTTTCATCAGCACTGTCAGATAAATTCAAGACATGAGTAGTTAGTAGAATAAGGAGCTGAGCTGACAGCACATCTAATAAATCAACCAGGTATCAGCAATTTGGCAAAAATAAACAGCTTGGCCGGAATAGGAACAAAGACAAAAATTGACAAATACAAGCCATAAAATGCATATCTGATTAAAAATACATACACAGAGGAGAAGAAACATCTGAATATTGCTGTTCAACTCTGCAAAACAAATACCTCAGTTATTAATGTTTTCATTAATTGTGACTTAAAAACCTGCCTGCGATTCTCTGATTAAGGTTGGAAAAGACCTCCAAGATCATGGAGTCCAACCTTATCATTTGAGACTTGAATTGATGCACTTGCTGGTTTTGGAAGCACATTTTTGTGTCTAGGAGAGGAAAGGCCAACTCAGAATTTATAAGCCCTGTGCAGTGATTGCTCCTCTTCACCTGATGCCATCCCAAGAATTCCAGAGACAAGGGGAACCAGGATTGTGGTTCTTACTCCAAAAGATGAAAAAGGAGGGGTTGGTTTTCTTTGTTGTTGTCTCATTGGGGATTTTGTCCCCCTCCCTGTTGAATATGTGGCAGGACAGATTACCCAGAACACTCTGTTGTTTCTATTTTATTTCATTTTTCCACAGCATGCTGTAAAAAGCCAAAAGCAGCATCCCAGCCTGGGAGAGCAGAAACTCCTGTGGTGAGGAAGGCACAGAACTGGGGGCTGTGGCTCCCCTGGGGATTCCAAAGTGAGACCTGAACCTGGAATGCTCATAAATAATCTGTGCTCCATGGCACACTTAAACTTCTCTGAGTTTAACCTCTCCATCCCATAACACAACAAATTCCTTGACTGCACAGCAGAACAGCAAGTAACACAGAAGGGTTTGGCACCAGCCAAATATTTTGGACTTGGAACCAAGATTTTTCCTCATCCTTACTCAGATTTGGGGTCCCTGAAGAATCAGCCTACAAGGGAGAGCACACAAAGGTATCTTCTCTGTACAGTTTAAAGTGCATTGAAGATACCACAAATAAAAAGAAAAATTCAAAAGCTGCACAAGACTGACAGTAAAACAGTTTAGCTCAAGAAGGTCTACTTAAATAGCAAAGGCCTCTGAAGATACATAACACCAATGTATATTCTCCTTGAGGAGCTCTAAACATTTGAGAGCTTCATTCATCCTAAAATTCAAAGCAAAAGTCATCAATGAAACAAAACGCCACCAACCTGGCAGCAAACCCCCATTCCTTTAAAAACAAACAAATAAAAAAAAAAAAAAAAAAAAAAAAGAAATTAAAAACTATTTGGTTTTCCAGCTACAAATTATTCAAAATTCACAAAAGTTCTGTTACCCCTTAACGCATCACTTTTCTTCAGGCAACTTGAGCACGAAAGCAGCTGGACTTTCTTTGCACCTCCTGATTTAGCACTATTAAACCCAGCAGAGCATTCTCAGCAAACATCCTGCTGACTGTGAACACCTCAGGTCAAACTGAGCCTTTGGGGATCCATCCCACCTTCTCCAGAATTTCCTTCTGACCAAGGCAAAGGATCATTTTCTTTTCCTCTTACTCACCTGGAACAAACCCCACCTGAATTCAGAATCTGATGGAAGCAAGGATTCCTTTTTCTAGAACCTCCCATTAACAACACAGCAAATGTTTTAATATTTTTTTTGTTTTAAACATTTCATTTTCTAAGCTGTTTGAGGGATATAAAAGGTACATGGGGCTTTGCAGTCAGGTATTCCCCAAATTCACAGATTTGCCTGTCAAGAACCTGGGTTTGATTTCATCTTGAAATTGATTCTGGCTTTTTTTGTACTAAAAAAAAAAATCTCATATCTGAATACTTCAGCATTGCTGATGACAAAATAATACAGTAGAAGTTTAATAAAGCTCTTTTTCTATAGGATAAAGCCCGTGGAACTGACAAGGTGTACACTATAATTAGCAACCTGCACCTTCATATACTTGTTGCCTGAACAATAAGCTCAGAACCTGAGGTATCTCTCCACATGTCAGCAATCCTTTCACCAGCACAACTCGCATACTGATGAATATTATGTAAATGAATTTACAGATAAAAAGGAAAAATACCTATTCTGATGCAAATCACACCCAGCACATAAGCAGTGGGAGTGACTGAAGCCTAAATGCCTCTTGTGCTTTTTCACAGCACACAAAAATAAAAATACAGGAAAAAGCTGTCTGGATGTTCTCTCTGCTGCCGACATGGAACCACGAGAAATCCAAAATTTAAAAAAGCCAATCCACAACAAACAAAATATTGAATATTTCCTTTCCTCCGGGCAGTTGAAGTGCTGCTGTGGAGAGCCCAGTGATGCTTTCAGTGATGGTTTCAGCTTTGATGTGACCAGGGACCTTCTCCATCCCTTCCTCTGCCCCTTCCTCTTCAGCTTTGCAGGAGTATAATTAAAGAAAAATTGTAAATTAGGTGGAGGAAAAACACAGCCCCCCAAAATGCATCCTCCATACGTTCATTTCAAGTAACAAAAGAAAACTTCAGTTACTAAATCAGTAAATATTACTGAACACACAGTTTTGTTAAGGGGGCAACTCAGAAGAAGACAGCAGCCCAGCATTTCTCTGCTGATGAGAGCTGTGCCAAAGCACAGGTGGAGGTATGAACTCCCCAGATATAAAAAAGCTGATTTTTACCACTTTATACCTGCATATTTCCCTTCTAAAAATCCTGGGCCAAAGCAGGAAACCGCAGCTCATTCCTCGTGCAAAAACACAACAACAGATTCTTTCTCCATCCAAGTGTCAGAAGGAAAATCCAGAGGAAACATCTGGCAAGTGGGGAGCTGGAAATGTCCAGAACATCTCTGGGTTGGTGACAGCACCCAGTGCAATGGAACCCCAGAAGGGACAAACTTAAGGGACAGATTTGGTCCCCAGACACGCCCTGAGCACTGTCACTGCTCAGCCAACTCCCCCTCCCTTCATCCCAATTCCTCTGATATTGACTGGTGCCAGGTGATGGAATTCACCACAGGAGGTGCTTGATTCCATTTCTAATTCCCTGTGTACACATAAACTTGCTCCAGCTAATTTAAGTGGGTACACGCCAGCACAAACTCCTGTGAGGATGTTTCAATTTTCGTCTAATTTAATGGATTATTACATTTTAAGCTGACAATGTTCCTGGCTGATTTACACTAACGTGAAATAAAGTTAGTTTATGCTGCAGTAAGAGCGGCTGCGCAGCCGATTGGACCAGCTTAATGAAACTGATGTAAATTACACCTTAATTTAAAGAGGTACAGTAATGCATATTAACAAGCCCTGAGTGATGCTTTGAATATGAAGAGAACGAGGATGAGTGTAAAGAGCTACAGATATTGTTGGATTGTTCATCTCAGCCTCCCAAAGCTCAGCACTGAATCTGGCCTGGGAGTAGTCAAGGAGAATAAAAGCAGCATAAGGAACGAAGTAATTAATCTTATTTTCTATGTGGATTGCCTTTAAAATATGTAAATTCAAAGACTCAGCATTTCTCCAAAGTTACATAAAAAAAAGAGGAAGAGCACACACATGAGATTACGTGTATTTAATCCAGTGTGATGGGGGAGGTTGGCAAATTCATCACTGAGGATGTGATTCTAGTGCTTTAGAAGTTTAATCTTCAACACCATCAATTTTATACTAAAAAGCAATTAAAGAATACAAGCAAAAGTCACTGAGGTCATGAGTTTGCTCTGTGTTAAGGTTATTAAATTCTGTCTTCTGTTGTTTGTTCTTTGGACAAAAGCAAAGTGAACAACTGTAATGTGGGGTTGGTAGTTACACTTGCAAAGAAAACAAAATATTAACTACTTTGGCTCAGTTTACTTAACTTATGTTGCATTTCAAACAGGAGAAGTTGGTTATTAGGCACTTCTAGAACTTTTATGTCCCCCAAGATTTAGTTCATTGTGCTGAAATAGAGTGCAAATAAAATATAATAAGGAGAAAATGATGGTATAAAACACTGTGTTGTAGTGGGGAGAAGGAGGCCCAGCCTTATCTTTCTTCTGCAATGCATGCTCCATTCTCTTCTTGAAATGGGCTCGTATATAACTTTAAGAGTTTGGAAATAAAGCTTTCCATTTTACAGTCTGTTTAATGTCAGCTGCTCACTATTTCATGGTGGCCACTGTGACAGTCTCATTCTGCAGGACGAGATACTCCCACTCCTCCATGAGCTTAGCCCAAGGTGCTCATCAAGGCTGACCTCAAACTTTTGAGATTTACCATTCTTTATACTCTTTGACTCTAAATGAATACAACTTTTTAAAAACAAATCAAACAAACAAAAAAAAATGCAAACAAGCTTACTCTTCCTTTCCATGGACATGCAGCAAGTGCTCCTTCTTGTTCTTGCTCTCTCAAATGTGGTCAAAATTGCAGATACAGGGGATGACATTTTCATCCTGCACTGCTAAGGGCAGGCCCCTTAAGGCTATGAGAAATAACTAATTAAAACAGATGTAGACTTACCCCTAGGTCCAGGCCTCTTCCTCCCCCCCCCCCAAAAAAAAAAAAAATCACTATTTTATTATATTCATGACTCCCAGAAGAGCTGAACTGCATTAAATTACAATTTTATTAAGTTGAACAATTAATATCTGCAGAAAAGCGAGTTTGAGAGAACAAATATCACAGCAAACTGCAGCCACGCTGTCTCTTTGCTGAAGCCTCCCACTGCTGCAGTGCACTAATCCAGGTTTATGGCTGCTTTGCATCAGCAGAGCAGCACCAATTAGCCAGGGCACACCAATGGCTGTGGCCCAGCACATTCAGCACAATCTTCCTGGGGTTTCTTAACCTCTTTTGGTGCCTGAAGGAGGGAGCACAAAACTCAGCAGTGGCTTCACTGAACAGACAACAATTTGCAGTAAAACTAGGTAACCCAGCAGGCAGAGCTGATTAACCCAAATTCTTCAGCGCTCTCAGCCCAGGTGTTACCACAGACAATTCTGTTCATGCTTTATCAGGGTTTTTTTTTTCCTAATTCCCTCGTTCTAACTTGGCAAATGATCACTGCTGACTCCAGCATTGCAGGGCAAGCTGAAATCCAGACCACCTGTATTCCACACAGCCTCCAATATCCCATAACAGCTCAGAGAGCAGAAATAACCAGGAATGCCTGCTCTCCAAAGGGAGGGTGGTTTGCAGGCAATAAACCCCAGCAGGTTCTTTTACAATGCAGTTCTCCATTAGCACCTACATGGGGAGCCCTCAACAGGCTCAGAAGTCAAACACTTCAGCACCGAGTGCCCACATAAAATCTGTCCCAGTTCAGGCAGAAATAAAACTCTGATTCTCCTGAAGAAGCCCCTGGAAGAAGTTGAAGGGACAAGAGCAAAGAGCACAGAGCACACAGGGGAGTGTTGTGCCCACGAGTCACAGCCACACTGAGCCCACCAAAACAGCACTGCCACCCTCCCAGGGCAGAGCACAAAGAGCCACTTGGCCTTAAAAACAAGAAGTCAGAAATTAAAACCCCTTGTCCTATAAAAGAAAATGTGAAAAAATGAAAGTCTTTTCCCTTTGTAAGAAAATGTGAGAAATGGACCCCCAAAGTGCTCTGAGTGTCCCTTTCAGTTTAACCACTGACCCACCTAGGAAGGTCTCATCTGCAAAACCTGGAACAAACTGGAAATGGAGTTATGGCAGATTACTTTGGAAGAAACATATTCTCTCCACACTCCAATTTTTTTTGTGCTCCTCTACAGATGCTGTCCAAGCCTCTCTGACAAGGCAGAACTGGACAGAAGCTTTGTTTTTGCAACCTGGGCACAGTTCCACATTTACATCATCATTTGCATTTGCTAAATTGTTGAAGCCAATGAAGTTCAGTCTGAGATTATTTCTTTTGACTCTTCAGCTATATTTGGGAGCTGCTTATTTGCTCTTTCTTAGATGACACTTTTCAAGGAGGAAAACAATTAGGGCAGAAGGTAAATTATCTTCCTAGCATGTTCTGGGAGAAAACTTAAAGTTGTTGAAGAGCTGACACGCTCCACAGTTTAATCTTGAAACAGATCCAGGGAGGTAAAAGAGTGTCAGAAGTTCAAGGGCTTGAGCTGTAGCCAAGAAAAAGGCAAGTTAGCCAAGGTGCTCTACAAGTACAGGCACAGGCTGTGCATAAAAGCTGTGACTGTCCTTTTTATCCAAGGGGAGGTGAGGAAAAGCAGCAGAAATCCAATCAGCTCTGTGCCTCAGTTTAGGCATAGCAAACCTTTGAACATCACGAGGCAAAAGCAGGAAATCAATGTCTTCCTGACAAGGTCTGGTTTGAGATGTTGGAGTATTTTACATGCATACAACATTGTATGTAAAATAACTCAACATGTTTTAATTTCAGCATAATGTTGTGGTGACAACATTATTGTCAATGCGACATTATTGACACCATAAATGTAAATAAATAAGCAGAGCAGAAGATAAAACAGTGAAGTGGGAAAAACCAGGCACATTTTATAGAAATTGTTTACATTTGGGAACCATTGGGAGGTGTGGGGTGTCTAGTTCTGAGCCCTCCCAAAACTCCAGCACCTGTCAAGATGTATTTATACACAGCTGTCAGTGGGATGATTTAGGCCATGTTTGTATCAGAATATCCTCAGGAATTGCAGGAGCTGAGTCAGTTCCCAGCTGCAGGGGGATTGACCTCTCTCTTGGATTGCTACCACAGGAAAGGAAGGAAAACCACAGCTGGAAATTACCAGTTTTGTTCAGGAGCTGGCAATGAAATAATGAGAAAATTGCAAGTGGTGTCATTTTGGGGCCAAAGGATGGTCAGAGAGTGGAGCAGGATGAGACACTGAAAATCAACAGAGTAACTGTGAAATACCACAACCAGCCCCTCCCTAAAGTGGCTTCTTCACTTTCCTTAACAAGTGGTTTCACTTCTGTCAACAGAACACAAAACCCTCTAAAATTTTCACTTCCTCATTCTGCACAACCCAGGATTTCTTCAGTGCCCTGCAGCAGAGAAATGGTGAAGACTACAAGCATTGCCTTTGTAAAACACCAGTGCTGCCAATTTTCTCAGCTTTATGACTCCTGTTTCCATTTTGTTCTAGAAAAATCACGCAGCATCACAGAGCCCTGCTGAATCCAGTCAAGTTCTGGAGTAAAAACTCTGAATTTCATTTGAACTGTGCATTCTTGTGAGCTGCCACAGACTCGGTAACAAAGATAGAGATTTCTTTTGGTAGGAATAAAAAATAGAAGAGGCTTAGGAAAACAACTAAAAGAAAATCTGGGTACTCTTTTTATATAAAAGATCTAGGAAATATTTTAGAGAGCAGCACATGAGACTTAAAATTTCTATTCAGAAGCATGCAAGTGAATATAAAAAGAATCACACATTGATTGGCCTTTTGTTTATCAAAACAAGTTTGGAGCAAGTCTTAAAAATATTTTACAACCACATATTTTAGAAATAAGCTCCTCATGCAGCTACAAAAGATTATGGTGCATGGCCAGTTTAAAAATATAGGAGCTCTCTGTTGAAAAAAAAAAGAACCAAAAATCTCAGCTGTTATTTAGAATGTCAGACATTACCCAAATGACTTTCAGTGGGAAAAAGATGAAGATCAGCAACATTGTTAAAGATAAAACCAGAGCATGGTAATGGATAAATAGGGTATCTTGGGGCTTTTTGTTGTTTCCTAGGTTTTAGCTTATTTGGAATAGCTGTGCAGTTGGTTTCAATTAATTCTCATCTGCTCATAAAGAAATCTTTGATCTAAAAGGAGTCTGAGTTAAAGAAAGAAGGAAACAAAGCACTGGAAATCCTGTTGTGTCTTGTTAGCAGCACATGAGGGGTGTGAAATCCTCAGGCCAATGTGGGCAGGGGCAGAGCTGGGATCACACAGCTGGACTGTCCAAACATGAATCCCAAAGGGAATTATGGGCACAACACCCAGAGCCAGAGCCCAGCCCCTGGGAAAAGCTTCAATCTCCCCATTTCTCACAAAGCTGAGCTGGCTGCCAGGCCAGGGCTGGAATTTGGGGCTCTGGGAATGTGTTGTGCAGTGTTATAATTAAATTTGCTGATGTGATTTTATCCAGCAATTGTTACTGCTTGTTCCTGCACCTTGGAAAGGAATAAGATCAAAATGGCTGTGAAAGAAGAGCTCCAGGGTGAGTGGATGGGACCTGCTCCACCCTGACACAGGATTTCCCCATAATCTACATCAACAGAGGCCCAATTATCCTTTTAATTGTCAGGACTCTCCTGGTTCAAACCCCACAAGACAAAATCCTTTCTCCCCTTCAATCCCCATCCCTTCCTCACACAGATCTTCCTCCAAAGCAGTAGAACAAATGATGTGTAGGGTTGGACGAGCTTTCCAGGCATTTGTACTTCCCTGACAAACAAAGTCACAAAGCTGCAAAATTCTGTCAAAGGAGTATATTTGGTCCAGGCAATCACTGATAAACCATTTTATGTTTTAAAATCTTTTCTATTGCTAAGAGATGTTGTGCAAATGAAACAGCCTCAGCTCCCAGATTGGCTGTTTTATTTCCAGCCTGAGATTTCCTGGGCACAAATAGATGCAGAAGAGAGCACAGCTGCTCTGGGTCATGCAGGAAACCCAGAGCTTTGGAGATGCACTGGATTTGCTGTAAATGCACAAATTAACCCTAAATCTGAGGCTTTTGGAGCAGCCAGGGCTTCTGTGGCTCTGGCAGACACTCTGGCAAACACTTCCAAGGTTTGTGGAGCTGAACAGGTCACTGTCACCTCCTGCAGAGCAGCTCTGAGTGATCACACTGTTCCATGTCCAACACCCAAACACACAGCACCCTCAGAGTCTCCTCTGAACAACAAGAATGGCTCCTCAGGGCACCTTTGAACAGCATTCAGATGAAAAGGATTGAAAAAAACCCAACCTTCTAAGGGTAGAGCAAAGCCAGGAACAGCAGTTACACAATAATCCAGTTCAAGTGATGGAGAGAAGCTGAATGCAAACCCGAGCTGTGATAGTAAAGATGGATCAAACAAGAGCTGGAAGATTTCTTTTCAAAACAGGAAGGCTCCACTTTGGTTTGTTTCTCCTGCATTTATTTGGATGGCAACAGGAGCAAGAAAATATACTCACACTATTTTTAAAATGAGAAATAACAGTCAAAAAAAAAAAAAAAAAAAGGATGAGTAGTTTGGCAAACTGCAGGATGCCAGCCCTCATGAACCTGTTCCATCAGTGGTTTATATTGCAAGGAGAAAAAAAATGTGCTAAGGAGAAGTTAAAATCAATGGGTCATACCCCAAAAAAATGCATTTATGGAATATTGGAGAACTAAAAAAAGTTGAAAAAATCTCACCCATCAGAAAACTGTGAGATGGAAAAATCAAAGTCTGCTTTTAGCTGTGCTCCTTCAAGGCCTTCAGGATTGGTCCTTTTTAGAACACATTGCTTTCCTTGCAAAGCTTCAGAGAGGAGACAGATGATGCAGTTATTACTCCTCAGCACCACTCTGGTTCTTTTCTTCTTCAGCAATTCTTGATGATCTGTCCAGGCTCTTGTCCACAGGCTCTCCAGGAGTTCCCCCAGCTGGCACTAGGTGGGGTGTGATGCTCAGCATCTTTTGATCACAGACTGATTCGTTCTTTTGGGGAAAGGAGAGTCAACAATGAGATTTCAGCCCAGTTGAAATAGTTAGGACAGCTTATTTAGGAGAAAAAAAAAAAAAAAAAAAAAAAAAAAAAAAAAAAAAAAAAAAAACCAAACAAACAAACAAACAGAGCCAGAACTCTCCATTCCCCATTTCCCTAAATATCCATTCGATCACATTCACTCTGTCTGTCCTGAAGTGGGTGTGGTAATCTCAGGTATCTGACTTGGAAATGCAAGAAGGGAGATCACAGACTCTTCTTCCCACACCTCCCCATCCCTTGGAAAGTTTCCCGACCAAAATAATCACCGCTGCTATTTTCCAAAATCTGAAGGAATAAAAGAGTGTGGTTACAAATTTTGCTTCAAATTTTTATAATTATGATCTGAAAATGATTAAGAAAAAAGCAACCACTGCTATAAATCTCCTGGCCTTGAAAAGAAACTCCTACAGAGAACAACACAGAGGCAAACACAAATAGTGAAGCTTTAACACAAAAGAAACAGCTGAAGAATTTTGCTAAATATTAATGTCACTTTTCAGTCCCCAATTCTCCCTCTTTGGTCTTTATACCACCTACAAAAAGAGTCCCAAAAAATCAGCCCCTACAGAAAATCACATTTCTTCCCTTACCTTCCCAGGCTCTTCAAATCTCTTTGAAGCAGAAAAAAAAAAAAGAAATCTGTTGTTACTTTGAGATCACTCACCTGTCACTGGAAACTCAAGGAGTGAGTTTTTAAAACAGTTTTAGCTCTTCTTAGTCATCTGTTCATGGAAATTTAAAGTTCATTGTAGTAAAAACTTCCATCTGAACTTTTTGACTAACAATTTTCTCTTTCAAAAAAACTTAAAGAGGGAGAAAAGTTTCCTTTGATTAGGTTTTTTAGAAGTTCATTTGCAAGCATTCTTTCTTTTTGAACAAGAAAACCCTAAAATTTCCATGACTGCCAGGCCATTTTAATGAGTTAAAGAAAGAGTTTTCTTATAAATTATTCATTTCTTTCCTCTCCTATTTTTTAGTTTCTTTTCTCCTCACTGTATTATATCACTAGTCTATATCCTCGGCAACAAAATCCTTAATTCAAAATAACCACATTTGACTTTTTGACTATAAAAGTACAATAAACCGAGTGATGTATAGAATACCCCCTGCAATTCGAACACATTGGATACAATTTCATCCTTTTTAATTTCTTTTTTCTTCCTTTTGGTGGGAGGGTAGAGTAAAAAGACTGAAGAGGGAAGAATCTAAGACTGATGAAGGTTCAAGAAATGCCCAATAGCTTTATCTTGTCTGCAGCATTTTTTCAAGTACAATATCCAATATTTTCAAAAACCATAAAGGACCTGGCCAGGATCGGAAGAAAAATCCCTGAATCTATCTAATGGTCTATTTGTATCCTGAAGCAGGAGAAATAATAGCCTGGTAATTCCATCCCAGGGAAACAGCAGACTCCATTCTCCCACTCGTGATAAATGGATTTATCCCAGCACTGATTTAGAGCTTTATTGGGACAAACAGATATGAAGCATTTTAACCAACAACAAACGACTCCATTGCTTGTGGCTGAGTGGAACAGACTCCAAAACGTTTCCTTCATGACCCAGTGATGAGAGAGACAATCACAGACAGTGGAGATTTAACACAGAAGCAGCAGCTCAACAGTTTTGGTAAATTTAAACGGCACTTATCAGTCCTTAAAAACACACCTATCAAATACACACTGCACTGATTATACCTTACAGGAAAGTGATCTCACAACTCCCAGGAGATGCTGAGCTGAATCACAAACTTATCTTGGCTCCTTGAAATTATCAGAAGGTGCCTAAAGCTAATAATTAGAGACTACAATATCTTCTCTCCCACTATGAAGATTATTGTGTCTCCTTTTTTTTTTTCTGGGGATTTGTGCTCATTTATATTCCAGGAGTCATCTCTTATGAGAAACAACCCCGGCAGAGTGGAGGCTACACATTGAGAAGGGTCTTAGAATGTCACTACTGATCTGTGTAGGAACTAAGAGCCACAAATGCCAACAGGTCAGGAAAAAAAAAGAAAAAATGTTGGATGTGTTCCTGAAGGGAGGAAAAGAGATAATCAATAAAAGTGTCAAATCCTGTAAATCAATTTATTATGATGGTCCCTGAGGTTGAAGGATGGAGCACGAAAAGGAAACAAGCAGCTGAAGCTCCAAAGAGCTCACTCATTACATATTAGACATCAGGGCAATGGAGTGATAAAACTTACACAAAGAATCAAAAAAGATGAACAAACCCCCACCAAAACATAATTATGGCAAACTGCACATGAACCAATGTCCTATGAGGAACAGTTTCATTCATTGTTGGGTTACCACAAACATCTGTATCTGAAACAAGTCACCACATGGGCCCCCTTAAAATAAAAATTTCAGATTTATCCCAGTATTGCTACCCTGAAGTAGTTAAAATGCCAAGGAGTTAAGAACTCTGTCCTGTGCAAATAAAAGCTCCATTTCTATGCCCAAACAGAGAGTAAATGTATTTCTATGGAACAGATTAAATTTCTTTTGATTGCTCAACAGTTGGGTTTTTCTTTTCCTCTCTGTTCCCTGAAAAAATCTTTTTAAGAACTGGACGAAGATCTTTCCTTAGATTTTGCACAGCATCTACAATCCCTTCTTCTCCACATGTAATTTCCCAGTTTGCTAATAAGTGCCCAAACACCTCTTTGAGATGATCTCCTACAGTCAGACAATCAGAGCTGTTCCAGTTTCTCTGAGCTTCACAGAGCTCCTCTATTTAATTAACTTCAAGTGCTGTATTCTCCAAGGAAGCAGAGGGAGAGTTTATTAGGAGGTGTGGTATAAATTACCCAGTAATTTGAACAGAGTGGAAATCCAAGGCAGTCTGAGTGCAAGAAATCTCTCTGTAACACACCTACTCCCTGAGAGGCCAAAGGGCAGAACTGGGTTTGCAGCTCTTATTTAAGCCCCCCGAGGAAGTGTGATGCCTCAGCATCTCCAGCAATTTGATCCATTAGGAATGCACGCCAAGCTGAACTCCCAAAGGCTTTGCACAGATTTTTAGAGTTTAAATCAAAATCACCATCCAAAAAAACCACTAAAAAAACCCACCCACATTCTCACTCGTTGCCTAGGTGAGAAATTCACTAAGTCTCCCCCTTTTGCCTGGAAGATTTTAAAGTTGAATCTGAAAGGATCCAACCCCGAGGAGCAGATGAATAAATCCCAGCTCTCTAATTAAACACAGGGGCTCTTAACACCCTGGAGACCCCAAACGTTCCAAGCACAGCTACCAGACAAGAGCAAGTGGATTGGCTTTAAATGATTGCCAGGCTATCAGATAATGGCTCAACAATTAAAACAACCCTCCAAGGAAGGGAAAACAGCAAAAGAATCTTCCTCCAGAGGATTCCAGACCACATCGTTTTCCCTGCTGCTGCTGACACCCAATCGAGCATCCTGCAGATGAGGAGAATGGAGAGGAAGGCAAATCATGCCAAATTATTGTGCCCTAAGGACAGAGTGCAAAATTCCCGATTCTTTTTGAAAGCAAGGACTAAAGCTGTGCCTTAACCACCAGACTATCAGCAATTTGTTCCTTTGGAGGTGGGAATTTCTGCTTGGGATGCAGTGTGTAGGAGTCCAAGGCCAGGTTGGATGGGGCTTGGAGCAACCTGGGCTAGTGGAAGGTGTGAAGGTGGAATGCGATGAGCTTTACGGTCTTGTCCTGGGTTGCAGTGTAGGATGTACACAAAGTATTTATTCTATCACCATCTTCATTAACTGTTAAACCAAGTGGGGCAGTGTTTTCCCAGGCCCCTCCTTTGGGCTCTTCTGCTCATGGCCCATCAATGCCTTGCCCAGGACTCACAGGGAACTCCCTCCAGGAGCTCTCTCTGTTTAATGGGCCACCAAGGACCCACTGCAGGACTGTCTGTGTTTAATGGGCCACCAAGGCCCCACTGCAGGACTGTCTGTGTTTAATGGGCCACCAAGGCCCCACTGCAGGACTGTCTGTGTTTAATGGGCCACCAAGGCCCCACTGCAGGACTGTCTGTGTTTAATGGGCCACCAAGGCCCCACTGCAGGACTGTCTGTGTTTAATGGGCCACCAAGGCCCCACTGCAGGACTGTCTGTGTTTAATGGGCCACCAAGGCCCCACTGCAGGACTGTCTGTGTTTAATGGGCCACCAAGGCCCCACTGCAGGACTGTCTGTGTTTAATGGGCCACCAAGGACCCACTGCAGGACTGTCTGTGTTTAATGGGCCACCAAGGCCCCACTGCAGGACTCCTCATCCCATTGGGAGATGCTCCCAATGCCCAGGGGGAGGAGCCAAGCATTCCCACCTGGAGAGAATCTGGGATTTGGGACAGGACAAGCAGCCCTGAGCCACTGGATTCCCAGAGGAGCAGAGCTCCCAGACCTTTCTGTGGGATCACTGCTTCAGGAAGAGCCCCTCACCTGGACTGCTCCCACCACCCTGCTCAGGGTGTGTTCTGACTCTGTCAGTGGTGCTTTGTGTAATTGCATTTATTTTATTTTATTTTTACCTTTTTACCTTTCTTCTTATTAAATTGTATTTCTGACTTGGAGCCTCTCACTGGTTTTGCTTTTCAAACCACGACAGGTCTCTTCCATCCCAAACCGACTCAGGATTCTGACTGATACTGGCAATAAAAAGCAGGTTTCAAGACATCTCCTTCAACCCTAATTTTAAAAGCAAGCTCTGTTCAATACTTTCAGAAATTATGCAAGCAGAGAGAACAAGTAACACACACCAAGCCATGGTGACATCCTGAAGAGCCATGAAAAGCAACACCACCAAATCCATGGACACAAATTATTCTTTCAGCAATCAGTTAAGTAGAAATACAAAAAAGTTTTCAACATAATATGGCTACATTCTGGTGCATTCATGAATCCTATCAGCTTCCCTTTTATTAACAAGATTCATTTTAACTGTTGGTATTAACATGACAACAAAATTTAAATGATTTGGGAAGTCTTTCTCAATTGCTATATAATGATAAAGGGGAAAAAAATTCTCTTGTATCAAGTTCATTATTAAAAAGGATAAGTAAATAAATCTATAAAATATTCTGTTAGTTGCTGGGAAACCTCATTGTTGACATGACAACCACGGCACAGAAAACCAGATTACAGCTTCCTTCAGATCTGTGGGGATTCTACATTTTCATTAGGGAAAGTGGTTTCTATCTGCTATGCTATAGTGACACCTACAGAAAAAAAAACCCAAAAACATTTAAAATGGGGGCTATGGACAGGAATTTGATTAGAGATCATTTTTAAGTGCTGCATAACCACATTTGTGTGTGCATGCAATAAGTATTGTTTGAAATCCAGCACAGAGGCTCTGCCATTCCATCTGCCAGTCCAATTTATCAAGGTTTTCATGTCAGCAAATCATGCCAACGGCAAGTTTCCAAGCAAAGCTGGTTATTAGACTTGCTGAGTCCATGCTGCTAACATGCCTTCAGAGGCAGGGAGTTTTACAGTTTTCAAAGGCTCAGCACTTTTTTCCCTGTGGTGCTGCTGAATTCACAAAAAAGGAGCATCTCCAGAACCTCCTGTTGATTGTGCATTGTTGCACTGATGTCGTGCTAGTTTGTTTTCTCTTGAAAATGCACTCAAACCTTCACTTCTGCTTTTGCAGAAGGGAGAAGTATTCCTTTTTTTCTAGACGCCCTTTCCTCAAAATTAAATGCTCTGGGAAGTTCTGGCGCAGCTTTTATGGTTGATAACACCTTCAACATGAGAAGCCATTTGCAGAACTCTCATTCATTCAGTACTATATGCTTGAATCCTCAAAGCCTGACAGACTATTTCCATTTTCCTTTTTAAGCAAACAATGGCAGGACAATCTCCTTTTTTTTCCTGTCCTCTTCCTTTAACATTTTCAGGTATTGCAGCTCAGGAAGAGTTTAATGACATTAAAGGCTTCAGTGAAGGAGCCTCTTTCTTTGAAAGAATGAACAGAAAATCTTGAGTCACTTAAAAAAAAAAAAAAAGCCTTCATTATTTCCCAATATGAAATTACAATGAATATTAAAATTCATACTTTGTTTTCAGTCAGTAACAACTCCAAAACCAGAAGGGAAAGATTCTGTAAGGTTTCTTCTCCCCCATGTTCAACATCCTGATAAAATTAGGAGCAAACACCTAAAACCTGGACTTAAATAGGACACAACAAACAGCTCCTGGTGTTGCCTTTACTTACTCCTATTAATTTAACCTATTGCTTCAGGATAAAATTTTCTCAACTAACACGACCTCAAGCTGTGCCTGCCCCAAACACATTTGTTTGCTAAACTGTACAGATGACATTTATTTGCACAGATCAGCCACTCTCCCCACTCTGAGCAGACCATAAGGACTCTAAGCAGGGCTTGACACCAGCTTTAGGAACTGCCACCATTCCAGGCTGCAGCAAAAAGCCTCTCTAGAGTTCCCTCTGAGTCTCTAAATAAACATAAATAGTCACCAGAAAAAGTTACCAGCCATAAAACACTGTTTTATTACTCCCTGCACTTAAATGTTTGTTCAAACTCACAGATGGTTCTTTCTAAATCAAATGAGAAATGAAGAGAGACAATGAAGCAGAAACGTTGTGGCCACTCCTGGAAGAGAGAAGGGTTAGTTCTCACCTCACTCCCTACACAAACTGAGCTGGAGAAGCTGAACAAATAAGAAAAATGCCCAGGTATTTTGGACAGACACAGACACCTCCTCTGAAGAAAAGGCAACACATTCTTTTGCTGTCACAGCAAGAGTTAAACCCAACTCCATTACCTCTTCCTTAGAAAGCTCCTCACATTCCACCTCCCTTAAATTGCTCCCTGACTTAAGTAATCATCTCCTTCAGGCCCTTAAGCAACGACTGGAGCTGGGTGAGTGAAAACCAAATTTCATCAGTAGCAGCTGAGGTAGCACAGGAGAAGCAGAGGTGTTTCTGGCAGTGTATAAAACATTGGCAGTTTAGAAAGGAAGGAGCCCTTTCCCATCTGACAGGTTTTTAATATTTCCACTCAGTGTGTCTGAGCGCTGCCCTAGGCAGCCCAAAGTTTGCTGCACGACATCATTCATTTCAACAATTCCATCAGACACGGGAAGCAAAAATAAAACACATTAAAAAACTATCAAGTCAGGCAAACTTGTGCTTCTGGGGGGAATCCAAATCCACAGCTCTCTCCTCGTGAGAGCTCTCACTGCTGCAGATGCAGCCAAGTGGCCAAATAAAATCATGGAGGTGGATGTGCCCAAAAAATTTAAGCACTGATGGCCTGAGCTGTCCATCACACAGTGTTGTCTCTGACAGTGGATTTTTCATTTCTTTCAGCATCTAAAGAGCTGTGGCTGATTTTCTATCAGGTAACAGAGCTGTCTGGAGGTTCCTCTGTGGCTCTCTCATCACTGAAGTGTTCCTGCTTCAGCTTCCACTGTTTTTCCAACTTTTTAGCTGTGTCCCAGGTGCCTCGTGCTGCTGAAGAGCCAGGCACAGGTTTTGTCCTCTCCTCATCCTTCTCTGTAGCCAGGAGAGAGCTTGTGCAGGATTCTCAAGCAGCAGCGGTGAAATAAAAAATGGAAAATTTCTTCCCAGATATCTGACTTTTGGAGCACATTTTAAATTGATCATATTTGGGTGATTTTAAGGCAGTTTTGCAGGTTACACCCAGGAAATGAGAACTTACAGAGCATTGCTCAGGCCTCTGTCTTGGCTGTAAAATGAGCTTTACACTTTGATTTGTTTCTTTTTGCTCGTTGTTTTGAGGCTTTGGACTGTGGATGCTGGAAAGGATTTAGGCTCAAGAAGCATTTGGAGAATGCTCTCAGGATTCTCTGGATTCTCAGGATTTTTGGGGTGTCCTGAGCAGGTTCAGGACCATGACTCAATGATCCTGTGGGTCCACTCCAACTCAGGATATTCCATGATTTTTTTCAGGAACCTTCAGGTTTCACTGTCTGTCTGTGGGGAATTTTTGTGTCTGAGCAGAATTTCAACCAGTCCCTGTTCTTTTTATCATTCAAGATAAGAATAGGTTTATTTAATTCAAGTCATGTTCCTTCCTTTTATTTCATTTTCTTTTCACAAAACAGTCTCAGCTTCAATCTCCACACTCAAAACACACCATGAAAATGTGCATCACTGATCTAAAGAAATCCATATGCAAATTCCCCTTCTGTAATTAATTAAACACTCCTAAACATAATCTCATTCCAGGAAAGTCCAAGCACAGCTTTTCACCTCTGCTTCAGGTGCTACCTGGACATAAATACATCAACCACCTCAACAGTGTATGGGGTAAGAGAGTAGAATTTAGATTTCTGCTCAAATAGCACCTTTAAAGTTTCATTTTATCAATTTGCTCAGACACCTCACTACACTTCAGCTATTAAATCTGAATATAAAGTGTTTACAAAAGCCTCATTCTGAAATGCCTCCCATTTCTCTTATACAGAGGCACAGTCACAGAGAAAAGAGAATTTGTGCACATGATCAGGAACACACCACCCAGAGAATTCAGTGTTATACACTGGCCACAAATCTCAGCTTTCAGAAAGCAAATGTCACCCACACCTCCACAGGCCAGAACAGAACCCTGACAGATGTGTTTGGCCATGAAAGAAATACAAAAATTTCCATCTAAGTAAGGAATGTTTTTGGCCAGCAGGGCAGCAGGTAAGTCAGAGGAGCTGTGGGGCCAAGCAGGAGCTGATGAAGCAGGACATTCCATGGAATAATGACCCATCCTACCTGTCTGTGCTATCCCAGCACCTCCCTCCATCCCCTGCCCTACAACCACCTCAGCCCTGCCCTGAGCAGGCAGACGTTTTGGAATCTGATGAAAAAGAGGCAGAGCAGAACCTCCCCAGTATCCCTGGCCTTGGATGTTCACTGAACAGAGGGGAAAAAATGGAAATACCTGAGCTGGAGATCAGAGGACCAGGACCACATTACAGGGGACAACCACCCACTCCCAAAATGAAATTTGAGGCAGTAAAATAATTTTGTCTGGATTATTAAATCAAGCAAACACTGCTGATACCATTACCAGGAGCTAAGGGCTGTTTCATTTTACTGTCTAAAAGAGCAGTCAGCCAGTCAGGTTACTTCACTTATCATTTTGCAGGCACTGGGACACAACTTCACCTTCACAGGACAATGGCAGCAAACACCACAGCATGAAAAGCAATTTTCTGAGCGCAGGATTCATCCCACAGACTGAAACTCCTACCAAAAAAAAAAATCAGGATTCAGTGACTCCAAGTGTCTGAATTAAGTACCCAGCTGTTGTGGTGGGCCCAAGATCCTGAGGCAGTCCAAGGGAATCATCCTCCACAGACAAATGAGTGCTCTCAAGATTAAAACAAAAAGCCACAGAATAAAATTGCTCACAGGTGGCCAGCAGCAAGCTGGATATAAATTGGATTACAGGATTGTCAAATGCAATATCAACTGTTCTCTAGCAAAGAAGGTCCTCTCCACTTTTCTGTGTGCTCAGGAAACTACAGAAATCATATCCCTGAAAAAAATACACAAATTTCTTTATAATTTATTGAATAGCTTTAGATTTGTAACATAATACAGCACTCAGAAAGCAATGGAAGATAAATCACTCTTTTAGCTCAGACACAGAGTGTTTCCAGTTACTCAACTACTGCTCAAAGAAATTATTTACTCTTGCAGAAAGCTGAACACTGGACAGTAAGAAAATCATTTAGCTTCCATTTACTAACTAAAAGTTCTGCCACATGTTGCAGAAGACCATTCTGCAGCTCATTTTCTTAATTTTAGATGAATTTCAGCTTCAGTGCCTGCCTTAAAACCCCCAGTATTTAAAACAACTTATTTGAATGTTCTGTGCAAGCATTAAGCTTTATTGGAGGAATAAGAAACTACACAGCAAATTTCCCCCCAAATTTACCAACTTCTGCTGAGGAGAGTTGCATCCTTCCTTTCTCTTTCTCAAACTGTGCCATTCTTGATGCTCTGCAGTCTCATTTTCAGCATCTTTGATCAAAAGCACCCAGATGTTTCCTTTGGGCTCTGCCAAATGCCAGATTTCACATTTTTGTGGAGTCACAGAAGTTCTGAAACAAAGGAAGGATTTTATGAGCATTTTACAGTCAGTCTTCAAGGAATCTCAGAAGTCATTTGCTTCATCACACGGAGTGGCTGCATTAAACCTCAACTAAATTTAATTACATCACTAAACAATGGAGCTACCAAAGCTTTTACAGCAAACACAGCTGGAGCCATAAAAAGGTGAATTAGTCACATCTTATCCTAAGGACCAAGGGGGATCTCCTGCCAGACTCTATCTTTGATCAGCTTAGCAAAGTTTTAATGTGAGGTTTTAATTGCTGCCTCTCATTTGATACAATGACTTGAAAGAAAAGCACTGACGGAGAGAGAAGAAAAACTAACAACCTTAAATTTTAAACCTTTTAAACTAAAAATGCTGGTGAGGAATAAATACATTTCTGCTGGTCAAATTAAAATCAAAGTTAATCTGGAAGTGGGATAAAGTTTCCAGCTTGACTCGTAGAGCAGCAAGGCTATGAAAGCACCTCCCAAACATTGTATAAATTGCCAAAACAAACAAACAAACAAATTGTGTCCTGCCTGCAAAATAAGACCTTTCATGGAGAATTTCCTTCCCAAAGAGGAGAGAATTTGAATTCTCCTTCCAGTGCACAAGGTGGGGTGACTCTGCTCCATGAGGAATTCCACGTGGGGCAGCTCAGTTGCCTCTCAGCCAAATCTCCAAGGGAAACCAGACAATGATTATTTTACAACCAGCAAATTCAGAACTCAGAACTCAGCCATGACTTTGCCTAAAGTTCCTTCCCACCCACAGCCAGTCACTCATTTATCAATATCCTGTTTCCTCCATCACACAAGAATTTCTGCAGGCTCCCACAGCCAGTTTTAATTAGAATATTCTGAGTCATTTTGCGTCAGCATCAAATTGTCACCTATTTAACTCCTTTTCCAGGCCTTGGAATTGGCCTCCACATGAAAATCTGTCCTTCAGTTCTTGCCTTATTTTAGTAAATTGTGAATGCCTGAAAAGCCTGATTTTTAATCCAAATGCTTCCTCAATTTCCTAAAAAGCTTTTGTATATATTTCTAAGAGGCTTTTTGGAAAACTCTTTACATAATATGTAAATTATGTCATCCACATACTTGTTAACTTCTCCTAAAATCTTCCAGGTACTGTTCATCTTCATAAAAGTTACAGAGAGAACTCCCCAACATCTGCTTGTCCATTCCCCTGAGCACCTGATTTGTTTTATGCTGTGCTCAGTCAGATTTGAATTCAGCTCCACACAGAGACAAAGGCTGGGCTGAGAGCTCCTCCCTGCTATTCCTTCTGCACCCAGGCACATCTAAGTGGTGTCCCACAGCAGCAGCCTGGTGATTTCACATTTTAATTCCCTTACAAGTATTGGGTGAAGACCATCTGCTTTTTGTGCAGTTCTCCTGCTCAATTTATTGATTTGTCTCAAAACTGGAAGATGCTGAAGAGAATAAAGCTGTCACAAAGGTTAACCCAGTCCAACAAGCCCTGCAGAAAACACATTTTGCAAGATCATTTACCTTGGAAAACTCAACTACAGATGTGGTGCCTGCTTTTGTGGGGTTTTGCCATCATTCTGCCTGGGTTATGTGAGGGAACAGAAGGGAATCTGACCAAAGTCATAACACTAAAGCTGCTCTATAGCCCAAAATTGTGCTACAAATCATTTGCATTTATTAAGCCATTTACTTTTATACACACAGCAGCTGAAAACACATGAACACGGGGTTAAGCATCTGTAAATACGTCCCTGCTCTTGCAATAGGTAATCTTTTCATTTTAAATCCATTTTCCCTATAAAAAATACACAACACTCTCTCAGTTTCACAATCACACACATTCTATCATTACATCTTTATCTGCTTTTCTCTTTGTTTTTTCTTTCCCAATTCTCCTCATCTTCTAAAAAATATCCTGGAACTCAAGTTAATTTTATTAGGGCTTTGCCTACTGGATGCTGCATTTCTAATAACCTCAAATAAGTGGATCACCTCATTTCATTGGATGGAAATGGACACACCTGAAGTTGGAATTGTACAGAAGAACAGTGTTTTGTGCTTTTACTTCCTGGCTGCCACATACACCAAAGGACAGCAATTGATTATTTTGGTTTCCTGAGCTGAGCCCAAGGATTTGAAAGGGAGCAGCAGCCTCCCTGCTGAGGGCTGCCAGCCCAACAGGGGCCCTGAGGGACAAAAAACCAAGGCTGGAGCCAGGAGCTGCAGAGGGACAGAGGTCAAGGCACTGCTGAACAGCAGAGAATCCAGAGAACATCAGGAGAAGCCTCCCCTGGCTGCAGCAAGGGCTGGGCTGGGGGAAAGGCCTGGAGACCTCAGTCCTGGAGACCAGAAATTTCTGTAAAAACCAGAGAATTCACCATTAAATCCAACTCTGCTGTGCAATCAGCCACAGGTTTTTGTTGTCTCCTCTCCCTCCACATGAAAACCTCTTCTACAGTTCTGCCTCATTTTAGTAAATTGTGAGTGCCTGAAAAGCCTGATTTTTAATCCAAATGCTTGTTCAATTTCCTAAAAAGCTTTTATATATATTTCTAAGAGGCTTTTGGAAAAATCTGTACACAATATGTAAATGATGTCATCCTCATACTTGTTAACTTCTCCTAAAATCTTCATTACCAGGTGAAGGACAAGAAGCAAAGTTTGGGGAGCAAGGACAAAATGCCTCCTGTAATAAAGGACACAGGAAGAGGAGAAGGAATTGCAAATGGTGATTTGCTTTATGTTGCAATACACTGCACCTTGATTAGCACTGCTGGAGGGAGAAGGAGCCAGGCTGCTTGGAGAACACGGAAAGAGAGCACAGGAGAACGTGGGAGGAAACTGGGCCAGGTCTCAGCAGGGTCCAACACCCACAACAATACCTTGCAGAGGAGATTTTGGCAGCAGGAGTTTATTCAAAAACCAAGGTAAAACCATTTGGCTGTTTGCTGTCAAAGAGGATTCCTGAAAAAGCACTTCTAATCAAACCAACACCTTCACTAAGCAAAACAAACAAAGGCAGCTACAACACTCCTCAGTTATCTTTATTTCATGTGAACTTCAGAATGGAGCTGCCACATGCAGGTGACAATCTGGTTGACGTTTTGACACATCATTCACACTCAGAGCATTGTTCTTCTCTTGGAAGCAAACTGATTTTTGCTTTAAATAACCCACTTCATGCAGTGGTACTTGCAGGCACAAAGCCTTGGGTGTCATTCATGAAAAGAAATGTTTAGCTGGGTTGTAAATTACAAGACAACAGAATTTCAATCAAAATGAAGAGTCAAATATTGAGTGGATGCCAGCAAAAAGGAGACATTAAACTTTTTTATTTTTTTTTTAAGCAGAAATAGCAATAGCACCAACCAGGAGAATTAGAATTTTCAGCATGTTTTTCCACCTGCACTTGTTGAAGCCCTGGAAAGAGTCACTGGCAGGAGTGAAATGGGCACCAGCACCCAGCTCATGCTCTGCATCCTGATCTGCAGCGCTGCAGGGGCTGCAGAACACTTGGAAACAGGAAAGCTCTGCCAGAAGAAGAGTCATTCATGTCCAATTTAGCCTCACCATAAGAAAATAAATGCTGCCTGTAAGAGGCATCCAGCTCCTTTATGCCATTTCTGTCAGGAAAAAAAATATTCTGAGAGTGTTTCTTTGTTACATTTAATTTAAGTTCATGCCTATATTCATATTTAATGTCTCATTTAGACTCAAACCCTCCTGTCCAACACTGTGAAATCTTATTGTGCTTTTGAAAATCACTCCAAAATGACAGAGAGAACATTCTCACCTGAAGCAAAGCTCATTCCAAGCCTCACAAGGCTTTGTTCCCTCCCTTTGCTTATTTACATTCACACAGAGACAATTTAGGAAACCAGACATTTTCTAAAGGTGTTTTAACTGAAGGCCTGTTTCCCTTTTGAGGAAAATTGAGACTTTGAGGACAGGGTCACACAACAACAGCACAGTGCTGGGAACAGCAGAGTGCTGGGAATAGAACTGGGGCTCCCAAGAGAAGAGAAACAAACCTGCTCATCCTTTTTAGCTTTTCCAAACCATCATCCACAGATCATCAGGATGGTTTGGGTTGGAAGGGACCTGGAGCTCATCCTGTCCCACCCCTGCCAGGGCAGGGACACCTCCCACAGCCCAGGCTGCTCCCAGCTGGCCCTTCTGCTTGTTTTGGAGGAAAGATGCAAAGGAGACCATCAGGGGTTTCCAATGGAGCTTTTCCCCCTCCTTCCCAATAGATTTTACCTGGAAAGGATACATGGCCCTGTGCATCTTCATTCCCTGGATGAGTTGTTAATAAAGCCCACTGCCCCCAGGTGATTTCTGCCTGTCCAGCCTGCAGGAACAGAACCCCAACACCAGCAGGGATCTCTGCAGAGCTGTGACAGTGATGGCCCTGCGTCTTGGCAGAGCATTTAACACCCTTAATACCTCGGGGTGAAGCACAACTTTTGCTCAGTGTTTAAATTGATCAGCTTTCTGAGGCTGCTTTGGCTTCTGAGACCAGGATTTTTTTGATGACATGCTGAGAGCACAGCTGTCTGGGCAAGTAATCTGCAACTAATAAAACTCTGCAGTTATTTCTTGTTCTGATATTTGACTCAATGGAGAAAAAAAAAAAAAAAAAAAGCTTTTGTTGAGCAGCAAGCATTCTATTTAGTTTAGAAAATTGTCAGGAAAGCAGCCTCATCGTTCTTCAGCTGCCTTATTAAATGTAGATGCCATGCAAAGCAGTCCTGATAAACACCCTGCAGCCAGATCAAAGTCCTGGAGTGAAAAATAACCCCCAGTGCTGTAAATTGTCTGTCTGGTGTGATTTTCTAAGCAGTCCCCACATGCTGTGCCATAAGCCTGCTCCCAGTGCTGCCTCCCAGCTCTTATTTCTGCAGCTTTACGTTGTAGGAACGATGTAAACACGAGGGATGTTAATGTAGGAGTCAAACATCCCGGATTTTACTGGTTCAGTCAAAAATGCTTGAGGGAAGAGGAAGGAAAATGGTTTACTTTGAGATGATTGGGATATTCAAAGCATTGTACACATAAGTTATATAAGCAAACTCATCAACTTTCACAGAATTACACTGCCAAATAAATTCAGGTAGAAAGATTAACATGAAAAATATTCTCTAGGAAGCTGTTTTGACTTTCCAAACAGACAGCACGCAGCAGAAGAAATGTTATGTGGTGATGCTTTTCCAAGAAAGTTCAGCAAGTTTTAATTTGCACTGCAGAAGGGAATTGCAGATAACCATAAAACACTGTCTTTTGAAGTGCTGTACGTTATAAAAGCCTGGTAAATTATGAAAAGATACTTCATGCCCCCAGTGCAATTTAGAAAAAAAATAAAGGGTAACCATCACATTCCTCTATTGGTTTTTGATGAAGTGAACAACACTTGAAACTCCTCAGAACATAAAATCTATTATTTCACATAGTTTGTAAAACATCAGGATGATTTCCAGTACCTTTTAAATGAAGTTATGGTCTAATTTCAAAGATTTTTCACAGAAATAAGTTCTTGCCAATCAAGCCTAAAAAACTCGTTGTAAAATTCAAGCTGCCTCAGTAACAATAATATTCTTAACTCTGGAAGTTATTTATCCTTATTTTTAGTTAATCTGTCTTAACTTTGGCCTGGGCAATGGTGCTGTGGTTGAACCAGCCCTTAAACCTTCAGCCTGTTCTCTGATCTGAGCAGCTCTTGATCAGACAGCAGAAAACAGCTGAAATGGCTTAAATACCTCTGTTAACAATGAAAACAAGCAAAAAATATTTCACAGAAAGCAAGTTATTGGCTCTATCCATCCTGCATTTCCTACAAACAGACCAAACTCTAATCTGTTTGATTTAGGATTTTTTTATTATTATTTTATTTAGGATGTCTTTCCACATTAGCTATGAACCTTTCCAACTTGAAAACTGAAAAAAATGTCATCAGTTTGCTTAATATTAATAGAGAAATTGAAGTTTGGTCCTGTGCTCCATCAAAATGGAAAATTTGGAGGGTTTTTTTTCTCCCATTCCCATCTCAAACCCACACAAGGCATGAATCCAAAGAGATTGTGGATTTCTCATCCCTGGCAGTGTCCAGGACCAGGCTGGACAGGGCTTGGAGCAACCTGGGACAGTGGAATGTGTCCCTGCCATGGCAAGGGTGGAAGGAAAAGGTTTTCAAGGTCCCTTCCAACCAAAACCACTCTGTGACTCCATAAAAATTCAAAGCAAGTCGTTTGGAAAGGGCCAAATTTAGGATAATTTTTACTCCCAGTTTGAGTTTTCCCACTTTTGGCTACATCACAAGAGGGAAGATTGATTTCCAACCAATCTCTTGTTAAACACTACATCTTCCTGTATGGGGAATATTTGTCTACTTACAACCAAGCTGAAGATTTTATTTCCACCCACATTAATCTTGTGTGTGCTCTGCAAATGAGCACAAGGAGTTTAGACAGCAAAATGTGAGAACTTTTGGCCTGAAAATGACAATGCTTCCTAGCAGTGAAATTCTGCACGTCTGGGAAGTTATTTTAGTAGTTATATCATAGCTTTAAACAAGAAAAGATGGAGAGGGGGCTGTAAAATTTGGGTAATTGAAAAAGGTTTTAAAGCAGAAGTCAAGGCAGCCACCAGCTCACCCTGGGCTCTGAGTCTGTTCCCTGTACCAGAACATTTGTTTGAAGATTATTTTCTCAGCTCTCTCTTTCTCAGGCAGTTTATTAGCCTGAACCCTGTGTCCTACACCTGAGGAAGTTTATAGCAGTTGAAAGATGTTGGAAATTATTTCCAGGAGCTCTTCTCTTAACAAAGCATCCACAGGAGTGCAGCTCCTGGCACTCCAAACCTCCCTTTTCCAAATCCTGCCTGTTCCAGTGGCTGAGCAGGGGCAGGCACTGGATCCATCACAGGGAAGAGCAAAGACTCTGCAGTAGAAAGGACATTTTCTAAAATGGATCCCAAAGTCATTTCAACAGTGACAGCAACAATGTCACTGAGAACAGGATGTGCTTTTTCACTGGCAAACCTCCCACAGGCTTCATCAAGAGCAGATTGGGGCTGTCCCTGCATGTTCTAAGTTTTCATCAGCCACGTTTAAACCATTTGCATGATCTGTGCTGAAGGGCAGGCCAGGATATTTGCTTTTTACCAAGTAAGAAAAAGTAGGAAAAAGAAATCAGAGCCCTTATCTCTGCTCCTATTTTGACCTCCTTCTGAAAAAAATACACAATAAAAGCAACTTGTCATCCTTTAAATGGATACAAGCTCTAAAAGTCACTTTAAAAATACAAAAAAAAAAAAAAAAAACAGACAGGAAGAAAAAATGGGGAGGTATAGGCAGGAAAGGAAAAGTTGTATCTGTACCTGCAGCTCTTTCTGATGTAAAAACTGTTGTCATAACTCTGTTCTCTCACTCCTTTCTCACCTGATCCTGAGGTCCAACATTTCTGAAGGCTGGGTCACCTCACCTGCTACAAAAAATGGAGCAGAATGAAATTTGAACCTTCATTAACAGGTTGGCCAAGAGAGAAATAAGCTGTGCAAGCCCAATGATTGGAATTAGACCAGATGATGTGTCTCTGCCTCAAAAGTTGCTGGGTTTATTTATATATATTTTTTAAAGCTCTTTGTTCTTTCTGTTTGTAGCTGGTGTTCTTATTGTGACCATAAAAACTGGTTTTACAGCACTAACAGCTAAATGCAAATAACAGCAGCTGTGTTTCAAGCAACATATGATGCATCTATCTGATAATTTAATAGTAACTCTAATGCAATATAAGTAGGGAAATTAAATATAGTAGAGGAGAAAGTATATTTGTATTTGGCAAGCTCCAGCAGCCAGACAAAAATAATGCAACAGAGCATGATTTTTCCAGGCTGTTTCAGAGTACTTGAAGAAAAGTGTTCACATTTTTCAAACTGAGCCACATTCAATTAACTTCTCTTTGGGTTTCCCTGTATAAATGATTCAAACTTACAATAAAATAAACATAAAATAACTGTCAGGGCACTGGTGCAGAAGCAGCATTGGTAGAAATGGTTTGTGGGCACCACACCATGGGCCACTGTATTTTGATAACTTTTCATTCCTCTCACTCATTGCCCAATTTTACAGCATTTTAAGGTTATAAACAGAATTTTGGCAGATCCAAGCGTAATTCCCCAACTCACAGTGATCAGCTCTCCATCTTTATGCAGATGTTTATTTAAGAGTTCTGTATCCACTGTCATTATTTTATGGCACAGAAAAACTGGCTACAGCAGGAAATTAATGAAGGCCTCTCCCAATGGAGTAAAGAGCTCCTTTAACCAAAAATCAGCATCTCTGCAGTAAATTTAACCCAGGGAAGAACCACAGCAGAAAAAGGAAAACAAAATAAATTGATGGAGTTTTATACTATTTCACCTTGCAAAAGTCAATTCTAGAAAAAAAGTAGAAGTACCACAAGAAATGCTCCTCTAAAAAATAACCAAGTAAAAATTATGTTTGTCTCCTTCAACACAAACACTGAGTAATTTTTGTTGCATTATGCTCAGAGAAATATATGACAGACACACACTGGGCCAAATCCTGAAGGATTTGAAATGTTTTTGTCAGGTTTGGGGTTGATTTCCAGACTTTTTAGTTAAACTAAAACAGAATCTAATTCATACCTAGCAAGGTTTCATAGATCATTCTGCTGAATATTTGTTCCTTAACCCCTCTGTTGGAGTTCCTTTGGAAATCAGCATTTGAAATCCTTAAGTTTTACTGAAATAAATCACTTTTTCTTTGAGGTTCTTTACATTCATCAATATATGGAAAATCAGCTTTGTTTTTGGAGGCTTCCATTCCTTGGGCTTGTTAACTGATCTGTATTATTAACATAAAATAGATTATTATGTTTCCATCCCTTACCAAAAGCATAAGCATATTAAACAACCTAATTAATCCTAATTAACTAGAAAGTCATGGAACACTTCTCTTGACCAAAATAATTTAGAAATGCCCTTGTGTTGATGGCTTGCAATTTGCAGGATTCATTTTTGAAATGAAAAAGACAGATGTATTTGTCTCTGATGCAAATGGTCTGGATAAATTAAAACTAATTGGGTTTATGTGTTCCTGATAATTAAATGAGATGCATGTAAGCTATATTATGATGGAGGAAAGAACAACTCTTAATTTTTATAAATGAGATGCAGCAAATGACAACATCCAAAAGTCTATTAAAGGGTAAAATCAAAGGGTAAAAGAGAGCTCTGCTCCGGAGCAGGGAGCAGAAACCTTTCCAGTGTTTTCAGTAGAATTCATCCCTTGCTGGTTGAAAAGAAACATCAACAGGAAAACCTCAGTTTTCACTGTCCAATCTTTGCCCATCCTCATGTGCAAAACCAGCTGAGAAAGGACTTTGTGGAGTTTCTCTGACTTGGAGGAGTGGCCCTTCCAAATCAGAATAACAGAGTCTAGCAGCCAGACAAACAACAGCCAGGTAAAATATTTCAAGGACTCCCTGGGCACTTGGTCTGGATTTTGAACAGAAGAAACATTCACTTTACACTGTAAATCTGCTCAGCAATGAGAATTTGGTTGTTCCATGAGAAGCAACCACACAGATGTGGGTCAGGATCTGAAATACAGCCCCTGGACAGGGTCAGGCTGACAATTTATCAGCCCCTCTGATCTTCCCAGAAATGCACTGACAGCTTGGTGAAGACAAGGGGAATGGCAGTTTGGGAATTCCAGGACATGGAAACCTGTGGAATTTGTGTTATTCCCCTTTAAATCACTCATATTACAGAGAGAGAGAAAATGGCCACATTCAAAAAGTCAGAGACAAGCAGGTGGAGTCTGCCAGGCTCCTAAACAGGAATCCTAAAACACTTTAATATATCCAAACTTGGATGGCCAAGTCCCTTCCCAGGATTTATGTTTTAGACAATCAGGTTACCAAAAGTCAATGTACACCAAAAGACAAACTCACCCCAGAAGCTCCAAAAATTAAACTGGTCTTTCATTTCCCCCTTCCTTCTTTTCTTTCTTTCTAAATGGACTGGAAAGATGATTTTTTTCTGTGAAAATCCCTCAACACTTGGGTATGGATCAGACACCTCTACAACAGGCACAGGTAGAAGTAAAAATAAAACCTAAAAGAAAAAAAAAAAATGAACATTAACATTTGTAGATTGTATTGGTACCAAGAAATCATAGAATGTTTGGGTTGGAAGGGACCTTAAAGATCATGCAGAGAATTACAATAAGCCCCATTCATAATAATAAACATATTTAAACACCAGATTTGTTCTGTTAGCAACAAATGTAGCACACAACTGCAGCAATTCAGATTCTCTTTTTGGTCTTCTGTTTAGGATATCAGCTCCACCACTAGAACTTAAACAGGGAAAAAAAAAAAAAAACAACACAAAACAACTTCAAATGTTTTAAATCTGCAACACAAAACTGAGATTTATTAAAATCACCACTCCCTAAACAGAGATCACTAATGCATTGAAGAGAGCTTATTTTTAGCCCAAATTTTGTTGGAGATGTTGTCAGAAGCTTTTTTTTTTTTTTTTCTTTCAAGCAAAAGGGATGAGAAGGGAAAACTTCAAAAATCAGATGTTGAAAGCACTCAGTGAGTTTCTGGTTATCTCCAACAAGCCCAAATTTAAAGGATTACCCTGCCTGCTGAGGGCTCGAGGCACACACTGCAGCAGCAGCTGCTTCATCAGTTTTCCTGTTAAAAAAGGTTGGGAGCAGCATGGAAGCAAGTCAGGCTGTCTGTGCCAGGGAAATGAGTGTAATAGGAATATTTGGAAGAGTAACTGAAAAAAGAAAGGTTACATTGATGAGAGGAAAAGCACTGGCCTCCATCTCCAAAGCAGAACACCTGCTTTGTGATTTTATCCTCCCAATCCCTGACAAAGAGCTGCTGTAATAAAACATCAATATATGGTAAACTCTATAAAGAAAACTGAGGTGGAAAATATGCCCTCACCTTAAAGACAAGAAATGAGGCAGGAAATCAAATCAATGGTCTGTTCAGCCTGGTGCCTCTAGTTTGTATGAATTAAGGTGGCTGAAGTACTTTTTCCTGTAAAAGAAATTGTTACAGAGATTACAATGTTGTCTGGTTTTAGTGCAGAGCTGCTGGGGGGACAGATAACACACCTCAGAGTCCTGGGAGTGGGGAGAATCCAAACCAGGGTGGGTTTAACTGCCAGAAACCAAATCAGAGACTGGAATGTTTCCACTGATCCATTAGAGAAGGGCACCTGCCACCACTGAACACAGAAAAGCAGAATTTAAAGCTTCTCTTTCTACAGGAAAGTTTCTGGGGATAACAATTTCCATGAGTTTTTAGAGCCCTGCCAGGCAGTTCACTCATAAATATTTGAGAACAATTGTCAGACAAAAGCTTTTTAATTAATCCCACTTCCAAAATTTCCCAACACAAAAAGACAAATCTTTGTCACTGCTTTTGATACACCTTTATTATCAAAACTAGGGGAGGAGGAGGAAGTTTTCCATAAAAATCACAGTGGAGAAAAGGAAAAAAAGAAGGAAAAAGGCACATGGTGGGAAAGAGAACTTTAAAGCAAAGCAAGCTGCTGTGTCTGAGAATCCTAAAGATGTTAGCAAAAGATACCATTTAGGTAATTGCTAAGCCACTCAATTACTGGGTACAATTAAACATCTCCTCAACAAGAGAGCACAAAGTCCCCAAACCCTCTTTATATCAAAGCACCACGTTGGCCAAATGACCTTTTACAGAAATTATATTAATTGCATTAAACCTTCCACTTTCTGGGGAGCAGGAAGAAAAAAGCTCTTTACACAACACAAATACAGCAAGTTCAAAAGGACAGCTGGGGCTGTTTGTTAAAATTAAAACCACCCAGGATGATTTTAACTGCATTTCCTCTTTGTTCTTTAAATTATCAAAGGCCTGTGAGGCAGTAACTTAGAGCACAGCTGGATTTGCCTGGACACAGATCTCTCTGAATTGGAATTTTGGAGCTGGGAAAGAAAGAGAATTCACTCCCAATTGATTGTGAGTAGAGATTTGCTGCTGGTCTGGGCTCCCTGCTGGAGTTAGGAAGAAAGGAATGTGGCAGGAGAAGTTCAATGTACAGTGGAAAGCTGTTCAATTCTATTCTGCAAGGTGCAAGTCCCTTCTAAAATGCGTGACAAAGTGTACCTGACCTTGGAGACTCCTCCTGTGCTTCTCACCACAAACCTGAGCATACAGAGACCACTTTTATTTTTATTAATTTATCCCATTAATATCCCTGGTGTGGCACCTTCCAGCTTGGCAACATAAAACCACATTTAGAGACAAAACTCCACCTGCAGGCAAGAAAACTTACATTGGATTAAAAATAATAAATAAATCCTAAAAAATAGCAGCCCAAGAGTAATTTTTTTTTTATTCTGATATTTATTTGTAGTAATAATATTTTAAAAAAAAGCCAAATCAAGGTATTTGCAAGAAATTTTAATGACAACTTTAAAGAATATTCCTCAGTAAATGGTGTCTTGAGTAGCACTTCAAACACCTCTTGATCTTCTTGGTTGTGATTCATAAAAAGGTGGAGGCTGAACTGAGTTTTCCATGTTCACTGCAATGCCAGAACCTGCTGTTTATCCTCCAGAATTGCTTCCTCATCATCCATTTGGCTTTCCTCCCAGTCCCTTAAAAGAAACACACCCCAGTGATTTCCAGCACCTCCAACTCCCCAAGTTCTCAATTTTTTCAGCCTTGCTGACATATGTTCACATATGTTGAACTAAAAGGCACAAAAATAGCTTTTACTGGAGACTTTGTCAGTACAAGCTACTCTAATTCAGCTTTTCCCTCAGTTTCTGTCACAGATCTCTGAATCAGCTCTAATCACACAGCATGGAGTTCACTTCAGTGCTTCTCTGACTCTTGCTGGTTGTGAGATCCCAGGAAAAAAAATCAGGGAGACATAGAATTTTAAGAATTCCCTTTTTTCCAGTCTTCTCTTCAGTGTCCAAGGCAAAATAAATCTATGGTGAATTAGAGGTTATTGGCTCACCTGCTCACAGCTTTTCAAAGCTACCTCACAACTCAAGAATGCAGATGATTTTTAAGATATTTACCTCATAAGTCTCAGTGCTGATGCATTGAAAAGACCCACAATCCCCAAATTTACCATTTGGAGTCAAAACAACAAAATACATCCCTCAGTTCTGACTCTGAGCTGCCTGAGAAGGGGCTGAGAACACCAAGACTCCACACAGGTCATGCTGACATTTGTAATTAACAGGTAATTCACAATTTGAGAGTTGGGGCTGGTTTTATTTCACTTCTGACGTGGTTGGCATCTTGAATAACCTAAAATATCATAAAAACAACACCCAGCAAGTTGAACTTACCCAAAAATATCCAATGTGTCGTGGTCTTTCAGCTCCAGGGTGTTCTGGAAATCCGCATTTCCCAAGATCTTCTCCCAGGCTCTGCTGGAGGAGGTCCCATCTTCACAACTTAAGTTGGAATGATTTTCAGGGCCTGAAATGTTTTAAGAGAAAACATGAATAAAAAGATACAGTATCTCCACTATCAGCTTGAAAAAAATTCACAGTATTGACAAGAATTTTCCATTAAAAGTCTCAAAACTAACTCTAGCTGCTGAAAAATATCACTACAAATTAAGCTTGTGCTTTACAATATATTTATAACTTTTTATTAACACCTTGTTATAAATTCCCCACCTCATACTTCAGAAGCATCTTTCAGAAAAGGAACACAAGATTTAAGTGTTCTGCACAACCCCACAAATTTTGTGTGAGGGGAAACACTGAATGATTGCAGAAAGCTCAAAAAGTTTGGTGCCTTTTTCTTCTTGTAATTTAAACTAACATGAATAAAATATAGACCCTTTCCAATATTTTCCCGGGATTCAAAATTGACAGCTTCGATTTCTGCACACAGCATTATTTAAATTAAAATGTCAACCTGGTTGCTCATGATGTGAGAAATAATGTAGAGCTACATTTCTTGGCATGGAGACAGCTGAAATTGAGAAAGGTAACACAGAAGTGCAGATACAGTTATTACTTGTGTCCCTGTTTCTTTGAGTTCATGTAATCAAACTCGCTCCTGTAGCGGGAAGAAATCCTTTATTAGATCACTCTCAAATTGTACCAGAGACTGCCAACATAAAAATACAGAAACTTCTTCTAGAGAGTTTATTCTCTAAATATTCAAGCTAAGAGGGGAGCAAAAGGGCAGCAAGCAGAAACTAAGCCAAATAAAAAGAATTATTGGTGATAGCTGAGAAGAGGTAATTTTTATCTCCAAAGCCTATTCTCACAAAAACCCCAAAATGCAAATAATAAAAATTCAACAGTGTCTCCATTTTACACAATTAGAATTAACCTAATTAGGGCCTGAGGCCTGTGGCTGTCCCTACCTGGCCATGGCATCCAGGCTGCCATCAGAGGAGAAGGCTGATTTGGAGCCTGGCAAGCATTTGCAGCTCTGTTCAGTTGACTTTCCAGGACACCTTGAACTACAGAGTCATCAGCATATTCACTTAAGCTCCTTTCAGAAACCCACTGCCCATCTCCTGAAATCCAACATCAGTAGAGGAAATTATTTGCTGTATTTAATGTATGAATTAAACAAGCCATGCAACAATCATTTTTCCAGATATATAACAGAATAAAAACTTGACTTCAAGGGATATATTTGATCAGATGAATGATGTTCACTTGTTGTTCCCTGCACACCATGAAAAGCAATAGGGACCTCATGGAACCCTATTCTCAGGGGATATATTTGTAAAAATAACAATATAAATTTATGACACTGGATTGCCTCAAGATAAAGAGTTTATTTTATCCTTGCCCAGCACCACTTCTGTGGTGGGCATGACTGTAACCCTGAAAGTGACTCTTAAAGCAACCTGGATGGAAGGGAACTGCAAAAGGATGATAAATATTTAATTTTTTGAGGATTTATTCACACAACAGTACCTTGAAAAGGGATTCTCTCATCCCTAGGGCTGGAGGCAGCAGCCAGGGGAGAAGGAGCCTCCAGCTTCTCTTGTTTAGGGTTTGCACCTACAACAAAGAAACCTTCAAGTCCCTGATACGATGTAGAAGCACATTTGTGTCTTTTGGCTACATCCTGTAACTTGAATAAAACAGAGAGATTACACACAGCAAGGGAAATGGGAGATTTTATGAATTGCCCCTGAAAGTTTGGAGTAATAAAATTTTCATTTCATAGAACTCAGACTGATTCTGACAGCCAGCTGGAATAGATATTCACAAGGATGATGTTTTTGCTTAAGATATGCTTTAAAACCCTAAAAAAATTCTCATGTTGTGAGAGTTTGAGTCTGTTCTTTCACTGGGGACATGAAAAGCAGATTTTCTTTGTGTTCACTTTTGGGTACATAAAGGGAGGTGATCACTGTTTAACGATGACTCCAAATCAACGTCCCAACCTTTTCTATAATTTTTTTGCTTTTAATTTTATATCCAGCAAATAGGGATCTGAATAATTTGTTTGATAAGACTGAGCACCATTATTTGGTCATTCAGACAAGAGGTGAAGTACTGTCAATACAAACATGGGAAGAGCTGCTCCTCCAACACCTTTTTTTATGTCTTAAACGAGTTTGTTTTCTTTTTCTTTTTTTGAACATGAACAGAAAACTGGCAACACAAAGTGGAGCCTTTCATCCCCTACATATCAAATATGGCAGGCAGTGACAATCCCCTAAATCTGAAGCAGATAAATCAACATCCTTAATCTGTTTAGCAATTAAAGTCATCATAACTTACTGCTGAAGATTTTGTAATTACAGGCAAGACCAAACTCTGAGTAGTGCAGACAGTGCCCAGTTCTTGTGGCTCTTTCCTGCTTTTCTGCAGTTCAGTCTCCAGGAGATCTTTGCTCCCTCCCTCAGTGGGGTCAGAGATCTCCTCAGGGAGTTCACAGGAGCTCAGTGATCTCCTCTCAGCCTTTGGTTCAATGTTCTCCTCCTGCCCTGCATTGATTTCAACATCACTGCAGCCAATCAGTTTTTCTATGAGAATACAACAAAATCACTGAAATAGCAATATTTGTAATGAGTGTTAATTATAACCTGCAAGCCCACTACATTTTCCTGATGAACTTAAAATATAAAATCACCATTAAAGAAAGGCAATTGCTGAAATTTAATAAAATTTCCTTAAAAGCATTGTAAGGTTTGAAATCCATCCTATCAGGCTCAATTTGATTTGATTAGTTTTCTTTGTTATAAGTGTTTATCACAGTGCTCACACAGCCCATCAAACTAATCAAATCAAATTGTGATGAGATAGTGGTACATAATTTAATGATCTTTAGGCATCTTTTCAGACCACTGTAGTTGACTACTCCATCCTATATGAGAACAATAAACTGAACACATTTACATATTTTCAACAAAGAACTTTTTAAAGTTTTCACATTTACCTTGAGAAATTTCTTTAGGAGAAACAGGATTTCTGTTGAGAGGAAAAATTAAAAATAGTTAAGTGTCAGCTGAGGAAATTAAATGGAAAGAAGATTTTCCCATTATACCTACTTCTCTTTTAAGGGGGTGGTTCTGTGTTCTTCTGGTCTGCAAGTGCTGAGCTTTGACAGAAGAATACTAAAAAGTAGAACAGGTCACAGTTAATCAAATAATATTGGGAGATCAGAAGAATTGCAGCTGTATCAGATACTGTTTTTGTCTGGAATTACAGGGTTAGTTAATCAGAGTATCTGAAATGGGCACAGCAATGATCAGTGGTAAAATCTGTATGTGAGTTCCTGCTCTATTAAGAGTTCAAAAATGAGAAATTTTACTAAAATTCAGGACAGGCAAATGTAAATAAATGCATCTTACATGGGTTAGGATTTTAAAGTGATGCCTCTCCAGTTACAGGCAATTAATATTCCTTAGTGGCTTTAGAACAGTGTACACTTAACTCAAATATAACTGCCTGCAAAGAAAACTCCTCATTTCTTAAGAACTAACATCAAATTTGGGATTATTTTCCTTCCTCCCCCACAATCTCTGTATTTCTGATACCTTCCACAGTCCAGAGGGTCAGTTTTCCCTTCCTTATTCACCCCCACAGCTCCAGTTTCCTCCACTGAAGAGTCTTCCAAGTCCTTGCTGTGAGACTGAATAAAAAAACAAAAAATAAAGAGACTCAACACTTTAAAAAATTTATTTTTAAGTTTTTTAAAATAAATTAAAAATTTTGAAAGTGCTGAAAAGCTGCCAGACTTTGTGTATAAATCCCATATAGTGCAGGTCCCTGAACACAACAGGAAAAAAAAATACAGGAAATTTTTGGAATGATCAATTTTCCACATTTGTATGAAAAACAAGCAATGCACCAGTGTTTTTCCTTATTGGAAATTATTTAACTGTTGCTACTTTAAACATTTAACAGATCAAGACTTGAACAAATCAGTTCATTGTTGAGATTCACAGAGTCCTTTATCAGTACTCACATCATCAAGGAACTCAATTTTCAAAGAGGACTCTGCATTTTCAGGAACAGTTTTGGATTCTTCAACTCTATAAACAGATGCCCAGTATTTCTTCACCTCTTCAGCTGTGAAATATAAATAATTTCATGCATTTCAGTTTTTCCTGTTCAAAACACACTCATAAAATGCAAGTTTTTTATTCTTTATGAAAAAGTCACAAATTTCTCCTTTTATTATTGCTGCTTTTAGCAGAAACTGGTTAAGAGCGGAAACGTTCAGCAATCACAGAAAAGAAATCTCAAGGAAAAGGTATTTTAGATGGAATAAACAGAAATCTGTTACACCTGTTAACTCCTCAATGTCATCATCATCATCATCCTCATCATCTCCTTGTCCCCCTCCTCCAGCCCCAGCCTGGTGAACACCCAGGGCTTGCACAGGCTTTGAATCTTTCGTGCAACTCGCAAAAAATTGATCCACAGGGGTTCTGAAACAGGAAAAAAAAATAAAAATCAATCTTAAAAAGTCATAGTTTTTAAAATATCACACACACACCAAAAAGAAAAAAAAAAAAAAAAGGAAAAAGCCTACCAGCCTATTTACTGCAGCAGCATTAACTAACTCTTCCTGATTTCATTGAGGTGACTCTGCTGCTCAAGAACTCATAAAACAACTCTGTAATGTCCATAGAGGAACCCTTTTCTCCATAAAATGTCCATAAAAGATTCCTTTTCTCTATAAAACTCCTGTACCAAATGCCTCAAAACGAAGCAACCAAATATCAAAACCAGTCTCCAAATTCTACAATAAACTGATAGCAAAGAGAATCCCTCTAAAAACTCCCTCAGCAGGAATTCTGAAATGATCAAGTCTGGTTATAATCATTATTTTATTAAAATAAAACCCTTCTGTATACACTCCCCTTAACTCTTGATAATATACCTAATATTTTAAAAGTTTCGTCTGGATTTTGTTAATTCAGTATTTCTGAGTTCCTTCATTAGGAGCAGTAAATACAACAAATACCTTCTGTATTTCTTCAGCAGGAGTTTCTCCATGTAGCTCAGGCCATCCTTCTGGAATTCCACACGGATGGGTTCCTTCAGAGCACTAACATTGGTCTGCACCTCACAGACTCCCACAGGTTCTGTCAGAATTATTAAAAAACTTATAAACTTGCTCTTTACCTACATTATCCTTGAATGAACATCACATTTGGGTCTGTGCTTAGCTCAGTCTTTGCATAACTCCAAAATTGAAATGGCCAGTGATATTATATTGACAGAACAGAGTCAGTAGTGAGGGCAGCCATAAAAACTCATTTATTACAGATTACTACACTGGAGCCATAGAAAGAGTGGGAAGGATAGAAATCCATGACTCCACAGATCAAAATCCCACAGAAAAGAAGGAAAAAAGGAAAAAAAATCAGTTTAATATTAATTTTGTACAAAAAAAACACCATCCATGGACTAGAGGAACAAGACACAGATTTGGATTTGCACAAATCCAATCAGACCAGAGGAATTTTCCATATTTTTCCATGCATACTTCAGCTGATTGCAGCTTTTCATTGGGACAAAGAAATATTAAGAGCCTGGTGAAGGCAAGCAGAAAATGTTCTTGGGTAGAACACACAAAATCCTGAGCCCTGCACATTCCTTGCCTCAGTTTAAAAGTGGCTTTTTGTCTGAGCATTGCAGTTCATGCTGAATTGCCACGTGAGACACAAAGCCAAGGGAAGGTACAGGGACAACCTGGCCACTGCCAGAGACCATTACAAAAACAGAGCCAAACACTCTGCATATGATTTTAAAAAAGCCTTCAGAGATGATTGTTATTAATAAAAGCACACTGAGAAAGAATAAAATGTGTTTTTTTAGTTTCATGTAATATCTGCTTTCATTAATCTAAAATCTAAGTCCCCCAAATGGCTCCCACTGCATTTAAAATGTCATGAAATCAGAACAAACCATACCTGATGGGACCCCACTGGCACATGGAGCTCCTCCAGGATCACTTTTACCTTTTCTCCACTGCAGCAAAGCTTCTTGAAAAGTCTTTGCAGATGCCTCCTCATCAAAGGCACCACTCAGCAGCAATCCTTTGTCCTGCTTTCCGGGGCTTGCACAGGTTGATCCTGAGGCTGGTTCCTAAATCAGTTCCACAACATTACTGACAAAGCCTTTCTGATGAGCAGCAACATTTTTAGTGTCAGCAGTGGAACTGCAGCACTCAGTTTTCTGGGCTCAGCTGAGCTACCTGGCAATCAAGATCACTCCCATTTTATGTGAACCTGCTCACAATTAACTGCAAAGAGCTAAATAACAAAAAGTTTTTATTACCAGACACACAAACCCCTACTTTTAAAGGTTTTTGGTATCAGAGAGCAGTGGCCATGGACACCCATATCTCATGCTTTGGATATAAAGCCATGGACAGCACATCTCATGTACAGGAGGGATTAAATGAGGCATTTAATGCAGCATGTCTCATTTAAAGGAATTTATGAGCTGTGTGCTTTACTAATGAAGAGCTGCTTATTGAAGCTTCTCAGTGGACAGGGACACATCTGGAGAGGTCAGCAAGAGGAAAATGGTCATTTAAGGGGCTAAATGGAATAGCCATGCAAACAGCAGCCCAGGGAAGTCCAAACTGTAATTGATGAGATTGACTGCAAACAGCCTCAAAAGGAGAAAAACTATCCTACACTAGGACTCAGATGAATTTTCAGCTTTTATTAGAACAAAGAAAATTACTGTGGAAGGTTTTCGTTACCAACTCTTGGATGATTATCAAGCAAAACCACGAAATAATTTATGTATTTATGGGAAAGATCCTTTGCCTACACGTTCTCCAAGTGAGGGACCTGGGAAAGATCCTTTGCCTACACGTTCTTCAAGTGAAGGACCTGCTCTTGACACAAAAAAGCAGCAAAGGTACAGGCAGAAAGTGTAATGAGAGAATCAAAGATCAGCAACCCTTAAACAGTCAGGATGTTTTCCCAACTCCTTCTTTCCACCTGCCCTGTGCTTTAACTGATCCAGGGACTGGTGGCACATCCAGCGTGACTTGCCAAAGCAAGAAATGGTGGCTGTTAAAGATGTTAATGCTGCACGCTCGGGGCATTCATTCCCCCATTCTCCCACTGCAAAGCTGGGCGAGCGCGGCGCAAAGTTCACTGAGAGAACACGGCACCAACTCGAGAGCGGGGCTGCCCCGAACGCGGGGCCAGCGAATCGCAGCTCAGCTCCTCAGAGCAGCCGATTTATCCCCCCAGCCCGGTTATTCATTCATTCATTCCTTCCTTCCTGCGGCTCAAGCGCTCCCAGTCCCGGGGATCCCCCGGGACGCGCAGCGGCTGCCGCGTTCTGCGGGGGCGCAGCGCCCTCGGGCGGCCGTTCCCGGCACTGCAGCCGCTCCGCGCTCCGGGAGCGCTCCCCAAAAACCGCTGGAAAAAATAAAACACGCTCGATCGGCGCCGTTGGGAGTGTGGGGTGTTCTTGGTTCCCTCAGCGTTAATGAAATTGGGAGCAAGGAAGCAAAATCCCCGTGGGTTTTAATGGCGAGTTATTTTCAATTCCAAATCTGCACTTTTTTTCTTTCCCCAAAGGAAAAGGATTACAAAGACACACACAAAGTATCCGTTTCTTTTGAGGGTTAGCAGCTCCAAGTTGTTTCATAAAATAATGGAAATAAATCACATCGTGTATTACAGAATGGGGAGGAGGATCTCTCTGAGATGATACTTTTTTAGAACTAAAATGTTCGTTTCTTACTCAACAGTGGAACTTCTCTATTCACATAGGTTACTTTAAAAATCGACTTGTATGAGGCTACACCACACTTTGGAGGCTGAGTTCCTATTTATTATTCCTATTTCCTACTTGCTAAAAGGCAAGACACCCTTATTAAACAGAAATCACCTCACACTTGATAATAGAAATTTCCACTCTGGCACAGCCAACAAGGTGCCAGCTTGGGAAGCAATCAGAATTCAACATTTGCCCTGGGCTTTATCTAAGGATTTAAAATTACAAAACATTCATAGACCACTTAATTTTGCCCCCTTTTCCTGCAACCATAATCTTATTTTAATCACAAAGAAGTTCCTTAGTTAAGGATGAGGTCAGCCTTTTTCAGTCATGCCCACATGTTGGGAAATTAATGAAAATACAGTTTAAATAAATTTTATAACTGTTACCAGTTAAAGAAGTGGTCACAGTCCTGACCAACAGAACCATTTAATCTGTTTCCTTGCATTCAGGGAGATCAGCCTGTGAAATTTCTCTTTACTTTATGAGCACTAAGTAATGATCAGAGAGAGAAAGAAAAATGTGTGTTTACACACTGACAAAAAAAATTCTACACACATTAAATTGTGTTGCTTGAGAGTTATTTTTAAACCACTTACTTACCAGCAGCCCAGCCTCAAGTTCAGGTGTCCCACAGGCCACCCCCTTCACTCTCAATTTCTCGTGAGCCACAACATCTCTTTCAGGCTTAACTGGTTTTTTCACTGGCTCTGGAACAAAAAAAAAAAAAAAAAAAAAAAAAAAAAACCCAAACAAACAAGCAAAAAACCTCAAATAATCAAGTGTTCCACTCTGATTTCTTCAATATTTAATTGCAGCAACCTCCAAGCAGCACTAATCTATCAGAAGTTTTATTTGGTTAAGAAAGATGTCTTTACCTTGACTCTGTTCCTTGAGTAGTTGCAGCTTCACTTTTTCTGGAGAAACCTAGAGGAAAGAATATTTACATATATCTGTCTAAGGTTCTACTGAAAAAGAGTAACTTGTACAGAATGAAAATGGTTTCAGAGCATGCATTTAAAGAGAAAACTCCACGTACTGCTCAACACAGCCATGAAGCCCAGGACCAGTTTCCCTCCCCAGTTGTGAAATATTGTCCAGATTTGACTTTTCCATGATCTAACATCCCAGTAATTAATAATTTTCAGTATTTTTGCTCCTCAGTTTTCCCCTGCAAACAGAGTTCACCCTGCAGCCTCACTGCCCCTCATTGACCCCCATTATTTTAATTCTGCCCCATTTATCTCCTCAGCCACCCCAGCTGAAACCTGAAGTCTTGGAAGCAGCAACAGCTCTGAGTTCCTTGTCTCAGGGAAGGGGGGAGGGAAAGAAAACCTTTTCATTCTGATCCTCTCTCTCACAGGCAAGGAGGCAATTTTACTGAAGTTCTCATTTTCTGCCAATTTAAGAAAAATTGCCACAGACTTTTCCAAAAGGAAATAAGTACCTCATTTGTACATACTGAAGAGAAAACAGACTTTTCAAAGATTTAGCAGGAAAGTTCTACATCCCTTCTGAGAAGGATGTCACAGAACAAGAGTCAGTAAACCTCAGTTAAAGAAATGACTGACTGTGGTGTATTTGATCTGTGAAAGCAGAGAATTTGCATTTAAAGTTTCAGGAGCTTGTCCTTTTGGCACCAGCCAAAGGAGAAGCTCCTGATGACCTCCACCACTACAAGAGCCACTCTCACAGGATTAAATCTGTAGGAGCTGTGATCATTTGCTGTTTATTGCAACAAAAACCCCAACAGATCACCCAAAAAAAAACCGGTGTTCCTCCAGCTCAAAGGGAATCAGAAGCTTGGCATGAAAAAATAAGCAGTCAGGAATTTTACTCAGGCAGGGCTTAACCTTTTGGTTTTAAAGTATTTGGAACTTTTTCTGTTCTGCAGCATAAATCCAGTTCTAAATCTTGTTTTACCTTAAAGAGCTTAACTTGCAAATATGGTTTCCTACCTTCTTCCTGTTTTCATTATTTTGTGCCACAGCTCGGGGTGGGGTGGTCCTTAGTCCTGCCTGCCCAGATTTCCAGTGATAAGCACCCAACTTCCTACAAACCAAGGCAAGAAAAAACTGCAAAATTAGGCCTTCTGCAAGCAAGAGAGGCATAAAAGCTTTCCTTTAGTTTGGTAAATATGAAAAAAAAATCACAAAAATAAAATTCTTTCCTATAGGATCATCAATTCCCCAAAGCACAAATACTTCTTTCTATTGAAACCTGCTTCACACATCTACTTTTATAGCAATAAATACAACAAATATGTAAGGAAGTACTTATTTTTAAACCATTACATTGTTTTTTTAAAGTTAAAAACTTGGACCAATCTTATCAACCCTCAAAGGCTGGTTTTAGAAGAATAAAAGCAGAAGGACATTTTGTGTGAGCCTCCATTGTCCCAGTTTGCTGCAGGACTTCATCCAGCACTGCTAAAAATGCAGGAACTTTCAGATCCTTTCCAGCCCAAACCTCTCCATGTTTCCAGTGGAGCAAATGCCAAAACTTCCTGTCCCTATCAGGGCCTGCAGGTGAGAGCAAAACAAGAACCATGTGGAGACAAAAGTGCCACACATCACCTGGAAAACACTGCCCACAACACTCTCAGAGCTGCCAACAGCTCAGCAGCACCAAGGGATCCAAATCCAAGGCATTTGCATTCCCAGTGACAAAGCACAGCAGGCACAAACTCAAGGAAAAGGAAGCAGATGTTGCAGAGATTTGCCAGTGTTCAGAGTGACTCAGATTTAAACTTCACCCCAGAATTTGCCTCCTTACACCGTGTTTGGTTGCAAGCCTTGTTTGCCATCGTGCAGGAGGTGCCTCTCTGGGAAGCCACACAAATGTGAGAGAGGATCAAAGCAAAAATAACAACAGCAGCCTCTGCAGAAACCTCAGAAATAAACAAGGGTGCAGGAGAAACTACTCTGTCGCTGATTGAAAACTAAGGTGACAAATCCAGTCACACAGGGAAAAGAGGGAATAAAGGAGGAAAATGGATCAAATATCATAGGAGAGTTTAAAATTAACAAAGACAGGGAAGCAAGTTTATCATTGAGAAGAAAGATTGGAGAGAGGAATCTGAATATAATTGTGAATTCCAAACTTTACAAGAGATCCTCTGTGAGGAGTTGGAGGTGTGGAGGGGGCACCTCATTGGATTCTTTTTTCCCAAAAGGAAATTAAACCTATTTTCCAAAGGGGAACTGAACCTACCTCCTCTCTTCCTTTTCTCTGCTCATGTTCAACTGCAGCTCCCGCAATCTCTTCTCCATCTCTTCGTTTTCTGTCTCTAACTGCACCTTCTCCAACTGCAATTCCTTGACAGTTCTGGAGGAAATATGAAATATTCATTAGAAATGACTTGGAAGTGAGTAAAGTACCTGAAGAAGTTTAAAGCAGAAAAACAGAAGCTGGAAAATTGGTCATTACAGCCAAGTCCCTTTTTCTGTCTCCCAGCAGGACTGAAAAGATCTCAGGAAAATTGAGGACAGGTCAAGTGCAAATTCTGCCACAAAACTGATACAACTGCGCCTGTACTCAGGAAGGTTTGGGGTTTAATTATATTAAAATAAACAATGCACTGATTTCTTTAATATGCTTGTATTATCCAGTAGATGCACAGGGTTATAAAACAAATAATAAATCAGGAAGTGAATTAAAGCCTGAGAAAAAAAGGCTAAAAACACAGGGAAAATGCTAGAAAAGAAACACATCATGATTCTTCTTGCTCTTGCACTCTTCTAGTTAATGTTGCATTAAAACTTATTAAAAATTATGAAAACACATCTCAATCCCAATCAGACAGAATGCACTTACTTTGTTTTTAATCTCGCTGAGGTTCCAGCTTTTGAGCCTGGGAGAATTACAAAATCACTGACATTCATGATGCCCAGTATAACTTCTCCTAAAAAAAGAGAATTTCCATGATCTACAGTTAGGAACCTGTTGAAATGGGAATTTGATTGAAATTAAAACAGTAAAAAACTCATTACACATCCAAAAATATTCATATATAGAGGGAAATGGAGCACAAAACTTGTTTATATGAAGTGCCAATAAAATCCTAGAGCAACTCAAAATTAAATTTAACTGGGAAAAAAACCTCTTTTATTACATTTATGGTACCAGGGAAAAGATTTTCTTGGCTGTTTCATTTGTGCAATTCCCTAAAGTTCAGTGCAAGCAGATTAATACTAACTCAAACACAGATTTCTTGAACCAAACCCATAGGAAGCACCAAGAAGGGGAAAATTGTACCAATGGCTATGATGTCAAACCATCGGATCTGATTTGAAAAGACAAATTCCATCTGTCACAGACAAATTGATACAAAAGAACACAATAACTCACAGAGCAGAATTAATTCCTCTTCTCCAGACTTCAGTGGTATTTCAGATACTTTTTTTTTTATTTTTTATCCCAGGTTGTAAAATCAAATACTCTTCCAAAAAGCAAATTCATACAGCACTGGGTTTAAATGGAAGGTGAACATCCAGAGACTTGCTGGGCTGGAATGTTTGTGGGAAAACTGCAGTTCAAAAACTGGGAATTTCCTGCTGCTGCTGGGATGCTCATGAAAAATCAAACTAAAGCTGAGAGTCCAGAGACTTACAGCTGACAGAGTGCCTGGAAACTTCTGCAGCTCGTGGATCTCACCTTCCTGGGGAGGGCAGGACCTAGTGAAGGACAAGGAGCAGCTTAGGATTGGAAATATCTCAAATGGAAAACTGCCTGTTTACAGGTAAACCTGAAATTGAGCATTCATACAGATAAAATGTGTCCAAATATCTCCACCCATCAGTGGAGCCCTGGTTCTGTGCCTGAGGTGTTTTGGTTTTCTGAAATTCCTTTCCCAGGGAATTTTCTGTAAACAGGAGAAATGTTTTTGTAACTGTAACTTGGTTATTTATTCCTTTTCCTAGGAGGGACTTCTTGATGTCCCTCTGCTCTGACCAATGGGAGTGAAGAGGTTTTGCCTTTGTGTCACCAATCAGATCGGTCTGTGTAAAATAGTATAAAAGGGAGACACAGCCCAAAAATAAAAGATTAATTTTCACCCTTCTGACTCTCAGAGTCTGTGTCATTGTGGTGTAAAACATCGTTACATGAGGCCAAACCCCTCAATGGGAGGTGGAAGTTAAAACCCCCGGGGCCACAGAACCTAAAATGCAACATCTCAGTGCTGACAAAGCATCAGATCTGGGCACAAAACATATTTCTTATTGTGCCAGGAAACCTAAGCCCTCAATTCTAACATCATTTCAAAACAGTTATTCCTTTATCACTTTCCAAGATAAAAGAAGATTTTATTAACTTTGAATAGAAGGAAGTTTTTCTCTTGGCAAATGAGACAGCTGGACAGGAGGAGGTCACACACTGGATTTGAGGTGGCTCAAATGCTATTGAACAGTAAGAACAGAGGGAAATGACACAGGACAGCTGAGCAAGCTCAAGGAAGGAAAGTAGTTAATAAAAAAATACCATTTATATGAGTTAACTTTAACATATTCCACTGAAAGCAAATATTTAAAGGGATAACTTAAAAATGTGGTAATATCAGAGATAAATATCAGAGATGCTGTGTGAGAATATTAGAGAGATAAAAAGACCTATGAAGTTTCAGGAACACTGGGTGGGGGAAAAAACAGCATCAAGCTCTGGACAACAGGGGATAGAGACAGACAGTGATCAACCCCCTGAATTATTCTGAGGAAACACAGGAATTCCTTGTGCAGCATAATCCTGTGTGGGATAAAAACAATTGTTAAACACAAGAAGAGTCAGAGTTAAACAAACCCCACGGGGAAATGCATACCCAGAGCCTGAAGAGCATCCTGAAATATCCCTGAGCTGGGCCCTCAGGGCTGCCTGGGAAGTGCAGCAAAGGCAATCCCAGAAACAGACTTGGAATTTAAATACACAGAGGAGTTCCCTCTTTCTGCCTGGTTTTTGTTTAATGAATCCCTTTTCTCTCTCTAATAGGCAACACAATTTGCCAGCCAGGCAAACACTAAAGCAACTCATCAACATAAATAAATCAAGCACTAATTAGCCACATCCTTTCTGCCTGCTCCTCTGCCACACTGGAACTCAAATTTCATCATTCCAGCAGGTTCCTCTGTGCTGATAATGGATGGACAGTTCAAAGTAACAAAACAAAAATTGCCGTTTGGGCTAAATGAAATTTGAATCAACTCTAAAGACTGCATAGCTGAATAACCCCAAATTCCTCATGGCCTGTACCCCAGCCTGGCTCAAGTCTCTTCATAATCAATTCCAGGAGGGGTTTAAAACTTGAAGTCAGCTGAAGATGGGTGTAGTTTATTTCACACTACAAGAGTTTAACCAGGACAGACTAAATTCCAACAGCTCCCTCACATCAATAAACCCATAAAATCCAAAGGGATACCACTGCCTGTGCAACAGCTCACGTCCCATTATCAACACCAGGAACGTGGATTTCATGCTACACTCGGTTCCATCCACTTTCCAATATTTCAAACCAAACTATTTCCTTTGAAGAATTATTCCAAGTGCAATAAAGAGTTTGTCTATCAGCACTCCCCACCCATTTGCTGTCAATTGCAATGATTGAGACTTCTGGTCCTTCCAAATATTTAATATTATGCTAACTACTTTAAAGAAAGAGCAAAAAGAATGACATTAAACATATAAAAAAGAAAGAAAAAAGTACATCACATAAACTTTAGTTCAGGTATGCTGAAATAATCCCAGTCTTTCAGAATAAATTCATATTCTCCATGCCTCAACATCTGTGACACCAACCACTCCAAACTCCATTTTCTATTTTTAAACCAATTATCCATTTCTGTGTGGAACACCATAGAGCACACATAGAGTAAGATCAGGAAAACAACACGCAAACAGCTAAATGCCACTTTCCCTAAGTCTTTTTACCATATTTTGCAATTTCACCACGCTTTGGAAAGATGTTTTATCTTGGTACCTGTGCAAACTCAACACCTGTTTCTATGGTTTGTATATCTTTGCTGTTGTAGTGTTTCGAAACTCAGTTTTAGCTTAGGGAAGAAATTATAGCAGTTAAGATAAAAAACATAATTGTCTCACTACAACTGTTTAAGCAAGAACTGTCATTTCAGCTTTATTGTAAATTACTTCAGACACAAAGGCCACGAGCAGGATGGTCTAGGCCTCTCCACAGTCTACTAAAAACAAAACAAAACAAAACCAGAAAAAAAAAAAAAAAAAAAAAAAAAAAAAAAAAAAAAAAAACCACACCCAACCTTCAAACCAAAAATCCCCATGCTACAAAGCATATTTCTCAAGAGAAAAACCTTCTTACCCACACTATGGAGCCACAGATCTGCCTTGAACAAAGCAGGGGGAACAAAAAAAAAAAAAAGCAGGTGGGGTGCTAAATAAAAGATGGGGTGATAAATAATAGGTGGGGCCATAAATAACAGATAAGGTGATAAATAACAGGGGGGAAAAAAAACAACAGGTGGATAATGGGAGCAGAGTCAGGACCTGCCTTTAAAGCTCCTCTCAGGCTCCTTTTGGGATGGGTTTGTGGGTTGTGCTCGGTCCCGATGGCCGCGCTGGGGAAATAGAGCAGAGCATAAGGGCAGACACGAAATAAAGGTGTAAAAAGCCCCGTAGTAAAGCAGTGTTCTTTCCAAGCCTGATGAAAAGTCGGCGGGGCAGGGAAGAAAGAATTGCCTGGAAGTGTAACCTAAAACGAGAAAGGCGTGAGAGGCAATAAAGAGAACAGTGCCAGGGCCACAGGGTAGCTGTGTGGGTGCGTGGCCAGGGGGATGCCGGGCACAATCTGGAGGCATTTACACAACTTACACCTGCCCCGGGTACCCTCAGCCCGCCTTGGGCACGGGCTGCGGGCAGGGACGGGACTGAAGGGCGGGAAGAGCCTCGGCTCCTGAGGGGAACTCCCGGGGAATATAGGACTATAGGGCGGTGCTGAGGGAGAGCTGAGGAAGAGCTGAGGGCTCACCCCGGGCAGAGCTGAGGGGGATCTGAGGGCTGACCTCGGCCGGAGCTGAGGGGAAGCCGAGGGCTCACCCCGGCCGGTGCTGAGGGGGATCTGAGGGCTCACCCCGGCCGGTGCTGAGGGGGATCTGAGGGCTCACCCCGGCCGGTGCTGAGGGGGATCTGAGGGCTCACCCCGGCCGGTGCTGAGGGGGATCTGAGGGCTCACCCCGGCCGGTGCTGAGGGGGATCTGAGGGCTCACCCTGGCCAGAGCTGAGACGGTGCTGAAGGCTCCCCCCGGCCGGAGCTGAGGGGAAGCCGAGGGCTCCCCCCGGCCAGAGCTGAGGCAGTGCTGAAGGCTCACCCCGGCCGGAGCTGAGGGGAAGCCGAGGGCTCACCCCTGCCGGAGCTGAAGGAGAGCCGAGGGGAAGCCGAGGGCTGACCCCCGCGGGGCCGTCCCGATCCCGGCCCCTGTGGCGGTCCCGGCCCCGGTCCCCGAGCGCGGCGCCGTTGCCGTGGCAGCGCGGGAGCGACCATTGGGCGCCGCCGGCTGAGGGGGGGACATGAGGAGAGGCGATTCCGTGCGACGGGCGCGGAGCTCGGCTGAGGGCAGAGCTTCGTTTAGCACAAAACCGCGGAATAATTCGGGTTAGAAAAAGGCATTAAAGATGGTCCAGTGCTAGCACTGCCATGGCGTGGACACGTTCCACTTGTTGCTCTCAGCCCTGCCCAGCCTGGCTTTGGACACTTCCAGTGATCCGGGGGCAGCCTCAGGTTTTCTGGGCACCCTGTGCCAGATCCTCCTCACCCTCACACGGAACAATTCCTTCCTAATCTAAACTCCATCAGTTTAAAACTTTGCCCTTTTTCTTGTCACTTCAGGCTCTTCTAAAAAGCCCCTCTCCTTCCTTTTAATGACCCCCCTCCCTTCTCATTCCAGCCTTTATTCCCAAACTTCTCAAAACGTTCCTCGGTTTGTCTTTGAATCCAGGCTTTTCTACGGTTTCATTTTAATGTATAATTTATTCACCACTCTGGAGGAAGCGATCTGCTCTTCCTGCTCATTTACTGCCGTGCTTTCAGTAGCTAAAATCTAAATCAGCCTCTCTGAGCACAAGGAGGCTTCAAATGGCTTTTTTTTACAAGTTATCCCATTATCCAACACTAACCTTTAGTTGGTGCTCAGGGCCCACAGAGCTAAACATGTTTAATTTTTCACAAAAGCTCTATTTATGCCCATCCTATGTAGATTTGTAGATCCATGGATCACATCTCTGCTCTTCCAGACCAAGATATTTATGTCTCTGCCAATAAATAATAATCCCCATGCCATCCCCTCAAAGGATACCTGGAGTTCATGGCAATATTCAGGTTTTTATTGTTGCATTTTATTTGTTTCCAGCCTCGTCCTTCCAATTTTGGTGGCCTGACCATTATTTATAATTGATGCTCCTTTAGAGGATAAACAGCCTCCATAGAAAAGCTGGAGTTTCAAGAAAAAAAAAAAAAAAAAAAAAAAAAAAAAAAAAAAAAAAAACCAACACTCTGTGATCCCAGCCTAGATTTAATAAGGACAAAGTATTATCTGTTTGAAAATTTATGCACTCTAAGCTGTATTTCATTTGGCAAATTTGCATTTGTCCCATATGTATTCAGGCCAGGAGGCACACAATAACTTACACCGTTTTTCTTCACTATATAATCTGCCTGGCTGTAATTTTCCTTCATCATCCTGGTTACAGCACAGTTTTCAAGACTTTTTTTTTTTTTTTTTACCCTGACAGGCAATTTGAGTGGAGAGCCTGTGGAAACACTTATGGATTTATGGATTTTTTGATCTTGAGAAGGAACTCAAGTAGTTTGCATAATGTGTAATCAACCTGGAAATAATCTGTATTCTGGACCTTACCTGGAGTATTGTTTTGTGGCATTATAACATGTTCTTCCCTGTAGGAAAATCATGTTCTTAGGAGCCAGATAAATACAGTTTTTAATATTCTACAATAATGCCTTCCTGAAGGGCCTCCCATTGTACATGGGATACTTATCTGTTATTTTCAAAGAAAGTAGAAGCAATTCACCATTCTACATAAATTATGTTACAATACTCAAGACTACTTTTAATTATAAAGTTTCTGCTGGGAAAAAATGCGATTTTAGACGTAAGATAATTTCCTGCAGAAAAACTGGCACTCAGCATTCCAAACTTAAATGATTCACATTGACTTTGTGAACTTTGGGTTGAGTATTTCAGCTGGAAGAGCATCAAGAGCCTGATTTGTTGAGGTTTGTCCCCTCACATTTACATGTAAGGGAGATGAACTAATGCAGGATTTATGCTGGCATTCTCTACATCATCATATTTATAATTAAATTATTTAACTTTCAGCCATTTTTGTGTCTCCTCTGAGGCTCAGTTGTATTTTTTGTTTCATTTACCAAGATCTGATTTTCTTAAACTTAATTCCCTATTTTTGCAATCAGCTTTCACAAATGTGGATCACACAAAGAAGTTTGTGGTTGCCTGATTTCTCCCAAAGTCACTTTTATTGGAAGTAAATGTAAAGTTTATAAGGAAAATAAAAGCTGAAATTCAACTCGGATCCTTCTGGTGGAGTTGTGCTATAAGTTATAAACCTGTGTTCCTGTTGCTATTCTCTTCCTTTGTTCTCACACTGCTCCTGACAAAAATGAACCAGATTCATTAACTTTGTGGGGCTTTTCATCCATATGAAAATATTTTTAACTGTTTTTGAAGCTCTGTATTTACAGCCACTGTTAAAAAGAACTCCTGAGCTCAGAGGTGACTGAGGGACTGACCAAGAGTGGCTTTTAGGGGCTTGCATCACATTCCTACTTTGATTTGCAATCCCTGACATTTGTTTCAGGCTTTAGCTGAGGTTCCAGATCAAAATTTCTGAGGTTGCAGGGTTATGAGTTACATTAATGCTGGAAATGAAGGATGATCAGGAGATATAATTTAATTTTTTCTCAAGCTACCTTTGATCATTTCCCACAAACTTTTGTGCAGTTCAAATTCCACTTTCATGGCCGTTTGCCAAAGGCCAGTTTAAAAATCTCATAAACCAGGATCTGCAGGAAATGAACTTTAAATTTGCTCTGGAACTGCTTGTTCTTATGACCAGGCAAGAAATAGAAGTAACATCATTTTATTTACCTGATGACTTTCAATAAATACACTTCCAATAAAATCAGGGTATTTTTAGTCCTCAGGAGGAGATTGTGTTACTTATTAGTTATGACTTATTTGCTCCTTTTTGTCCATACAGTGGGAACCTTATTTTCCCTCTTCCTCTCCTGTTTTGGGCTGCAGAGGCAGGCATGGAATGTCAGCTACCAATCAGATGAAGATATTTTACCTTTAGTCACATCAAATCCCATTTAAGATGGTCTGGAGTATTAAAACTATTTAAAATCAGGGACAGCTTCATCCTTTTTGCCTGATAGGAGACGGCTAGTTAAGTCCATTGGGGAGCAAAACCCAAGTAGGGTTTGATTAACTGCCACAATTTTCCTTCACACTTCCCAGAACAACACATGAAGTTGCCATGTTCAGTAATTTTTTAGCATTCTTCATTAAAAAAAAAAAAAAAAAAAAAAAAAAAAAAAAAAAAAAAAAAAAAAAGATTTCCTTGCTCAGGCAGAGCTCCTGGTTTGATCACAAACCTTGGGCTCAGCCAAGCACAGGCAGAAATGAACTCAACACCTCCAAGCATCACAGTTCCCCTGATGAAAAGAGATGTTGTTCACCTCGAGGTGTGCAGTGCAGACCAGGCCATTAATTTGTGCCTTGAACTAAAAACACCCAGTGCCTTTATTGGCCCTGCTTGACCCAAAACTCCACCAAAAGTGTCCAAAATTGGAGCCAAGTTGGAAGTTTTTTTTGTGAGGCCAGGCAATTTTCAGGTTTCATTACCACGTTTCAGGCTCTGTGACCTGCAGCCTGCACATCTGAAGGTAAAGCAGGCTGAAGCCTCCAAGGAAAAGCACTTTGCAGTAATAAATGGGAGGATTATCTCCAGTGTTTCCAGTGAATACAACTGCTGGGTAGTGTTTTATTTCTTCACTTTATGAGGATAAAAAAAAATCAACTTGTTTTAAGGCATTCAGGTTGAAGAAAGGCCTTATCTGCCTGGTTGGAGGGAAAGATTAGCTCTTATTAGAGCCTAATCTTAATGATATCCATTTATAAATAGGGCTCCAAATTGTCTAAAATATTTAAACACAATGAAATGTAAAGGCTTAAGACAGCTGAAGTCTTCAGAGAGAAAAAAAAAATATGAAAACCTGAAGATTTATCTGCAAAGATTAAAGCAGCTTTAATGGCAAAGCCCTAAGAAAATAAAAGGAAATATCAGTAGAAGGAAAACAGAAGCTTTTGCTGTGTCTGTACAAGGCAAATTAAGTTATAGATGTGGTAAAACGGCTTAAGAAATTATAAAAATGTAACCATTTAGCTGCTGTTTCATAACCAAAGACATCACAACTGTTTGCCTTTGTCTGATCCTTTCTTTTTCTGAATCTTTAGACAGTCTTTGCTTTTTGCACAGAACAGTGTTAATGCACTGAGGCACTTTCAGGTTTTAAAAATAGAAATGGGTATTTCCCCCCTCCCAAAGTGTAGGAAAGAGAGAACATAACTCTTGTTTGTGTGCAGGTATTGAGTGAAGCAGCAGGGGAGCTCCTGGCTGATCACAGGGTGAGGCAGGTTACAAGCACTGCCTTGCAGACATTCCACACTTTAGCACTGAAATTTCCACCTCTGCCCAGGAGCTTCTTTCCCTTTACCTCCAAAGCTTCCCCATCATGAGTGAAATGGTGTTTTATGCCCAGCCCTCAGAGGAGCCTGGACGTGAGAAGCCTTTTCCTGAAGGTTTGCAGTGGAGGGTGGGTGTGAAGAGCAGGAAACCAGGGGAGTGCAGGGATCTCCAGAGCTGTGAGGGCTTTGCCAGCACGTTCAGGGCCTTTTGTCAGGAGATGTCTCCACCAACCTGCAGATCACCCTGGCAGCACGGATTACAAACAGATGGAATTTTCCTGGGCATGCAGGGAATGGGCAGTTGGGTTTTTATAGAAGGCTGGGCTGAATTTGCTTTGCTTCTCCTCTCCTGATCTGTGATGACGCATTTTAAATGCCCAGGGTTGTACAGATGTGAGCCTGAACTCACCTTGCATCCTCCCTGCTGCTGCTGCTCAGGCTCACAGCCCTGCTGTTCTTTCCTGATATCCCAAATTCCTCAGCACTGCTTTTCACACAGCCACTGCAAGACTTTTGCTGTCTGTCCATTATTTAATATAATAATAACTGTTAATACAGTTGTCAAACAGCTCCTGGCTGGTTTAGGGCAGCTTTTACCTAAACTCAGCAGAGAATTCTGTTGTTTGAAGTGGTTAGTAACCTTTTCCTTCCATTTTCACAACTCCAGCACCTCAGTTTCTTTCCATTCCACAAGGAGAAAACCAGGAATCAGGAATTTACTTAAAAGAACATGCACAAACTTCCTAGAAAGACTGAAACTGAGAAATCCTCAACTGAACTTTATTGGCATTCACTTGGCATGGTTAGTGAGTGCACCTCCACTTTTGCAATTCATCTCTGTAATAGATTTGCAGAGCTTCTTCAAAGCCTTGCCAAGTTATTCCAGGTGTCATCATCAATATTTTCTTCAAAAATTGGATATGAGAAACAGTAAATGGGCAGTTTATATGTGAATAATGATTAGCTTGAGCAGCAATACCAAATCATTTCCCATAGCCCTGCAGAAATAGTTCAACGATTCCACATCAATAAAAGAGGGTAAGACACAAAAAAAGAATGCAGATCACAGCCCAGTTTTACTGCCAGAATGCCAACAGATCATCTTTTAAAGAACTTTCACTGGAATTGCTTACAAATATGAGGAAATGTTGCTTATTTAGCACATCTGTAGAAAGAGATACTTCCCTAGAGGAGAGCTTTTTAATATAATCATTAAAATATTTCTGTCTTGCAAAAGTTTGCAGTTTTAGTAGACTGTGTACGAAACTCGATAAGGATGGTTTGGTCTGCTTGTATTAAATTCCTTTTTGTAACTAAACCAATGCAGTGCTTTATTGAAACATAAAAAATCAGAAGCTCAGATCCTGCTTTTCTGGGCTGGCTGGGATATCAGCCCCTAGAATTCACATTGCTGTCATTTGTGATTTGCTGAATAACTCTGATCAACAGGCAAAACCTACTGGGGGCATTGGGATGCAGGTGGGACAGAAAAGGGGTGGGAGCAAAATTGATTTGTGCATCCTCCAAACCTTAGTGGTGTTAAAGAAAGGACTCCCTCATTCCTGGTTTAAGTTGCTGGGAAAGTTTCCATTATAAAACCCCTTTGCAAGTTCTGTGATAAAGAGAGGAGGTGAGAGGGGATATTGGGGAGGAATTGTTCCCTGTGAGGGTGGGGAGGCTCACAGGGTGCCCAGAGAAGCTGTGGCTGCCCCTGGATCCCTGGAAGTGTCCAAGGCCACGGTGGACATTGGGGCTTGGACCAACCAGGGAAGGTGTTCCTGCCCATGGAACAATCAGTGAGGTGAGATTTAATGTCCCTTCCAAACCATTCTGGGATTCTGTGAAGTTCTTGAATTTCTTGCTGCAGGCTGCCAGAATTCCGAATGTCTGTACAGTTCTGTACAGTCTGTCAGTTCTGTACAAGTTTGCAAGATGTAAACTTTGAAAAGCTTTTTCCCCTCCATGAATTTAATAACAGAAATGCTCATTTCATGTCAGCACAGAGCTCCTAGAGTGGAACCCTGAGCTCTGGATAAGCCATTTAAAGGCAGTGGCAATGGATGGGAGAGGAAAACATCTCAGGAAGCTCATCTGAAGCATTGACTGCAAATTCTTTCATTTTATGCAAGAATTCCTTTCTTGATTTCACTTTAAGAACTAGAACTGTCAATATATCCACCTCCCACATGCTCCCTATCCCTCCAAAAAAAGGGGATCCCTGGATCATCTCAATGGAAGAGATCTCCAACATTTTTGACCTCCAAGCAGTGCTGGGTTTCTGTGATTTTACATTGTGATTTTGGCTTTAAGGTATCTCAGCTCTGCCTGAATTCTGCTGGAGATGCCAGAGCTCTTTCCCAGATGGAATTCCTGCTGTGCTTTTCACAGAAAACTCCTGCCAGGATGCCATAATTGAATGTAATCATTGTAAACACTGATACCCCACAGGTGACCCCTCTTTCCATGTAAAATCCCACAAAAAAATGTAATCCCTATCTCACAACTACATAAGAGATGTTTAAATTAAACCCTTGCTCGTGGCTCCACCAGAATTTTAGGGGAGAAATTAGCACATGGTAAATGTTTGAACAAAAAAAAGCCTTCATAGTGCAAATGTTGTAGTCTGGTTGTTGAGTCATTACCAGGCACAGCAAAAATATCCATCAGGAGGTTGCTGACAATCCTGCAAATAAAGAAGGAAAGGATTTACCTTGTGTCTCCAAAAAAATCAACAAAAAACCCCCAAAATATAAACAAGCTGCTGGATTAATAACAAAAAATGAAAAGGGAAGAAAATGCTTCCAATTTAGAAAAGCTTCACTGAAGTCCTTTTTATTGTCCCAAAAAGCAATAGAAATTAATCATCTCTGCTGGCAAGCCAGAGTTAGACACTGAAACATTGGTCCTGCAAGTAAATACAAGTGAAGGTCTCGCTGTTAAAAATTCATGTAAAAATCATTCCAGCAGAGGAATAAGATCAGATATTTTCTCCCAGTTCCAGCAAGCTGACAAAGGAAAGAATTAGATACCAAGTCACAGCGTGCATGAATTAATCAATATGGATTTCAAATGCATCTCCATGAGAGCTGCAATAAGAGGAGCAGACAATTATTGCATGGCCAAAACCAAGCTGCTACAGAAACAGAATTCTTATTCTGACATTTAAGTTTCTCATCTTTTTTTACCACTTAATGAATAAAAACTGTACTTAACTATTAATAATGAGATTTTAATTTCAGAAATTAGACCTTCTAAGCTTTATATTTCTTAACTCCAACAATCCTTTTCAGCACTCTCAAAAAAAAATGGGGCCTACATAGTCACAGGAAAGGAGAATTTATTTAATGCTAATCATTACTGTGAACTTTGGGTTTTCATCAGTTGCTAAATGGCCTTGGCATTAGAAAATACCACAGTGATAGGGAATGTCACAGCACATTAACAATTCCATTTTTCTTATCAATTAAGCTGACCTTACCTACATTTATTATTTGTTTAAACAAGAAAAATCTAAACACATCATGGATATTACAGTCCAACTACCACAGCGTTCTCTAAATGCTTTTCCTTAGCCAAGACTTTCCATGATTCATCTCTGAAGATCCTCATAAAAACAGCAATTGTGTAATCAATAAAAGCAGGAATTCCTTTCCTTTCCTTTCCTTTCCTTTCCTTTCCTTTCCTTTCCTTTCCTTTCCTTTCCTTTCCTTTCCTTTCCTTTCCTTTCCTTTCCTTTCCTTTCCTTTCCTTTCCTTTCCTTTCCTTTCCTTTCCTTCCCTTCCCTTCCCTTCCCTTCCCTTCCCTTCCCTTCCCTTCCCTTCCCTTCCCTTCCCTTCCCTTCCCTTCCCTTCCCTTCCCTATTTATGCAAACCCATAATTTAAGAAATAGCTCAGATTTCACATCAAAAAACAACAGATTTTATTTTTAATTAAAGGCATTTTGTCAGTACTGCTAGTGTGGAAGGATGTGGGGGATTTTCTGTCTCCTCTCAGCACCCCTTTGGCAAATGGAAAGCATAAAATGGCATAAAATAATGGACATCTAAGTGACAGTGGAGATGCTTAAGAAAAGGGGTTCACAACTGAAAATGTGCTGGTTACAAACGAAAATTTGATACTGGCAAACTCCATCATAAAAATAAAGTTAAATTACCACCAATTACCTCCTAGCATTCTTGTTGGATGTAATAAATCATTCTTCGGTTTTAAAACAAGTTGGAAAGCAGATTAAGGACATGAAAACTAAACAGAAATTAGCTTAGAGGCAAAATTTACATTTCCAAGGTGTAACACAAAAATAGAGATAACCATCAGGGCCCAGCAGTCCTGGGTGTCCTGGAGTTGGAGGTTCTTCCAATTCTTTGTTTTTTAATTAAATTATGAGAAACAATCATGGGCATCCTTGCAATTTCTTTGTCAAGCTTTGCATTTTTATGCTGACAAACAACAAAAGATAATGGAAAGAAGTAAAATTTGAAAATATATATCACTTCAGACTTTTTTCTCTTCTTCATCCGGAACTTCATTGAGCCAGGCTCAGCTGGACTGTAATTCCTTTGTCCCACCACTCCCACAGCTGAAGTGTTTGGCCTTAGTTGAGCTCCTCCTCTTCTTGAAGCTGTTGCAAAATCTGATAATTCCCATGATTGGGAGAAAAATGGCTCGAATAGAGGCAAAAAGGTTTGCCCAGTAATTGATGATGATAAAGGCAATAACTATCAATAACCTTTATTAACGTATTATCAATAACATAACAAAATAATTTATCAATAACATTTGATAAATGTGGAGAATCCCATTTTTATTAAAATACCAGTTCTTGTTCTCTGGGAAATTGCAGCATCTCAGGAAAAAAAAAAAAAAAATCAGGTTACAGCACAGCCAGGTCCATCCTTAGAGCAGTTTTCCAAGACAGGGATGTTTTTCTTGGTGAATTCCCAATGTCCCAATTCCCCAAGCTTTATAAAACATCATTCTGCATGACAATATTAAAAAATGTTTTCGAGGGTTTGGAATCTAAAGAAAATCCCTGATGTTTTCTGAGCAGCTTGGAGTCCCAGTCCCTTCCACATCAGCTGTTGGTGTGAACAGACCGTGGTGCTGCTGACTTCCAATTCCACTGGGCAGTGCCTTGAATCCATCACGGGTCAGAAATCCATTGCAAAGCAAACATTTAGGACATGGGGGAAAGTGGAGAATAACTGGCAAAAAAATATTCTGAAAAAAAAAAAAAAAAAAAAAATCCCCAAACTGTAGAGGATTTACCATCTGTTTTGTTTTCCATCCAGGTACTTCTGGGCTCTGAACAAGCTTTTGTGCCTTGGAAACTCACCAGTTTTCTGAAAAAAAAAAAAAAAAAAAATCCCTTGTTGCTATGGAAATACCATCCCTTCCCGATGAATCCCTCTCAAAGGTGGAGGACATTGGCAAGACTAAATGTAAACTTTTTGTAGATTTTTTTTTTTTTAAATGATGTGTCAGACAGAGGCGGCTGGAGCAGGGAGAATTGCTCACCCCCCCAAAAAAATACTGCTGGTATCATCACCTGCATGTGAAGAACACGATGTAGCTGCGTGGTGGGGTCATTATCCATCCCCAAAATGCATCCAAGAGGCCCCTGGAGCTCCTGGCACGGCTGTTGTGGAGAGCAGGGCTGAGCTGAGGGCTGGCTCCCTGCCCAGAGCTCTGCTTTAATGAAACACAAAGTTGAGAGGGATCAATAACGCTCTCCCCTCCCAAACAGCCCGTTGGAGGCAGCCTGGGGAAGGTGATGGGGAAGGAAATTAGATGTCTGTGAAAACTGGCAGCGTTCCTGTCGGGTTCACACCACGTTGGATGCCTTGTCATTCCGTGGCAAACCTCAGCAGGGGGATAGAGAACAGAGTGAAAGACAAGAGTGTGTGAAAAGAACATGAGAGAAAGCCTCTCTTTTCTCCCCTTTCCCCTTCCTCCCACTTGTTTTTTCCTCTCTGCCTGCATCCCAGCGACCCCCAAGTGAAACTCCCCCAGATGTGACCCTCAAGATGAGCAGCCAGAAAGACAGACCTGGTGATGTTCAAATGCTTCTCCCCACTCAGAGCCCTCCCATAAACACAACCTGATGGCTGCTGAGGCCTCTATCGACGCTGCAGTAGAGTGGGAAATAAAACTAAGCCACCCCTTCAGAATTAAGACCTAATCCATCCTCTGCAGCTCAGACTTGTGCAGTGATTTATGGCCGAATTCCTCCCGCCCCTACAATGCACTCACCATCACAAACAGGCTCAGGGGCCACTCAAAAAAATTAAAACCCAGCTCAGCATAAGCATGGCAAATCTGTCTGTTAACCTGATGAGTTTCTTCAAAGGGTAATACCCAATGAAAGTCATTTCCAAAACAACACATGGAAAAAAAAAAAAAAGCAATTTGAAGATGGTGTGCCAGGGAGAGATCTTGTGGTTCTCTAATAAATTGATGTCAGGAGCTGAAATGTTCACAGAATCCCAGACTGGTTTGGGTTGGGACATCAAAGATAATACAGCTCCACCCCTGCCATGGGCAGGGACACCTTTCCCTAGCCCAGGGTGCTCCAAGCCTGTCCAACCTGCCCTTGGACACTTCCAGGGATGGGGCAGCCACAGCTTCTCTGAGCCAGCACCTCCCCACCCTCACAGAGGGGAATTTTTCCCTAATGCCCAGTCTAACCCTGCTGTCTGTCAGTGGGAAGCCATTCCCCTTGGTCCTATCACTCCAGCCCTTGGAAATTGTCCTTTTCCATCTCTTCTCTCAGCTCCTTTCAGGTACTGAAAGGCTGTGATAAAGTTACCTCAAAGCTTTCTCCTCTCCAGGCTGAACCATCCCAATTCTCCCAGCCTTAGAGCAGAGCTGCTCATCCCTCTGATCATCCTGGTGCCTCTTTCCTGTGCTGGGACCCAGAGCTGGAGGCAGCTCTGCAGGTGGGCTCTCACCTGAGCAGAGGGGCAGGGTCAGTGTGGGCAGCATGCTGGAGACACAGGTGGGGTATTTACATCACTTTACACCACGTTTGGCTGTTTTTTATTGAGAACACTCCTGTTTAGAAATCTTCAACTATTTGATTCTAATTTTTTATTTGTGAAGCCTGAGGCAGCTGCAGTTCCAGAGCACTCCCACTGATGTCCCCAGCATTACAGCCAAGCTGCTTTGTGCCACTCCATCAGCAGCTCGGCTTATCACAGCTTATTTCCCCCTCTCTTCAGCTGCCTGCTCATCTTCCTCCATTCTTCTGAGACTCCTTTTCACAACCTTTCCAGGATGGATTCATTCAGTGTTTTTGGTCCCCTGCAGGGAGAGCTCTGCTCAGACCATCTTGTACCAACAGGCAGCCTGAGGAGAGCCCTCTGTGCCAGGGACACCTGGCAGCACTCACAGCCCTGCTGCTTCCTGCACCTTGTTTGTTCAAATATTCCTAATGCAACAGCCACAAATCACCTGCCAGAGTGACCAGGTTTGCATCATAAACCTTTGCACAATCAATACTTGAGAAAAGCCAAGTGGGTGCCTTGGTAAGTTAATTCTTTTTTTTTTTTTTTTTTTTTTTGCAAATTTAGAAAAGGCTGTGGTAGGAAACAGTTCAAAGGAGCATTCAATGTGCTGAATACTTTTTATTCCGAGTGCAAATCTGTGACTGTACCTGTTAAGATTGTATTAGAATGATAAAACCAATTAAAACAGATTTATTGCCTTTCTAAGATTCCCTTTTTGAGATGGAAGTAGCCCTGCTTTTAAAACATGAATTCATCTGTTCCATACAAGTTGCACACATTGAAAAAACATTATCAAAAACCATAGGATTGCCTTTTGAAGTAATTTTTTAATCTTTCACTGCCTGCCTTACTTGGCTGACACAAGTCAGCAGAGAACACTTTTTAGGGAAGGCTGAGAAGAAAATGGAGCTACAGCGAATTTCTGACATGGGGCCAGAATCTGACACCAGAAACCTCTTGTGGTAAGAACAAATCCTCCCAGGAATTTTAGTGAGGAGCTCGTGGGCACAGTCTGTAAACACAGCAGATCCTCCCCTCCTTGCTCATGCCTGGCCACAGAACAGGGTCCATGGGGACCAGGTTGGTTTGGGATGCTCAGGGGAGTTCCCTGTGCAGGCTGGAATTGAACTCCAGCCTTCCAATGCTTGACCACCCTTCCCATGAAGACATTCCTCCTGATCTCCATCCTGACCCTCCCCTTCTTCTCAAGGTCATTTCTTCTCATCCCATCACTGGTGACCTGCAGGAAGAGCCAACCCCCTTTTTTGGAGTTATTTTCTACATTGATTTGTAGTTATTTTCTACGTTGATTTGTAGTTGTTACCATGTGAAAAAAAACACTTTAAAATAATAACCTGCTCCAATTTATGGCAGTAGCAGGAAATCCCTCCCAGAGAACAGCCAGCAGCAGGACAGGAGATACTCACCATCACCTCAAAGCTGCTTTTAAGTGTTTGTCTTTTGTCCCCACTGCCCATTTGGAGCCCTGGAGCAGCACCAAGGGGGATGAAAAGCCCCATGGGGATCCAGAACTGGCAGCACAGGGACAGAGGCAGTGCCCAGCAGGGACATCTCAGAGCTCTGCTATCACACACTTGGCATCATCACACCGTGTATTCCACCTTTTCCCTGCCAGATGATTGAAACCAATTAAATTACTGGAACCAGGGAAGTGATTTATCTTCAAAGTACCGCTCTTGCCTGAGAAAATTAGATAAAATACTGATTTTTCTGAAGTTTTATTGCTCCCTGTCTTTCCTCGTGGAAGGAAGTTGCCTACATTTTTTGGGGAAAGTTTTCTCTGACCTGGAGCAGGACTGGGTGTAAATCTGCCTTCTAATGAAACTTCTGTGTCTGACTGGGTGCCAGATCTAATCCCACAAAAATCCGTGTCAAGGAAAGTTAAAATTCATCCTTAGGGCTTTCTTATCAGTATTATTTGGCTTAAAGAACACATTCCTTTATATGCCCCACTCAAGGACACAATAAGAGAGTTTCTTTCCTCCTGAGAAACAAGCTCAGTGATTGTCTCATTTCCCTGATCTGAGCAGCAAATGTTATATCCACAAATGTTGTATCACTCTTTGCACACAAAACCAAGCCCATGCATTATTTCAATTATTGAGAAATACTCTTGAGAAACACTCTGTAGCAAGTAGAGAGTGGCTCTCATGGCAAATACAAACCTGGACTTTCAATTGTGCAGTGCTCCCCTTCAGAATTTCTAAGTCGAGATGACTAAAATCCTGGCAAACATTTAAAATAATAAGATTTTTTTAAAAAAAGTCAAACTTTCCTTTAGAAAGGCATTCAGATATTGACTTAGAATTCCACTTCAAAAGGATCACCAACACCCACACCCCCTTCTCTTCCACTCAAAGAACTGCCACAACATATTTATTTTCTTTCATGGGGATCTTATTTATTGCTGGACAAGCAGGATACAAAGGAACAGGATCTCTGTAATGCCTTAACCCAGAGTATAAACGTCAATCACATCAGGGAGCTGAAAAGGGGATTTTAAAAGCATCTGAGCAGCTCTTGGGAGAATCCTGCCCCAAATCCATCCTGCTGTTTATCACCTGCACTGTCCTAAAGGCAGCAGCTGAAAAGGAATAAAACCAGTGGGACTCTTCCTATTTGCTTTAATGGACTTTGGATCAGTGCCCAAGCACATTAAGTTCCAGAGATAAATATATTTTGAATTCAAACAAGTTTTCCAAAGTTTCTGTCGAGATCAATCAGGAACTCAGTGGTGTTGTGGGAAAGAGCTGAGGCCCACACACAGCTCTGCCTTCTCCTAAAGCTTAAGCAAAAGTAACCCAGATTTAAGCACTGGGAATACCAAACACCATTTAAATATTTAACTTTCCTCTGTTAATGGCTGTCTGTGGCTGCTGCTGCAACACTGTCCCGTGTGAATCCCCATCACTGACACATCAACTGCTCCCCAAAGCCTTGGAAAGGATGAACATGCACAACTACCTGGAGAGCAGCATCAACACCTCTCCACTGGTGGGTGTTAAAGCAGGTTTGCCTTGAAGAATAAAGTCTAAAACAAGGACACAGATAAGCCCAGCATGAAAAACAATTTGATTAATGCACCGAGGGCCACAACAGGCGAGCAGCAAACGCTGGGCTGTCAGGGCTGCCTTTGGAAGAAATTAATGGAGGGAACAAGTTTTCAGTTTAATGGGATTACGGGACCTTAAGAAATGCTCATTTCTGTCTCAATTTACCTGACATTTTTGTTTACCTTGCAACCTCTTCTGTAACGGAGTTCAGGGCTCTGCATTTGTAACTAATACATTACATAGGGTTTGTGATAATCTTGTCCTGAGTGGCTCCCACAAGGAATTGCTCTGTCCTGTGCCCTTTTCCTCCCTTCCTGTAGGAAAAGAAGTAGAAGCAGCCTGTGAAATCCCCCTTAGTCAGCACAGGGCTGTGCCTCAGCCCAGCCTTTACCCTGCAAATGCAAACCCATCCCTCACTCCATCACCAGCTGAACGTGAACAAAACAGCTTTAGGCTAAAAGCAATCTAATCTAAACCAGAGAAATACTGTGACATTAAAAGCGCTGGAAATATATGATAGAACATCTAGAAAGCTTTTAATCTGGATGGGCTGGAGATAAGGCTGTTGTCACTTCTGGGAGGCACGACAAGCTCGGTGTGACTCGGTGATGGATGACCCAGCCTGCGAGTCCCGGGTCTGTACAAAAACATTATTTGTGGCCTTCCTGCAAACATTCATTGTCACTCTGCCTATTTTAAATCTGAGCCTGCTCGAGCTTTAAAGGAAGAGCATGCCATAAATAATGGGTTAGAAACTTCTGAAATTGAGCAAAAAAGCTTTTCTGTGCATAAAGGTGGCACCGGTTTAAAGTGCAATATATTGCCATCTCCTCGGTGTAGAAGTTGTGGGAAGGTGGGAATTTTCTTTCTCCGAGAGTATAAAGGTTTAATTTCGAGCCCTGAGGACAGAAATGATCAGGCCTAAGTCCCAGGGCCAGGCAGAGCTGTGTCCCATTTGCACCTCAGCCCTGCCCAGCTGATCTGGGGCAGGTGTGACACGATGGTTTTCCATTCCTGCCAGGTACGAAAGGTCATCGCTGCAGCAGATCAGTCCCTAAAAATTGGCCTCTGCCTGAAACTCCTCAGGTCTGAAATTAAATTTAACTGATGTGAAGAGGAAAAGGTTCAGTGGAAACATCAGGAAGGCAGAAGGGAGGGTCCCTGTGCTCCTGCAGCAGTGGCAGGTGGATCTTTGTGTCACCTCCAGAACAAACCTCCTGTGACCCCAGAGAGCTCAGCCAAAGCCCCACAGTGCTCCACTCTGCAGCTCAGCCCCTGCTGCTGCCTCTGCCACCCCAGTGACACTCCTGGGAGGGCAGAAACTGCTTGTTTCATTTCCCTGTGCCCTCGGATTGTTTTAATTATCTGGCTCAGAGTTAAGAGTTTCTCAGAGCAAGGATAGTTTTTCACCACTTAGAAAGCATCAAGCATCTACTCTGCGTGTAATTGAGGTCCTAAAGTCGTTAAGGCAATAACACAGGAGAGCTGTAAAAAAATTATCAGAGAAAATACAGACAGAAGAGATAAGGTGCAGCGCTGGGAAAAGGAACAAAAGTACTTTCAAGTTCTATTCTTCCAGTCTTTGGCTTAATTAATTAATTCTCCTCAGTTTTGCTTCATATGAACTCCCCATGCCTGGGAGTGTCCATGGGCAGGGTGGGCAGGGCTTGGAGCAGCCTGGGACAGGGGGAGGTGTCCCTGCCCATGGCAGGGGTTTGGAATGAGATCAAGGATCCTTTCCAATCCAAACCATTCCATGGCTCTCATATCCATGGCACTGATGCTAAAATGGCTCTGAATGAATGAACACATATTTGACATTACCCATTATCCCCTTACTCTCCAAATATGTTCCTGCAGGAGGAGATTTTATTTGCTTTGAAGTTTACGTGATACTGGGAGAAAAAAAACAGGCTCTGACCTTGTAAACAACTCTGCACTTAGGATTTATTTTTTTCAAAAGCAGATGTAAACCTGAATAGTCCTCCCGAATTCAGCGTGACTCAAAGCTCTGCAGGATTTGGTCTGGCAAATTACACATGCAAATTATTCTACAAGAGGATATTTTGCAGATTGACTTAAACTTGAGGATGAGCCAATATAGTAACTATTGCAGTAAGATATGTAAATTGCTTTGAATAAAGCCCATTTTCTAGCGAGAAAATATTTTCCAGGAGAAATGAGATGACAAACACTCAACCAGATACTGCAGAGAGCAGCATCTCCTGAGCAAAAGCTGCCTCTGAGGTAGGAAAACAGCTCATTGTTTTCTTCCTACAATCTGACCTTGCTCCTTAATGAATAGCAAAGTTCCCGGCAGAGAAAGAATTAAAGCTGGAGTTTTTTAGAGAAAGTACCTCTTAAAACATTTCTGTCAGTTTAGGCAAGCACTGAATCCTCAATTACTTGCCCCAAATTTATCCAGAACAGGTATTAAGCTGGAAAATGGGGGAAATGAGGTTGTCTACAGAGATTTCTTGCCCTTCAATAAGAAAATTAGAGTAAAACAGCACCAGAATAGTGTTTGGGTGGGGTTTTTTAGTATTCAAAGACACGCAAAATATTTTTTCCATTTTTTTTAGTTTAAAAGATCGATGACTGCCATGATTAATGTTTTGACACCACCTAATGCAATCAAGCATCCAGCTCAGCTGCTGACTCCATTTGCATGTGGCTGATACACAGGGATGGGTTGATATGAGTGGGAGATCAGGCTGGGGGTCAGCACCTCCTTACTCTGAATTCATGATATCAAACCTTGGGGACAGAACAATCCTGGGAAGAAAATCCCTGCAAACACCAGGTTCTCCTCCGAGCTCACACTTGTGTTTGTTTTTTAGGGTTAGAACAGGAAACTCAGAGGAAATCTTAAATTTGGAAGTGAATAACTGACAAGTAACTTCACTGCACTTTATTTGGTTTAAATGGGGACTTGACATCTCAGAGTTTTAAAACATTCCAAGAATATCCAAATTCCTGGAAAATTCAGCTGGATTCCAATCAGGGAAATTACTCAAACAGCAAGAAAAAAAAAAAAAGGATAAAAACCCAGGACAAGCTGGAGAGACAACCCTAATTAGGACCTAAGGGTTGTGTAAGGGTGAGATCCCAAGTAATGGCTGAAAACACTGCTCCTAAGAAAAAAGGGAAAACATTAAAAAAAAAAAAAATGGCACACAGCAAAGACAATTAGATCTGCATTCTGTGTACACACCTTCCTTTGGAAGAGGAGGTTTATTTTTCTGCCAGCTTTGCTTGCTGCTTATTTCTTTTTATTTTTCCTCCGCGCTCGCTGACAGAGTTGCTTCGCTTGTTTTGTTCAGGATCATGAATTTCTTTGGGGAACAGGCTCTTCTCATCAAATATTGCTTCCAAGGCTACAAAACAGGAGTGAATTCTACATCAAAACCAGGGGAACATTTGGTGAGGCGCACTGTGAAAATCAGGCTGCAGGAAGAACTTTAAAAAATGAGAGGCAGAGCTCAAGCACTGTCATACTCCAAGAAAAACACTGGATTTTCTGCTTCCTCTTCTACTGACAGGTTTAGATTTTGGGGGATTTTTCTCTCAGTTAGGGAACTGAGACTTGTTCAGCCCTAAGGGCCACATCTTTGCCTCACACCCTTTGAATTCATGGGCCAGGTCTAGCAAATCTGATGGAATGGAATCCTGGAATTGTTAAGGCTGGAAAATACCTTTAAGGTCATCGTGGTCAATAGAGAACCACCCCCATGTTGACCATTAGACCTGGAAAGGTGCAGATCTCAGAGAGCAGAATTCCTACAGAGCAGGAATGCAGAGAGGCTGGATGGATGAGGAACAGGAGAGGTTGGATGGATGAGGAACAGGAGAAGCGGAATGGATGGATGGATGAGGAACAGGAGAGGTTGGACGGACGGACATACGGACGGATGGATGGATGGATGAGGAACAGGAGAGGATGGACGGATGGATGAGGAACAGAAGAAGATGGATGGATGGATGGATGAGGAACAGGAGATGTTGGATGGATGGATGAGGAACAGGAGAGGCTGGATGGATGGATGAGGAACAGGAGAGGCTGGATGGATGGATGAGGAACAGGAGAGGATGGATGGATGGATGGATGGATGGATGGATGGATGGATGGATGGATGGATGGATGGGGAACAGGAGAGGATGGATGGATGGATGGATGGATGGATGGATGGATGGATGGATGGATGGATGGATGAGGAACAGCTCCTCCTTGGGGATGCCCCACTCCTGGACAATCCTCAGCCAGAGCCAGCACCTTTTTGGGCACCAGGATCAAGTCAGTCCATCTCAAGGGAGAAATCCCTGGCAATGTTCCTTCATTAGTACTTTTGTAACTGCTGACTCCATTTTATTTCTTCCCCACTCAAACCTTTGGACTGAAAATCAGCTGCAGATCCTGAGACACCCAAAGGGAGAGGCTTCCCACCCTGCATGTGCTACCCCTTCCAAAACCTCCCCTGTATCGAGCAGAACTTTGCTTTTCACTTTTTCACAGGGGCAAATTAATCCCCTACTCAGTTTAGGGAGTCTGCACTGGCTTTTTTTTCCCCCCTCCTCCTCCAAGTCTCCATTCCTTTAATTTATTAGCACTCCAATCCTGCCATTAAGGACTGAAAAAAAATAATCAAATTATCCTCCACTGAAACAAGAGCTCTAAAACTGTTCCCTGAAGGCCTGCATGACTGAGCAGGTTTTGCCTGCAGCCATTTATTTACGTGGGTACAGCAGGATGATCTCCAAGGATTCCTCCAGTCCCGGGCAAGATTCCTTCTCCTCACATGCATCAATCCCTGGTGCTAAAGCCAGACTAATTCATGAGCAAGAATAAATGATGTTCACTGAACTGTTCCTATGACACCTGATAGGATCTCAGGAGCAGTGTGGGTGGGAGGGCTGTGCTGCTTTCTCTGGGAAAAGGAGCCCCAGGATTTGCCTCTCTGGGAATTTCACACACTGGGATATCACTAACGAGATGCTGAGCACAGAACGGGCACAGATCTAAAATTGCTGCAGCCACTTCAGCTGGGAGTGCACTTGCATTTAACAAGCACGAGGCAAAGGCTGGATTGGATGCCCCAGTGATCGTTATCACTGCAGAGAGCATTAAATAAAATCAAATCAAAAGCACACAACGCTCCTGGAGCCCTGCTCATTACTGGCCAGGCAGGAAAGCAAGCCCTGAGTGCTGAGGGGAGAAACAGCCAGCAAAACATCCCAGACAAGTTTCTGTCCACGCTCTGGGATCTCACTTTCCAGCTGTAATTACAGGAGTTTAGCTCTTGGGAAAGCTACAGGACTTTATCTATCGATTTCTGGAAGTTTAGGATGAAAAGTTGCAATGATTTAAAGGATTAGGATTTTAAATGTGTAAACTGCGTTCCTGGCTTCAATTAATTAAAAGGTACATTAAGCTAAAAAAATTATAAAAAATAAAAAGCTAATTAATACATTACCAGAGCTTAATACTTAATTCCAGATACAAGATAGCCATTTAAACACGCCCTTAAATGAGAAAACTTTTGACTGGGAATTGTTAAAATTGGCAGCAGAGAAGAATCTGATGCAGATTTACTGCTCCCCTGATCCTGAAGGCAGCAGAGTGACTTTAATGAGCGATGGTTGAGAGCCTCAAACAGCAAATCAGCTCCCTGTGCCCACATGTGCAGGAGAAACCTCAACATTCAGTGTGCTGGGGGCAGGACCAGGGCCACAAGACTTTCAAATAAAAACTGTCAGGGATTTGTGTGAACAATCCAGCTGTTCCCTCTCTGTAGAGGTCACAGAGAAGCCGAGGCCATTTAGAACTGAAATTCAAATTTGCCAACAGCTGGGCTTATTTACTTTGGTAATGGGGATATTCACACACAACCATCACGCTCCACTCGAGTCTGGCTTTTAAAATTGCACTGCCCACATGATTTTAATGGCTTTATCCCTCATTTATCTCTCATTTTGAGCAGCTCATGGTAACCTGGAAGTGCCACAGCGATTTTTCTTTTGCTTGATGAGGGTGAGGTTTGGACAATTAAAAGTAAATTAGTGAGGAAGGTCTGAAATGCTGGAGTTGTCTGTATAAATATGACACAGTGTTTACACATGGCCTTCCACAGAAAAGCTGCTATCAGCCTTACAGAGAAATAACATCCCTTGGTCAGATAGAAACAGGCACCTGGTCAAAAAATTCACAGCTCGTGTGACAATTAAATCAGCTCCAAGGTATTTAATTTAGAGGTTGCTCACTTGGCCTTGCTGAGTCAGCTGCAGAGTGTCCAACACAATCAGGTTCTTTCACCTCATTTCTTTCAGGGAGCTGAGCTATCGACCTTTGAAATCCATCTCAGCCAAAGTGAACGTGTCCCACAGCAAAACTCCAAAATTCTCCCCTATAAATTCCTGATCCTGGGATCTCCAGCCTGAAGGGCTGGATGTGCCCATATCCTCCATCCTTCCCACCATGGGCAGGCTGGGAGCTGACAGGGATGGAAAGGAGCTTTTCTGAGGAACAGGAAGTGCCAAGCACAATTCCAAAGGCATCAGGAAAGCTCCTGGAGGCTGCAAGGACACTGATGAATGCAGCAGTCAGCTGCTCTAATGCATCCAATTAAGCAGCTGCACAGACCCTGTCAAGTGGTTTCCAAATGGACCGAGGGAAGTCTCTCATCTTATTAAACAGAAATCACCTGCTGCAATCCCCAAATGTAATTTTCCCTTCATACTCCCATGTATTTCACAAATTAAAATCCTTTTTCTTCGATCAAACCCATTCAGGAGCCAGTATTCCAGACTCATGTTTTCAATTAACCTCTGAAGTCTGGTCCAGGGCCTGGTGAAGGAAGTTCTGATGTTTCCATCACGTTCAGGGGGTTCTGGAACAGGCCTTTACAAAATAAGGAAGTGTTGAGATAGGATTAAGAGTCTCACCACTTACTTGAAGCCTCAAATCAGCTGCTAAGCAATAAATCTTGGAGTTCTCTATTACCTTCATCTCATTTTAGCACAGATGGTAAAAGCTAGTGACCTTTACATTTTTTTTTGTCTTCCTGTGCTGAGAGCTGGAGTAATGAGAATATAATGAAGGTCTCTTTATTTTCCAGCAGCCTGGGAGGACACAGATTTTTCCCAGCACTGCTCCGCTGCCTTTTCCCGAAAGTATTTCTCAGGGAGAGGAACAAAGTCAGACTCGTTCGTGCCATCAGTCTCCTCCAGGGCTCCAACACTCAGTGACCTAAACACACCCTTCAGATCCAGGTTTGCTGGAAATCCAAAGGGAACTGTGAGTCTGAAAGTCAATTTTTCTCAGCTCATATTTATAATGCTGCTCTACCAGGCAGATAATGTAGTTACAGGCAAAAAGTGTCCAGAAATTCTAAATAGAGTAAAAACATATTTTGTTTGTGGGGGTTTTTTTTGGGTTTTTTTTAGGTTTTTTGTTTTGGTGTTTGTTTGTTTTTTGGTTTTTTTTTTTTTTTTTTTTTTTTTTTTTTGTTTTATTTTATTTATTTTAATTTATTATTATTATTATTTTCCTCCTTATTACCTTTTAGGGGAAATAAAATGTTCCTGGTCATTCCTAAAATCAGCTCCCCCTTCTGTTAAAAAGCCCAGGTTGCCTGTTCTGGTGGGATTCTTCCTAAGATGAACAGAGGTAAGTGCTGGGAAACCAGGCCAGCCTCTTGAAGATAATTAATAGTGTTAATTACTGCTTCCTTTTGTGCAAACAATTCCTCCCTGAGAAAAATTCAGCTGCAACACATCATTTGTTGCTGAGATATTTTGAACTGATGGCACTGAGGCTCAGCTGGGATTCAGGTTGATCCCGTAGCAGAAACAGAAACGCTGTGAAATCCATGGTGGGACTGTCTGGTGAAATAAATCTGTGTTTCCTGTCGGTCCCAGCCCTCATGGAGTCCCCAAAGGCAGGGAAAGGAAAGCAGTGGCTCCCTCAAGGTCAGGCTGAGGAGGATCCGTGGGGATGGATCCAGGAGCAGTTCCCTTCCTGAGCCTCCCCTTGTCTGCATTTTCCTCTTGCTGTCACCTTCAGCGTTTTCCTGAGCCTTAAACTGAGAGATCCATCTGTATTTGCAGAGCATTTGGGGGCAGATTTTTCATACACGCACAGTTTGTACATTTATTTAAAATATTGATATAGTTATAGACATATGGAAATCCAGCTTGGAGCAGACCTTGAGGGAAGGATGCAGGATGAAAGGTTTCTTGCCTGCCAGCCAAGGAGAAGAGTCATGGAATGGTTTTGGGTTGGAAAAGGACTTTAAAACTCATCCCATTCCACCCCTGCCGTGACAGGGACACCTTCCACCATCCCATGTTGTTCCAAGCCCTGTCCAGCCTGGCCTTGGACACTTCCAGGGATGGAGCATCCACAGTTTCCCCTCTCAGAGACAGACTCTGCTTCCACAGGAGAATGGAGGGATGGGACACACAGCTGTGCAGCTTTTCCCATCAAACACAAGCAACAAATCCACTTGCAGCAATTTAAGATTTAAGATGCCTTGGGAAGGCTGGAATGGAACAGAGACTGGACAGAGCTGGAGAATAAAGTAGAGATTTATTGAAAGGCCTTTAAGGATCCACTTTGGGCAGGACAAGAGCCTGAACAGGGCTACACCCAAGGTGGACCCAAAATGGTCACAAAATGGACACAAAATTGTCACAAAACTGTTGACTGGTCACCAGGTCTCACACTTTTATAAGTTTTGGTCCATTTGCATTTTGGGGTTGAATTGTCCAATTCCAGCTCCAGGTTGTGAGGTCTCATCCTTCTTGTTCCTCCCTCCAGCCCACCCTTGTTTGTGCTTTTGGGGCTGAAAGTTGTCCTTGGTGTGCAGCAGGAAAAGGATTTGTTTTGTGTCCCTGCTGTGTGCAGAGCTGAGTGACACTGACTGTGAGCTCAGAGCTGCACCCCTGGGCACCACAGAACCTGAAATACATGAAAAATCAAACTTAAGGCACCCATCACACCAAGAACCTTTTAAATACAAGAGAAAGTTTCTTTCACCATTTTGGAGGGTTTCAGACCAGGTAAGGAGCAATCTGCAGATCAGATGTGACACGACCCACTCGTACAAATAAAAGATTTTTAGCAAGTCAGCCAGAAATCCAACTTACATAATAAGGCTTCTAATCATCTTTTTTTAATGAAATTTTAATTATGGAAAAATGAGCAACTGGTCTGGAGGTTTCTGCATTACCATAAATGTCTCCAAAAAAAGCTCTGAGAAATAACCTCACATTGCTGCAGAGATGGAAAGTAGGACATGTTGATGGGATCCCAGAGCAATTTTTACTAAAAGCACTATTTCTGAAGGAATCTGGCTCCAACAAAAGAGAGAATCCCTCACGAGGCCACTTTCCAGTGAAATATTTACAAGTACACCCAAAAGCTGGTTTCTTCTTCATGTGTTTTTGGTAAAAATGTACCAAAAGTGGAACAAGTTCAGCTCTTTCTCTTTCAGATGTTCTTAAAATCTCAGAGAAGAAACTTTCTGCCAATGTCCCCTTGGGCTAGGAGGTGGGAGAAGGGGATCACACCTCTGCTCCTGACTGGGAACAGGCAAAAAATGGCAATTCCTTGGAAAAAAAAAAATGCACCTATTTGGGCATTTTGTGTTTTCATATCAGAATAGTAAAACCTACAGTGCTGGCTCCAATTCAGGTGTGATCTCTGGCAGATTTATGGAGTGAAATCAAGATGAGAATGTTCTGGAACTGGATTCTAGATGGAAAGTGCATGAAATGAGCTTTTTACTCCGTGTTCTTTTAAACTGCTGCCCAGTCTTCAACAAATACCCCATACAGAATTAACCCCACAAGTTTAGGAATTAACAAAGAATTACCAAAATCACCTTCAATTCTAATTCATTTTGATGATTCAGATGATGGAGCTGGGAAATTCCATTTCCTCTTTGCTCATGATGGTTCAGTTCCTCACTGGGGGGTGGGGAAAGCAAACTTGAGAAAGCAAGAATTTACTTAAAATCGAATTTCTGTCAGGTTAACAGACAAATGGTTCAAACTGGAGGCAGTTTAAGTGTTTTATTTTAACATCAAATCTTGTCTTCCATCATCCTCAAAAAATTTGGTCTGAAACATCCTATTTTTTTTGCTTTTTACCTAATTTTGATATGTCAAAGCATACCCCTGCATAACCCCCCCTTGTATAAGTTACTTATGAGTAAAATAATTATTTATCTCCAAAATCAGGAGATTCCTCTTAAAAAAAATAAAAATAAATAAATAAATAAAATAAAAAAAAAGGAGTTGCTTTTCTTCTTGCCTTCATCCTCATCAGTTTTTGTTCTTGCACTTGTTTTTTTGCAACATCCTTCCTGTGAAAGACAAGCAAGATTTTCAATTTGCTGATTTTCCTCCAAAAAAAAAAAAAAAAAAAAAAAAAAAAAAACAAAAAATGAAGAAATGTTTGCTTGAAGCTTGAATAATTTATTGTAGTCTTCAAATAAGATCTGCAGACTCTCCTACAGATAAATATATCAGTTGTCATCCTTTTCCTGGAAGGAAAAAGGGAGGAAGAAAGCACATCTGTCCCCTGAGACATCTGCAGAGCCATAGTATTTATTTCTACCAGAGAGGTTCTTAAAAGTGTTGTTTTTAGAAGTCAGGATAACTCCCAGACCACAGCTGCTTTTTATTTATATTTCATCTTTCTACCCAACTACTGCTGAAGGGGGAGAAGTTGTTCCTAAGATATTCCAGCCTTGCACAGGAGTTGCACAGAGAGTGGGGCTGGGACTTTCTCACTGGAAAACATTTTCAGGAGAGAAATACCCAGGAGGAGTTTGGAAACTTCTCAGGGCCCATCATTTGCTGTTTGTAATCCTGGGCCTGGGGGGTGGATAAGGGGAAGTCTTCTCCTCATCCTCATCTTATTAGGGTGGGAGTGGGAAATAGTTTTTGCTGAGCTGCCTGCTGGACACTTGTTGGAGGGAAAGGGATCCCTGGACTTCCCTCAACAGCTCAGACCTGGAGTTTGAAGCTTTGCTCCATTTTTCCCTTTGCTAAAACCAAACCAAATGAAACAACACCAGAAAATTAAAGGCACAAATAAAACCTGATTGATTTGCGCTTTGTCCTGTAAGGAACAAAAATAAGTGGGCTGATTTCCTTGCACTCTCCCTGTATTTCCCATCATTTCCTGATCAATCAGGAGATGCTGGCTGCCCTGAGCAGTGGCCATCCTGCACCCAACCCCAGCCTGAGCACCCCAGGATTGCAGAGCCTCCAGGGGAAGCACAGCTGGCTCCAGATTCCTCCTCAAAAAACACCAAATGGTGCTGAACAATTCTGCACTCTGCTGTGCACAACCTCATTGTTCCCAGTCATTCCTTAAACATTGCCTGGGACAAACCTGCAAATCAATTCCCTCCACAGGAAATACATCCTGCAGGTGGCTGCTGGAAGGATTCATTTCCCTGCACAGAGCAAAATGAGAGAGAGTTACAGCAGGGGAAAAAAAAAGCTTCTTTCAGAGCTGTACCTTTATTTCCTATTCATGAACACGGTGCTCAGAAGGAAATCTCACTTTGTAAACAGTTTTCTTTATAGGACTGAAAGTACCTGGTGAAACTGAATGTGGATGGGGAGGGGGAAAAACTATAAATCAGCAGCACAATGGACAGATCTCTTTGAGCCTGGTAAATAAATTTGCATGTTTTCAAATTGTTTTACAGACAAATGGTGCAGGTTCAAAGAATGGCCAGGAGAAACAACAGAGAATATATTTCACTTTGTCCAGACAGAAATCAGCTGAAGATCCCACACAAATCCAGAATGTGCTGTCACATATATCCTGTGCAGCCTCAGTGGCTTTAGGACAGTTCCACGGGCTGGGTGGAGGCTGCACACATTAGGATTCTATGTTTGTTGCCAGGCTGGGTTTAGACTATTTAAATTCCCTGTCAGGATCAGTTATGGTCAAATCATTTCCCATAAAAAGAGAAATGGATCCGTAACGAGACTTAATGCTTTGTTGTTTGAAAAACTATTTCAACACACTATTAAAAACTCCAAGGACTCTAATTGAACTGGTTTTTTAAGGAGGAGACAATTAAAGTTTCCTGCATAATTAATATATCACAGCCATTAATAACCCCTAAATGATCCCTAAATTTCATTTTATTCATTACGGACAAATTGAGCCGACTCATTGTACAGGAAATACTTTAAAGCATCTGTCAGTGAAATATTCCTTCCACCATAGAAAGAAAAGCCTCCTAACAGCTCCCTGAAATTGGTGTCACTCATTAAAATCATCTTCAGACATTGTGTGCCTTCCACAAGTCCTCTAAGCACGATCACGGGGCTCTTTTAGTCACCACTTATCTCCAAGAGATATTCCCAGCTTTTATCAAGGAGCTTGTGTTTGTAAATAGGCAGCACAAAAAAGCCACAGCTCATTTCCCCACTTTTGTCCTGAGCTGCTTCATGAATCCCAAGCTCTTTTGAGAAGAATTTGCACACTCACAGGGTTTTATTTTATTTTAACGAGCTGAATCCTGTCCCCCCTTCAGGCTGCTGAGGAGATTCGGATCCCGGAGATGAATCAGGGAGTTTCAGCGGAACCAATTCAGGGAGGGGATGATCAAACCCCACAAACAAGGCAGCAGATGGTGGCCAGGGGAGGCTTCCAGGCCCTTCTCTGCCTCCTTTGCACATCCCAGGAGGTGTCTCCACACCACCTGTGAGGTGTGGCCTGATGGCAGGACCTGTAACCTGCCCTGGCTCCTTCTGGAGCCCCAGAGATGGAGAATTCGAGGAGGGTTTGGAAACACTCCCAGGCACGTAATGGGATGTTTGCACAGCCAACCCTGTGATCCCTGTAGGTCCATTCCAGCTCAGGATATTCAGAGAACCATGGAAGGGTTTGGAAGGGAGTTTAAATCCCATCCAGTCCCACGCCCTGCCATGGGCAGGGACACCTCCCACTGTCCCAGGTTGCTCCAAGCCCCATCCAACCTGCCCTTGGACAATTCCAGGGATCCAGGGGTAGCCACAGCTTCTCTGGGCACCCTGTGCCAGGGCCTGCCATCCTCACAGGGGAGAATTCCTTCCCAATATCCCATCTAAACCTCCCAATATCCCATCTAAACCTCTTTGGTCAGTGTGAAGCCATTCCCCCTTGTCCTGTCACTCCATGTCCTTGTAAAAAACCTTCTCCACCTTTCTTGTTGGCTCCTTCAGGCACCAGAAGGTCACAAATAGGTCACCCTGAAGCTTCTCTTGTCCAGGTGAACAATCCCAACTGTCCCAGCCTTTCCTCCCAGCAGAGCTGCTCCACCCCTGGGATCATCCTGGTGCCTCCTCTGGGTCTCTCCAGCAGCTCCAGGTCCCTCCTGTGCAGGATCCAGAGCTGGGGCAGCTCTGCAGGTGGGGCAGAATTCCCTCCCTCACCTGCTGCCCACGCTGGCTTGAATTTTGGTATTCCAGTATTTCACAGATTTCTATCACCTCAATGCTCTGTTCATGACTCCTGGAGAGGTTCTGTGCAGAACCCACAGCACTGGCAGCCCCCGTGCACCAGCAGCTCCCAGCAGCAGGGTGAAGAATAAACCCCTAAAAGCTTCCACAAGCTTATTGTTCCTTTGACATATCCGTGACATTCACAGCACCGTAAACCTTCCTCATCTGAAATATTTAGCTCCTTAGCAGCAGTCAAACAGACATGCATCCTGCCTGGCACATCCACACCGTAGATCACTAATTTATTTCTTACAGCCCTCCAGGGTGCTGTATGTGCTGAGACAACTGCATTCCCAGAAATGGGCATAAATATCTGTATTTATTTTCTCATCACACTGGCTGGGGAGTTGTGGGGGGAGAGAGGGGAAGAGGGAGCCAGGAATAAGAATCACACAGAGAAAATGGCCTGACAAACTCTCTGGGTACACTTCCTCCAGCGGAGTGCTCGGCATTATTCCTCATCTGCTGTGCCACAGCTCAGAGTGGGCCGTAATTATGGATTTCCAGCTGGCATTATGGTTATTATAGATTAGATGTTCGTCTGTAAAGACTGTCAAACCAATGAAATTTTCAGGTTTTGAGTAGCCTCCAGGGCAGGGCTCTGCAAGGCTCGCTTTCCCGAGCCGTTAGTTTTATTTATAGTCCAGGACTAAACAAGGCAGGAATTAAGGGAATGCTCCTCGCTGAAGGTAATGGTATGGAAATGCTGATGTAGGTCTGTGACAGCAGACAGGAGCAATAGCCTTGAGGAAATATTGGAAGTGTGGAGCTGAGCAGAGCAAGCAGCACCTCAAGGCTGCTTTTTGTCACTCTGACAGGACAAAGTTGTAAATAATCCCCCCCTCGCAGTCTGCACTCAATTATCAGCAATTTAGTGGCACCCAGGATATGATGTGCCCAGGAAAACACAGCAGTCACCTCGAGTTCTCAACAAAATCCCTGGGATGAGTTGCTTTCTCACCTGGTTTGGATCACAGAGGTTTTGGAGCATTGAAGCACAGCTTAAGGTTGGCATTTTCCAGGCTGCTGTTCCAAACAGCTTTTCCACCACAGCTCCTGGGAGCAACAGGAAGTTTAAATGAATCAGCCAATCTTGAGCTGAAATTACAGAAAAACTAACTATCTAAATAAATAAATTCTTATCATATACACGTGCTCTGTGAAAATTCCCCTTTTATGGCAAACAGAACTTGCACATCCACATGGGTTTGATCTGGCCACCAAGAAAAAACAGGAGAGATGGAGAGGGACTTTTCATCAGGGCTTGTGGCCACAGGACAAGGGGCAATGATTTTGAGCTAAAGGAGAGGAGATTCAGGCTAAATATAGAGAATAAATTGTTCCCTGTGAGGATGGGGAGGCCCTGGCACAGGGTGCCCAGAGGAGCTGTGGCTGCCCCATCCCTGGAAGGGTTCAAGGCCAGTTTGGATGGAACTTGGAGAAACCTGGAGCAGTGGAAGGTGTCCCTGCCCACAGCAGGGGGTGCAATGGGATGATCTTTAAGGTCCCTCCCAGCCCAGCCCATCCTGGGATTCTGTGATTTGGTCACACCTGGCCAGTGCCAGGACCTCGGGATGGACCCAGAGAACAGGGAGAGATTCCCAGTGATCCATGGGGCAATGGATGTCCTGCTCTCTGTGCCTGGAGCCTGTGGCAGCAAAATGCAGCACCCAGGGTTTGACACTGACCCTGACCCCCTTCCCCTCCTCCAGCCTGAACACACAATTGCTTCCCATTATCCAGGTGGAAAGCTGTAATTACCCTCATAAAAGATGCACAAATAAACCAGACCCAAACAAATTAATCCAGTCACACTTTTCTAGTAGTGTTTTATCTGTGCTGGTTTAAATACAATTATTGTTTCTAATGGGTCGAGCTGAATTCTGAATTCTGAATTCTGAACAGAGCTGCCATAAAAGTGCTGCCTGCTGACAAATCAAAGGTAAAGCAGGAACTGCTGCAAACCCAGCATTGAACAGGCCCCCAGCATGTTCTTATCACATCTACAGGGACTCAAACTGATACAAAAAAATCATATAAATATCTCCTAACAGCTTTTACCAGCAAAGTACAATGACACCCTGACCTCAAAGAGACTCAGATCTGCATCACTGGGATGGAAATCTTCCCACCTGAAGAGGTGTGGATGCTTTCCCAGTGATCCATGCCCAGGAGGGTGCCAGCATCACACAGAATTCTGTAAAAGCCAAGGAATCTCTGGCTGGTGAAGCCTTTCAGTGATAAAATCCTTTCCACTCTTGTTTATCTATTGATTGGAAAGAGACAAACTGAACCAGACAGCAAAATTTATATCTCCCCAAGGAGTCCCAATAGGAGGATTATATTGGATACAGGTGGACATGGCACAGCTACAATCAGGGAAAACAGATGGCTGCCTTTTCACCAATGGGAATTTAATGAGACTTTGCCTGATAGAAATAGGAAGCAGAAATAATCACTAACAAAACTCTTATCTCTAATTTCACCATTTGCTTTTAGGGAGGAAAAAAAGGGTGAGTCAGTGGAGTGATCCCAGCTGAAAAGTGACAGCGTTCAATAGCTTGGTGGGAAGAAAAATACACTGATCTTCCCCAAAATAGAGACCTTTAGTCCTGTTTCGTGTGCAGAATACAAACAGAATTTATTCTGTCTACAACAGTATTTTTACAGAGTGCAACAGTGTTTTGGTGTCTGTGGATTATCACTGACTCTCTCCTCACCGTGCCTAATAAAGCTTCACTTTAAGAGTCCAAAAATAAATAAAATATACATCAAAACAAGCATTTAGATGATGCAGTTGGAATGAGGTGAAGTTTAAACCCAGCTCTCTGTTGAAAACAATGTAATGATGAGCATCATTCTTGGTTCACTGCAAACAGCACAGATCCAGAGGTTCAGAGGGAGTTTTGGCTACTTAGGAGCCATAATTCCTGTGCAGGCACATGTGGACAGCAGCAGTTTGTTCCCAGCCCTGGGAGCAGCTGGGAGTTATTCCAAAAAAACAGTAAATACCCTAAATACACACTCCAAAACACAGAGGGAGGCAGCACTGGCACTAAAGGCATTTCTCTCCCATCACAGTGCACTGCCTGGGTGTTTTCCTTCCTGAATTTCAATCCTAAAAGGCAGCAGATATTTGTTTGGAGAAGTTTGAAAATAGACAAGGACACAATTTATCCCTTTTTATTCCTCATCTCACACTGAACAACTGCTGTGCAAATCTTCTCCTTAGACCAGAGCAACATCTGCATCCTTGGGAATTCTGATTTACAAATAAAATCAGAAATTATGCCTCAATATTTTCCATAATAATGGCATAAAAACCTGGCAGAGAAGTGCTCTTTATCATTTCAGTGCTTTGATGAACCATTTTAAGGGGCTCTTAAAAAGGGGCAAAGCAGAGAGAACAAAGGCTTGAAAGTCAATACTGGGTCAATCCAGTGCAGTAAACACCTGAACATGGACAGATCCATGGCTTGAAATGGGATTTATTGAGGACAACTGCTGCCTTAATTTGCAAGAGGTCTGGGAAGGCATTTTTTCAGTGTGCTGCAGATTTTGGAGCAATTTAGGGATGTGCAGCCAGACCCTCAGTCTTCTCCCTGCACCAGCTGCCAACCAGCCAAAGGAGTCACTCAGCTTGGAGGAAATCAGGCTTTGATAGATTTTTATATCTTAAACAAAACAAAACAAAACAAAACAAAACAAAAAAAAAAAAAAAAAAAAACAAAAAAAAAAAAAAAAAAAAAACACCTGAAGCAAACAATGCATTCCAGCAATCTATCTTTGCCTGCTTTTTCTTTTAACATGTATGGTACCTGTGCTACACTTTTCGTCCTCTTTAGAGCCAGCATCCAGTGGATCTGTTCTTTCCAACACCAACTTGATGGTGACAGTGAAATCAAACTGCTAATTAAAAAACAAACAAACAAACAAAAAAAAAATTAGCACAGGCAGAGCAGAAAAAATGCTCTGTTGTATTCAGAGACAATAAAGCAGTGAAAAAATTAGGCAAAATAAAAAAGATATAAGCGAAGAAAAATCAGATAATAGAAAGAAGTGGCTGCTGCGGCTACATCACACCCCCCTCACTATGGATTTTTTTATCTGTATAACAGTTTTCCCTGCACTAATCCAACATCAAGCTAAAACCCAATAAAAATAACGTCTGTACCTTGCTCTGCACCAATATTTGCTTTTCCTGGGCTGTTTTTGGTTATTTTACAGTCTGGCTCCTGCAGATTAAAACAGCTTTTGAAGAGATGGAAACATTGGTAGCACATCTCATTTAAATGCAGTCTAATTCATGCAGTGATAATTTATATTGACAGGACTTTGAGATAGGAAGTATTTGCCATTATAAGCTGGAATGCATTTCACCTGCTGGAATTCCAGCATATGCATATTTCATGGCATGAATCGATTTCAAAGGTGTTGCATGTGTTTGTTTTATGTCTGTGAGGTTCAGGGAGGCTCCATCTTCAAGTTTTATTTACAGGACAGGAAAACTGAGATAAAGAATTCCCTTGCTGCACCATCCCTGCTGGATTCAACTCAACTTCAGCTTCTGGACAGAAATGTAAAATTCTGACTGTTCTTAAAATTTGAATTTCCAGATTATTCTTTGAAGAGCACCACCACTGCACCTGCTTTTTCATTATTTTTTTTAAAGCAGGGTTATGGTTTTGTAATGAGCTTTTTCAAAGTGGAAATGGAAGGCAGGTACAATACTCAGAAGACCTGATGAGACCTAATGTTCTAAGGCAGAACTTTTGTATTTAGACAAGCCCTAATGGAGCACTAAGAGAAGCCTCTTTTCCAGGAAATGCATATTATTATTACCATTTATTAGGGCTTCTCTGAAATAACCTTCCTCTGAGAGCACTTCTAATTAGACAAAGCCAAGAGCTTAATTCACATTAACCTCAGCTCCAGCATCCTGGATAATGGGGAGAGGCAGAAGGGCACAGGCTGGATCTTTGTACAACAAAGAGAACAGAACGTTTTAAAAGAGTTTTCATTAAGGGAGAGAAGTTTCTGCCTGTGAGGCACGTCCAGAACCAGAAATGCATTAGAAACCTGTTAATTCTTGTTACCTCTTAACACACCAGCACCTGGCTGCACACAGGCAGGGGAGGCACCAACACAGATCCCTCTCCAAAACTTTCATCTTGCAGGGATAAATGTCTGAACTTGATGCCAGCTCTTTCCAGCTGAGGATTCTCCCCCCTAAATCTCCTGCTGGGGTTTCCAAGAGTTCTCAAACAATGCAGGGTTTTGTGGGGACTGCCCAAAAAAAAGGGCAAAGCAAAACCCACAGAGGTTTTGTGAGGTTTCTGACACAGCCTCTCTCATTTAGCTGGAAATAATGGAGTTAAAACCAGCAGGGTTTCTACCATATGTTCTGCCCAGTCCTTGACTCGAGCATTACAGGTCATGGTTTTTTGTGAGTGATAAAATCAAACCCCATTTTCCCAACAGCATCAAGGTTTTCCTGAGCAAGGCAGGGGGAAACCATACCCTGTTTTTTGACCATTCTGTACCAGGGTGGATGAAACTGTGAGACAGGAAAACACCTCAAAAGGCTGAAGGAGAAGGAGGGGCTTTCCCCACACCTTTGCAGCTCTATGATGGTGCTCTGGGGGAAGAAGGTGCTGACCCTCAGCATCCCCATGACAACAACTCTGGTTTCCTGCCCACTGCCAGGCAGCAAAGGCAGCAGCAGCAGCAGCAGCTCTGTGCCTGAGCTAATTACCTGGGGGACAGCAGGAACTGCTGAAATAGAGACTCTGCCTCTATACATCTTCATTAAAATCATCTCATACGTTTGTGCTCGGAACCCGGGCAAGGCTAAAAGCTGAAATGCAAATCACAGAGTGCTCGGAATTGATTTTTATTTATTTATTTGTTTCCTCCCCACCTTTTTGATTCTTTGGAAAGATTTCTGATCCCACAGTTGCTGGAGCTTCCAAGAGAACAGCTGGGTCAGGGGCAAAGCAGGGCAGGACCACAAGTGCAGCCCCTAGAAAATGGAATTTAAGGAGGCAGCAGCTGAACTGAGAATTCACTAATCAGATCATAGTTACAAATTAGGAGAAATTTTGTTTAAAATCCACAGTCATTGGGGTTTTTTTCCCGTGTCTTGGCCCAAGGACAGCAAACTCCTCCTGTTGTTTGCTGCAAACTCCCATCAGAGAGTTGGGTTTGCTGCTTTCCTTCGGTGCAAAGCCAAGGAATCACCATCACAACGGATCATTTTTGACAGCCATGATCCTGTGGTTATAAATTTAAACTGTCAGGCACTGGATACTCAAGAGCATCCCTGGAAGTTTCCAAATCCAGACTGGATTTGGAAGAGTGGAAGGTGTCCCTGGCCATGGCAGGGGTGGCACTGGATGGGCTTCAAGGTCCCTTCCAGCACAAACCATCCTGTGATTCTGTCATTCTGTCCTTACCTTCCAAATCCTCTTCACAAAAGCTTCTCCCTATTTCTTGGGACTTCCAAAACCAAATTTAAATGTTGTATTTCTTCCCAGTGCCAGCCAAACCTGAGAATTTATCCCGAGGTTTGCAGCCAGCACATAAAACAAATGTGCTGAAACCTCACAGCACAAACCAGCATTTCCTCTTATCTTTTAAAGCCATAAATATAACCCTGATCTATTCTAGCAAAAACTGGTCAAAGCCATCAGAAATCTCTTCTTGTATCCTTGTAAAAATCCATTGAAGTGAGGCAGCATGATGCTGCCCTTTAGAAATTCTTATTTAATTACTGAAGCCCATTTGAGAAGGAATACACTTCATACTTCCCCAATTACAAAGTCTGCCTCTGCCCTTAAAAATAATCTCAAGCAGAGCCAAAACTAAGCTCTGATTATAATTAAATTTCCTTTTCACATGAATGTTGGTATTTTCTTATGCATTCTGAGCTCTCTGCTGATTATTGTAGGATACTGACAGGATACAGGGGGCTCAGAAACGAAAGGAAGAAGGGAAAAAAAGAGAAATTATTATTTGATATACCAAGGAATCACACACTTTTGCAAAAAATATGCTGGAAAAGTTATGGGGGGAAAAAAAGTTATTTAAAAAAAATCATGGGAGCTATCATGATATTATCACTGATTTCAGAAGGTTTAATACATATATCTTTATAGATCAATTTTTATGAGCAACTGGCAGAATCAAGAGCATTGAAAAGTACAGTTGCACAAACATGAATGGATAAAAATATTTTAAAATTATAAAATAACATATTCATTATTAATTAAATAATTAATATGTTAATTATTCTGTATTATAATATATAGAATATATATTTTCTATATATAGATATATATAGAATATATATTATTATATATAGAATATATATAATTATATATATAATTGTAATATATTATAATATATTAAATATTCTATAATAAAAATAGATTACAAGGCATAGTAAAGCAAGAGCAAAGACAAAAGGAAACGTTGGTTCTTTGGAGAGAGATTTCAGCAACGCCAAGCCCAGAATGTTTAATCCACTATTTAATTAGTCTTATTAAAGATGTCAAGCAGGGAGTTAACACCAAGGACAGGAGGGTAAGGGCTGTCCCTGGAATGGGCTGGCTCATAATGGGAGAAGACAGATGTTTGCAGAATCTGAGCACTGAACCTCAAACCCCAACAGTTCTCCTTGAGGCATCATGGAAAACAGCCCAGGAGCAGGAAATTGAGAAAGGCAATTGTTCTCCCTGCCTGCCAGCAAAGGGAGGATGGAAGAAAACAGCATTATTCCCATCTAGAAAAAAATAAATAATCAGGAATAACATCATGATATGAGTGGGCTGCCAGCAGAGGGGACAGGAGGTGAGCAGTGGCAAGAACAAAGCTCCTTCCACAGCCACAGGCCAGAGCAGCACAGGGAAATTCATAAATCTGGGCTCCAGACAGGCATTTTCCTCATTGTTGTCACGATTAAAGTGCCAGGAGAGCAGCAGAGCAGGGGGGGTATCCCCAAGGGGAGGCTGAGCTCAGATCCTCCTGTCAGGCAGGTCCCTCCAGGTGCCACCTGGGTGATGGAAAGGATCTGGTGACATGGATTTGGGAGGCAGAGACAAAGTTAGGGATCAGGAATAGTCTAAAATGCAGTTCTTTCACAAAACACAGAGGTTAAGGATATATTTAAATATATAAACATACATACACACATTTATGGATATTTACAGTGCTGCAAAGAGGTCCAGCAAATCCATGGCTCAAGGAGACAACAAGGCAGACCTGTGTGGTTATTTTAGCTCAGAGGGGACTGAGAGAAGCTGTGACAACAATCCCCAAGTCCCTCCTGCACTGCAGGGAGGGAATTACCCATTGTCTGTGTCCAAGAAAACCTCAAACTGCAGGAAGGAAAATTCTGATTAGACACCAGAAGGACCTTTTTAAACCTTTTTTTTTTTTTTTTTTTTTTTTTTTTTTTTAAGAACGTAAGTCTAGAAGAAATTATTTGAGGAATTAATGAAGACTCCATTACATTGTGATGTTTTTGATATGTTAGAATAACTTTTAATGCCCAGGGTGGCCTCCTGAGAGCCACTTGTCCTCTGAGAGCATCCAGAGGCTGAGAGTCAACTCACCCAAGGTAATCTGAACAAGCAGAATGAGAGGAAAGTTCATCTCTAGCAATGAAGAAATGGGGGAAAATAAATAAAAAGATAAATTATAAGAACTGACATTGAGAAATGTAAGTTGCTGTTGGAGGTAAAAGGCACAACACCCAGAAAATGTGGCTGTACCCCAATATGAAAGTAAAGAAAAGTGGGGAAATTTATTCAGGAATGGGCAGTTATGGCCACAGCCCCAGATAACTTCTATACACTAGAGTTTCATTGTTGTTCTGGCAAGATTTGGTTACCAAAGCAGTAAAATTCAAGGGATTTTTTGCCCTGACAAGCATTTCACAGCCAAGTTACCAGGCTGGTAACTCCTGGGAAGGTTCTCCTATCCAAGCTCACACTCAGGATGCTGAAGGCAGCTTTGATTTGAGCACTAAATTCTAAACTTTTCTTCCCAGCTTGTGCAAACACCACTTTTCTGATGAAAGGTTACACAAGGCTTTTTCTACCCTTTTTAAGCCATTTCCAAGAGGTGTTTTTAGTAACACATTTATTGGCAATTGCCACCCATTTTCAGTGTCCAGCTGCACAGTTAAACCTTGCAGGGAGGATCCCAAGTGAAAAACAAAGATTTTGCAGGATCTGCCTGTGGAAACAGAGCACATCACCCAGCTCTGGCTGAGCTCAGGTGTGGAGGCATTCCCAGAAATGAACTTTGATAAAATCCAACTCTGTATCTAACAGTGAGTGGTGTTGAACATGCCCAACTCAATATATGGACAACAGACACTGCTCAGTTCAAGAAAATCAGCATCTAAAATTGGAATATTAAACAGCAGAGGGGAAAATAAAACACAGGCCAGGGAATATCAAAGACCAATAGACCAGTGAGGGTGAAAAATGCCCATTTGCAGCCCAGAAAACACAAGTTTCACAGGTACCTGCCCTAGATGTATTTATCATCTTCACAGCCATGGTTCCAGATACTAAAAAGCAAAAATAGCTTTAGTAATAAAAAACACAGGCCACAGGGCAAGAAAATAGGTTTAAATCTAGATACTTAGAACTCCAAACCTCTGAGGGAAATAAATCTGTAATCTAAATCACATCCATTTATAGATGGGAGACAGATTTGCTCTATAGAAGGAGCTGATTCATCTAAATAAACCACCAGGCTTGTATTTACAGCTCTGCTGAGATGACTCTGTTCTCCTTCACGTGGGTATTACTTTATTACCAGCTTTCTTGGAGCAATATTTCATCTCAGAGAAATGAACTGAAAGTCCAACATTTCATGTCAAACCCAGGGTGCTCATTCCAGCCAGGATTAGCTGTTGGTATTTAAGGATCTCTTCCCAAACCACCATGAAGGAGCAGGTTACCCTGTTCCCCTGTGAGTCATGGGGTCATGGAATGGTTTGGGTTGGGAGGGACCTAAAATATCACCCAGTGCCACCCCCTGCCATGGGCAGGGACACCTTCCACTGTCCCAGGCTGCTCCAAGCCCCAGTGTCCAGCCTGGCCTTGGGCACTGCCAGGGATCCAGGGGCAGCCACAGCTGCTCTGGGCACCCTGTGCCAGGGAACAATTCCTGCTCCATATCCCATCCAGCCCTACCCTCTGGCAGTGGGAAGCCATTCCCTGTGTCCTGTCCCTCCATCCCTTGTCCCCAGTCCCTCTCCAGCTCTCCTGGAGCCCCTTTAGGCCCTGGAAAGGGCTTTGAGCTCTCCCTGGATCCTTCTCCTCTCCAGGTGAGCACCCCCAGCCCTCCCAGCCTGGCTCCAGCCCTGGGATCCCTGTTAATGAAACAACAATTTAACCCCTCATCATCACATTTAAAGTCATCTTTTCTTGTAATTTTAAGAGACCTATTCGTAAAACATTTGTTTCTCTGGGATGAGAGCAGTCTGTGCAGAGGGAGCAGATTCCCAGTTGTGCTTTCAGCTGGGTGACCACGGATGTTTTGACAGCAAACTCCATCCCTGGCTGATTTTTCTCCCCTTTTTAATCAGACCGTGGCACTGGTGCTGCTGATGCCTTGGGAAAACTGACCTGAAACAGAGACTGCACAGAGCTAGAGAATAAAGCAGATACTTATTGAAAGGCCTTTAGGATATATCATGGGCAGGACAAGAGCCTGACCAGGGCTGCACCCAAGGTGGACCCAAAATGGACCCAAAATGGACAAATGGTCACCAGGTCTCACACTTTTATAAGTTTTGGTCCATTGGCATTTTGGGGTTTAATTGTCCAATCCCAGCTCCAGGCTGTGAGGTCTCATCCTTCTCGTTCCTCCCTCCAGCCCACCCTTGTTTGTGCTTTTGGGGCTGAAAGTTGTCCTTGGTGTGCAGAAGGAAAAGGATTTGTTTTGTGTCCCTGCTCTGTGCAGAGCTGAGTGACACTGACTGTGAGCTCAGAGCTGCACCCCTGGGCACCACAGAACCTGAAATACATGAAAAATCAAACTTAAGGCACCACAACCAACACCACTTTGCACCAAACAATGGAAAAGCTGCGATGCCCCATCCCTGCATGACAGGTTTGCATCTCAGTGAGGGACAGGAGCTGGAGCAGCCTGTGGTGAGCATTCCTGGGCCATATGAACATTTCCCGGCCTGGTGTGACCATTCCCTGGCCTGGTTGTGAAAAAAATGAGGTTCACTTTTTCAGTAAATTTTAAGAGATAGATTTAATAAAAAATTAAGACAATTAGGAGATAAAAAAGCAAAGTACGGCTGGGTGACTCTGCATTCAGCCAAGTCCACACTCTGCTATATCAGAGACACTTGTTAAATACCCTTTCTATTGCATCAGTTTGATGAATATTCATATTCTTCCATAAACTAGTTTCCATATTTCAGGAATTGTTTTGCATGGTCCCTCCTTGGGTTTGCCTTTTTAGAGAATGTGTGTTTCTGGGCTGTGTCTTCATTATCACCTCCAGCTTGGGTCTTGGTCCATACTTTCTTCAGATGGGAGATGCTGATAGTTGGTATATTAATAGTAGAGTCTTCTTTACATGTTCACTTGATGTTATCCCCACCAAACAGACAGTTTAAACAGACTTATATCAACTACTACCACTATGCCTAATTTTCTTTACTAATAGCAGAAATAAAAAACTTACATCCTTATTAATCAATGTTATTAATCATATAGCACACATCTTGCAAAAAGCCAACTTTATAATATACATTTATAACAATTCCCTCAGCAGCCTCCACTCCTCATTGGGATGCGCATCCCGGAGCATCACTGCAGCCCCAGCACACAAACAGGAGCTGCCCTGCATACCAAGAGGATTCCAGGACAGGGATATCCCCAGGGACACAGAAAGCTGGAAGGAAAGGGGGGTTTGATAACCAGGAGTTAAGGGAGGCTGGTGTTCCTCAGAGACAACCTCAGGTCAGGGGGGTTGTGTCTCCTGGGGCTGTGTCACTGGAGCACAGGGAGCACCAAAGTTTTGTGTGGCTCTGAAATGCAGAACCTTTCTTAGAACTAAACTCCACTCAGGTAGGAAAGGCTGGAGGGCTCCAGCTGCAGTGTCAATTCTGCTGGAACTGAAGAGGAAGCAAAGTGCCCATATTCCTCTCCAGGGAGTGCCACAAAAAATCACAGTTGGGAGCTGTGGCTGCCCCTGGATCCCTGGCAGTGCCCAAGGCCAGGCTTGACAGGGCTTCGAATGACCTGGGACACTGGAAGGTGTCCCTGCCCATGGCAGGGGTGGGACTGGATGGGTTTTTAAGTCCCTCTAAACCCATTCCATCTCATGATTTATGATTATGAGATAATTTCCTGTTAAAGTAAGGGCTTGTTTCTTTTCACCCCTCTGACATCTCTGAAATCCTTTCCAGTGACACACTTTCAAACTCTTTTTTTTTTTTTTTTTTTTTTTTTTTTTTTTTTTTTTTTTTTTTTTCCAGGGCAATGCAGAAAGATCAGTTTTGCCTTTTTCCCTTATTTGCTCCGAGACTGAATTGCCCAAGATCCAACCTCAGCTTTGCCTCTGACCCTGCTGCAAGTTTCCTGCTCCATTTGCAGGAACATCAGTTCATTATTAGGGGAGATAAAGGGGCACCTCTGAGCTTCATTAGGATAGGGAGAAGAATGGGATTTCAGATCTCTGGGAAGAAACCAGCAATCTTCTGGGTGCACAGCAGATGCTGAATGCCCCCGGTCCTCAACACCTGTGAACAGAACAAAGAAATCACCAATTATCTCCAGGTTTTGCCTCAGAATGGGACTCGGGAACAAATAGCTCACACAGCTGAAGATCTTCCTTGCTTATTATTTTCCTCATTTGCAACTAAACACATTTTGGTTGGCTCTATAAAGTGTTGTTATTTGTTTTGTGTCAACAGCCAGGGTCCTGCTGTACTATTATTCTTTGCATAAACACACATTTCTTCCAGCAGTATCCTGCTCCTGCTCCAGCACATTTTATTCTCTGGTTTTCACATTCCTTTAGAAAAGAAGAAGGGAGCTGCAGGGAGGTTTGTGGCTTGCAACACTTGTGTATCTCAGCTCATCAATCACACTCATTTCCTTCCCCACACTCTGTGCCTTTCTCCTGTGATGTGGCTGCATTAAAACATTATTTGTTTTATAATCAGGTGAATGAGAGGCAGCAAAGCCCTGGTGTCTGCAGTCTCTGGCTCATACACTCAGAAGGAAATCAGAATTATCAGAGAGGAGCTGGAGCATCAGCACTGGCAGAGCTGCATTTTGCAAAGGTCTCCAAAGGAGAATTTTCTCCTGGGAATATCAGGCAGGAGCTGTGCAGCCACTGAGGCCCAGTGAGGAGGAGATCCAGTGAAAATCCCCTGTGGAATCACCCAGGGGCTGATGAGGGAGGCTGAGGTGGGACTATCATGGTCTGTTGTGCACATCAATGAACAGGGAATCAATCAATCAATCTGAACCAATAATTCCTGGGTGGTTTGTGAGGAGCTCTCAGTAAGAAATGTCCTGTTCCTCAGGGGCTGGGGTGGGATCCCTGCAGCCTTCCTGGAACACAGGGATCAATAACTGGGTGCAGACCAGGAATAAAGCTGTAATCAAAGGAATCAAACAGGGGTTGCCACACACCTTTCCTGTGTCACATTCTGGTGTCCAGAAGGGAGAGATTTTCTCAGGATATGAGTGGATGACATCTTTCATTTATCATATAAATGCAACCATTTTTTTACAGCGGTAACAATATATAATTGTATTTTTCTTTTAATTCCACCTTCAATTATGTGTAATTTCACCTGGCTTTATTTTCTAAACTCCATCTTTTCTTTTCTTCAAGCTGATTTATCAGATGAAATCACAGCCACCCTCCAAGTGATGCAATAATTCACTCTGATGGGTGACACACATACAGGTGAAAAAAATATTGGCGCAATACACAAAGTCATCTTAATAAATCATGGTAAATTAGGAGGGAGAACTCATTTTCAACCTTTTAGCATAACAATTAAGATGAGATGAGAGTGCAAAGCATGAGCTCAGGGCCAGGTTGGATGGAGCTCTGAACAACCTGCTCTGGTAGAAAGTGTCCCTGTCCATGGGAGGAGTGAAATGAGGTGATATTTGAGTCCTTTCCAACCCAAACCATTCTGGGATCCTGTGAAACTCCTTGGGCAATCCTGAAAAACAATTCATGTGAACAAGGCTCTCTCCACACCAGCACGAGCACATTAATATCCCTGGCTGCACTTGAAATAAAGGCATTTAAGGAAGAACCACATGCAACTAATAAAGCAATTCAAGCAATCGATCCATACAGAAGCAGGCAGATAATTTTAAAAGATATTAAACTTCACCTGCAGGCTGGTGGCAAGGCCATTAAGGAATTTTCCTGTGATGAACTGCATTTAGTGGGAATTAGAGCTGGAGATGTTGGATCCTGTGAGTTCCCCAGTGCCTGTGCCTCAATTCCAGGCTGCTCACAGGCTGAAGGGTGTTCCTGGAGACCTGCCAGGGATTTTTTGCATGTTTTGGGTCACTCTGTAGAGAGCAAAGACATGAACTTGACAATGCCCTGGGTGATGAATGCTCAGTCCTGGAGAAGTCCAGTAGCATCAACACTCCCTCCTCTGTTTCAGAATTGTCATGGTTTGAAAAGCAAAATGAGTGAGAGGCTCCAAGTCAGAAGTACAATTTAATAAGAAAAAAGGTAAAAAGGTAAAATAAAATAAAATAAATGCAATAACACAAAGGAGCACTGACAGAGTCAGAACACACCCTGAGCAGGGTGGTGGGAGCAGTCCAGGTGAGGGGCTCTTCCTGAAGCAGTGATCCCACAGAAAGGTCTGGGAGCTCTGCTCCTCTGGGAATCCAGTGGCTCAGGGCTGCTTGTCTTGTCCCAAATCCCAGATTCTCTCCAGGTGGGAATGCTTGGCTCCTCCCCCTGGGCATTGGGAGCATCTCCCAATGGGATGAGGAGTCGTGCAGTGGCTCCTTGGTGGCCCATTAAACACAGACAGTCCTGCAGTGGCTCCTTGGTGGCCCATTAAACACAGACAGTCCTGCAGTGGCTCCTTGGTGGCCCATTAAACACAGACAGTCCTGCAGTGGGGCCTTGGTGGCCCATTAAACACAGACAGTCCTGCAGTGGGGCCTTGGTGGCCCATTAAACAGAGATAACTCCTGGAGGGAGTTCCCTGTGAGTCCTGGGCAAGGCATTGATGGGCCATGAGCAGAAGAGCCCAAAGGAGGGGCCTGGGAAAACACTGCCCCACCTGGTTTCAACAGTTCATGGAGATGGTGATAGAATAAATACTTTGTGCACATCCTACACTGCAACCCAGGACAAGAATGAACCAAGGAGGGCAAACACTGCCCTGCCATGCAGGACACACCTTCTGGAGCTGCATAAAGAGGGAATGTCTGGGAACCACCACTTCAAACCATTCCTCATTAATACCATTCCCATTTCATGATAAATACAGCTCTGGAGGGATTTCTCCTCAATGACCTCAGTCCTGTCCATGCTATTGCACACTTCCCTCAGCACAGCAAACCTGTACCAGTGTTTACAAACACACTTCATATCCCCCCACAAATGCACAGTTGTTCTATGTATGATCACAACAGGTACAAAATGCACAACTCTCCACTTAAAAGCCAAGAGCCTTTGTAATTTTTGCTCTGCAGCCTGTACAGAAAGACAAATAAGGAAGGGTTGAAGCCTGATTGTTGCTCTAGGACTCAAATCTGCAAGGCTGTGAGAGGCATTTATGAGAAGTGGTGTTTCATGAGCTTGGTAATTTGCAGTTTGTTACAAAGACAAATTCGCTTCTGACTAAATTGTATTGTAAGTCAGGCTCCTCAGGGAACATCTGACTAAAAGGTGATGTTCAAGTAATTTCCATAACACCAAACTATGAGACAAATTAAACCTTCATAGAGGAGAAAAGTGGGGGAAAGGAGCAGGAGCTGGGATGGAACAAATTTCTTCATGGTAGTGCTCAGAATGGGGAGAACTCAGATAATGCTGTGAAAACAGCATTGAAAACAAGCCCAGCCTTGGGCTTTCAGCTGTTTGACAGTGACTGACTTCATCCTTGAAATCATTTTTCAAACCCTCCAGACACCCTGCAGAGCCTTTTCCAAGGAGGGGACTCCTGGCAGGGACAGCAGCTCAGCCCCTGCTTGGGAATTTCTCCTTATGGAGTCCAACTCCCAAAATTTTCCCACCATAAATAAAGCAAATCTCACACATCTCATCTGCTCAGTAAAGCACTGAACCTGCAAGGGCTCCAACAACCATAACTGCTCCTGAGGAATGGGATGTTCTGAGGGGAAGGAGCATTTGGTTCAGTGCAGCCTTGCTCCCCAGCTGCCATCCAGAAAGGAGACCACAGAGAGCACAGAGAGAGCTGGTTTAGGATCCCAGGATGGTTTGTTTGGGTTGGGAGGGACCTTAAAGATCATCCAGTGCCGCCCCTGCAATGGGCAGGGACCTTCCACTGTCCTGGCCTTGGACACTGCCAGGGATCCAGGGGCAGCCACAGCTTCTCTGGGCACCCTGTGCAGGACCTCAACACCCTCACAGGCAGGAATTTCTTCCCAATATCCCACCTATCCCTGTCCTCTGGCAGTGGGAAGCCATTCCCTGTGTCCTGTCCCTCCATCCCAGTCCTTCTCCAGCTCTCCTGGAGCCCCTTTAGGCCCTGGAAGGGACTCTGAGCTCTCCTTGGATCCTTCTCTCCTCCAGGTGAGCACCCCCAGCTCTCCCAGCCTGGCTGCAGAGCAGAGGGGCTCCAGCTCCAGGAGCATCTCCGTGGTCTCCTCTGGACTCATTCCAGCAGCTCCAGGTCTCTGTGGTGCCTGGGGACCCAGAGCTGGAGGCAACAGCACAGGTGGGGTCACACCTGAGCACAGCAGAGGGGCACAATCCCCTCCCTCATTTCTGCTGCTTTGGACTTGAAAAGGAAAAACAGAACTTGTCAACCTTGGAATTTCCAGTCAGGGCATTTATCAAGGCAGTTGCACCAACTGCACCACAGAGATCTCATCTTATTAACAGTCCTCACCCGGCAGATTTTTGCATTTGAATATTTGAATATTTGAATCTCACTGCTGTGGTTCTTTTCCTTAATGAGACAGAGGGGGTTTCTTACAGGAGACCAAAAGAGCTCAGTGTGTCCAGCCTGGGAGTGGCAAACAAGGGGGTGACAAAGTGTGGCAGTCATTGAAGGCAGCCAACACAAATAGAAAAAGCCCTGTTTAGTGTAGTACAATGATTATAAATGTGAGGAAAGGTATGCAGAGAGGATGAGGGCAATTTATCCTGAATATTAGAAACAGCTCGAACAGTGAGGCTGAATTCATGTTCTCAGTGCCAAGGGAAAGGACTAAATGACATGAGAGAGTTCCTTTTCCTCCTGTAATTCCCATCACCTCATGATTCAGTGATAAATTCCCTTCCCACCTCTGCATTTCATTCAGGTCATGCACAGATACAGCAGCAGAACAAACCTCCAGTGCCACTGGAGCCTCTGATGCTGTGAGCAACCAAATGCAGAGTCTTCCCCAAAAGTTAATCATCTCTCACTTTGCTCCAGCATCAATTGGATATTTTCTTGCTGTTTGCTAATTTCTATTTTCTCCTTACAGTTCCCACTGGACAGCTGTACCACTGACAAGCTGCTCTAATAAGAATTGCATGCCTAAATTATTCAGGGCCAATTTATATTTATATATATAACTGTACCAGTACTGGACTTGTACCTGACTACATTTTCTTGCCAAAAAATCCTTTCTGTTCAGAAATAATACAAAGAAAAAAGGGCAAGAAGATAACTACAGTTTGTCTGCTGCTGCTGCTCACAAAGCTAAAATTGCATTTACCAAGGAGCCAAACCAGCTTCAGCTGGGAGTTGCAGCCATGCCATCAGTTCTTAAAGACCCTAAAATTATCTGGATTATTATCATATTTTAAAATATTGTTTCTAATTGTCAGCACAAAATTACCCAAATTGAAATAATAATTGTTGTCAGATTTTAAATCTAGAGAGAGCTTTGAAGTTGGCACAAGGGGGTTCAGGCACAGAAAACCTGATCTCACTGTGGGCCAACATTTCAGAATGGTGCAATAAGATCAGTATTGAGGGAAAAAAAATTAGGAGGCACATAAATATTTAGAATTTTAGGCAGAACTGACAGTTGTGGAGCTGTTCCTGACTTTAAGGGATGAGTTTATCCCTCCTGCAGGGGATGGAGCAGATCTGCCACTGCTCACTGGAATCTACAGCTGTAGTGACAAGGGGGGATTTCACACATTCTGTTCCACTCAAAAAGGGGGAAATTCCAGCACTTTCCACTTCCCTGGGGAATACACAGTGGTTTTTGCTTCCTCTGTGGGACAATCACTCCAAAAGGCACCAATTATTTCCAGTTCTACCCAAAGGGGTTGGGTTTTGTTTGGAGCTTTGGACACAAACTCATGTCAGACAATCCACTGAGCAGCTCGGATTGACACGAGTTTTGGTCCCTTGGTCCATCCTGATCTGGCTGGAAACTTCTCTGTCCCTTTATGAATATCCTGAGGATTTTCCTTCTGCACACATTTGACCTCAATTTCTGCAGTTTTTCTTCACCAGCAATTTTTCCTGTACTTACTTTGGGCAGAGGACAAGGAGGGCAGTGGGGGGTGAAATCAGGAACACAATCCCAGCTCTCCAGGACAAGTTCCTGGCTCTGCTTTTAAATGCTGACTCATTTTTCTGCTCAATAACAAGGGGAAATAAAGGGAAATTCTGCTCCATAATACTTGTTTGGAAAAATCACAGCTAATTCTTGTATCAATTCCATTAATATTTCCTTATTGCTGTTTCTGCCAGTCTGTATTTTATATTATCATGGTAGTTTAGACTGCAAATGATATATTTTAAGAATAACTTTTTTTCACTCAGAGCATTGAGGATCTCTGCTTTGTGAAATGTAGATGCACCCTGATTTTTTAAGGTGCTGAGCAATCCCTGCTAAATCCCTGCTTTGCTCTCAGTAAGAGCAGAGAGAACAACTCAGAGTCAGAAGGAAATAGATCAAAATCACTTTTCTTGTCACAATGTATCAAAAATTTTCAAGCTGGATCAGGAGTTTTCTTCTACTAGAGATGTTTTGATTCAGATTTAAAGAAATAAAAACCAATGCCTAAAATTTAATTTTTTTTAAAAGGATAAAACTTTATTTTGCAAATGTCGAGCTAAGTAATCTTGATTTTTAAATCATTTTCTCCCCATACAGACACTTCTATTTTTCTAGTTAACTCCAAGCTTTGATCCATTTTTAGAGCTAGATGCAATCTGTCCAAAGTGACATTTTTTTTTTTAATTCCAAAAGAATTTTGTGCTGAAGGAGCTCACTTAGCTCTGCACCAGAATGGAGCTTCAATTGATCCCTGCATTAATTATATCAGCACTCCCACAGGTCCCAGCCCCCTTTCAAGTCGTTTACAATTTACAGGACCTCTGTAGGGGGATGAAGGGAATTGCTGCTGTCTTACAGCACCATGTGCACACACAAAATCACCATTTATTGTTGTAAAAAATAATAAATGTAAAAAATAATAAATGGTGATTAAGAGTTTGCTCCACTTGGCCCTCCAGTCCTGGCTCCAAATCTGTCACTCAGAAAGTGAGAAAAGCCCAGACATCCCCCCTGCCACACACACACATCCCTAAAATAAATAAAAAAATCAATTACTGCAGCCAAGGAGGGAAGAAGCAGATCCCTGGCCCCAAGCAGGGCCCAGCTGAGGCAGTGATGGGTGCAGTGAAATGTTTGCAGTGGCTCAACAGCCTTTAAACCTCCTCCCTGAGGTTCAGATAAGCCCCAGGTATTTATAGACTTGATCTCATTTCCTGTCCTGGGTGAGTTACACAATGTTTCCCAAGGACTCACGTTCCACCTGAAGGCCACTGGGGCTCTTTTCCCCTGCCAGGTGTCCAGCAGGACACAAAATTCTCCCTGGGAAGGAGGATCTGTGTCCCTGTGCCAGGAGCTCACACAGCTCTGGGCATCACCAGCCACCCCATCTCCATCCCACAATCCCATCAGCTCCTGGCCCCAGCAATTCTCCTTTTATCTATCCCAAATATTGAAGGAGAGCTTCATAATCTCTCTTCTGACCTTGAATAGATTTTGAATGAGCCAAAGACTTAATCTCTCATCACAGAAAGATTAATCAATGGCCCTGATCTCCTCAGCAGCACTTCCCTGGTTCTGATCCCAGTCCCTGCAATCCCATTGAGCAGGAGGAGCCTGAACCACACATCGACTTCTCCAGTCATCTTCCACTGCCCCTTAGAGCCAAAAAATACTTCCCTGACTCTGCTGAGGATGCTTTGTAGCCCTGGTTTCATACCTGAGACATTTTAGTTTTCTAAAATTCTTTTCTCAAAGAATTTTCTGTAAACAAAAGAAGTGATTTTGTAAACTGTAACTTAGTTTTTCATTCCTTTCTTTTCCTAGGAGTGGTTTCTTGATGTCCCTCTGGTCTGACCAATGTAAAAAAAAAAAAAAAAAAAAAAAGTTTGTCTTTGTGTCACCAATCAAAACGATCTGTGTAAAATAGTATAAAAGGGAGACACGTCCCAAAAATAAAATAGTTCATTTCAGCCTTCTGAAACTCAGAGTCTGAGTTGTTGTAGTGTAAAACAGCATCAATGCTTCATCTGCTCTGTTTTGGGAAAAAAACATGGGAAGCTTTTTCATAGCTCTCATGCCAGTGACCACAATGGTTCTTTGGTCAAAACATCCCTGGGATGTTCTGTGTGTACCCAAACAAGTGTGAAAAAAAAGCAAAACAGCCACTCTTCCAGCATGGGACTCTCAAAGTCTCATCTTGACATGCACCATGGTCAGGCTGCTTGGAAGTGTTACTTAGGAGTGCCTGTAGTAAAGAGAAAAATAGAGTAATTGTTAATTATTTCATATTTGGGCAATGGTTTGCCATGATAGGCAGCACAGTTTCAGGTTTTGTGTTCAATAAACAGCATTTGAGCCTTGCTGAGGCAAACCCAAACAACCTGGCACAGTGCAATCTCAGGAAGTTGTGGGTTTCCATCCCTGGAAGTGTCCAGGGCCAGGCTGGGTGGGGCTTGGAGCAACCTGGGACAGTGGAAGGTGTCCCTGCCATGGCAGGGATGAGCTGGGAGGTCCCTCCCAACCCAAACATCCTGGGAGTCTCTGGTTCTCTATTTAACCTCAAATTCAGGACAGGTCCAAACTTCCTAAGTCCAAACTTCATCAGCGCTTAAAGTAACAACATTTTCCTTTATCCCCTCTGTCACCACCTCTTTCTCTCACTTCCCTCTTTGGCCATTCTACACTTCTTTGGTCAAGTCAACTCAATTACAAAACGTAATTTTCCAATTAATGTGTCCAGCAGAATTGCTGCCATGGCCTGGGAAGCCAAAGCTGTGTTGTTTTAACAGAGCCAACTTGTCCTGCTCTCAGGCAGGGATTGGGAGGAGCTGGAATATTTGGCCAGACCACAGCTGGATGTCAGAGCTCAGTGTGTTCCTCCTCACCCCCACACATCAAGGGAATTTTCTAAAAAATTATTAAGTGTATTAAATGTGATACTTTTATGTGTATTATTAAATTATTTATTACTTTTTAAAAATGTGATAATTTTATTAAATTTTATTACTTTTGCATGATTTGTATGATTTTCACTGAAATCAAACAAGAGGATTTTTCCCCCTTACAGAGGCAGCTTGGCCTATAAACACAAAATTCAATAGTTTAGACAAAAGAAATCTGGTTTCTACTTAGATTATACCAGTGATTTGGGGCAAAACTCTTTGTGTTTTGAACTCCAAGCTCTTTCACCCCTAATCTGTCTCATATCTCTGCACAGAATTAAGCATGACACGACCTCAACTGTGAAATGAAAACTTCCAGTGTTACAGTACAATAAATAATCCTGCGTTTCTGGAATGAATTTGAAATTATTCCTCCTGGGAATAATTTTTCATAAAGATTACAGCTTTTACTGTAGCCTTAAAATAATAATAAAAAAAATATATTGTTGAAGTGCTTGATCTTTTTTTAAAAAACCCACAAAGCTCAGTAATTCTATCTATGATGTAAATAAAACTTACTTAACCATATAGAGGGGGTGGTTTTTTGGGGTTTCCATTCCTCCCTTTGACAAAAAGGGAGCTAAAACATCACAGAGCAGCTGGAATAAAGCAGCATTCCCTGGCAGGAGGATTTGTGTCCAGGTACAGATGTCACTGCCCTGGCCCAGGTGAAAAAGGAGCAGTTTAAGGTACCTGAGCATTTTCCTGCTCCAGCAAGAAAACATTCAGCTGACAGATGAGTGCACCAGTTAATATTTTTTGCCTTCCACACAACCATTTTCTACAAATTATGACAATTTTCCTCCAGCATTTGCTTCTCTCTGATTTTCTCCTGGCAATATAATCCATGCAGAAAATTATCCAAGCTCTTTAGCTAAAAAGACACTGACTTATTTATTTTATCTCAATTCTGAAATATTTAGAGGATGCCATCTAATCCTGGAGTGTTCTCACACTGGAAGTGATTTGCTTTTTGCTCACATTAAATGTTTCTTTTTCCAAACACTGCAGAACTCTAAAATGTGACATTCCCTGCCTGCAAAGCTTTATTTTGTGCTTGGGAAGTGTCATTAGCATCATCATCATCACTATTACTACTACTATTATTATTATTACTATTACTACTATTATTATTATTATTATTATTTCATTATCATTATTAATCACTATTACTATTATTATTACCATTACTACTATTATTATTATTTCATTATCATTATTAATCACTATTACTATTATTATTACTATTATTATATCATTATAATTATTAATAATATTATTGTTGTTGTTATTATTATTACAGCAATGTTGTTGAAATCAGGGCCCTGTTGAGTGCAGTCCCTAAATGAGGAGCAGGGAGGTTGAGGCACAGAGAATCCAGCAGGCTGATGGATTTTCAGGTGAAGTTTGGGAGGGCTGGAACCACGTTCCTGTTTGGGACAAGGTCACCTTTGTCCTCTGCCAGATGACAGATATGAAAGGAGCTGGGTGTTTATTTCTAAAGGGAACACTGGAGCACAGAGAATGGATTTTTCACAATAAGGTGACCCGTGAGAAAAGGGAAATGAATTCTCTTCAAAACTGCAAATTACAAAATGATTTGATTTTTTTTTTTCAATGTACAGTTACCTTTTGAGGGATTGTTCTGATTTAGGGCAAATTTGGGAGAAAATCCAACATGTTCTAAGTGTTCTACACATTGGGGAGGGGTGGACACAGCGCTGGCAAAACCAAGATACAGCTTTAGGCAGCATAGGAATATCAAATCAGCACAGGAATATCAAATCAGCACAGGAATATCAAATCTCAGCTGAACTCCTTCCTGGGGGGGAATTGTGGTGGGCAAGTTGCAGTCAGTGCAGATTTCCCCACACACCAACACTCCCCTCCAGGAACAGCCTCCAGCCCTGCCACAGCTGGAAATCTTTTAATATCAACAGCAGCAGCCTCAGGAATGATGTTCCAATGCCACACTTGGCCTAAGGAAAATTTCAAACCTGATTTTAGTGCTTAGTTACATAAATTCCAACACTGTCCTTCTAGTTTTCATGCTCCATTCCCTGTAGTGTCAGTCTTTGTGTCCAGTTTGAAGTTATTTCACTGAGATAAATCAGCCTAAAAGCAGCTTTTTCCCATGGAGACTGAAGGAGAATTGTAGGTGTATCCTGTGTGAGAGATGTGGATTGAGCGTTGGCTTTTTCAGCTCTAATAGCTCAGGGACAAAAATTCATAAAAAAAATGATCTCTCTGCTTTCTGCTGCTAATTCAGCTACAAAAATGTGAGGGATGCAACAGCTTTTACAACTCCTTTGCTCCATGGGAAGGGGAGATTTCAGCAAAGCAGTGCCAGCTTTGCAGTGAGAAAAGCAGGAATATCATCCCAACAGCAGGAACCATATATAAAATATATAAAACCAAAATTCTTACCCAGCTTCCATTGTGGGGAGTGACCCCACTTTTATGAATTAATATGGAAACATCCTGAGACATTATTTAAGGGTTTAACTAATTTGTAATCATCATCCCCTGGCCCCCCACCAGAAAAAAAAAAAAAAAAAAAAAAAAAAAAAAAACAAAAAAAACCAACCCACAAGACTAACACTCACCACTTGGGATACTTTTCAGAGGTCAAGAAAATAAATGTTAAGTCCATGTTTTTCATTAATTTCTACCACATCATTCTCCTCCAAATGGATTTTGGAAAGAGAAGAGTAACAAGTCTGCCTGCAAGGCAGCAGGAGGTGCAGGTTTTGAATTGGCTTTTAAGGAGCCAGAAAACCCACAAAGCTGCCAGCTGGTAAAATTTAGTTCCAGCTCCTCAGTTCGAGGAGAGAGAGACAATCTAGAGATGAACAGAAGCAACAGCAGTTTGCAGCTGAACCGTTCCCAGCAAAAATCCATTTACTTTGGGCATTTTTGATGATGAACTTTTCCACTTGCTCCTGGAGTTGGGCTGGGGGGACAGTGACTGATGGTTTGGGGAAGGGCTGGGATTGGAGCTGAGCACAGCACACACAGCCTGGAGAAATAAATGTGTGTGCAGGAGTTCCTGAGCAAAGCAGCTGCTCTCAGCAGCCTCAGAGGTGCAGCACAAGGGTTTGGGAACAAAGTCTGGGCTGGGAGTTCTGCCCTGAGAGAACACAGAGCATTCTCCAGCCCACCTGCCCCAAACCTCAGAGCTTTATTGAGGGATCAATTTGCAGCCTGTAGAAATAAAGGATGATGATGATTTTGTACCAGATTCATTAAATAAACTGCCAGAAGGGGTTTATGCACCTGATCCTTCTCTACCCCTTAGGATTGCAGCCCTCATAAGGTGGAGGAGGATGTGGATGCTGCTTGTTTTGGCCCCAAAATGGGGCAAACACAGCAACAGCAGCTCACACTGGGGATCTTTGCTTTCCTCCCTGGCTGCAGACAGCACAAGGACAAGCAGGAAGTTTGCATTCTGGGATCACAGTCAAAGGAGCAATTCCACCTGATGGATAGAAAAATTTTAGAGGATGAATAGAAAAATTTCAGAGAATATTTTGTACTATTTCACTCAGCTAAAAAGTATAAAACCCTATATCTAAATTAGACGTGTCTTTGACATTTTATGCTCCTGGGCTCCACATCCTGGTGGGACAAGCCCTGGGAAAGGGTTACGCATCACCCCTGGCACCTCAGGAAATGAGAACTGGCCCAGGGACAGCTTTTATCCTTAATTACTATAAATAAACAGCCTTGCTGTTTAATTCCTGCCTGACAGACATGGAGCTTTCACACCTCAGCTCCATTTTCCTCGTGCATTACTCTGCTAATGGAAGCTGCTGCCTTCTATTGGCAGGGAATTAGAGGACCATTATTGCACGTTCATGAGAAAAAGCTCCAGATAGCAAGAGGTCAACAGGTTGAACTCCACTTACTTTGGCACCGTCAGCAGTTGGTATTGCTCGTATTTCATGATTAAAAAGTCCCTCCTTATGCTGAAAGGAAAAAAAAAAAATCCCATACTTTGCTTTTATGCCTTGGTAATGCAGACATTTGGGTTTGAAAAGAACAGCTCAGTTCTCATTCATATAAAAAAAAAAAAAAAAAAGACTGACTTGCACAAGGCCTTAACTGTTAAACGTTTGCTTTGGGTTTTATATTTAAAGTCGTGTAAAAAAGTCATGTAAAATTCAGCTGCAATTACGTTTTCTTTGCCCCTAACACCCTGTAATTCTTACTGAATAGAAATAAGGTGGGATTTTTTTTTTTCTCCCATTACCTGCAGCAACCATGGCTCTTTGTGGGGCTTCAGAGTGCATTAAATCTGTGTCTGACAAGACTCTGCCAAGGCTCTTTAAATACTGGGGCTGGGCTAAAGGATCACAGGGGAATTTTACTTAGATATGGTTTTTGCAGAGATTGTCCAGATGCAGAGGGTTGAGTGGAGTCCCCACCCCTGGAGGTGTCCAAGGAAGGTCTGGAGGTGCTGGGCATCACTCAAACATTGAGTCCAATCTTGGAGGTTTTTTTCCCCAACCTCATCACCTCTGTCATTCTGAGAGGTTTTCTTCTTAACCTTCCCAGGCAATATTTATTATCCTTCCTGCATCACAGCTTGGAAAGGAATTCCTGCTCTCCCATCCCAAACCACTTCAGGAAATTCTGTTTGTCACTCATTAAGCAGCTGTAGAGAACCACAAGGAATTATTAACACCACACGGCTGTGCAAACAGCAGGGGAAAAAAAAAATGGTTACCACATTTTCCTCAACAAGCAAGGCAAAATCCTCCCAATTAACATTTTAGTTAGGAAATCCACTCACCATGAAAGTGTCTGCATTCTCTTAAAGGTTGTGGCTCAGTCTTTTAATTTTTTTTCATAGCATTTTTTCACTGTGGCTCTATTGGAGATTAGATACCCAGCAGCAAGAAGGGAGACTAAGTGAATTATACTTTTAGCTCATACTTTATTCTCTTTACTTTAAAACTTCAGGAACTCAGGCATCTATTTCACCCATCATTTATCCTTGGAGACTAAGGCAGCTTCAGGGAAAAAAGCAATTACCTGCTATGGAAAGTCGAGGAGTTACAATTATGAAATAATAAAATGTCAAAGACACGTCTAATTTAGATATAGGGTTTTATACTTTTTAGCTCAGTGAAATAGTACAAAATATTCTCTGAAATTTTTCTATCCATCGGGTGGAATTGCTCCTTTGACTGTGATCCCAAAATGCAAATTCACAAGTGTTTATACAGCAGATCTGAGCGTGCATTAGAAATCAGCTATTGAAAATCTATTTTGCTTACCTTGCCACCAATAGTGGAATTACAGCACTAAAACCCACTTTTCCTTCTTGGATACACTAAGCAGAACACTTCTGTCTCTAGAGTGAGAAGAACTCAACTCCCTTTCCTCTTGGTTCTTGGAGGAATTCAACGTCTCTTCCTCTCAGTGCTTGAAGTGTCACTGACAGAAACAACTCGACCTCTCCCCACGACCTCAACAAAGGAAACCTCATGATTTATAAACCTTTAATAACAAGAAACAAAATTTAAAGGAACAGCAATAGCAGAGTGTAACCAAACCTTTCACTGCAGTTGGCTAAAGTGATCTTTAGCCAGCAACACAACGTTCTGTGGGATGGTCAATTCCTGACCTGCTCCAGGGAAAGCCTTTCTGACCCTTTCATGGTGATAATCAGCACTGCAAGGTGGCAGAGAAGACAAGAGATAAAAAACCCTTCATCCTACAATCACAGACCCTGAGAGTGCCCAGGTGTGGCAGTGCAGCCCAAATTCCCAGCCCTGCACCTCCAGCACTGCTGAGCTCTGCTCCTGATCCTTAAAAATGAACATTAAAGCCATGAACTTGCCCAAATGTGGCAAAAATAACTGTGAGGATGCCATAGGGAAGAAATGCCGGGCGATCACCAAGGAGTCAGTCCTGGTGCACTGCAGGAGTCCCTGATGTGACACTGTCCTGCCTCAGCCCCTTCTGCTCCCCCAGCTGTCACAGCAGCCAGCCCTGGATGGGGCAAGGGGGCAAAATAAGAAGTCAGGGAGAAAAATGCTCAGGCAATCCAGCAAGGAAACCTAAAGGGAAGCATCCTGCACTGTCTCAGCCATCAAGGTCTGTATCACAGCCAGCTGTGGGGCACCAGAGGGACAGAGAAGCCAAGGGACATCTCCTCCACAGACAGCTCCAGGTGAGCCAAACCCTCCTCCTCTGCTTTGGAGACACCAGCACCAAGGAGTTCTGGAACAAAATTCAAGCTCGTGTTACAGCATGAGGAAAAAAATTGTTTTGTCTCAGCCTCAAAGGAGCAAATTCAGCATTGCCCAACACCTTCCTCTGTTCAGAGGTCCTTGGGATTGTGCATCTGTAAGAAGTGAAGCCCATGGAGCTACAAAATTCATCCCAGAACTAAAAGAAGAGGGAAAAAGAACAGTTGGTTGTGGCCAAGGTTAGTGAATTCTTCATCATAAATTAAATTTATGCAGCGTATTAAACTTCAATATTTGAAGGGGTTTTTTTATTCTTTCAGACCGTTCTAAAATGACATCTAACAAGAGCAATGAGGACAAAGAAGTTGGGTTTAAAACAGAGCTGGGGAGATCTAGGGCCAACATTCTACAGCACCTTCTGTGAGAGAAGCCAAATGACCCAGGAGCATCTTTTCAGTCCCATTTTTTAGCACTCAAACTGCTGCTGGGCCGTGGCTCTGGTCCTGAACCACGTTCCCTCCCCACTCTTCTCTTTCAAAAGCAACATCTGCCCAGATGTGTGGGAGGAAAAGCAAAGGAGTGGAGGGAGAAATGACCAAGGGCACCAATGCCCAGGATGACTGTGCACAGCTCAGGGAGTTCCCACACCTCCCAGCACAAATGCTTCCCCAGGAGGGGAATCCTGCGGGAAGATGAGCCAGGCTGAGCATGGCCAAGCAAGATTCTCAGGCAGAACTGCCTCCTGCAAAGATAATCACTGCTGTGCCCAATCCAGTCATTACCACTGCACACATCACTCCAGTCTCAAGGGGGAAATCAAACAAATGCAGCAATCTAAAGCTTAGATTTGTGGCAAGTTTGTCTGGACAACCTTCTCTTCCTTCCCCCACCCAAGTGAGAAAGCAGAGCCTGTGTAAAATGAGGAGATAACACCTGCACAACAAACAAAAGCACATTAAAGAAGGAGCACTTTGCTGCTAATCTAGATAAGATCATATGAAAAGATAAGAAGTTTGATGCAGACTGACACTATCTGCTCCTGCTGGCTGGAGACAAGGAAGGTCTGACACCAGGACACGGTGAGATTTCATCCTCACCACTCCCTGGCAGCTCAAGATAAACCTTGAGCACCTGGCCCATCTCACAGACTTGCACACGAATCTGTGCATCAGTATCAGAGCTTCCAGCCTAAGCCTTTCTTCACTTCTTTACAGGCTGAGGAAAATCAAAACAAGTGATTAAGACGGTTCTTTGCTTCATTAACAAATATACAAAGTTTTATTTTGTTTATTAGATTGGTTTTCTGTATGTTAACATTATCATAGCAGTTATAACCCACATTCACAGCAGAGATTTTTCTAAGAGCATTTTTGCAACGCTAACTGCTGCATCAGAAATCCTTAAAGAGAAACTTATCTTTTAGCTACTCAGGTAACTTGAATAATAAAGTGCAAAACCACAATAAAATTTGACAGACATATGTCCCAGCTCATATTCAGTGGAAGAGAAAGGTTTATAAGACCACTAGATATGGATTCACTGCACACAACAGAAGAGTGTGACCTGAAGACACCAATTTTCAAGTTTTCCCGTTACCAGACATTGATTACAATGAATAAATTTCCATTATTTTTAAGGGTAACATATAGAAATCACAATGAAGTTAAAAATAAAACAAAACACATTGGCCAGACAACATGAAGCTTAGCCCTGTATTTGGTACCTTTTACCCAATCAAGGTTCTGGGAAGAACTGATGAACAGGAACAGTTCATTTCTTGATGAAATAGCCTCTGTTTTGACAAGGAATCAACTGGCAGGACGTAACACAGCAGCTTGTTTGGGACACCAGTCAAAAATGGATTTTTTATATGTATTTTTTTACCACCCATAGACACAAACATGGTCTCATTCAACTAATGATTGCCAGCATTAATTACTGTCCTGCTCAATCCAAGAAAATAGAGAAATCTCAGGATATTCTGGGAATCAGGCCAAATTCATAAAATTAACCCAATCTTTCGTGTTTATCTCTCTCTACAGCCACTGTTGCAGCTTCTCCAGTACCAAACACTCTTTCCAAGAAAGATGAAGTATCCCAAACTCCAGGGGCCTTTCCCTTCCTTCTCCCTGACTCGTGGATCTTTCACGAAGCCCTTTGGAGCTATGACTTAAGTGAGCATCATCCACAAGGAGACAACTCAACCCTTCTATTTACAGAATGCAAAGATGCAAATTAAACATTACTCTAATTCCGTCGGCTCTAACATTGCTGTTCCTCTACTCCTTGCCAGAAAATGACAATTCAGCAGGCCAAGATTTAAAGAAATAGCAGAAAGTTTGAACTCTAAATTGCTTCTGCATCCCTTTCCTAAGCTCCCTTTGCTAAGGACACGAGACACCACTGTCAGAATAGAGGACAGGCTGGCCAGCAAGCTTTGAGGACCACATCCTGCTTTACAGCTCCATGTGTAACCAAAAAAATTGCACAACATACATTCCCAAAGAACTCAGTTTTACACAATACTCTCCTTCACATTGTTCTAGTGCACTACAGTCAGTGCTCTCATCGAGGGAACGATTCCATGCACAAGTAGACAGCAGAACATCCAGTGCTATGGGGGAGGCTGCAGTTGGCATTTCCCCCCCTTTTTCTGATCCTTTCAGATCAGCAAATGCAAGGACCCAGCTGTTGTAACCTGGGATAAGGCACTTGCCCCAGAGGAGCAGTACAGCACCAGGCCAGAGTGCCAGACAACCTGCAGGGACCTTTTCTTCACCATTCAGAGCCAAACAAGGAGGAGTTCTGTAATAATTGTGTTCTCTCAGCCCGGACTGCTCCTCCTGCAACAGCCTGTGCAG